>NC_133666.1:78636273-79236273 GCF_037893015.1 Macrotis lagotis
AAAGAGAATTAGATACAAAGATGAGAGAGACAGAGCAAAACAGAGTAAAAAGAAAGAAAGTCAATTGATAAAGAGCAAAGAAATATAGATGGAGTGATCAACCGAACAGGGAGGTGAAAAATGCTAAAGGGAGAGAACCCTGGAAAATGTATGGCAAACAAGCTAGGTGTCCTCATGGTTTGACCATTATACTTGAAGTTGACTGAGTATCAATTCCAGATCAAGAGGAGACAAACTATCTTACTAGTCCCTTATTCACTGTTAACCTCAGGTGTTATCTCAGTCCCTTTATTCCACTGGATCAGTTAATATCTAATGACTGTCCAACTCTATGATCCTCTGGTTTCTATAAATCCAAAAGGATGTCCACTTGGAATTAACCTTGCAGTAGAAAGAAGGGGTATCAACCATTGAGCTTGAGAAGGAGACAGAGGCAAGTCTCCACAGCAAATGGATGTATATGGACTGATGGGAATATGTAGAACAAAACACCTAGATATCCCTCTGGACTCATCTTGGAAGTCTGAATGATCTGAGTTTAAATCATCACTAACATTCTTAATAGGTGCTTGATCGTGGAATTTGGTTAGAATGTCAGTCTCTGACCTCTGAAATTGCAATTGAGTTCGATTCAATGGGCTGCTAGAGTTCCTTCCATCTCTAAATTTATGATCCTATTGATGATAGAGATCAAAAGAAAAGATCATTTATCATTGAGTGGTAATTAGAGAAAAGAAATGAAGAAGTGTGCAGAAAAGAAAGGATTGAGAAAGAGAAAGACAGAGGAAAAGGAAGAAATGGAATGAGAGAGAGACAGATGGATGTGTAGAGATAAAGACAGAAAGAGGCAATGAGATAAATAAAGAAAAACACAGATACACCAGTAGAGACAGACTGATACTCACTCTCATAGAACCACAAGCTCATGAGCAAGGGCATGAGGGAAGAGCCCATTATGGAAGAAACTGAGGAATACAGATAAAAGACCACAATGAATGATAGTGAGTGAAAGAGCTATTAAGAGTGAAAGACAAAGAGAGAGAATTATGTGATAATGAGAAATAGAATGAGGGAAGAGATCTTCTAGAAAATTGTGGAATAAGGTTAGAAACCATAGATGACAGGTAGATGTTAAAAGGAAGGGACACCATTTAATTGCAAGGTAAGCCAGCTTGGTGTCCTAATGGTTAGAGCATACGGACTCTTAGATTTTATATCCCAACAACATCTGCTGATATTTTTACTTTAGAAAAATTAATTAAACTGTGTCAGCCTCAGTTTTTTTTCTTTGATAATATCATGAGACTGGATATGATGGTGTCTAATGATGTTTAAGCTATTTGATTTTCTGGGTATCAGAGAGTACAAAGAATTCCCTTGTGGACTTGGATTGGGAGAAGAAAATTAAAATGAGAGGAAATAGAACATCAAAGGGTATAGAACAGACAAAAGGACAATTGGGAAGGGGAGAGGGAAGCATGTGTATTGTCATAAAGATATGTCATTTATTAGACTAACCTTAGAAATCTTGGGGATCTGAGTTCAAATCTTATTTTACATTGTTTATAATCATTTGAAACTAGACAATTAACTAGGAGTGGGAAAGTTTCTATCGCTTATAATTAAATGCATTTGGACTTAGTAGTCCTTACACTTCCTTCCTGCTTTCAATCTATGATCTTATTAGTGATAAACAGAAAAAGAAAAAAGTCATTCTCCTACAGGGCAAATAATAGGAAGAAAAAAAGATTTTGAGGAAAATGTAGTGAGAGGGACAGGAAGACTGAAATAGAGATAGAACTGGATTAAGAGAAAAAACAGGGACAGAGGAAGAGAGATATAGAGATAAAAACAGAGAGAGGCAGAGACTCAGAGAACTAAAGCCAGAGAGAAGAAGACAGAAACACAATGACCAAGTGAGAGAAATAAAAAGAAAAAGAGAAGGCTTTGATAATAAATGAAGGAATGAGGGAAGAGAATAATGGTATGAAGGATAGTGAGGAACAGAGTAAAGAGACCACAGGCAAAGGAGAGATGTAAGGGGAAAAGATATCTAACAAATGTAGGTCAAGCCCTGTAGGTGTCATTGTGGTGAGAGCACTATACTTGGAGGTGACACTATACTGGGAGGTCAACATCACCTCAGCTGTTGACAATCTCTGTTCTGGAGAAGTCACTTAACCACTGTCAGCCTCAGTTTTCTCAGTAGTAAGTTTATGGTACTGGATTTTGTGGTGTCTAAAGACCCTCCATTTCCATGACCCTCTAGAATCCAGGGAGAGAAGGGGATGTCTACTTGGTATTAAACTTGAATACCTACTGAGATGGATTGAGTTGGAGGGAATCAAGCACTGAAGATGAGGAGACAGAGGGAAGCTTCCATAGAAAGTAAGAGGGTCTGCAGTAAGGGAGCATGTAGACCAAAATACCCAGTTCTTCTAGAGAACTGTTCTTGAAATTCAGAATGAGTTGAGTTCAAATCCTAGTTAACATTTAGAATAAATAGTTGACTTTGGGGAAATTCACTTAGAGTCTTTTGTTACATTACAGTGTTGGACTCAATGACCCCTAGGGGTCCTTCCAACTTTAAATATATACGCTTAATGATAATAAGGTTAAAAAGATAAATTATTATTATTGGATGGAATTTAGAATAAGGACAAAAAGATTGTAAGTAGAAGGTAAGAGAAAGCAGGGAAAGGAGATGGAGATATTGAGAGAGACAAAGCATGAGACAGAAAGATAAAGACAAAGAGAGCAGAGAGTGGTAGGGAGATATTAAGAGAAACATAGGCAGACAGAGAGATAGGAGCAGAGAGACAGAGAGGGAAAAATAGGGAAGTATCCTGAGGTGGGGAGAGAGAGAGAGAGGCCCACTTGTTAATAAACAATACAATTGGGGATGATAGCCTTTTGGAAGATATTGAGCAACTGATAAAAGAGTCCATAAGAGGTAAAGGGATTGGACTCCTTGGGATTCATGGGTGAAAGCAATAAAGTGTCCTAGTGATGGAACAGGATACTTGGAGATGATTGAATTTCAATTCCAAATCAGGTCCTGACAAGCTGTCTTACTGTGGAGAAGTTCCTTAATTTTTATGTCATTCAATTTTGGGGATGTACTTGATGGTATTTAATGACCCTCTGATTGACAGAGAGAAAAAAATTGTCCTCTTGGGATAAGTCTTGGAATAGAGGGAGACAGAGTTAGGGGGAATCAGGTACTGATGATTAGAGGGAAATGGAGGCAAGTGTCCACAGGAAGAGATCATTTAGGGATTAAGGGGACTATGTAGAGGAAACATATCCTAGGTAAATTTTTTGATAGTCTTGGAAGTCTGAATAATCTGTGCACATCCTAATTAACATTCTAAATGAGCTTTTGCTCTGGGTAATTCAGTTGGTGTATCTATGGGTGTTCTTGTCTACTATTTTACTATAATGAAGTGGGATCAAGGATTCCAAGCAGTGCTTCCAGTTCTAAACCTGATCATAATTAAGATACAGTAAATAAAAAAGAAAAGTTAGAATTGAGTGAGAATTAGAGTAAGGAAAAAGAGTTAAAAGTGGAGAGGGAGGAAAAGAGAGATGGGAGTGGGAAGGGGGAGGGGGGAGGGGGGAAGAGAGAACCACATCACAAGGACCATGTAGTGAGGAAAGTGACCATTATGGAGGAAAAGGAGGAAGAGATGAGAACAGAGGTCTCACAAGCATAGAGTAAACCAGCCTGGTCTCATAATAGTAGAACAGTGTCCTTGAAGTTAACTCTGAATTTAAATGAACCATAGTGACTGACCTGCTATGTTATTCTGGAGAAGTCACTTAATCACTACCGACCTCCATTTTATCCTCATTAAATTTATGGGGCTGGATTAGATGGTTTCTAATGACCCTCCAAGTCTATGATCCTCTGGGTGACCAAGAAATAAAGCAATGTCTACTTGTAATTAACCTTGGAATAGAGAGGGAATAAAGAATTGAGGACCAGAAAAAGGAATAAATAAGTGTCTGCAGGGTGTAGACAAAAATAGAGATGTCTCCTATTGGACTCTTCTGAGTATTCTGAATGATGAGTTCAAATTCCTGCCTCACCTTTTCATTAAATGTCAGACCCTGGGTAATTCAGATAGAGTATCTAAGCCTCTCTTAGAATTCATGGCCCCAAGGCTTCTTTCCAGGACTAAATCACTGATTATACCGATGAGGAGGATAAAAAGAATAGAACAGGTATTAACAAGCAGGAATTAGAAGAATGGAAAAGAAACTTTTGAGGAGGAGGTAGAGAAAAAAGGAGGGATTGGGGCAGTTAGGTAGCACAGTGAATAGAGCACTAGCCCTGGAGTCAGGAAGACCTGAATGCAAATCTGATCTCAGACATTTAATAATTCCCTAATTGTGTGACGTTGGGCAAGTAACCTAACTCTACTGCCTTGCCAAAAAACAAAGAAACAAACAAACAAACAAAAAAAGGGAGGGATTGAAATATTGAGAAAGAAACAGAGACAGAAAAAAATGGTATGAGATAGACATGGAGAATTAAAGAGATATAGAGAGATAAAAATAGACTGACAATGATATAGAAAAAGGAAACCAGACAGAGACAAAAATACCCATAGACAGTCACAAGAGTGTGAAGAAGATAGTAAAGGAAGAGATAATTATGGAGGAAAATGAGGAAAAGAGAAGAGATCCCAGGTGAGGGAGAGATGCAAAGGGAAGAGTCCCTTGACCAGCACAGGAGTCAACTAGATAGTATAGTGAATAGAGTACTATATGTGAGTTTGGCTTATTGAGTTTAAATCCTACATCTGCTGCTGATTAAGGTCTGTTACTCTGGAGAAGTCACTTAATCACTCTCAGTCTCAGTTTTTTTTCCTTAGCCAACCTAAGGACTTGATGGTGCCTAATGAAACTTCAGTTCCATGATGCCTTGGTGCCAGAGAGAGAAAAGACTGTCCCCTTTGGACTGAGGTCAAAGAGGAGGAAATAGAGAGAGGCAGCTAGGTGGTACAATGGATAGAGCACCGGTCCTGGAGTCAGGAGAACAAGAGTTCAAATCCAGTCTCAGATACTTAATAATTGCCTAGCCGTGTGACTTGGGCAAGTCACTCAAACCCCATTGCCTTAAATAAATTTTATTTTTTAAAAAAGAGTAAATAGGGAAAGCAGAAGGAGAGCTATCCACAGATGGAATCACTGACCAGGGCAGTAGGAGGAATATGTGAGTCATACAGCTAGGTTTCTTAGTGAACTGTTCTTAGAAGTCCTGAGTCCAAATCCCATTTCACAGATTTAATAAATGTTTGCCCCTGGGCAATTCAGTTAGAGGGTCGAAGGCTCTGTCTGCTTCTATAGGATAAAGGTTTTTTCCAGCTTTAAATATGTGATCATATTAGAGATAAAGAAAATAGAAAAGATCACTGATTAATGAATAGGAATTAAAATAGGGCAAAAAAGATTTTAAGAAGGAAGGAGAGAAAGGCAGAGGTAGACTGAAAAAGAAAAGGAAACTAGGCAAAGGAAGACAAAACAGACAGAAAAAGAAAGAGAAAGAAAAATATAGACAGAACAAAGAAAGAATCCCCAACAACTGACTGGGAATAGGGACAAGGAAAGGAAAACTTTTGAGGAGACTGGAGAGAGAAGAGGGAGATGGAAAGAGTGAAGGAAATAAAAAGGGAGAGACAAAATGAAAGAGAAAGGGAGTGAGAGAGGGAAACAGACAGAGAGAAATATAGAGATAAAATCAGAGAGAAGCAGAGAAAAAAGAGAAACAGTGGATATAGCATTATACTTTGTGTTTACAGTTTGAATTTAAATTCGGCCTTACTACTGACTCTGAAATAATCACTTAACCACTGTAAGCCTCAGTTTTCTCCTCAGAAAAATCATCGGGTCCCATGATCATATGGGTACGAGTGAAAAAAGTGAATGTCTTCTTGGGATTAAAATTAGGCAGAGAAAGTTGGAAGAAATTGTGTATTAGTATATTAGAAGTGTGTTGGAAGACATCATTACCTGAAGTCAAATCCTGCCTTGCACATAATCTGGTTAGCTTTTTGATACTGTTTTTTGTAAAGTCATTTCATTCAAGTCTGACTCTATGTGACCCTATGTAGGTTTTCTGGACAGAAGTACTGGAGCCCTAGACAAGTCACTTAAATTATTCAGTGTCCTCTGCTCTGTAATGCTGGGGTTGGAGTCCATAGCCCAAAAAGTTTCCTTCCAGATTCTAATTTTTGATAATCTGGGAAATAAAGAGTCAGAGGAAAGACTATATATTATTATTATTCAGTAGGAATAACAGTAAGATAATAAGGTTATAAGGAACTCAGAGGGCCAACAACTAGGGATTCTTCGAAAGAAGGAAAAGAGAAAGAAGAAAAAGAAGGGAGAACAAGATTGGTTAGTCATGGCCAAAATGTAGGTGGTTAGGGTCAAAGAGAGAGAAACAAAGCTGGAATAGTGAAAGAAAGAGAAATAAAGATACAGAATAAGCAAGAAGCAACTTCTTGTAATGGGCAAGGCAGAGTGTAAGAGGCCAGAGTATAGACAGGTGAAAGACAGAGCCAGAGACCCAAAGGTGAGGGAGAAAGAGGAAGGGACAACTTCACTAGTGGAGATTGGGGAGAGACAGTTCAGGGACAGAGTGTGTAGAGTTAATCAGTTACCCAACAAGCTTTTATTGAACTTGTCATAGGTAACAGGCTTTATGCTGTATCCTGGAAAAGACAAATAGAAGAAAACCAAAACAGAATCCCTGCCCTTAGGGAAGTACATTCGGGGGGGGGGGGTAGTAAAGGAAGCTGAAAAGGTTGTTTGACTCTAGAGAGATGGTACCTAGGAAGGAGACAAGATGAAAGTGTCCTGAGTATATCCTGAAGGAAATATAGAGCTGAGTGGCATGGGTCCTCCATAAAGAGAGGTTCTGGAAGGAGCCATCCATTCAAAGAAAGATGCCCAGGGTCTGATGGGTCTTCTGAGGAGTGAATTCTAGATCTGCAGAGCTCTTCTAGGAAAAAAGGGTTTTTCTGGGGCCTGATGGAGAAGTCCAGAAGAGAGCCTGATGAGAGATGAAGAACACTAGAGTTTGAAGTCCTGAGTAGCTGAGTTCAAATTCAGCCTCAGCTAGGTTCCCTAGGTAAGGTCTTTAACCTCTTCCTTCTCTGAAGAATTATGCCATTCAATTGAAGGGCCTGCAATTTCCTTCCACCTCAATGAGTCAATGAATGACAAAGGGAAAATAACTTCTTTTTAATATGGAGAGAGAAAGGTATGGAATGAATAGGCCACTGAGTAAAGGAGAGAAAAAGAGAAAAAACAAGTAAAGATGGGGCCTGGTTTAGGGAGGGGGAGCTAGTTGTCCCAGAGAACCAGAGAGACACAAAGAAAACCAGAAACAAAAAGAAAACCAATTGATAATTGACAAAGAAAGGATAGGAGAGTCCATTGTGGAGGACAGTGAGCAACTGAGGAAAGAGATCATAGGCAAGGAAGGGATGCTTCCCAGTTACAGTGCAAGTCAACTAGGAATCATAGTGAATAGTACATCATATTTGCAGTTGACTGAGTTTTAATCCAACATCAACTACTAACAAGTTAGTTACTCTGGAGAAGACCTGTCATCCCTGTAGCCTCAGTTTTCTGTTTAGAAAAATCATGACCCTGGACTTGAAGATGTTTAATGATTTAATTGCTGTCTCTAATTGTCTACTGGATAGAGAGAGAAAGAGACAGAAACAAAGAGAAATAGAGTAATAAAATCAGAGAGAGACAGAGGGAAAGAGACAATTAGAGACAGAGACAGCAAGAAAGACAGAGAGGCAAGGATAGAGACTAAAAAAGACCAAGGGAAACAGAAAAGGAAAGGAAAAGTCCCTACTTGGAGTTTTTGTCTTTAAATCCATCACAGTCATAGACTTGCTATGTTCCTCTGAAGAAGTCACTTAACCATTGTTAGCCTTAGTTTCCTCTTCATTAAATTTATTCTGCTGATTTGTTGGTGTCTAAATAAACATTTCAGCTCTCTAATTCTCTGGTTGTCAGAGAGAAGAAGGGATATTTATTTGTAATTCAATTTGGAATACTGTGATAGAGTTAGAGGGAATCTGGCAATGTCCATGAGAAGGAGACAGAAGGAATCATCCACAGGAAATAGAAATGTGGATAGTGGGGGAATGTGTAGAGCCAAATATCCAGGTCTCCTAGTGGCCTCTTCTTTGAAGTCAGAATGACTATACTTCAAATCCCAGTTCACATTTAGGATAAATGACCCTGGACAATTCAGTTTGGATGTCTAAGCTCTTTCCTTTTCTGTGTTAAAACGAACTTGGATAAAATCATCCTTGGAGTCACTACACTACTATAAATCTATGATCATAATTATGATCAGAGAAAAAAACTAGGTATTACTGAATGGGAATTAAATTAACGATAATAAACTTTTGAAGAGGAGACAGAGAGAAAGAGGAAGGGGGAGAAGGAACAACTAGGAATGATCTTTGAGGTCCATTTGTTGGACTGATGCAATAAAATCTCCATATTTATATTCTTGTAGTCAATATAGCCTCAGTTCTAATCCTTCCTCACAACTATTCTTACTAGATGTGTGACCCTAGGCAAATCACTTGAAATGACTAAACCTTTTCCTTCTGTCCTAAAAATGAAAGGCTTAGACTCATTGAACCCTGGAATTCTTCCAGTCCTGAGTCTAAATCTGAGCAGCAGAGTGATTGTAGAGGGTGGGGAGAGGCAGAGGTAAGTTCCCACAAGGGAGAGAGAGTTAACCTGGGAGGTGTCTAGGAGGTAACTCAGAATCTTTTAACAGAGTCCTCTGGTTGGAGTGAGAATTACAAGAGTTTTCTATTTGAACTCAGAGAATGAAAAGTTATTTGATCCTAGGCACATCACCTCATTTATCCCAGCCACAGTTTTCCCTTCTGTCAACTCTTGGGGTTGAACTTGATGGTCTCCCATTTTCCTCAAAGCTTTATAGTGCTTTAAGGGTCAAAGGGCAAGAAAACCCTGGGCACCTGGTGTCACATGTATATATTGGAATAAAAACCACAATCATTTTGCCTCACCTTGATGGCCTAAAAAATGTAGAAAATCCAAAACCTCTAGTGGACCTAATATTAAAAAATCCCCAACCCATCTTCAAGGACATGGTCAAAGTTTTATTCATTGTTGTAACAAGGACTTGCTGTCTTTGGGTAAGAAACCACTCATGCTTGTCTAAAATAACAACTTTCTCAATTTTAATAGTATTTGGTCCTTTCCCCTTATCTCTTGCCCTTGCATAGAGAATGTGTCTGTCATCATTCATTAACCACCTACTACTTGTCAGGAATCATAATAAACACTGTAGTTGTAAAGAAATGTCAAAGGTAGTTTCAGCTCCCAAGGAGCTCCCAGTCTAATGGTAGAGACAGCATGCCAACAACTATGTGCAAACCAGATATATACATGATACATTTGAAATAGGAAGACGTTGGAATTAAGGGGGACTGGGAAAAAATATTTTTTGTAGGAGTAAGAGTTTCAACTGGTATTTGAAGGAAGCCAAGGAAGCTTTGATAAGAATGGAGACCATTGCAGGCATGGAGGACAGTCAGTGTCAATAGTCAGTGTCAAATGATGGAGAATCTTGTTCTAGGAACAGGAAAGAGGCTAATATCACTGGTTCACAAAGTAAGTGGATAGGAGAGTGTAAGATGAAAGATGATTAGAAAGGGTTTTCAATGGCAACCAGAGGGCTTTTTATTTCATCCTGGAGACTCTAGAAGTCATTGAGTAGTAGAGTTCAATGGTTGGACTTGATCATATGGATAGCTGAATGAAGGATGGAGTGGAGTAGGTTGAGAATGGAAGCAGGAAGAGCAACAAAAAGCTTCTTTCAATAGCCCTGGTACAAGATGATGAGGAACTACCCCCCAAATGGTAGCAATGTCAAAGGACAGAGGTGACATATGTGAGAAATATGAAGATGGAAGAACCTTGCCAACAGATGGTAAATCCCCCCACCCTTTCCTCCTTTGGCTCATCCCTTTTGATCTCTCTCCATTTCCCTCTCTTGTGACATGCCTGTGGAATGCTGCTTATTATCTTTGTATCCTGAGAGCCTGAAAGGTTACAAAACACAAATTTGTTCCTTAGGAAGCTGTAGTTGCTATACATGGGCAGTAGCCTTCTTTAGCATACTAGTAGTAGGCTAAATCAGGTGAAAGACTTTAAGGAAGGCCTTAAATCTGTTAATAAGTTGAGGGATTCTACCCCAAAACATATGAAGACTTACCATGGTGGAATGGGCAAATGAAATTTGTTTCATTGATCATGAAGGGAGCTGAATCAGGTGGTGTTGGAGGTCTTAGAACTTGATCAGACATCAAAGTTGCTAATGTTGCCCCCCAGGACATTGTCAGCTATCGTGACTTTTCTTTTGCCAGTGGACTTGGATAACTGAAAAGAGAGTGAAGATGACAAATTTCTGAGCTCAGCCACACTTTGTTCCAGTGCATTCACAAGTCAATATATCATTCAGTATTTTACCTCATCATCTTGATGTCATTGGTCCTCTTCAAAAACAAAGAATGAACGACAAAAATAACTAGCATTGCCTTCAATTTAGCATACTGTCTTTCTTTATCTGAGATCACTGGCTTATGGCTAGCTATTGTCCTTTTATGAAGAAGTTGAGAGAATGATTCAATAATTTATTGTTAGTGTGATTAGTGTGATTCTGACTTAGCTGGTGAAGAGATGGGACACTTGGGAGCACACATATATAAATTTTTTTAACCTACATTTCTAACCTCTCATAGTACTGTGTCATCCAGCACCTCTTTGGATGGTAAGAGTCATTTTATCAAAATTTCTTTGTTTCAAAGGAGACCAGAGTGAAACACATAAAAAAGGTAATGCTTCAGTTAGTTATTTGTTATGGCTTTATAGGAAGAACAATTCCATGCTAGGATCTTGTCTTATTTATAATCATTGACCAAGACTAGGACTATCCATCCTGGCAGCTACACCTACTTCCCAAGATTTCTGCTGGAAAGGCAGAAAGCAAGATCTTGATGTAGGAAATTGATTCCTCAATGGAAGCGGCAACTCATTTGTCTTGTCAGCTCAAGATTGAAGATAGAATCTCCAGCTCTTAGACCTCAAGGAAAATCCTTCATTCCACCATGAAATGAATAGAGAAGTAGGCATCTGGTTGGAGTGCAAGTGTGTACGAATGGAGATGGCCAGTGACTGAGTGAATGTATAAGCGCAAATCCATCATGAGGCAAAAGGCCTGTAAAGACCTGAATGAGGCCTGTGGATACATCTCCTAGGGACAGTCCCAGACAATCATTGCTTCCAGACCTAGCCCAGTGATTCAATATAACCCTTTGGGTATTATATGGAGAATGTTACTGTGATAGTCTCCAGTAGCACAGCCCCATGGAGTGAAGCCCCAGTTCAGCCTGTGGGGAAATTGGATCAAATGAGGAACCAACAAAGCCACTATGACCTTAGGTCATCTCTTCCCTCAGGATTGTCTTTTCTCAGTTCCTCTTATTCCTTAAAAAATGGAGCTTAGAGGGCCACTAGGTGGCGCAGTGGATAGAGCACTGGCCCTGGAGTCAGGAGTACCTGAGTTCAAATCCAGCCTCAGACACTTAATAATTGCCTAGTTGTGTGACCTTGGGCAAGCCACAACCGCATTGCCTAGCAAAAACTGAAAAAAAAAATGGAGCTTAAAACCATAGTAAAAAATCTTGTATATTGAGACTTTACGAGAGACAGAGCAGTGTTTTAATTGTATTGGGTTGTTCTATGTAATACAGAAGTATGTGGTGTCAACCTGGTCTTTATTTTGTGTCCTTGTAAAAATTGAACTGACCTTTTTTCCTGTGGTCTGATCAAGCAAAGGAAAAAGAAAAGAATGAGAGCTTTCCTCTGCCAATGTCCAGAAGTTCAAAGGACAGAGTCTTTTCTCTGCATTTCCTAAGTTTGACCATGTTAGGAATACAGGGTGAAGGGGAGAGAGAGAGAGAGAGAGAGAGGAGGGATTCTTTTCTGATTTGTAGAAATTTATAGAATTTTTGTAGATTTGTAGAAATTTATAGAATTGCAAACTAATTTTGTAGATTTCTATAAATCTATAGAATTTCAGACTAATTAGAGAACAAATCTGTGAATGATATATATGTATTCTGTTTAATGTTTATTTCCAAATTCTGATTACCCTGCAGTTTGAATATTTCCATATATGCTGCAATATCTTATTGGCTTTATTGTACAGCTCCTTAGAAGGGCTCAAAATGGAGACTTTTCAAACAAAATTTACCCTAAACTCTATAGCATTCTCCTACTTCCCTGGGGACTAAAGGATTTATTGCTGTTATGTAGGGAAGTTGATTTCTCTTTTTTTAAAATTATTTATTTATTTTCATCCATATGCACATGCATATTTTGAAGTTACAAAATTTCCCTCTACCCTCCCTTCCCACCCCGCTCCCCTCAGCAGGGAAAAGTTACCATTTTACATACATATTTTGCTAAACATATTTACAAGTTAGTATTTTTTGCATGAGGAATTAGGATTAAGGGAAAGAGATACTTTTATAAAGTGTTCATCAGATTCGGAAGAGTTTTTTTCCTGTGTTTTGTCCCTATCTATTGTTTTATGACGATGGATTTGGCCCCACAGATTCATAAGTTCCTTCCAATTCTAAAAGTTTCCTCATAGGGGCAGCTAGGTTGTACATTGAATAGAGCACCAGCCCTGGAGTCAGGAGTACCTGAGTTCAAATCCAGCCTCAGACATTTAATAATTACCTAGCTGTGTGGCTTTGGGCAAGCCACTTAACCCTATTTGCCTTGCAAAAAAAAAGTTTCCTTATACTCACAACTGGGGAAAAACAAAGAACCACTTATATATGGGTGGGAATTAGAGAAAGGAGGAAACATTTTTGAGGAGGAGTAGAAGAAGAAAGAGAGGAAGAGAGAGAGAAAGAGCAAGATATGAGATAGAGAGCGACAGTGAGAACTCAAGGGATTTTCAGAGATAGCTATTGCCACAGAGACAGAAACACAGACAAAATGAGAAGAGAAAGAGAACTACAAGATAATGACTGAGGAAAGAGACCCTTGGGGGGGGGAATGAGGAATAGAGAAAAGAGACCCCAAGTGAATGAGAGATGCAAAGGGAAGAGGCACCAGGCAAGTTTGGAAAAAGCCAACTTTGCATCATAGTGGTTGGAGTACTCTATTTGAAATTCACTCATTGAATTTAAATTCCACCCAAGCTGCAGAGAAGCTCTAATCATTTTGGAGAAGTCATTTAACCACTATCATCTTCATTTCTCTCCTCGTTATATATTTATTGGACTAGATTTGATGGTATCTAATGACACTTTAGCTCAGTAATCTTCTGATTGCCTGAGAGAAAAAAAATTTCTACTCACTATAAAACTTGGAGTAGAGACAGAGACAGAGAAAGAGACACAGAGACAGAGAGACAGACACAGAGACAATGGAAATCAGGAATTGAGGATGTAGAGATAGAAGGAAGAGTGCACAGAAAAAAGAAGTATCTGTAGTGAGGAGAGTCTGGAGATGGATAATTCTCCCACAGGACAGTTCTTGGAAGTCACAATGTCCTGAGTTCTAATTCTAGTTAATATTCTCAATATTCAAGACAGGACAATTCAATGAGAGTTTCTAAGTTTTTCTTTTCTGTTATAATAATATTGAACTGAACGGTCCCTACCTCTAAATGTACAATCATAGGAACAGGAAAAATAAAAAGGACCAGTTGTTACTGAGTTGAAATTAGAGGAAGGAGAAAACTCTTTTGAGGAAGAGATAGAGAAAAAGAGGAGAGAGACAGAGACAGATAGACCAAGAAAGATAGACTGACACACAAAGAAGATAAACAGTTATATGAAATTCAACTCAAGAAAGTCCAAGATGCAGCAACCAATATAGAGATGAAATACAGAGAGAACAAAACTGAGAAAAATAGAAATAGAATCCCTTGATAATAGTCAAAGAAATGAGGGAAAATATCCTTTGGAGAACAATAAACAGTTGAGCTAGGAGACAAAACAACATGAAGGGATTGGAACCTGGGCAAAGGTAGAACAAACCAGTCAAATATCCTGGGGATTAGGGCAGCATACTTGGAGTTGACTGACTTTCAACTATACATCAAGGGTTGACAAGATCTCTTACTCTGGAGAAGTCCCTTAATCAGTGTCACTCAGTTTTTATCTTAATCAATTCATGGGGCTGGGTATGATGGTATCTAAGAAACTTCCACCTCTTTGATCCTCTGATTGTCAGAGAGTTAAAAATCATGTCCCCTTGTTATTAAGCTTGAACAGAGAGTTAGAGGAAATGAGGCATTGGAATTGGGTTCAGTAGGCCCTGTGGTTCCTTTTTCATATGAATCTGTGGTTATATTGATGACAGAGAACAAAGGAAAAAATAGTTATCACTGAGTGGGAATTAGAAGAAGGGAAAAAAGCTTTTGAGGATGCAATAGAGAGGAGAAGGGAAAGGAAGGACCAAGACAGAGGCAAACAGTTACAGAGAAAGAGAGAAATCAAATGAAAGAGTTACACAGAGATAGGTGGGTATGTAGAGATAGAGAGTGGCAGTGAGATATATGGAAAAAACCACAGACAGACCCAGCAAGAGAGACAGAGAAAGAGAGGCACACACACAGAAGCACAAGAGAGTTCACAGGGATTTGTGGGAAGAAATGCCTGTCTAGTATTGATCAAGGTGTGTGTAGGTATTATAGTGGGTAGAACATTCTACGGGATTCAATCATTGTGCACATATCTGAACATAGCTACTGACAAGCTCTATTCCTGTGGAGAAAGAGTAGGATTGCCAGAGAGGCAATAAAAAAGTTATAGAGACTGAGACAGAGAAAGAATAAGAGAGAGAGAGAGAGAGAGAGAGAGAGAGAGAGAGAGAGAGAGGTAAATACAGAGATACATACATACAGAGAGAGAGAGAGAGAGACAGAGAGAGAGAGACAGAGAGAGAGAAAAGAAAGGACAACTTATTTATGAATGGGAATTAGAGTAGGAAAAAAAGCTTTTGAAGAGGAGATAGAAAGAAAAGGAGAGGGAGAGACAGACAGACAGGCAAAAGATAAATAAATAGAGAGCAGCAGTAAGATATCAAGGAATGCTCCAAGATAGTTATTGCAAGAGAGACAGAAACACAGACAAATAGAGGAGGGAAAGAGGACTGCATAATGAACAAGGAAAGAGACCCTTCTGAAGGTAAATGAGGAATAGAGAAAAGAGATCCCAGACCAGGCAGACATGCAGAGGGAAGAGGCACCTAGCAAGAGTGCAACCAGCCCTGTAGGTGACATAGTGATTTGAGCACCCTTCTTAGAGTCCTACTTGAAGTATTGACCAGCTAGCTCTCTTCTTTTGGAGAACTCCCATAACCACTGTCAACCTGTTTTCTCATCACTAAATGTATGGGCTTGGATTGAATTGCATCTAAGGACTGTCCAGCTCTATGATCTTCTGGGTGTCAGAGAGAGAAAAAAGAATGTCCACTTTGGATTAAATTTGGATAGAGAATGAGAGAGTTAAAGGGAATCATATGAGAAGGGAAAGAGGAGAGAAGAAAATGTCCATAGGGAATAGAAGTGTGTAGAGAGGGAAGAATATGTAGAACAAAGCACTCAGGTCTACTCCTAGACTCTTCTTGGAAATGAGAATGACCTGAGTACATGTCCCAATTCCCAGGTAGTGTGTTTAGGCCTCTGATTTCTGTTCTATTTAATGTAATTGGAATCCATGGCCCCTAGGGATCCTCCTAGCTCTAAAT
Source organism: Macrotis lagotis (assembly GCF_037893015.1). Lineage (NCBI taxonomy): Eukaryota > Metazoa > Chordata > Mammalia > Peramelemorphia > Peramelidae > Macrotis > Macrotis lagotis. The sequence continues at coordinate 78,652,126 of NC_133666.1, forward strand.
AGCTAATCTTGGCCTGCATGATGTTTGTCCTTCATTCTGGAAGAGGACCATAACATTGGGAAGGTGATGCTACGACATGTCTATGAATTGGATTTGAGTGAAGGGAGGATGTGCTGAGTCACCAGCCTCACTTTCTCCTCCAGAGCCATCTGTGTCCAGTGACCAGATATGGATGACCCTGGATGTGAGGTCCCCAAGGTCATACAACAGTGCTCTATCCACTGTGGCATCTAGCTGTCTTGATCATTGGAAAATAAAAGAGTATTAATTATAAAGTGGCAATTCAAGTCAGGGGGAAAAAACCTTTCTAGGAGGAAGGAGAGAGGTAAAGGGGGAGTGAAAAAGAGAAAAGGGTAGTCTAGATAAAAAAAGAGAAAAAGAAAATTATTATTGAGTGCAAATGAATGCAAGGGTTAAAAAGCTTTGAAGAGGTAGGAAAAGAAAGAAGGAGGGATAAAGAGGAGAGAGACAGAGACAGAAAGACAGGGAGAGTTAAGGGGAATCAGACATTGAGGATGAAAAGGAGAATGAGAGATCAGTGACACTACATAGAAGTTTGTGCTTTGTGGGGGAGGAGTTTGAGAAGAATATGTAGAAGAAAACAGTCAGGTGTCTTAATGGACTCTTCTTGGAAGTCAGAATGACCTGAGTTCAAATCCTTCTTCACAATCTGAATAAATGTTTGACTGGGCAATCCAGTTTGTGTGGAGCAGCCTCTGCCAGTAGTTTCACCACAATGGAGTTCCACTCAATGGCCCCCAAAGTTGCTCCCACTCATGATCATAGTAACAAAAGGGGAAAAAACAGTTATTACTGAGTGGAAATTAGAGTAAGGAGAAAAACTTTCTGAGGAGCCAGAGAGAAAGAGGAGGGGAAGGGAGACTGAGAGATTGAGAAAGAAAGTGAGAGACTGAGATAGATATGGAGATATACAGAGAGAATCAGAGAAATATTAAGGGGAAAACAGAAATATATGCAGCAAAAGAAAGCCAGAGAGACACAGGAGTAAGGAGAGAGGGAGGGAGAAACAAGCTAAATAGCAACATAGCAATAGAAGAAACTATTTGTGGTGGGAAATAAGGAACAGATAAGAGGCACCAGCTGAGGGAGAGATAGAAATGGAAGGGACACCTGGCAAGTATAGAGCAAACCAGCTGCATGTCATAGTGGTTAGAGCACTGTCTCACAGAGACAGAGAGACACACATGGAACTATGTGGTAGGTGAGCAAGAGAGCAAGGGAAGAAACCAATGTGGTGGAAAATAGGAAGAAATTAGAGACCCAGGTGAGGCAGAAGTGCAAAGGAAAGAGACACTTAGCAAGAAGAGAAGAAGCCCCCTGGGTGTCCTGGTGGGTAGAAGGCTCTTCTGAGAGTGGAATATTTGCTTCTATATTCTAGAATAACTGCTGACAAGCTATGTTACCTTGAAGAAGTCATTTCATTGTTGTCAGCCTAAGATTTTTTCCTCAGTAAATTTTTTGAACTGGATTTTATGGTGACACTGTAGTTCTATGATCGATCCTCTGAGTACCCAAGAGAGAAAAGGATGTCCCCTTGGATTAAGTTGAAAGAAAGAGAGAATCAGAGACAGAGACGGGAACAGAGAGACAGACAGACTGAAACAGAGAGAGAATTAGAGGAAATAAGACATCTAGGATGAGGCAAAGAATGAAGGAAGTATCCACAGAAGATAAAAGTGTGTGCAGTGGGAAGAATATGTAGAGTTAAACAGCCAGGTTTCTTAATGGATTGTTCGTGGAAGTCAGAATGACCTGAGTTCAAATCCTAGTTAACACTGAGAATAAATGTTTGACCCTGGGTCGTTCATTCTGTAAGTGTCAGACTTGTATTAGTTATTTTATCATAATGTAGTTGGGTACTTCCAGTTCTAAAGTTATGATCACAGTCATAAAGAAGGGGAAAAGAAACAACCACTTATTCATGAGGTTGGAATTAGACTAAGGAGAAAAAATTTTAAGTTAGTGATGAGAGAGAGAGGAGGAGAGGGAGAGGGAAACAGAGACAGGGAAATAGAAGGAAAGGGTCAGAGAAAAGCTACATAAATATAGAGGGAACAAGAGCAAATATTGTGCAAAGGGTGAAAAGAATGAGACCCAAGGAACAACAGAGATTGAAAGGTAAAGAATTCCCAAGGAAACTGGGAGAGAGGCAGTATGATGGAAAAAGATCTGAACTTGGAGTGGAGATATTTTAGTTAGAAACCTGATACTCAGTGACTAATGTGTTATCCAATGGAATTCTTGTTGCCTCTCTCAGTCTCAATTTTCTCCTCTGTAAAATGATGAAACTAAACTTGATGCCTCTAAGGTCCCTCCAATTCTATGAACTTTTGGATAAGGCAGAGAGAAAGAAAAACTAGTTTGTGATTGGAGAGGGAAGAGTGGTGGATTTAAAGAGAATTGTTCATTGAGGAGGAGAGAGGTATAAAGGGAAGGGACCACTGGAAACCGCTTTTAAGGGCCCTTTAAGGAATAATAGAACCAGTCTCTATTCTTGGGAGTCAATATGACCTGAGTCCAAACACCTCCTCATACACATTCTTACTAGATATGTGATCCTGGGAAAGTCATTTAAGTGTCTAAGCTTGTTTTTCTCCTCTGCCTTAAAATAATATGCTTGAACTCAATGTCCCTTGGACTTCCTTCTACTTCTGAGTCTATGATGATATTGGTTCTAGGCATGAAAGGAAGAGATAACTTATTGAATGTTAGAGTAAGGCAAAAGACTTAGGGGGAGAAAAAAAGAGACAAAGGCCAGGAGTAGGTGAGCACAAGGGAAAGGTTGAGGAAAAGGGCAAGGAAAACAATGGTAGGTTTCTAGAGACAGAGGAGAGAGAGGTAGAGAGATAGAAAGAACAAGAGACAAAGTGGAAAAGAGAGGTCATGGAAAAAAGTCCCTTTGGTTCTAGGCAGCAGATTGATTGTAGAGAGTAGAGAGAGGCAGGAGTATGTTCCCAAAAGGGAGAGAGAGAGAGAGAGAGAGAGAGAGAGAGAGAGAGAGAGAGAGAGCGAGCTAGAAAGGGAAGCTAAAACTTAAGACCTGGGAGGTATCTGGGAGGCAGCTCAGGATCATTTAACAGAGTTCTCTTGTTGGAGTAAGAACTACATGAGTTATGAGTTCACATCTGAACTCAGAGAGTGCAAACTTGTTTTACCCGATATGAGTCACTTATTTTGTCTCAACCAGTTTTTTCTCCTTTCCAATGCTGGGTTTGAACTTTATGCTTTCCCATTTTCCTCTACCTGTATAGTCTTATGAGGATCAGAGGGAAAGAAAACCCTGGCATCTGGTGTCGTGTGTGTGTGTGTGTGTGTTTGTGTGTGTGTGTGTTATAATAGGAACCACAATCATTTTGCCATATCTTGATGACCTAAAAATGTAAAAATCCCCCAAATCCCTAGTGGCCTAATATTAAAAAATCCCCAATCCCTGTGCAAGTACATGGTCAAAGTCTTATCCACTGTTAATAACAAGTACTTGCTGTCCTTGGATAAGAGACCATGCATGCTTATTCAAAATGATTTCTTTCTCAAGCTCAATATTATTTGGTTCCCTTCCTGCCCTTACATAGAGAATATATTCTTCTTTTAGTCAGTCAGTCAACATTTATTAACCACCTTCTACATATCTGGCATCCTGCTAAGCACCAGAAATATAAAGACAGGTCAAAGGGAATCTGCTCTCAGGAAGCTCCCAGTCTAATGGTAGAGACAAACATGTCAATGACTATATACAAACTAGATATATACATGATACATTTGAAATGGGAAGGGGAACTGGGGAAAAAACTTTCTGTAGAAGGTAGAATATCATCTGGTACTTTGAAGGAAACCAGAGTAGCCTTGATGAGAATGGAGAGCATTGCAGGCATGGAGGACAGCCAGTAACACTTGTCAGAGGCAGTAGATGGAGAATCTTATTCTAGGAGGTCAATGTGACTGGATCACAGAGTTTATATGGATGGGAGAGTATAAAGTAAAAGAAGACTGGAGAGGTAATCAGTTAGGAAGGACTTTGAATGACAATCAGAGAATTTTAGTTTTCATCCTAGAGACTTTGGAAATTCATCGAGCAGTGGAGTTCCATGGTTGGAGTTGATCAGTTGGACAGCTAGAAGGAGGATGGAGAGAAGTGGATCAGAATGGAGTCAAGAGGGGTCAAAATAATGTTTCTTTCAATATTCCAGATAAGAGATGATGAGACACTGCCTCAAAGAGGTGGCAGTGTCAGAGGACAGAGGTGGCATAAGTGACAGGTGTGAATAAGGTAAAGGGGACAAGCCTCAAAACAGATTTTAATTCCTTTTGTTTCCTTCCAAATTTCCCCTCTTTTATTCATTGGCTCATCCCCTTCAATCTCTCTTCCTGTCCCTCTATGGTGAAATGCCTATAGAATGTTGCTTATTGTCTTTGAATCCCAAATGCCTAAAAGGTTACAAAACCCAAATTTGTTCCTAGAAAGTTGTAGCTGCTGTTCATGGACAGTAGCCTTCCTTAGCAGACTAGTAATAGGCTAAACCAGGTGGAAGTTAGCTAACAGGTCTTAAACCTGTGATGAGTTTGGGGGAGTCTATCCTAAACATGTAATCACTTCCCCTGGTGGAATGGGCTTATAAAGAAACTTTATTCCAATGAGCATGAAGATAGATGAAACAGGTGCTGTGGAGTGTTTACAGCCTGGTCAGACATCAAAATTGCCAAATGTCATCCCCTGCCTCCCAGGGCATTGCCAGTTGTCTGGATATTTGTTTTGCCACTGCACTTGGATAACTCTAGAAGACAGAGTAAGGATGACAGATTTCTGCAACTCTGCCACATTTAGATCCAGTTCATGCACAAGTCAAAATACCCCCCATCATCCACGATTTTACTGCAACATCATGATTTCATTGATTCTTTTTGAAAACAAAGGAGGAAAAACAAGTAGTGCTTTAGCATCCTACCTTTGATCTAGGGTCACAGGCTTCTGGATAACTGGTGTCCTTCTACCAAGAATTTGAGAAAATTATCAGGTAAATTGGGTCTTAGAAGAATGATTAGTGTGATTTACTCTGATGGGGTGGAGGGATGCCTGGGACTGCTGACACATGCATATGGTAACATTTTTACCTACATTGAGAGCCTCCTATGGTGCTATGTCATCCTTCTACTCCTCGGTTGGTAAGTTATTTTATCCAAATTTCTTTGGTCCAAAGGAGACCAGAGTGAAACACATAGAAAGAGTGATACTTCGGTTGTCTGTTGATCTATGGTTTTACAGGATGGACGGTTCTGCGCTAGGGAATTGTCTTACTTATAATCATTTCCCAAAGCTAGGACTATCCATCCTGGTAGCCACACCTGCTTCCCAAGATTTCTCTTATGGAAGATAGAAAGCAAGATCTGGATGTGGGAGCCTCATGTCTCCACAGGAGGCTCAGCTCATTTGTCTGGTCAGCAGGAGAGCTGGGACCCAGACTTGCGATGGAACCTCCTGCTCCTTGACCTCAGAAAAAATGCTTCATTCCCTTGCAAAACTAACAGAAGAAGGCATTCAGTTGAGCTGCAAGTGTGTATGAATGGAGATGGTCAGTGATTGTGTGAATGAATGTTTAAGCTCAAACCTATCATGAGGTGAAAGCCCTGTGAAGACCTGAATGAGGCCTGTGGATAGATCTCCCATCATTGCTTCCTATCCTAGCACAAGGGTCGTGTATTATATGGAGAATCCTACTAACTGTAAAGTCTCCAGTAGCACAGCCCCTGTGGAATGAAGCACAAGTTCAGCCTGCGGGGAGATTGGACCAAATGAGGAACCAACAAAGCCACCATGATCCTCGATCATCTCTCACCTCAGTATTGTCTTTCATGGATTCCTGTTATATCCTTGAAAAGAGAGCTTAGAGACTGAGTAAAAGATCTTGTGTCCTGAGACTTTAGGGGAAAATGAACAGTGTTTTTCTTGTCCTTGTTTGTTCTGTGTTATACAGAGTATATGTTGACAACATTGTATTTTGTGTCCTTGTAAATGGAACTGACCTTTTTTCCTGTGGTCTGATTTGCCAAAGGAAAAAGGGTGAAAAGAGGGAGAACTTTCATAGAATTTATTCTTCTCTCTGATTCTGACAAAATTAGAAATACAAAGTGAAGGGAGATAAGACTACAGTTTAAATATTCTCATATATAATGCAGTATTTTATTGGGATTTAGGGTGTACAGTTCCTTACAAAGTGCTCAAAATGGAGAGTTAGAGAAATTTACATAAAAAATTCACTCTAACCCCTGGTGCTTTCCTTCCTTCCTTGGATCCTGAAGAATTTGTTGCTTTAATGTGAATTTAATGTAGGAAGGTGATTTCACTGAGTAGAAGATTTTCTACCCTTAATAGAATAGAAGTTAGATTACAAGTTTTGTCTTCAGTGATTTCAAAAGTGGTGAAAGTAAAAGACAGTCATTTTTGCAGTTTGAAATTTTGAAGCTTTATCTTGTTTTTAAGCTGAGCATAGTGCCTTCCTTATTGGAAAGAAAGGATTGTTTAATTAGAAAACAAAATGCACTAAAGGTATGAGTGATTTCATTTTTTGGAAAATAAATTATCTGACTACTGTGTTCTTCTGTGAATTATTTACCTAAATCTAATAGCTAAGAAGAAACAGTAAGATTAAGAAACAAATAGAATAAGAAGCAAAGATGTCTAAAAGGAATTAGGATATACTATGCCTATGTATGCTCTTAAGTAAGGAACCAAATTGGAAATGTTTTGTTGGTGAAATTAGAAACTGTCTTTAAACCTTTAAGTCTCCATTCTGATCAGGAAAGAATAAAGTTTTGCAAAGAATTTGAAATGTATGATAAAACTGTGATAAAGCTAGAGAAGAGAGATACAGCATATTAAAAGAAAATTAATTCTGAAGATAATCTCAGACACTATTTTGAAGGAGAGAAGTGCAAGATTGAGAGAGTAATAATGAAGGAAGTAAGGTGAAACAATGGATCAGGTATGGAGAGAAGAGGGGGCAGGAATTAATCTGGTTTAATCTGGGCCAGAAAAGAGAGATGCAATTGGACCTTCCTAACATCTCTTGAACACACCTGACCCTGCCCCAACCCTGGTGCAGGGCCTCATTACTTCACAACTGGGCTGTGGAAATTGTGGCTCTACCTTCCTCAAATCTCCTCACTCCGATCCACCCTCCATTGGGCCAATAGATTGTTTTTCCTAAAGTGTGGGTTCAGTCATGACACCCACACACCTCCCCAATAAACTTCAGTGCTTCCCTATTACCTCCAGTATCAAATATAAACTATTCTTTTTGGAATTCAAATCTCTTCACAACTTGCCCTTTCTGCATTTCTGGTTTTATTATACCTTATACTACTCCAGTTCTCCCATTAACTCTGGGATGCAGTGATAGTGTCCTCCTTGCTGTACCTTGAATAGGATGCTATCTCCCAACTATATGCATTTTCTTTCTTTTTTTCCTTCTGGTGAATTTATTAGTATTTAAATTTTCTTTATTTTTTCCAATTACATGCAAAAATGTTTTTCTACATTAATCATTTTGCCAGTCATGGCAGCAAGCAATCTTATAGAAGTTGTACATGTACAATTGTGTTTAACATATTGCCATATTAGTCATGTTGTGAAAGAGGAATTAGAACTAAGAGGAAAAATAATGAAAAAGAAAGAAAAAAATAAAAGAAACTTTAGTAATTGAACATAGTATGCTTTGCTCTTCATTTAGATTCTATAGTTTTTTTTTTTTCCTGGATGTGGATGGCATTTTCTATAACAGGTCTCTCAGGATTGTCTTTGATCATTAAACTGCTGAGAGGCGTTGAATACATCATAGTTGGTCATCTCACAATGTTGCTGTTAATGTGCATAATGTTCTCTGGTTCTGCTCACTTCAGCATCAGCTCATGCAAAAGTTTTTCCAGGCTTTTCTAAAGTTCAGTCACTCATAATTTCTTACAGAACCGTAGTCCTCAATAGCATTCATATACTATAACTTGTTCAGTCATTCCTGAATTGATGGGCATTCCCTCAACTACCTATTCTTTACCCCTAAAAATGAACTGCTATAAATATTTTTGTACCTGTGGGATTTTTCCTGGTTTTGTTATGATCTCTTTGGGATATAGACCTAGTAGTGGTATTGTTAGATCAAAAGGTATGCACAGTTTTATTGCCCTTTGGGCATCGATCTTGAATTGTTCTCCAAAAGGGTTGGATCAACAGCATATTAGTGTCCCAGTTTTTCCACATTCCCTCCAACATTGATCATTTCCCTTTTTTGTCATTTTAGCCAATCTGATAGGTGTGAGGTGGTACCTCAGAGTTATTTTAATTGCATTTCTCTAATCAATAATGATATGGAGAATTTTTTCATATGATTATAGATTGCTTTAATTTTTCATCTGAAAATTAACTGATCCTATCCTTTGATCAATTATCAACAGGAGAATGAATTGTATTCTTATAAATTTGACTTAGTTCTCTATATATTTTAGATATGAGTCCTTTATCAGAAACACTAGCTATGAAAATTGTTTCCCAGCTTTCTGCATTCCTTCTAAACTAGGTTGAATTGGTTTTGTTTGGGAAAAAAACTTTTAAATTTAATGTAGTCAAAATTATCCATTTTGCAGTTTATAATGTTATCTATCTCTTCTTTGGTCATAAACTTTGCCCCATTGCAGATATCTGACAAAAGACTATTTTTTGTTCTTCTAATTGGTCTATGGTATCGAACTTTATGTCTAAATCCTAGACCCATTTCAAACTTATCTTGGTATAGGATAGGAGATATATAAATGCCATAGATCTATGCCTAGTTTTTAACCATTCTCTTTTCTAATTTTCACAGCAGCTTTTGTCAAATTTGAGTTCTTCTCCCAGAAGCTAGTCTTTTGCTTGTCAAACAGTAGATTGCTACAGTCATTTACTACTGTTTCTTTTGAACCTACGGTTCAAAATTTGAATCTACGGTTACACTTCTCTATATCTGTTTTGATGACAGCTGCTTTATAATGTAATTTTAGATCTGGTTTGATGAAGTCACTTTCCTTTGCATTTTTTAATTAATTCACTTGATATTCCTGACCTTTTAATCCTCCAGATTAATTTTGTTGCTATTTTTCCTTACTCTGTAAAATAATTATTTGGTCGCTTGATTAGTATGGTACTGAATAAGTCATTTTAATTTAGGTAGATTTGTCATTTTTATTATTTCAGCTTGGCTTACCCAGGAGCAACTGACATGTTCCCAGTTGTTTACATATGATTTCATTTGTATAAAAAGTGTTTTGTAATTGTGATCATAGGGTTTTGGGGTTTGTCTTGAGACGTAGATTCCCACACATTTTATATTATCTGCTTTAAATGGAATTTCCCTCTCTACTTTATGCTATTAGGCTTTATTGGTCATATATAGAAATGCTTCTGATTTACGTGACTTTATTTTACATCCTGCTACTGTGCTAAAGTTGTTCATCAGAGTTTTCCACTAGTCAGTAAGAAATTGATCTAGGAGACAAAAAGATGTGAAGGGATAGGAACCTTGGCAAATGTGGAACAAACCAGCCAAGTGTCCTGGGGGTTAGGACAGCATGCTTGGTGTTGTCTGAGTTTTCTACTAGCTCTGCACATGACAGTTCGGTGGTGCAGTGGATAGAACACTAGACTTGGAACCAGAAAATCTGAGTTCAAGCCTGGACTTAGAAACTTACTATCTATGAGACCTTGGCAAGTCACTTAACCCTTATTTACTTTAGGTTCTCATCTGTAAAATGGGAAAACAATGGAAAATAAAATAGCAAACTACTCCAGTATCTTTGCTGAAAATCCCATGGATAAAAGTCCATGGCATCACATAATGTCAGATATCACAGAGTGATTGAACAAAAAACAAGCCCTGGGACTCTGGGCAAATATTACCCAAATTCAAATTTCACATTGATAAAGTCACATTCAAATTTGATGATATGTCTTTCATAAATTTCTTTCACTACTAAAATCAGTAATTTTTTTGCATTTGTTTCCTCAATATTTTTGACATCTTTGGCTGGGCACCATAAAGATTTTGGTGTTAAACCACATTTGGAAGGAAAAATCAACTCAATACTAATACCACTGCTCTGAAGTCATATCCTTTATCAGATGACTTTAGATATGATGGAGAGTTTAATCAATAATTTTGTTGTACATGATTTAGTCTGAATTCATGTGGACACTGAAGAAATTCACCACTCTCTTCATTTCATAAATTTAGAATTTTATTTAATTCTATTCTGCCTGCTTAACCAAGAAGGAGCTATAACATGGGGCAAAATTCAATAAATATGTGGTTTAAAAAATAGTAGCAAGCTTGGTTGGCCTCAAGATGACTGAGTAAAAGTATAATGTTTGCATCAACCACCAGACAGGGATCTCAACTGTATAATATATATTCTTCTCTGGTATAGATATTACAAAAGATTGTCATATAATATTCTTCTTTATCTTTTCTTTGACAATCTATTTTGATTTATAGCTTTTTTAACCCTTTTTTTTGTTTGGTTTTTTGTTCCCTTTTTTCTGATTCAGCTTTCACAAAAATGACTAATATGTGGTTTAAAATTGTCAATGAAATTAAATTGGTATAAAAAAATTTTTAAGCCTACTACAGGGGGCATATAGGCACACTGGCCCTGGAGTAAGGAGTACCTGAGTTCAAATCCAGCCTCAGACACTTAATAATTACCTATCTGTGTGACCTTGGGCAAGTCATTTAACCCCACTGCCTTGCAAAAACCTAAAAAAAGCCTACTGCATCTGTGTGACCCTGGGCAAGTCACGTAACCCCATTGCCTTAAATAAATTAAAAAAAAATAAAAGCCTACTATATGCATACTTTACTCTGGGGGTCTAGGAGTCCAAAGATAAAAAGGAAAGAGTCCCTGCCCCCAGTCTCTGAATGAGTAATATAAAACTCAATAAGCATGGCCCTTAAAAGGAGGAAGAATACAAGTCCCACCATTCTCTTCTAAAGGTGAAAAGTCCACAGGGATGGCAGCATGAATTTTTTTCTCAAATTAAATTATTTATTATCCCAACTACATGTAAAGATTGTTTTCAACATTCAGTTTTTGTTGAATTCCACATTTTCCTACCTCCCTCCTTTCCCCTCTCCCCATCCCCTTGACAGAAAGTAAGCTGATATAAGTTATACATGGATCACTATTTTAAACATATTTCCATATTAGTAATTTTTGTGAAAGATGGATCAGAAAAAAGGGAACAAAAAAGCATGAAAGGGTTAAAAACTATAAATCAAAATAAATTGTTAAATGGTTTAAATAGTATATTTTGGTCTACATTCAAACTTCATAGTTTGTTCTCTGGATATATAGTATTTTCCATCACAAGTCCTTTATTGTACTGCTGAGGAGAGTCAAGTTCATCATATTTGATCCCCAACAACATTACTGTTAATGTGTGCAACACTTCTTCACTCAGCAAGTCTTTCCAGGCTTTTCTTAGTCTGCCCACTCATGATTTCTCAAAGAACAATAGTACTCCAGCACATTCATCTACCACAGTATTTTCAGGTATCCCCAAATGATGGGAATATGCTCAATTTCCAATTGTTTACCATTACAAAGTGCTGCTATAAATATTTTTGTACTTGTGGGTCTTTTTCCCTTTTTATGATGTCTTTGGGATACTTGTAGTGGTATTGCTGGATCAAAAGGTATGCATAGTTTTATTGTTCTTTGGGTGTAGTTCCAGATTTATCTCCAGAATGGTTGGATCTGTTCACAAGTCCACCAACAATGCATTAGTGTCCCAGTTTTCCCATATCCTCCCCAACATTGATCATCTTCATTTTTTTGTCATATTGGCCAATATGATTGGTATTAATTTACATTTCTCTACTCAATAAGCAGCATGAATTTGTTTTCAGACATTTTGAATGCATTGCTTCTTTTTATTGATTTTTTCTATAAATTTCTTTCTTCGTAGGGGGGCTCTCTGTATACTTACGTAGTTCAATCATTTTTCAGTCATTTCAGACTCTTCGTGACACTATTTGGGGTCTTACTGGCAGAGATACTGAAGTGGTTTGCCATTTCCTTCTTTAGCTCATTTTATAAAAGGAATTTGAGGCAAACAGGGTTAAGTGACTTGATCAGGATCTAGTAAGTGTCTGGGGCCAGATTTGATTACAACCTGGATTACAAGTTCAGGGCTTTATCTTCTGAACCATGATTGAAAAAAAAAGAACCTAGACAGCAGGTTTCAAGAAATTATCAAGTAAAACTTCTCTGATATCCTATAATCAGACATTGAAAGAATCCACCATCACCTCCTGAAGAGACACTAAAATGAAAATTCCAGGGAGTTTTATAAAACTCCAGAGAATATTTTGAAAAATTGGAGAATTATCAGGTCAAAGAGAATATATTACAAGCAGCTAGAAAGAAGCAATTCAAATACCAAGAAACCAGTCAGGATTACATAGAACTTAGCAGTTTCTACATTAAAGGATCAGAAGACCTTGAATATGATAGTAAGGCAAAGAAGGTTGGATTACAAACAAAAATCAACTACTCATCAAAACTGAACATAATCTTTCAAGGGGAAAATGGATATTTAATGAAATAATGGACTTTCAAACTTTCCTGATGAAAAAACCAGAACAGAAAAAAACTTTGATCTTCAACTATAAGACTCAAGAGAAGCATAGAAAGGTAAACAGGAAAGCAGGATATTATTATTCAATAAGATTATACTGTTTACATCCCAACATAGAATGAGGATATTTGTAACTATTAAGAACTGTATCTCTATTAAAACAGTTAGAAGGAATATATATATATATATATATATATATATATACATATATATGAGGGGTTGATTGAGAGAAGGGCATATTGAGGAAGGTGATGGTCAGAAGGAAAACACTTGTGAGAAGGACTAAGATGATGAGAGAAAAGTACAAATGGGGAAAATAAGATGGAAGGCAATACAAAGTGAGTAATCATAACTGTGAATGTAAATGGGATGAACTATCCCTTAAAACAGAATTAGAGAGCAAAGCAATTTAAAAACCAGAATCGTACAATATGTTGTTTACAAGAAACACATTTGAAATAGAGAGATACATACAAAGTAAAAGTAAAAGACTGGAGCAAATAAATTATGCTTCAGGTGAGGTGGAAAAAGTAGAGGTAATAATCCTTATCACAGATAAAGTGAAAGTAAAAATAGGTCTAATTAAAAGAAATAAGGAAGGAAACTATATCTTCTTAACAGGTACCATAGACAGTGAAGTAATATCAATACTAAACATACATGCACCAAGTGGTTTAGCATCCACATTCTTAGATGAGAAGATAAATGATTTAAAGAAAAACACAGCAAACCTATACAAGTGATTGACCTCAAACTTCTTTCTTAGAACTGGATAAATCTAACAATAAAATAAGCAAGAAAGAAGTAAAGGAGGTGAATTGTATGTTAGAAAAGTTAGATATTGTAGAACTCTGGAGAAAATTGAATAGAGATAGAAAGGAATATATTTTTTATTATCTTTGCATGGCATCTACACAAAAATTGACTATGTATTAGGGCAGAAAATCCTCACAATCAAATGCATAGAGGCATTTGTTTCAGATCATGATGTAATAAAAATTGCATGTAACCAAGGATCATGAAAAGAGATTAAAAATTAATTAAAAACTAACTAACCTAATCCTAAAGAACAATTGGATTAAACAACAAATCTTTTTTTTTGGTTTTTACAAGGCAATGGGATTAAGTGACTTGTCCAAGGTCACACAGCTAGGCATTTATTAAGTGTCTGAGGCCAAATTTGAACTCAGGTCTTCATAACTCCAGGGCCAATGCTCTAAACACTGTGCTACCTAGCTGCCCCCCAAACAACAAATCATTAAAAAAATCAATAACTTAATATCAGTGACATTAATGAGGCATCATATCAAAACTTGTGCAATGCAGCCAAAGTAATCATTAAGGAAAATTTTATATTTCTAAATGTTTACATGAATAAATGAGATCAATAATTTGGATATGCAACTAAAAAGCTAAAAAAAAAACAAAAGTCCTCAATTAAATAACGAATTAGAAATTCTGAAAAATCAAAGGAGTGATAATAAAATTGAAAGTAAGAATATTACTGAACTAACAAATAAAACAAAAAGTTGTTTTTATAAAAAAAACAATGAAATAGATAAACCTTTTGTTAATTTTATTCTTTTAAAATGAAAGAAGGGGCAGCTAGGTGGCATATTTCAATAGAGTTTGGAGAACTGAGTTCAAATTTGACCTTGGGTACCTAATACTTACTTGCATGACCTTGGGTAAGTCACTTAATCCCATTGATTTACAAAAACCAAAAAAAAAAGGAAAAAAAAAGAAAGAAAAAACCAAATTACCAGTATCAAAAATGAAAAGGGTGAACTCACCACTAATAAAGAGGAAATTAAAGTAATAATTCAGAGCTATTTTGATCAATTGTATGCCAATAAATCTGACAATCTAATTGATAATAATGAATATCTTAAAAAGTGTAAATTGTAGAGATTAATAGAAGAAATCAAATACTTAAAAAAATTTCAGAAAAAGAAATTGAACAAGCCATCAATGGATTCCTTAAGAAAAAATTTCCAGGACCAGATAGATTTACAAGTAAATGTTACCAAACATTTAAAAACCAATCAATTCCAATTCTATATAAAGTATTTGAAAAAAATAGGTAAAGGAGTACTAACAAATCCCTCCTATGACACTAATATGGTACTGATACCTAAACCAAGAAAAGCCAAAACAAAGAAAGAAAATTGTCAACCAATTTACCTAATGAATATTATTGTAAATATTTCATTTCATTTTATTTTATTTTATTAAAGATTTTATTTGTTTTGAGTTTTATAATTTTTCCCCTAATCTTACTTCCCTCCCCCCCCCCACAGAAGGTAATTTGCCAGTCTTGACATTGTTTCCATGGTATACATTGATTCAAATTGAATGTAATGAGAAAGAAGTCATGTCCTTAAGGAAGAAACTTTAAGTATAAGAGATAGCAAGATCAGACAATAAGATATCAGGTTTTTTCTTTTACTAAATTAAAGGCAATAATCCTTGGTCTTTGTTCAAACTCCACAATTCTTTCTCTGGATATATATAGATGGTATTAATGAAAATATTTTAAATGAAATATTAGCAAAGAAATTTCATCAATTTAACAATAGGATAATACAGTGTGAACAGGTAGAATTTATACCAGGAATAGAGAAATGATTCAATATTAAGAAAACAAACAGCATAATTGACCATATCAATAAAAAATCCAACAGAAATTATATGATTATATCAATAAATGCTGAAAAAGATTTTGAAAAAATACATCCTTTCCTATTTGAAAAAAACACTAGAGAACATAGGAATAAATGAAGTTTTCCTTAAAATGATAAGCTGAATCGATCTAAACTGTCAGTAAGTATTATATGCAATGGGGGTACAACTTGGGAGAAACTGGCAAAGGGCTGCCCAACATGGTGTGCCCTCATCAAGAAGGGTGCTACATTTTATGAGGAAGGCAAAATGGAAGCAGTTCAAAGGAAATATGACATCTATAAGTTTAGAGTACTCACACCAGGTGTTCACATGAACTATTTGTGACCAATTTGTAGTAGAGCATTCTGAGCTTGTATTGATCTGATCAGCCACAGTTGGACACACTAATTTTTCTCAAGCATAGTGATGTCACTTTGGTCTTCTTCGATAACAAAGGACAAGAATCTATCATTTGCAATGGGGATAAGATAGAAGCATTTCCAATAAGATCAAGGGTGAAACAAGTATGCTCATCTTCACCAATATTATTCAATATTGTATTAGAACTATTAGCTTAACAATAAGAGAATAAAAACAAATTGAAGGAATTAGAATTAGGTAATCAGGAAGCAAAACTCTCGCTCTTTGTAGATGATATGATAATATGCTTAGAGAATCTTACAAATCAACTAAAAACACTATGAAAAATTAATAACTTTAATTTGCATGAACTGATGCTGAGCAGATGAGTAGAACCAGAAGAACATTGTACACCCTAACAGCAACATGGGGTTGATGATCAACCTTAATGGACTTGCTCCTTCCATCAATGCAATAATCCTGGACAATTTTAGAACACCTGTGATGGAGAATACCATCTGTACCCAGAGAAAGAACTGTGGAATTCAAAGTCCAAAGTCTATTACCTTCAATGTTTTTTGAAAAGTGTCTTATGCACTACATAATTTTGCTATCTCTAATACTTTAACTTCTCCTCAAGGATATGATTTCTCTCCCATCACATTCAGTGTCAATCAATGTATAGCATGGAAACAAGGTAAAGATTATCAGGCTGCCTTCTGTGGGGGGATGGGAGAGAGAAGAGAGGGTGGAGAAAAATTGTAAAATTCAAAATCTTACAGAAAATGATAGAAACTACTATTGCATATAATTAGAAAACAAATAAAATATTAATAAAAATTAATAACTTTAGCCACATTGCAGGTTATACAATAGACACACATAAATTATGAGCATTTCTATATATTACCAAGTCCAACAGCTAGATACAGAAAGATAAATTCCATTTAATGTAACTATAGACAACATAAAATATTTGGAAGTCTACCTAGCAAGATAAATCCAGAAACTATATGGACACAATCACAAAGCACTCTTCACACAAATAAAGTCAGATCTAAACAACTAGAAAAAATTCAATTGCTCATGGGTATTCCTAGCTATTCAAATACCATACCAATCCAGCTAACGAAAATGATTTAATGAAGCTAGAAAATTAATAACAAAATCATCTGGAGGAATAAAAGTCAAGAATATCAAGGGAATTGGGAAGCTAGGTGGCACAGTGGATAAAACACCAGCCCTGGAGTCAGGAGGACCTGAGTCCAAATCTGGTCTCAGATACATAATAATTGTCAAGCTGTGTGACCTTGGGCAAGTCACTTAACCCCACTGCCTTGCAAAAAAACTAAAAAAAAAAAAGAATTATCAAGGGAATAAATGAAAAAATGCAAAGGGAGGTGGCTAGGTGGCGCTGGAGCGACTAGGTGGAGCAATGGATAGAGTACCAGTCCTGGAGTCAGGAGGACCTGAGTTCAAACCCAACCTCAGACACTTAATAATTGCCTAGCTGTGTGGCCTTGGACAAGCCACTTAACGCCATTACCTTGCAAAAACCTAAAAAAAAAGTGAATGTTGAAACTTGATTTGCTTGAAATTTCAAACTACTATTACAAATCAACTCAGATTATGTTTTGCATAACAGCTATAGGAAAAAAATACAAAGATACATTATCACTGAATGCAACTGGAAGCATTAGTAAATCAAATATTGTTACAATTAACCTTCCATCAGTTTAGTTTTGCATTAGATAATCTCATATGAAACCAAATAATTAGCAAAAGGGTTGTATTAGTTTCTAGGATGGTTCATAAGAAAACTCATGAACTCTGAGTGCAGATTGAAGCATAGTTTTTCACTCTATCTTTTTTTTTCTTTTTGCGTGTGTTTTGTCACATGGCTAATGTGGAAATATGTTTTACATGACTTCAATATGTAATTGATATCATATTACTTGCCTTGGGAGGTATGGGAGGGAGAGAAAGAATCTAGAATTTGAATTTTTTTAATGAATGTTAAAATGTTTTTAAATGTAATTGGATAGCATGTAACAAAATTTAAAAATTTTAAACATTTAAAAAATGCAAAAAAAGGTGACCTAGATGTACCAGATCTAAAACTATATTATAAAGCAGCCATCATCAAAACTGCCTAGGACTCGCTCAGACACATGGTAGTGAATCAGCAGATTAGAGTATGCACAAAAGAAACAGTAGAAAATGACTATGGTAATCTACTGTTTGATAAGCCCAAAGACTCCAGCTTCTGGAAGATGAACTCACTGCTGGAAATTTGGAAAATAGGGCAGAAACTGGGCATAGACCAACATATTGCATTCTACATCAAGATGAGGTCAAAATACACATATGATTTAGGCATAAAGTGTGATACCATAAGCCAATTATGAGAACAATGAATAGTTTATCTGTCTGATTTATGGAGAAAGGAGGAGTTTATAACCAGAGATAGAGAATATAATAAAATTAAAAGTGGATAATTTTGATTACATTAAATTAAAAATGTTTTATGGGAGTGATGATCAACCTTGAAGGACTTGCTCATTCCATCAGTGCAACAATTGGGAACAATTTTGGGCTGTCTGCAAAGGAGAGTGCCATCTGTATCCAGATAAGGAGATGTGGAGTTTGAACAAAGTTCAAGGACTATTCTCTTTAATTTAGAAAAAAACAGATATCTTATTGTCTGATGTTGTTACCTCTTAGACTTCCTGTCTCTTCTTTAAGGATATGATTTCTCTCTCATCACACCCAATTTGTATCAAGGTACAACATGGAAACAAAGTAAAGACTGACAGATTGCTTTCCCATGGGTGGGGGTGGGGGGGAAGTAAGATTGGGGATAAAATTGTAAAACTCAAATAACATCTTTAATAAAAATAAATTTAAAAAAAATTAAAAAGGTTTTGCTCAAATCAAACTAATGGGGGGGGGGGACAGGGGCGGAGCCAAGATAGCTCCAGGAGACTAGCCTCTTCTAGGTGTTCTCTACAAAATATTTCAAAAATCTTAAAATTATGACTCTAACTAAATTTTCAAGAGACAGAACCCACAGGAAGATCCAGTGAGGCAATTCTCCAGCCCAAGGCAACCTGGAAAACAGTGGAAAAACTCTACTCCATGGGGGTTAGAGTGGCAGTCCCATCAGAGTGAAGAAACTTCAGCCTCCCGGGAACAGGGCACCTGGGAACAGTGACTCCCAGCAGCAGAAGCAGTTTCCTGACTTGCACCCCAGAAAATATTACAAGCAGCCAGAAGTACAAAATTCAAATATTGTTGAGCTGCAGTCAGGATCACACAGGACTTAGCAGCAACTACACTAAGGGTTCATAGGGCTTGGAATATAATATTCCAGAAGGCAAAAGAGCTCAGAATGCAACCAAGAATCAACCACCCAGCAAAACTGAACATCCTCTTCCAGGGGAAAAGATGGACTTTCAATGAAACAGGAGAATTTCAAATGTTCCTGCAGAAATGACCAGAGCTGAACAGAAAGTTTGACCTTCAAGTACAGGACTCAGATGAAGCATAGAGAGGGTGGAGGAGAAGGGTAAATTACAAGGGACTTAATGATGATGAACTCTACGTATTCCTGCATAGAAAAATGATAATGATAATATTCATATGAACCTTCTCATTTAATAGAGCAGGTAGAAGGAGCTTTTATAGATGAAGCACAGGAGAAAGCTGAATTTGAAGATATAATATAGTATAAAAATGGAGTCAATGGCTAAAAGGGAAATGTACTGGGAGTAAGTGAAAGGAGAGGTGGAATAGGCTAAGTTATTTTATATAAAATATTTTTTTTGCAACGAGCTTTTGCAATGATATGGACGGGAGGAAGTCAAGGGGAAATGAGGGAACCTTCACTCTCAACAGAAATAGCTCAGAGAGGAAACAGCATACACACTCAATAGGGTATATACATCAAAAGCAAAATGGAGAGAAGGGGATGGGAGAATGGGGGGATGTGGATGATAGAGGAGAGGGTAGAACATAAGAGAGAATAATCAGATATAACACATTTTCTTTTTTACTTTTTGCAAGGTGCTGGGATTGGGTGGCCTGTCTGGGACCACGGGGCTGGGTGGTTGCTGCATCTCTAGGGTGGTATGTGGGCTTGAGGTCTCTTGGCCCCAGGGCCAGTGCTCTGTCCGCTGTGCCACTCAGCTACCCTACAGCATATTTTAGAGGAGGGACAAAGTGAAAGAAGAGAGAAAATATAATATATGGTAGTGGGGAGGAATGGATGGAGGGAATTGCAATCAGCAACAGCAATTGTGGAAAAATATGGAAATCCATCTGTGATGGGCTTATGATAAAGAATGTGATCCACCTGAGACAGAGCTAATGGTATCAGAACACAGACTGAAACACATTTTTTCTCTTTCTTTTAATTTATTTCTCATGAGGTTCTATATTTTTGTGGGGGAGGGATATTATGCTTACTCTTAAACAAGAATATTTTAGCAATGTATAAATAAAGTCATATTAGCCAAAAAAAAGAAACCAGGATGGATGTGAATTCAGGGAAGCATGGAAAGATTTGCATGAACTGATGCTGAGCTAGATGAGCAGAACCAGAAAAACATTGTACACCCTAACAGCAACATGGGGGTGATCATCGTCCTTGATGGACTTGCTCATTCCATCAGTGCAACAGTCAGGGACAATTTGGGGCTATCTGTGATAGAGAATAACATCTGTATCCAGAGAAAGAATTATAAAGTTTAAACAAAGACTATTACCTTCAATTTAGGGAAAAAAACATTATCTTATTATGTAATTTTGCTATCTCTTTTACTTTATTTTTCTTCCTTAAGAATATGATTTCTTGGGGCAGCTAGGTGGCGCAGTGGATAAAGCACCGGCCCTGGAGTCAGGAGTACCTGGGTTCAAATCCGGTCTCAGACACTTACTAATTACCTAGCTTTGTGGCCTTGGGCAAGCCACTTAACCCTGTTTGCCTTGCAAAAAAAAAAACCAAAAAAAAAAAAGGATATGATTTCTCTCTCATCACATTCAACTTAGATAAATGCATACCATGGAAATAATGTAAAGATGAATAGACTGCCTTTTGTGGGATGTGGGAGGAGGGAAGCAAGAAGAGGGGCAAATTTGTAAAACTCAAAATAAATAAAATCTTTCATCAAATAAAACTAATACAACCAAGATTAGAAGGAATGCAAATAACTGGGAACAATTTTCACAGATAGTGCTTTTGATAAAGAACTCATATCTAAAATGGATAGAGAAATGAGTCAAATTTAGAGGAATACAAGTCATTCTCCAATCGCTCAATAGTATAAGGATATGAAAAGATAATCCTCAGATGAAAAAAATAGTTGTAGGAAAAATGCTCTAAATCATTATTGATTAGAGAAATGTAAATTAAAATACCTCTAAGGCACCACTTCACACCTCTCAGATTGACCAATATGACTGGAAAATAAAATGATCAATGTTGGAGAAGATGTGGGAATACCAAGAAACTAATGCATTGTTGGTGGAGTTGTGAACTGATCCAACCTTTCTGGAGAACAATTTGTACTTATGCAATGAAACTGTACTTACTCTTTGACCCAGCAATATGACTACTGGTTCTGTAAACTGAAAAGATCATGAAAAAGGGTAAAAGACCCACTTGTGCAAAAATATTTATAGTAGCTCTTTTCCTAGTGACAAAGAATTAGAAATTAAGGGACTGCCCATCAATTGGGGAATTGCTGAACAAATTGTGTCATATTAATGTGATGGAGCACTATTGTTCTATAAGAAATCATGAGGAATGGGACTTCAGAATAGCCTGGAAAGAAATGCATGCTAAGTAAAGTGAGCACAACCAGAAGAACAATGTACAAAGTAACAACAGCATGGGGTGGTGATCATCTGTGATGGACTTGTTCATTTCAGTAGTACAATAATCAAAGACAATTCTAAAAAAGATTTTTCATGGAAAATACTATCTATATCCAGAGGATTGTAGAGTTTAAATGCAGACCAAAGTTTACTATCTTCAATTTTTAAAAGTTGTCATATGTATTTTATGTTTTTCTCTCTAATCTTTTTTCCCATTTCAATTTGATTCTTCTTTCACAATATGATTCATATGGATATATGTTTAACATAGCTACACATGTATAATCTACATTAGATTGTTTTCTATCAAGGGAAGGGGAAAGGAGGAAGAAAAATTCGAAACTCAAAACCTTACCAAAAAGTGATTGTTGAAAACAATCTTTACACGTATTTGCAAAAATAAATAAACAGATAGATAGATAGATAGATAGATAGATAGATAAATAAATAAATGATTGTAATAAAAGATCTAAACTAACTCTTCTAGGGAGAGAAGGGTCATTTCTAATTGGAGTGGGCAGGTAGATAGGCAAGACTTCATGCAGGAGGTGGCTCAAGAACTGGTTTTTCAAGACCTGGAAGAATTTCAACAAGTTGACTTGGTGCTAAGGTCATCTCCAGGGTTCACAGGAACAGAGAACTGGAGATTTGGGGGACTTTAGAGGGGTCATCCGATTCATTATCCTCATTTTCAGAGGAGGGAAATGAGGTCCATAGAGCTAAAGTGATTTGTTCAAAAGACACAAAAGTAGTAATTGCCTCAATCAGACAATCTTCCTGATTTCAAGTCTAGGGCTCTTAAGATGGCATGAACAAGAAAGAGAGACAAGCAATGATGCTGTATAGTTCATTCACACTGACAGGTTCTAGATTTGGGTAATTCCTGAAGGAGGAAACATAAGCAGACACCATGCCACTACCCTAGACTGTGGAGGGGAAGGGAAACCTGTTTCAAGCAGAACAGGAAAAAAGTGTGGAGATGCTGGAGACATCTTCTCAGCTCAGACATTCTTCTTCCCTCTCCAGTGGTCCCTTCCTCCTCAGTAACTACCCCAGTATTGAGATCCAACACTAAGACTGACCCCATTTGGAGAGTCTAGACCTCTCCTTCCAGTGGCCTCCATCTTCCTAGGGCCTATACCACTAGTTTCATGGTCCTCATCACCCATAATCCTTTGCTTGCCCTATGTCATTGGGCTATATGGAGCAAAGCAGTTTGTAGACCTAGAAGTCTAGAGAAATGAGAAATATTATTTATTGTTCTTATTATTCTCTTTCAGCCTCTATTATTAGCAGGATTTTTTTTGAAGTGACTCACTTATGGGCCTCCAACACCAGAAATGGATTGAGACAGTATTGTACTTGGTGTTTGAGGTTCCTTGTCATTGAATGGGGCATATTACCTTTCAGTGGCCAAGGCCTCTCTTCCTTAGAGTATGTATGGCCATACAAGCCAATCTAACCCAATCCTAAATGTATTTCAGAAGTGTTTGCTGTATGTATTCAAGGTCTTGTTACTGGGGAAGCAAGGTGAAAAATTACCTTTGATTCAAGGACAGTTATACCCCCATCCTGATAAATCATCTCAGAGATGGAAGATCTTGGTCTGAAGCAGGAACTAGGATTAGCAAGTGGACCTAGTTCAGTGCGCTTAACCCCACATAGGTGAAAGAAATAAAGTCAGAAGTCCAGTCTCCTTCTAACCCTGGAAGACTGTTAGGCATCCTCTGACCTGGAGTGTTAGTTCCCAAAGGATGGGTGGAGCAATGTAAGCTCCCAAATGATTACTCTGAAACCCCTGGACTAGAAATTAAAGGAATTCTAGCACATAATATAGTGAAGCTTGTAGAGTCCATGCTGAATTTTTTGTTGTTGAGTATTTTTCAATCATGTCTAACTCTTCATGACCATATTTCACAAAGATATTGGAGTGGTTTGTCATTTCTTTCTCTAGTTCATTTTATGAATGAGGAAACTTGTGCAAACAGGGTTAAGTGACTTGTGAAGGGTCACACAGTAAATAAATGTCGGAGACCAGAATTAAACTTATGAAGGCAAGTCTTCTAGGCCTGTCAGTTTACCCACTGTGACACCAACTGCCTCCCAAGGCTGAACTTTTAAGTAAGTAAAAGTACCATTCATTGTAATGCAGTGACCAATGGTCATAGATTTGTAGTCACAAAGTATGAATTGAATTCTGTTTCTACTTTTGGTCAGATGTGTGACCCAATACAACTACTTCTCTTCTGTCTCCTTCTAGGGATTGAATGACATGACCTTATCCCCAGATTCTTTGACCTGAGTTCCAATCTAGACTCCAAAGGATAGTAGTCAGGAAACCCTGGATAATTCCCAGTTTCAGCCTCAATTTCCTCTTCTGTAAAATGGGGTCAAGACTAAAAGCCATTCCCTAATAAAGAAAAGGTATCATAATAGAGACAACTAAGGTGTTCAACACAATGTTATTGGTGGCTTTTTACTTTGGTCTCACAGTCATTTCTGGATTTATCCTTCCACCCCTCCTTCCCATTAGTTGGGTTACTACCTCATTAGTAACAAAGAGAAAAATGAAAAGCAAAATCAGATCTAGCAGGGGTGATTGTGGAGATCCCTGAGTGATTTGGTAGAGACTGCTCTCTTCCTAAGTCTGATTCATGAAGTGGATGTTTGTTAGCTTGGAGCCCTACCAGTGGAGCTGGACACCTGCACTGTCCGCTGACTGTGAAGGTTTGGTGAGCCCCTAATTGGTCAGTCCCCAACGACAGAAGCTTCCTCTCAATTTTGATTCACTGAGACCCAGGAGGGTCTACTCTACTCTTATCAGAAGATGCTCTCCATCTCTATGGTCTAGAAGTGACCTAAGGAGATATGCCTCAGGATCTTTCCGGAGACTTTTCCTTCTAGCATTTTTTCTTCCTTGGGCCTCCAGGAAGCATTGGGAGATTTGTCTTCCTTCTTCACCCCAGGAACAATGGAAACTGGGAGCACAAGCACAAGGGAGTGGGAGATTTGTGCTTGCTGGGGGTGCTGAGATGAGATTGGAACACCCACATTCCTTGCTTCTTCCTTCAGATTGAGGAATGTTGTGTGCAGACCTCTGTCCTGCTACTGGAATCTCCCCAAGTTATCAGACAGCAAACACTAGGGTGACTGTTCCTTAACTCTTTCTCAAGTCACACTGGCTCTGTGGTAGATGAATATCTTTCAAGTGAGGACCAATCTATAGAGGAGGACCCCGATAAGAATCTTACCAGCAATGACTAAGAGAGAGACACCTCTGAAATTGTCAAAGGACAATGTATTTCGTTTTCCTTTATAAAGATGGACAATAGCAGTACCCTTGCTTTCCATACCCTGAAAATTTCAGCTAGTTTCTGTATGAGCAATGGACCTACTTCCTTGAAGATCTCTGCTGGGATGGAATCAACACCAAGTATTTCGTCTCATGAGAAAAGCCTAATGGCATTCACTCTCTTCAGGTGGAGGTCCCACTAAAGATTTTAACCTGAGTTATACTGTCAATAGCTTCAGCATTTGGTTGATATAGTCTGCTGGGAACACTGTAAGTGTTCAACCCATCTCTCCAGGATCATGTTCTTATGACTGATCTGTGTAGTTCAATAAACAGTAAATAATTGAGATGTATCAGAGGCTTTTGGCCCATAGTCTTCAGGGTATCTTAGAAGGTTTGGGAATTATAACTACTGGTTAAACTGAATCTGATCTCACTTCTTACTGAGTCAAGATTTCTGCACATCTCTAAGCTTCACTTGCACTTTTGATGGAGTTAAATTTGTCTTCTTAGAAATGAATGACTGTCCTGCTGGGAAACCCTGTGAAATTCTCAATTTTTCATTTCTCAGCTTCTGAATGTCCCCCCCCCCTCATTTTCATCAAATCAATTATTTCTTTCACTTGTTTGCTTCCTTCCCTGAATACTGATCAAGGAGTAGTAGGTCAATCAACAAACATTTATTAAGGTCCTACTGTTTGCCAGATATTGGGGACAGGAAAAGAGGCAAAAGACAATTCTTACCATCAAGGAGATGAAAGACAAACATAAATGTAAAGCAAAAACTATAGAGAAGAGTTAGAAAATAATTGAG
This sequence comes from Macrotis lagotis, assembly GCF_037893015.1. NCBI lineage: Eukaryota > Metazoa > Chordata > Mammalia > Peramelemorphia > Peramelidae > Macrotis > Macrotis lagotis. Next base: position 78,677,812 of record NC_133666.1, read on the forward strand.
AGGAGGAAGACACTGGAATTAAGAAGGGTTGAAAGAGGCTTTCTCTGGATAGAAGATGGAATTCCAGTGGGATTTTGTGGAAGCTAAGGAAGTCTGTCAGTGGACTTGAGGGGGAGAACATTCTAGCCATAGAATGCAGCTAAGAAATTTTGTTTGGCTTTGTAGTCAAAAAATGCACTCCCATTGGTGGAAGAGCAAAGAGACCTGTATAACTGGTGTATAAGAGGTCTGAAAAATTAAGAAGGGACAAAATAATGAAGCACTTTGAATACCAGAGAATTTTGTATTTGATCTTAGAGGTAATGAGGAGTCACAGGTGTTTATAGAGTGGGGGATGACATAGTCAGACCATGACTGCTGGCCAAATGCAAGGCAGATTGTTGTGGGAAGAGAGACTTGAGGAAAGCACCACCCTCCCCGCCCCCCAGCAGATATTGCAATAGTCCAGGTGTGAAGTGATGAGGGTCTACACCATGGTTGGAGCAGTGTCAGAGGAGAGAAGATGTATGAAGAGAAATGCTGCACAAGTGAAATCAACAGGTTTTAGCAACAAATTCTGAGAATCTATCTTTCCAGTCATCCTGATTATTTCACTGATTAAGAGTTCCTGGGATCAGGATTCAGGTGTCAGTGAAGCAGAGGGAAAAGAATTGATTTGCTCAATAAGTTGTTTCTCAGAGGAGAAGATACCCAGTGAGGGCATCATCCTTTTTACTTAAGACTCGGAGAAAGTTGTGTCCTGGCAGAGGTATCATCCCTGAAGCAAGAGCCTGGCAATATTCAACAGGACTTCTGAATCAAATTAAATGTAATTAGGAAATATTTAAGAAAATAAATTAAAATGCAATAAAGTAGTTAATGCTAAATTGTGGCTAAGTCAAGATGGAACCCTCAGGGAGCACTCATTTGGCTTACAGGCTCAAGTCCCTTAGACCCCTGGCATTACTGCGTAGGTTGTCTTCACTTTCCAGAGACTGTTTAAGAAACTTAATAGCAATGTGAAGTGGGTTTTTTTTGTATTTGCTAATTTGTGGCAGTGTTTCTGTTCCATGTCATCCAGTTTCTGAAATGGAGGAAATGATTCAAAACTTATTCTTACATTGTGTAATGAGTATCTTCTTGAAAGAGCACCCTCCTCCCTATTTTGGAGGACAGTTAAGTGACACGGTGGAGCCTGGAGTCAAGAGTACCAAACAATGATTAGCTAAGTGCCCTTGGGCAACTCACTCAGCTACTGTTTGCCTCAGTTTCCCCAACAGTAAACTGGGGATAATAATACCACCAACTTCCCAGGATCCTTGTGAGGATCAAATGACATAATTTTGGTAAAGCATCTGACACACAGTCAGTCCTTTATCAATGAGTGTTGTTTCAGGGGACTCCCTGGAGATAGGGGATTGACCCTTGACCCTCCAGATTCCCCCAATGGGACCTAGGCTATAAGAGGAACAGCTCGATTTTCAGATCACAGAAAGTCAGTGCTGCCTTCCTGCTGTTCAGTTTTACTCTTCATCACAGGACCTTTCTAGACTTTAGAGAGCAATAGGGAATTTAAAAGATGAAAGAACAAATTTTAAAAGTAATGGTCTAGTTTGAATTCTGATTGGGCCTGCAGGAATTCATTACTCATTCACTTCCAGAATCCATAATTTCCTTTTCTGCCATATTCCCTGGTTTCACCAGACTGAGTTGTCCTTTGGGTTCAAATCCAATGAAAAGAAGGTTTTAAAAAGACTCAGTTGTGAAGCTAGAAGTTGGATACGAGATGATGGACCGAAAGTGTAATGTCTGCGATGACCACAAGGGGTGCTCTCCTCTAGCTAGTAAGCTGCGCTATCCGGGACGGCCACCAGATGTCAGTCTAAGACTGTGCTATATTTCCCCAGAGTGATTAATTGGTCTGACATTTATGCATCACCTACTGGGTGCAGAGCCCATTCTAGGAACTGAACTTTCAAAGGGGAAAAGGGGAGGGTGCCTTGTTCTTGGGCCGGGTAGCTAATTGATGGAGACTGCAAGTAGAAATGTGTTTACAGAACAGAGAGAGGTAAGGTAATGTGGGAAGAAGCCCACTAAGGGGCATGGGAGACAATATAGATACCTATAGAAGGTGGGTCTGTAGGTGACTGGTGACAGAGACAGAGACAGATGAGGCGGGGAGAAAGACAGAGAGACAAGACAGAGACAAAGACAGAGAGTGAAGAGAGACAGAGAGACAAGACAGAGACAAAGACAGAGAGTGAAGAGAGACAGAGAGACAAAGATAGTAACAGAGATAGGCAGAGAAAGAGACACAAGAGACATATAGAGACAGAGATAGAGATAAAGAGAGACATCTAGAAACAGAAGCAAAGACACATCATACAGAGACAGAGAAATAGAAACAAAGACAGAGAGAGACAGAGTCAGGGAAATAGAGAGAGACAGAGATAAAGAGACAAAGAGCTACTGGGAGAGAAAGACAAAGATAGACAGAAGCATAGACAGACACTGAAAGTGGCATAGAACATTTCTTAGGTGTTGATCATGTACCAGAGTTTATCCTAAATGGTGAAGACTCATATTCAAGCAAGCAACTATTACTGATCTCACAATCATAAATTCTAGTAGAACAAGAGAAATATGAAGGGGAACTGGAAGGGAGGAGGATATATTTGCAATCCAATGACAAGTGAGGGGGAGGTCTGGTTCCAAGCAAGAGAAGACACAGGATGGTCTATCAGAAGATGCTTTTAAAGTTAGCCTGGATGCCTGGAATGATTTTGGTATCCTTGACAGTAGTAGATTAGTTCATCCTAGAGGCGTAAGCTTTAGAGGAAAAAAGATAATGAGATCTGTTTTGAGCATGTTGAATTTGAGTTGCCAATACAGTATCTAGTTCACAATTTCAGTCAGTTGCTTCTCCCTTCATCTGCTTCTTCCTTTCCTTTTGTAGGGGAGTAATTACCACAACTCTGTGAACCAAAGCATTTGATTTACCAACTGTAAGTGATTTGAGAGCCAACCCCAACTGCAGAGATAACTCCCCATAGGAGGCTAATCCTTCCCAGGGTCACTTCCAGTTTCCAGAATAGTATCAGAAAAGACCCAGAGAGAACAGAGTATCAAGGGGGAGACCATGATTGACAGTGATGAAGGTTAAAGAGGTGTCAGGAAAGAGCTTGAAGAAAAGACCATTAGAGTGGGTTATTTGGAGAGCATTGATAAATTAGAACATTTTCCCTTGAATAATGAGATCAGTTTAAGAAATGAGTGAAAGAAAGGAAAGGAAATAGATATACTACTTGTAGGTGGTTCTCTCAAGCAATTCATATACAAAAAGGAAGAAGAAGCACAGAATTATAACTCTCATGGGTGGATAGATCAATTATAGAATTTAGGATGGGTGAGACATAGCCCTATTAATAGGAATTAGGAAAACAGACAGTAGATATTGAAGGTTAAGGTGACAATGGGGATGAAAGCAGGAACAAGCTTCTGGAGAAGATAGTTTGGGAATGTAGAGAAATTTACCTTGGCAAGAAGGTTCACCACTTCATTTGAGACAGAAGTGAAATAGGAAATAGTGGAAGAGGTCTTGGTGATAGGAGCTGTGAAGGATAAAATAGCACATTCATGATGAATAGTTTCAATTTTTCTCTTTAAAAAAAAGAGACAAGATTCCTAGCTTGCAAAGTAGGAGAGCCATAAAAGACTGGAGATGTCACAGAAAAGCTGTTGTGCCATGAGTAGGATTTTGAATTGGTTAGGGAGGGCTAGTTTGGTTGAGATTGTTGTATAAAAAAATTTGTAGTGAACTCAGCTTGGTTTTGTGATTTGCCACAGATTTGTTCAGTACCATTTTAGAAGACACAGAGGCATAAACTGGTGGAAATAATCCTAAATTGGGGGTTGGCAAGACATGATTAGATATAGGTTAAGGAGACAAGGGACTCAATTTGAGAGAAAAGGACAATATAGAGTTTAACTGGTTCACTAAGTTATCAAGATGTGGAAGGGAGATATGTGTAGCAAAGGAAGGGATGATGATCTGGGAAAGAACTGAGGGTTGTTATATAATTGGATTTGACAATAAGGACAGAAAATGAGTTTTACTGTTGCAAGGGAGAGGAAGAGGTGAGCTAAAACTAGATTATCTCAGAGCAAGGAGATTCAGAATTCATGAATGAGGAACACTTGTGAATGATGGCAAGATCAAGGATATGATCATATCTTTGTGTAGCTGTTATGAGGAAGAAAAGTAGGTCTTCAGAAATGAGTCAGGGAATTAGGAAGTAGGTGAGTTTGGGGGAGTAACAATATAAATGTTGATGTCCCCAAGTATGAAGTCAGGATTTGGGGATATTAGAAGCACTTTTAGCTATGTACATTGAGGAAAGGAGAGTGTATGAGAGGTCATTTGATAATTACTACAACCTTCATTATGAGATGAAAATAAATTGAATGAACCTGAAAGGAGGGGATATTATTGAATGATAGTAGTAGTAGAGCCTGAAAGTGGATGTGGGCAACAAATGGCATTCCAAGTCCTCATTACAGCTAACTGTAAGAGGAGGAAACAGACAGGGCATGAGAGTGACAAAAGCAATGTGTGGTGCAAGAGTGCTGGACTGATCACAGACTCATTCTCCCTAAAGTAAATATTCATATTCAACCAAAGTGGTGGCCCCAAGGCAAAATCAATACCAGAAAAACTGTCAAGAGATTAGATTTTCTCTCTGAGTGGGAACAGTTTGCTGTTAACTTGGAGGGAAAACAGCCAAAACGCAGTTGGTAACAGTGAAGCAGAAAAGCAGTGGGCAGCTTTGAAAGATCTGGTGTACAGTACTGCATTTATTCATCTGGGTCAGAGCATTTGCAAACATCAAGATTGGTTTGATGAAAATGATGGGGAAATATGCTAAATGAAAAAAGGAGAACTCCATAGAGTTTATAGCAGCAGGATAGTTCATCCATTTCTAAGAAGGCAGCATTTTAATGCCATCAAAAGTAAAGTTCAAGCAAAGCTTAGAGAGATGCAGGACTCTTGGTTCAGTAAGAAGGCAGATGAAATTCAGTTTTATGCATATAGTAACAATCCAAAGTACTTTTATTATGCTTTGAAGTCTATTTATGGGCCAAAAATAAATGGTGCATCTCAACTACTCAGTGCTGATGGAGTAACATTAATTAACAATAAGGACATGATCCTAGAGAGATGGACTGAACACATAATGTTATCAATTGATACAGAAGTTATTTACCTCAAGTTAAAGTCAATCTGTCCCTAGCCAAAGTTTCAACTGAAGAAAAAAATTTAATGCCATTATGTTCCTTTCATATGGCAAAGCACCAAGTGCTGATTCTATCCAAGCTGAGATCTACAAGGTGGGGGATGCCATTGCTCATCCAAAAACTGACTGAAATTTTCCAAGTTATATGACACTGAAAAAGTTATCTTCCAGGAATGCAAGGATGCCTCCATCATCTATCTCTGTAAAGGTAAAGGGAATAGATTATTTTGCGACAATTACAGGGTATTTTTCTTTTAGTCATTGCTGGTAAGATTCTTGCCAGAGTCCTTAACAATAGACTGATCCTTCACCTGGAATATGGTCACCTCCCTGAGAGACAGTGTGGCTTCAGAAAGGGTAGAGGAATAGTTGACATGGTGTTTGTTGCCCGACAACTTCAGGAAAAATGCCAGGAGAAGAACAGAAGTCTTTACACAATGTTTGTAGATCTGACCAAAACCTTTGATAGTGTCAGTCATGGAGTATTATGGGAAAATTATGTCAAAATTTGGTTTCTCAGAAATGTTCATCAATGTTGAATGTCAGGTTCATGACAGCATGCTTGCCTGGGTTCTGGATAGTGAATGATACTGTACAACCCTGCAGTCAAAATACAACAAATGTACAAAAACTTCTTCAAAGTACCAGTCACCAATGGAGTGAAACAAGGCTGTGTCCTGACTCCCATGGTTTTTAACATGATGTTTTCAGCCATGTTATCAAACACCTTCACTGAGGCTGAAGATGTCATTAAGATCAACTTCCATATTGATGGTAAATTCTTCCACTTGAAAAGGCTACAAGCCAAGACTAAAGTAGAGGGAGGGCTGGTGCATAATCTTCAGTTTGCAGATGGTTGTGTACTCTCTGAAGCTAAGATGCAGCAAAGTATGGATCAATTCTCTGCTTCTTGTGCTCATTTTGTTCTAACAATTAACACCAAGAAAACTCAGATGTTCCATCATACAGCACCACACCAATCATATGTAGAACCATCGGCTACAGCAAATGGAAAAGTTTTGAGCACTGTGGACAAGTTCACTTACCTTGGCAATGTCCTTTCCAGGGAAGTACACATTGACAATGAGGTTGACACACACATTGCCAGAGCTAGCTCAGAATTTTATTGGCTCCAAAAGAAAGTGTGGGAGAGAAAAGATATTATTACACTAACTACCAAACTGAAAATCTACAGAGCCATTTTGCTGACCTCATTGCCATATGCCTGTGAAATCTGGACAGTCTCCCAGCACCATGTCAGGAAACAGAATGGCTTCCATTTAAATTGTCTTAAGAAGATTCTGAAGATCACCTATCAGGAAAAGAAACCAGACACTGAGGTCCTTTCTTGAACTAAACCACCAAGCATTCCAACATTACTACAAAGATGGACTCTGTACAGCATAACTATGATGGAATGGCCACATTGTTAGAATGCCAGGCTATATTTGTCAAGAAAAAGACTATTTTAGGGGCAACTAGATGGTGGGATTCAAATCAGGCCTCAGACACTTAATTACCTAGTTGTGTGAATTTGGGCAAGTCACTTAAACCCCATTGCCTTGCAAAAATCAAATGAACAAGACTATTTTATGGGGAACTCAAACAAGGCAAGTGTTCACAAGGGGATTTAAGAACTGATACCAAAACACCCTGAAGGTCTCTCTTTAAAACTTTGGAATTGTGTGTGCATCATGGAAAACACTGGCACAGGACTGCCCAGCATGGCATGCCCTCATCAGTTAGGGTACTGTGCTCTATGAGAAAGGCAGAATTGAAACAACTCAAAGGAAATGTGAGATATGTAAGTTAGAGTAAGCATCCCAGGTGTTCACCTGGACTATTTATACCAGATCTGTGGTAGAATATTCCTAGCTCATGTTGGTCTGATCAGCCACAGACAAACACACTGTAATGTGTCTCTAACACAGTGATGTCACTTTGACTTTCTTCAATAAACCAGTCATCCCAGTGTAAATGACAGTAAATTCAATATTCTATGCCCATAGTTCTTTACCTCTCTATAGTGGAGGGAGATTCATTTTCCCACCTCTTTTCCACGGCCAAACTTGTTCATTATATAAAACAAAGTATTTAGGGTTTGCTTCTTCTTTCTGTTTCTGGTGTTGCCATGAGGGTGCATATTGTGTTCCTTATTTTACTTATTTCACTGTGTATTAATTCCTATAAATGAAACTAAATTTTTATGATTCTTCATGTTTCTTTGAGCACAAGGATGTTCTATAACCAACAGGTAGCACCAAGCAGATAGATGAGGTAATGTCTAGAACTCTGTGTTTGGAGTCAAGAAGTCCTAAGTTTAAACTGTGGTCTCCAACACTCACTAGATGTGTGAGACCCAGTGCAAGTCAGATCAACTCTGGCAACCTCAGTTTCCACAACTGTAAAATGAAAATTATAATAGTACCCATGTCACAGATTTTGACACTCCCAAGAGATATTTGAAAAACATTTGTCAAAGTGCCTAGCATGTTGTAAGCATTTTAATAAATGTTTATTTCCTCCTTAATTCCCCACAATTCCTTCAACCTTTTCCCAGTCAATCAACTACAATCTATTTTACTTCTTGTGCTTTGCTAAAACAAAGCGTTAAAAAAAAAAACAAATAAATAAATAAAAATAAAATAAAATAAAAACAAAGTGTTACCATGACTATTTTGTAATACAGTTAAACTTTAGACTATTAAAGCTTTGCTAGGGTAAAGCTGCATTAAGACTTTTGAGACATGTGATATACGTATTTTATGCTCAGAAGTGCAACTCCTAGAGCTTACAGTACACTGTCCTACTCACTATTTTTAGCATAATAGCAAATTACTTCCAGAATGGATATGTCTCAGTCAGTATTGATTAATCATCTACCATTTGCAGTAGTCCCAGGGTGTAGGAAAAATACAAGGTATAGAAAAGGTGATTCCTGACTTCAGAGGATGGGTGCTGAGAAGGGTAAAGCAAATACAACTCCAATAACCTATATTACATTTTAAGGACATTAGATAGGCAGAAAGTCAAGTGTCCTATGAGCTGAACAGAAAGAGTATTTCTTTTGAGAAAAATATCTGTTACAGGGAATGACTTGTTGTGAAGGGGAAGTAGGAGGAATGTATTCAGAAATCAAGGTGATGGGGGGAGTAACCATAAAAATAATTTAAACTGTTAAAAAATGAAATATATAAATGAATAAAAGATCTGAGGACTGATCACGAGTAGGTCCTACAGAGAGTGTCCCTGGGTCCCATATCTTCTTGTCTAAGAGATTACAAGGCCTAGTTTCTAGTCAAAGATTCTACAAAGAGAATCATAGGGTCACAATAGCCCCTTCCCCATCCCTCCACCTCATGTACCTTGATTCATTTGTTGCGAAACATGACCTTATCTCTACCAAGTGCTGGAGGTTGATGATAGCGGAATCCTTGAGCTGATGGTCCATGGGACTGTGGATTCCCAAAGCAGGGACTCCTTCTAGAAGGAGGGACTGCAATAAGAAGCCGGAAGAGAATTTAAGCTCCTAAAGTAGACTAGCTAGAGGGATAGGCCCTCTGGGGAAATGGAGCCCCCGAGGGCTAGAGCTGTCTCTGAGGCCCCACCCTGAGCACAAGGGCCAATCCCCAGTGGGGGCTTAACACATTTCCTTTGAATTGAAAAATCAAAGTGAAGCACCTAGAGACTCAAGGATAAAACAAAGTGAAGTCACCAGAGTCAGTGGACTAGGACAATTTAAAGTGATCAGAATGCTAGTGACTCTTGCTTCTTGAATGTTTTTTTTATTCTGTTTGTCATCCTCCCAGTTTCCTCCTTCAATGTCCTTGGGGAGACTTCACTTAGCTGAATCTCTCAGTGAACTTTCTGGAACCACACATTACTTCTGCTTATGTGAGAGAATATATAAAGAGGGAGGGAAAGAGAGAGATGGATACAGAAAGAAGATGTGATTACACATCCATAAGAATGCAGACAATTTACAATCACACTTACTTTAAAAGATATAGATAACATGAATCATATATAGTAACATATGGAGAGAATATATGAGTATTAATATCTACATGACTGTAAAGAGAATATCTGAGTACTCATAAATTTATACATAGGAATATGGAGAGAATATCTCAGTACTGATATATATGTATACACATGGGTATAGAAAGAGGCTATGAGTATTCATATAAATACATATACATATTTATTCATGTATAGAGAGAAGGAAAGACTCTTCCCTTATATGAATATACAGAGGAAATATTTGAACCCTCCTGGGAAAATATACAAAGCCTAGTGGTTTTGAAGAGGGGGACTGAGGGAGGTCTGAACAGACAGAAGAGGTTCCTAGGCATCAGTCCTGGTCCCAGGGGTCTTCTTCCTCCCTGCCAGGCTCCTAAAATGGCCACAGTTAGAAAACCCAACTAGGAGCTCAAGCCACTTGTTGCGAGGTGGGTGGAGATGAGCTCTAGAAAATGGATAGGGGAGGGATACTGACCACAATGAGTCATGTGAGTGGGATGCCTGGTAGGAGCCAGTGGAGGGAGGGCTGGGTCTATGGGAAAAGGATTTTCACCTCACCATGGTGGGGCTCTGATATCACCAGTCATTGTCTCTAGGGGCAGGGAGGGCACGTAGCCCAAACTCAGCTTGGCATGGCTGGTGGTTCCCTGAGGAGACCTCAGGAGGGGATATTTGAGAGGCGAGAGATGCCCAGGGGCCCACCCAAAGGCTACATGAGTCTCAGGTACTTGAGCATTGGAGTCAAGAAGACCAGACCCAGAAGCACCAAAGAACTGGATTGCTGTCCATGGTAGGGAAATGGTCCCTGGGGGACCTAAACCTCCTACTCCCCCAAACTCTGTGAGATAATCCCTGTTAAAAGGGGGAGGGGAATGAACCTCTGGTTCAGGAGGTCAGTCTAGGAAGAACCATAGGTTTTACTTCAATCTCTAGCATTAACATAAGGACAGATTGCTGACTGGGGGGTTGCCCCAAGGGAAAGCATAAGAAACAGGGCTTTCTTGGGATGGGGAACAGGGAAGGAGGAGGAGAGAGTAATTTACCAAAATTGGGAAGGGTTTGAATATGGTGATGAACTCTGAATAAGCTTATAGATCTGTATAGGGTGAAGAGCTAATAGAGACCTCAGAGTTCATCTGTCCCAACTCCCTCAGGTCACATAGCCTGGAAGGGCAGACCCAGTCACTGAGACTCTTACCTGCCAGGTTAGCTAGCTTCCATGTTGACCTCTCCCTCCTCTGACAGCCAAGCTTCATGGGCCCAAAGTCCCTGGAAAGGATCTTTCTAGAGGCTGTTAGGCAGGTTCCTCATAGAGTTAGGGGTTCTGGGAGTCTTCAATTATAGTTATGCTTATGGAGTTAAGGCATGGGAAATCCCAGTCCCCACCCCCAGCTATGAACCAGCCTGGGATATATAGGTCACAGTATGAATCTGAGCAAATTGCCAAGCTTTCCTTAAATGAGTTTCTCCCATTTGTGAAATAAGAGGAATGAGCCCCACCTACTTCACGCATAGCCCTACTTGTACATTTTCCTGTTGTCCTTCGTTCCCTAAGAGGACTATAACATCATGGAAGTGATGTCATGACAAGTAAGTGAATTGATTTTGAATGAGGGAAGTCAGTTCAAAGTCCCAAACCTCATTTTCTCTTCCAGAGCCCTCTGGATCCAGTGCCCAAATATAGATCAGGATAACTGGAGATGGCCCTGGATGCAGTGGGAGACCTTGGTCTTTTTAAGCCAAGGCCTTTAACAGGTTTCAGTTTGACTGAAGCAATGTCCATTCAATGATTAAGGCAGATAAGAAAGAAATGGAACAAAAAATTAACTTGGAAGCCTAGGCAAGGTCCCTGTTTCCTACTCTCAGAGAAATACCAGTCTAGTGGGTGAAAAGGAGTGCCTTAGACATGTCAAATGTGGCAGAGTCAGGCAAAGAGGAAGCCTGAGTGACATGGAGATCAGAAAGTATTTCTTGGAAATGGGCATCATCTGAATTGGGTTTTCACTGATGGAAAAGAAGGTAGAAATTATTGACAGCACAGAGGTGGGAAGTTTAGGCAGATCAGAGGGTTCAACCTGGGCTACAGAGGAAGGCTATGGGCATCAGGGTGGGAGAGGGAATTTGAATAGCTCCCTGATAAGAGCTTGAGTGCCCTTTACTTTCCTAATCTCTTCTGTCCATCAGGTTCTGCTACCCAGGAAGAGAAGGATCTTTCCCCAATGCAGAAATCAGCCTCATGGATATCAATTATAGGATTGTTTACTGTTGCCAACAGCCTGAAGAAGATGACACCAGAGGCCAAACTAAATTATCCTCAACACGATATAATAAGGGCAATCTAGGTGGCTTAGTGGATAGAGCACCAGCCCTGGAGCCAGGAGGACCTGAGTTCAAATAATGTCTCAGACATGTGACATTAGTTGTGTGACCTTGGACTAGTCACTTAACCCCAATTACCTTACCAAAAAAAATGATGCCACATAAACAGGATAACACCTTCACCAAGAATGTTACAATTTTTTCATTGAAAACCTCGGCAGCTAGACAGTTAAGCCACTGACTTACTAAAAAAGAGATTGGCATTATTATAAAGAAAAAAGAAATCAAAACAAAAGGATATATGGCCCACAATAAAATTCCTCCAACCTGACCTATTCTAACTTGTTATTAATGATCACATACACGCATACACACATGCGCGCATGCACACACACACACACACACACACACTCACAAAAGAACTCTTATTACAATCATTCCATATAGCATTTTAGAAGGGGGACAGGAAGGAAAGAGGAGGAGGAAGGGAATTAAATGGGGTAAATATCATTACACTAAGAGGTACAAAATACCTATGGTAATAGAGGTCAAGAATGGAGGAGATGAGAAACACCTGAATCTTCTTCTCATCAGACTTGGCTTAAAGTCAACCTACACATACTCAGTTAACTTATAAAACATCTAACCTTTCAAGTATTAAAAGGGGGAAAAGGGAGGGGGGATGAGAAAGGGAGGGGGGAAGAAAAAAGGGGAACTAGCAAAAGGAAGGGAATGGAAAAGGAAAAAGGAACGGGGAAAGAAAGGGGAGGGGTGGATATAGGAGGGCAAACACACTGAAGGGGGTGGTATTCAGAAACATATAGCATTTTAGTTGATATAAATTATTTATCATGTGGAGGGACAAGAGGGGAACTCAAAAAATAGCAATCTAACCAGTTTCAGGTTTTCAAGTTAAACTATAGCAAAGTGTATTGTTTCCATAATAGCCACAGTTTTATTGAATATTGTGGCTTCTAAGTGTTTACAAAAATACTTTCACTAAAAGTCAGTTAATGAAGAATGTTTCTGAATGATTCCACTCTATTTCATTTTTAATTTGATTAAAATAAAGCCACTAGATGTCTAATTTGAAAAAAAAAGAAATATTTGACTCATTTATTAAGAGGCAGCCAAGAACAAGGAGGCAACTAGGAGGCTCAGTGGATAGAGAGGGTGCTGGGTCTCTGGTCAGTAAGACCTAAGTTCAAATCCAGCCTCAGACACTTACTAGCTCTGTGACCCTGAGCAAGTCACCTAATCTCTGTTTGCCCTAATCCACCAAAGAAAGAAATGGCAAACTATCCTAGTGTCTTTGCCAAGAATACCCAACAGTATTAGTATATGGTCCACAGGATCACAAAGAGGCAGGCACAACTGAACAACAAAAGATGAAGCAGGTTTGGAACACAAACTTGTTTGTAAAATTTCATGGCAAACAGGATGGAAGATTGAGACTTATCTCCCCAAAGTGATTATTCCTATATTCTCTCTGTGTATATCAGCATATGTGAAGTATTCTCTTCTTATAAATATAAGATATATATTCTCTCTCTATTCCCACTACAAAAGTATTCATATTCATATTCATATATTAGTACTTATAGATTCCATTTATATATGTGTGTGTGTGTGTGTGAATCTTCATATATTCTATCACAGGGAGAGAAGCAGTGAAATATTCATCATATGAAAGTTGAGAGAACATATGAGGGCTCATGTAGGAACAGAGAGAGAAGATATATGAGTGAACCAAGAGACCATATGTAAGTGTTCATATACAGGAATATAAACAGATAATGAGTACTCATATATGATGAGAGAGAACATATGAGTTATATAAATGAACACATAGAGAGAATATGAATACGCATATACATGAATATATAAAAAGAATCTATTAGTCCTTTTATATATTAGCATAGAGAATGAGTGTGAGTTCTTATACAGAGAGAGGGATAATATATGAGTACTTACATATGAATATGTTCTCTATATTCATATGTATAAGTTTTCATATATTTTCCAAATATTCATATACATATCCATATTCATTTAATTTCTGTTTTCATGTATGTGAATACATATATATTAATATATGAATTCTTTCTGTAGGTGATTATAAAGACAATAAATTAGTACTCATAAAGAATGAGTACTCATTTATATAAATAAAAACAGGAAATAGGGCAAATAGTGTCACAATGGAGTGTCAGCCCTGAAATCAGGAGGATCTGAGTTCAAATTTGACCTGATACTTGTGAGTTTCTTGACCCTAGGCAAAACACATCACCCTGTTTACCTCAGTTTCCTCATTTGTAAAATGACTGGAGAAGGAATTGGCCAACCCCTTTAGTATCTTTGCCAAGAAAATCCCAAATGGAGTTGAAAAGAATCGAATACAGCTGAAAAACAACTTAACAACAAAAGAGAAAATATGTGAGCACTCATTAATAAGAATAGAAAAAGTCAAACTAGTTTTATTAGTGAGACAGAGGGATGGGCAGATGGGCAGAGGCACTGGGCATCTCTCCTAGTCCCCTGGCTCCCTCCCTGTGTGACTCCAGAATGGTAGCAGTTAGATAAATGGGGTAAAATGAGAGTACTATGAGAGTACGAAAGCTGACCCATGGGCAACCGAGTTGGGGATTCTTTAACAAAGGTGGCTGCCTCAGTCACTGGCTGGTTCTCAGCAGGAAATCTACCTTGCCCAGACTCAGCTCTGAGTGAATACTTTCAAGGACTGGGAGTAGACATCTGGGTGGGGGTAAAGGGAGGTGTTAGAGATTCCAGGGACTCACCCAATACCCCCCCCCAAGGCTCAAATGTCTCAACAGAAGATACAGGTGGCCACGAACTACACATTAGAGCTTCCCCAAACTACTGTCCAACGTAGGGAAATGATCCGCAACTAGTCATTAATGGGACCTTCACCTTCCAGACAGCTAGACTCTGAAAATGTTCTGTCCAGTGGGAGGTGGGAAATATCTCTTCCCCAGCAGGCAGGTTCAAAAAGACTATGCTTTAGATTCTAGTCTTTAGGGCTAAATCACAAGCAGGACTTGCTGGTTAGGGTCCCACAAAATGAAAGCATTAGACTAGTATTATTTTCTCTTCTGGAGAGGATAGTTGGACGGGGAGGAAAGTGGGAGTGGAATCTGAATGGGCTTCTAGAAGACTATACAGATAACATTTGTCTTGCTTTTACCCATAAGCCCTTAGGTAGAAGGAGCACAACTATTCCATGGAGTTGAGTCTGGATTTAGCCATTAGAAAGTAAATTGAATTCTGTCTAATTACATGAAACATAAATATCATATAGGAGCTAACTGCAATTTTAAAGCACCAAGCAAGACAAATCCTTTCTCTGGTTGGCCTTTTCATGAGGGTTGCCCAATGTTTGGGGCATGACTTGCAAATTGCTAATGAATTTATGGAGTAATTAGTGGTGACTAAAGCAATGGGATTACAAGGGGGTCCTCTGGGTCAAGTGGGAGACAATCATAATTTCTAGGAAGGTGGCATTAAGCAGGGAGTAATGCCTCAATCACACTTTAATAAGAAACTGAGAGTATAGAGATAAAGGTCTCAGGGTGAACAAAGGCAGAAGGGGTGGAATTGGGAAATGGGGTGGCGTGATGAAGAAAGTCTGAATAAGGAAAAGATTAGGGAACCATGGACTGGCATTGTAAGCACATGGGAACATGGACCTAGAGGAAGTTTGAGAAAAGTTCAGGGGGCAGGATTTTGAGATCTCATTTTTATAGGGAGGGGTGCAGATTACCTCTTATCCAACCACCTTAAGGCTAGTTCATTAACATAGCTACAGGAACTGAAATTTATCAGCAACATTTGGTGGTCCACTGGTCTTACTGTGAATATCTGGAGCTTGAGACTTAGAGCTCATGGACAATTTACCCAGACCAAAGGACCCTTGATTTAGTAAGAAGTCTCAGAATGTGACTTTTAGTTCATTTATGAGACAGTTTTACAAGTCTAGGAGCAGCCAGGTCATACAGTGAACAGAGCACTGGCATTGGAGTCAGGAGGACAGGAGTTTGAATCCAGTCTCAGACACTTGACTGTTACTAGCTGTGTGACATTGGACAAGTCACTTATACCTGACTGCCTGGCATCCAGGGTCACCTCCAGTCATTCTGATCTATAGCTGGCTACTGATTGATCCAGATGATTCTGCAGGAGAAAGTGAGGCTGGTGACTTAGCACAGCACCCAAATTCATGGCAAAACCTCCCTGATGTCATGGTCTTCTTCCAGAATGAAGGACATCATCATCAATATTATCTCTGAGACAGCCTGTAAGTGACTTCTAGATTCTCCTTTTGCGATCTTGCTTCCTGCTCCTTACTTTATATTTTCTATTTATAAACTTACTTTACTATCTAGAAATAGGGTGGGGAGGTCTAGAACAAGTTACAATTTTAGCATAGTAAGCATATGACAGATACAAAATATGAGCGTCATGAGTTGACTACTGTATTCCAAGTTCAGAGTAAACTTCAAAGATCTGTTTTGATTGCATTATCATTTCCTTATTCATGATTGAAAATGTTAAGGCAACTTGAATTTATTATAAAATTAAAATGATTGAGTACAAGTAGAGTGTACTATTTTTTAAAAAACCTTTTTATCTTCAGGGCATCTAAGTAGCAGAGTAGACAGAGCATTGGTCCTAGAATCAGGAGAACCTGAGTTCAAATCCAGCCTCAGCCACTTAATATTTATCTAGCTGAGTGACCTTGGGCAAGTCACTAAACCCCATTGCCTTGCAAAGACCAAAAATATTTTTTGTCTTATAGCTATTAAACTCTAGAAAGTTCTTCCATTGTTTAGCATTCAACTTATTCCCTAGCACACAATGTAATAAAATAAAGTGTTAAAAAAAGACATGGCCATGGTCAGAGAACCAGACCTTTAACCCAGGTCTCTCTTTCCTGCTAGGTTGGCTGACTTCCATCTTGGCCCTTCCCTCCTCTGAGAGTCAAGTTTCATGGGCCAAAGATCCCAGAAATAGGTTAGCCTCTTCACTAAGATTTAGTCAAATTACCCATAAGAGCTAGGGGTACTGAGTCTTCAGTTTATGACCATGGGAACTGAAGGACAAAAAAAAGTCCCTGGACTTTGAAACAACCTAAAATTCACACTGACCAGGCTGAACCTGGGCAAATCTCATGTACTTCCTTAATGAGTTTATTCCATTTGCGAAATAAAGGGGGAAGTTCCTACCTGTTCCACTTATAACCCTACTTGAACATTTTTCCAAGACTTAGTGATGGACCCTAGGCAAGGTCTTCTGTCCCTGAAAAACAGCAATCTAGTTAGGGATAAATAGTGGTCTTTGACATGGTAAAAGTGATAGTGATGGCAAAGAGTTGGATGAGGGGAGGCTTCATGAAGGAGGGCAACATCACATTTGGGTTTTCAATAATGGGAAGGAAGGTAGAAATTGTTGATATAATAGAAGTGGGACTTCTAGGCAGAGCAGAGGACCCAACCTGGGTTGCAGAAGGGAACTCAAATAGCCCCTTGTCCAGGGCCCATGTGCCCTTTCCTCTCCTACCCTTGGCAAGTCTGGTGTGTTGTGCCACCCAGGAAGAGAAGGTTTCTTGCCCAATCTACAGAGATCAATCTCATAGATATTAATCACAAGATTATCTCCATGCTACAAACAGCTTGAAGAGGAAGATGATGAGGCCAGAAAATAAATCTAATTATTAATAAAAATAATTCACTAGAGGGCAGCTAGGTGGCACAGTGGATAGAGCACCAGCCCTGGAGTCAGGAGTACCTGAGTTCAAATCCTACCTCAGACACTTAATAATTACCTAGCTGTGTGGCCTTGGGCAAGCCACTTAACCCCATTGCCTTGCAAAAAAAAAAAAAAACTAAAAAAAAAGAAATAAATCACTAAAAGAATTTCAATGACAGCTTCAGAAGCTGGACAGTTATGCTCCTAACTTATTAGAGGAGAAACTGATCTTAGTATAAAGATAAAAGAAAGCATTACAGAGATGTGACCTACAAGAAAAACCCCCTCCAACCTGATCTATTCCAAGTTGTTATTAATGATCAAGAAAAGGATGCACATTAAAGAAAAGACACATACACATACCTACTACATTAATTTCATATCGAATTTTAACTGATATAATTTCTCATAGTAGGCAAATAAAATGGGATTTCAAAAGTGCCTTAGCAAACATTTTACTGACTTACTAAGGGGAAAAACCTGGCAGTCGGGGTCAGGTATATTTAGAACATTAACTCACTGGTAAAATCTCATGGAAAAGGAGAGTGGCAGATTGAGATTTAGATCCTTAGAGATGAGTATTTGTATATTCTCTCTATATAGTCATATATCTAATACTCATATATACTCCCTATTTAAATATATATCATACTCATATATTCTCTACATATCCATAAATATTAAAACTCATATGTTCTTGTACAGAGAAAGAAACAATCCAGACTTTAAGAAGACTTTTGAGAGTTCCAATTAAGTGAAATCAATCTAAGGGCATAGAAGGACCATATTGGAAAGAGGATGACAAAGTGCTGAAAAAAAAAGCACCACCCAGGTTTTACAAGAATTGTAGCTCTCTTCAGGGTGGCACAGTGTATAGAGTACTGGCCTTGGAGTCAGGAGGATGGGAGTTCAAATCTGGCCTCAGATATTTGACACTTACTAGCTGTATGACCTTAGTCAAATCCCTTAACCTAATGGCCTCACATCCAGAGTCATCTCCAGTCAACCTGATCCATATCTGGTCACTGGACCCAGATGGCTCTGGAGGAGAAAGTGAGACGTAGCACAGCCCCTCTCACTCAAATCCAGTTCATCATCTCCCTGATGTCATGATCTTCTCCAAGAATGAAGGACAAACATTATTAGCACTTTCTGTGGTGGTCATTTTCTTTTTCATAGAGGACTTTAGTTTCTTGAATTGGATTTTTAAAGTTTACAAGTCATTGTTCCAAAATTGAGGGCCCGAATGGCAAAAAGTCATTGCAATCCTCAGGAACCTTAAAATTTAGATTTTCATATGTCCTTGAGCTAGTATAGTCCCTCCCCTCCTAAAGGGAGCCTTTTCCAAGAAGTAGTTACAGGAATACAGGAGAACTTTCCTGCTCCCTCTATATAAGTAGACATGCCAACCCTTCCTGGTCCCAGAGAGGAAGGAAGCTTTTGGATAGATCTTTCAGAGGAGAAACTATGGGAATACAAAGGTGTCCAGGGAAGTAATCTGCACCACCTTCTTCCCAATCAAGAATTCTATACTATGTCTTGATAATTAGTTTAATGTGAGATCTGGGATCACTAGGTTGCTACTGACTGAGAGAAAGGTTCATATTCTTTATTCTATTTCAAGATATCCAGCCTAATTTTCTTATCTTGTAGCCATGCCCACTACTGATCTTGAACTGAACTTGCTATCCACTGAAATCCTCAAACTTTAGTCACATGGGCAGGTACTGAACATTTTTGGAACCCTAGGGCAGGACTTTACATTTCTCTCTTTTCTATATCATTCTAAGTGGGCTTAACTGCTATGAACTTGGAATAGACATCTGAAACTGCTTAGAATTCTGTCTAAAAAAGAGAACCCAGCATGGAGGACAAGCTTCCCACATGGGCCATCCCACCTCCAGAAAGCATAGTTAGGCAGATTATTCTAATAAAAAGGAACTCTAATAAGGCATCCAAATGGACTTTTTGTCACTCCCATTCTCTGACTATATCATGTTCTCCTCTAGCCTCTCATACTATATCACAAGACAGATCCAGCATGTGTTGCTTGGGGTCCATCCCTCTACCAAAAGGATAGAATCTCCCACATCCAGTAAAATAAAGAAAGTAGTCAGTCATGTTGAGGAAGAAGGTCACTGCCATTTTCTGACTCTCATCTTCCCCTGCTCCCCTAAAAAGCCACAGAGAGAGGTCCCAAATGTGTAAAAGTGGGTTTTAAAACAAAACTGACCATATAAATAATTCCAGATACCTCTAGCAGAAAAATATATTATTTAATGAATATTCAATTTGAAAAATAATACTTTTGCATCGTATCCATAATGAAGAGATCCTTCCCCATTCCTTTACATAGTATCAAAAAAAAAAGCAAGATAGAGGTGGAGCCAAGATGGCAACAGGAGAAGAGCTTCTCCAAAGTGTTTTCTCCATAATATTTTAAAAATCATAAAATTATAACTCTAACTAAATTTTTGAGAGACAGAACCCACAGAAAGATCCAGTGAGGCAATTCTCCAAACCAAGGTAACTTGGAAAATAGTGCAAAGGCTCCACTCCACAGGGTTAGAGGGGCCACCCACCAGAGTGAAGAAATTTCAGCCCCCTGGAGACAGTCCTAGGATGCCTGGGAGCTGAGGCTCATGGCAGCAGGGGCAGTTTCCTGACCTACATCCTGGGGAGGGCTGGGCATAATTTGGAAGATCAGCAGGGGGACCTCTGTCAGAGTGAGCTCGGGAAGCTCAGGCCCTCAGGGCAGTTGCTGCACTCAGCAAGGTCAGTTCAGCAGCTTCTGCCCCAAGGCAGCTCAGATCCAGGAAATGAAAGCAGGCCTGGAGCCCATAAGCAGGAGCACCCAGGCAACTGAGCCTTGAGTGTTCAGCCTACCAAAGGTAGGGGAGTGGAGAGGAGACTTCCAAGGTCTGTCCTCTGTACCTGGAACAGAACTCCGGGGCTCTGACAACATTCAGATCCTGATTGCACTCTAGGCCCCACATAGAATAGCCCCCCCCCTCCACTTCAGCCCCATGGCAGAGGTCATTCACAGACCAGGAAGGAAGTCAGAGCTTCACACACTGAGATCCTTGTTTGGGGGGGGGGGGGGTGTCCCAATAATACTCAAAAGCACAGGCTGGGGAAATGAGCAAACAGAGAAAAAAAGAGTAACACCATTGAGAAATACATTGTCTATGATACCAAGAAGAATCAAAATACTCAATCTGAAGATGAGAAAGTACAAGCTCCTGCATCTAAAGACTCCAAGAGAAGCAAAAATTGGGTTCGGGCTATGACAGAGCTCAAAAAAAGATTCTGAAAATCAAGTAAGGGAGATAGAAGAAAAAATGGGAAAAGAAGTGAGAGAGATGCAGGAAAAACATGAAAAAGAAGTCAGCAGCTTAGTCAAGGAGATCCAAAAAAATGGTGAAGAAAATAACATGTTAAAAACCAGCAGAAGTCAAATGGATAAAACAGTTCAAAAGGTAATTGAGGAGAAGAATGCTTTAAAAAGCAGAATTGGCCAGATGGAAAAGGAGATGAGAAAACTCTCTGAGGAAAACAATTTCATCAGATGTAGAATGGACCTAAAGGAAGCTGATGACTTTATGAGAAATCAAGACACAATACTTCAACACCAAAAGAATGAAAAATTAGAAGAAAATGTGAAACATCTCATTGAAAAAACAACTGAGGGGTGGCTAGGTGGTGCAGTGGATAAAGCACCGGCCCTGGAGTCAGGAGTACCTGAGTTCCAATCCAGCCTCAGTCACATAATAATTACCTAGCTGTGTGGCTTTGGGCAAGCCACTTAAACCCATTGCTTTGCAAAAAAAAAAAAAAAAAAAAAAAAAAAAAAAAACCTAAAAATAAGAAAAAGAAAAAACAACTGATTTGGAAAACAGATTCAGGAAGATAATTTAAAAATTATTGGGATAACTGAAAGTCAGCCTTGACCTCATTTATAAAGAATTCCTACAAGAAAATTGCCCTCATATCCTAGAAGCAGAGGGCAAAATAGAAATTGAGAGAATCCACTGATGTCCCCTGGAAAGAGATCCAAAAAAACAACCCCCAGGAATATTATAGCCAAGTTCCAGAACTCCCAATTCAAAGAGAAATTATTACAAGCAGCCAGAAGGACACACAATTCAAATATTGTGGAGTCATAGTCAGGATCACACAGTACTTAGCAGCAACTACATTAAGGGTTCATAGGGCTTGGAATAGAATATTCCAGAAGGGAAAAGAGATCGGAATGCAACCAAGAATCAGTTACCCAGCAAAACTGAACATCCTCTTCCAGGGGAAAAGATGGACTTTCAATGAACCAGGGGAATTTCAATTGTTCCTGTTGAAATGACCAGAGCTGAACAGAAAGTTTGGTCTTCAAATACAGGACTCAGGTGAAGCATAGAGAGAGGAGGAGAAGGGTACATTATGAGGGACTTAATGATGATGAACTGCATGTATTCCTACATAGAAAAATGATACTGATAATACTCATATGAACCTCACTTAATAGGGCAAGTAGAAGGAGCTTTTATAGATGAAGCACAGGAGAGAGCTTAATTTCAAGATGTAATATATTGTAAAAATGGAGTCAACAGCTAAAAGGGAAATGTACTGGGAGTAAGAGAAAGGAGAGGTAGAATAGGCTAAGATATTTGATATTAAAAAGATGTTCTTTTTATTGCAATGATATGGAAGGGGGAAGGCAAAGGGGAATGAGGGAACCTTTGCTCTCATCAGAGGTGGCTCGGAGAGGAAACAGCATATATACTCAATGGGGTATAGACATTCAGAGTAAAAAGGAGAGAAGGGGATGGGGGATGGGGGGATGTGAGTGATGGATGAGATGGTGGGCCATGGGGGAGAGTAGTCAGATATAACACATTTTCTTTTTCACTTCTTGCAAGGGGCTGGGATTGGGTGGTCTATCTGGTACCACAGGGCTGGGTGGTTTCTGGGCCTAAGGGGTGGTATGTGGGCTCGGGACCTCTTGGTCCCAGGGCTGGTGATCAGTCTGCTGCGCCACTCAGCTACCCTATAGCACATTTTAGAAGAGGAACAGAGTGAAAGGAGAGAGAAAATATAGTATATGGTAATGGGGAGGTATAAATGGAGGGAGTTGCAATCAGCAATGGCAATGGTGGGAAAATATGGAAGCAGCTTTTGTGATGAACTTATCATAAAAAATGTGATCCACCCATGACCAAGCTGGTGGTGTTGGAACACAGATTGAAGCATATTTTTTCCTCTTTCCTTTACTTTATTTCACATGAGGGTCTATATTTTTTGGGGGGAGGGGGGATTATGCTTACTCTTAAACAAGAAAATTTTAGTAATGTATAAAAAAACCCATCATTTGTACAAAAAAAGCAAAACCAACCCATTGACTAATTATAACCATAAATGTAATGCAGACTACCCATCACCTTTCACCTCTGTCTTTAAGGGAGATACATTTTGGGGCACAGTGACTAGAACACTGGCCCTGGAGTCAGGAGGACCTGAGTTCAAATTGAACCTCAGACACTTAATAATTGCCTAGTTGTGTGACCTTGGGCAAGTCACTTAATCCCATTGCCTTAAATTAAAAAAAATTTAAGGGAGATACATTTTCTCCACTCTTCATTATTGTACCAAATTTAGGTTTTACTTCACCTTTCCACTTACATTATTAAAGTTAGATTGCATATCATTTTGTTGATTTTGCTTCTTTTCTCAACATTGGTTATGGTAAGTGTTTCCAAGTTTCTCTGATATTTTTATATATTTGAGATTTCTTGGTACAATAATATTCTATCGTATTTAGGTATCATAAGACAACTAGGTAATGAAGTAGATTAAAGCCTGAGCCTTGAATTAGAAAGTTCAGAGTTCAAATCCACTGTCAGACATTTACTGGCTGTGTGAGACCCTAGACAAAGTGATTAAACCACCATCTGTCTGAATTTTCTCTAAAATCAAGATTATAATAGTACCTGTATGTGTGATAGGGTTGTTGGAAAAATTAAATGAAATAATAATTGTAGAGAATTTACAATGGTGGCTGTACTTACATATAGTAATCAATAAAAAACATGTCTTAAGCACCAACTATTTGCCAGCCCAAATTTGTAACTTAATTCAGTCATTCATCAAATCAATTGGCCTCTATTTTATTTCATTCTGTTTACTAACACAAAGTATTGATTTGAATGGTGGATAAAGCTCAAACTTCAGGTTTTTCATGTTGATTTTTTTCTGAGTTCTCTTTAGGGCCTGGCCTCAGATACTTCTCTGTGCCCCTGAGCTTCGACCAAGGCACTCACAATGCTATCACCACAAATGTTCTCATTCCTTTTGGTCTATACCCTGGCTGCAAGCTTCAATTCACTCCTGTGTCCTGGAACCAAAATCAAAGTTTCATCCCTACTACAAGTGTTGATTTCTCCTCACCCACTACCTCCTGGGTACCCCATCCAACTCCAGCACAAAGCCCTGAACTCCTCCCCAATTAGCTGTCTGATCCTCACATTGTCAGTGGGACAAAGGTTCCTTAAGGAAACTGAAGGATTTTGTTTTAACATAGTTGCTCCCATGGCTTGTTGAATTGTTGATCCAGTGGTATCTGCATGGACTTATCTGTACTTCAATCAGGTCAGACTACCATTTCAACTTTTTTAATATCCTTTCAAGTTGTCTCAGGTGGACAACATTTTATCCTGATTTTTAATTATTTCAGTCACTCATTGTTCATTTTGAGGCATTATTCTGAAATTATTTATGGAAGAATTTGGGGGAGACAGGTAATTGCTTGCCTGATTCTGTCATCTTTCCAGAATTGTCCCTGTGGATTGGGTTATCTTTGATTAATCCCAGCTCCTTTGCTTTCCAGAACATCATATTCTAAGCCTTCCAATTCCTTAATGTAAAAGCTACTTGTTTAAAAGAACTTGTTTAATCCTGATGGTGTTTCCACTGTATATGTATATACATATACATATATATATATGTATATACATATATATGTATATGTATATATATGTATATACATATACATATATATATATATGAATTGTTTCTTTCTGGATGCTTATGATATTTTCTCCTTGACCTGAGAGCTCTGGAATTTGTTGGAATTTGTCCATAATATTCCTAGGAGTTTTCATTTTAAATTGTCTTTCAGGAGGTGATTGCTATATTCTTGCAATTTCTATGTTACTCTCTAGTTCTAGGATATTAGTGTAGTTTTTCTTAGTTATTTCTTGAAATATAATGTCTATGCTTTTTTAATTGTTGCTTTCAGGTAGATCAATAATTTTTAAATTATCTCTTCTCAATTTAGTTTTCAGGTCAGTTTTTTTTTAATGCGATACTTCACACTGTCTTCTTTTTCTTCATTCTTTCAATTTTGTTTTACTGTTTCTTTATGGAGTTAGTAGCTTCCATTTGCCCAATTCCAAATTTTAAGGAATTATTTTCTTCACTGACATTCTGTCCATCCTTTTCTATTTGGTCAATTCTGCCAAAAAGCATTTCTTTCTCTTCAATGAATTTTTGTTCCTCTGTTACCATTTAAACAATTTCATTTTTAAAATGCTATTTTCTTCAGTAATTTTTTTTCTTTAATTAAAGATTTTATTTCAGTTTTACAATTTTTCCCCATCTTACTTCCCTCCCCCGACCCCACCCCTATAGAAAGCAATTTGTCAGTCTTTACTTTGTTTTCATATTGTACATTGATCCAAATTGAGTGTGATGAGAGAGAAATCATATCCTTAAGGAAGAAACATAAAGTGTAAGAGATAACAAGATCAAACAATAAGATTATCTTATTTTTTTCTAAATTAAAGGTAATAGTCCTTAAACTTTGTTCAAACTTCATGGTTCTTTATCTGGATACAGATGGTATTCTCCATTGCAGACAGCCCAAAATTGTCCTTGATTGTTGCACTGATGGAATGAGCAAGTCCATCAAGGTTGGTCATCACCCCCATGTGTCTGTTAGGGTATACAGTGTTTTACTGGTTCTGCTTATCTCACTCAGGATCAGTTCATGCAAATCCCTCCAGGCTTCCCTGAATTCCCATCCCTCCTGACTTCTAATAGAACAATAGTGTTCCATGACATACATATACCACAGTTTGCTAAACCATTCCCCAATTGAAGGTCATTTACTTGATTTCCAATTTTTTGCCACCACAAACAGGGTTGCTATGAATATTTTTGTACAAGTGATGTTTTTACCCTTTTTCATCATCTCTTCAGGGTATAGACCCAGTAGTGGTATTGCTGAATCAAAGGGTATGCTAACTTTTGTTGCCCTTTGGGCATAGTTCCAAATTTCTCTCCAGAAAGGTTCGATGAGTTCACAGCTCCACCAACCATGTAATAGTGTCCCGGATTTCCCACAACCCTTCCAACAATGATTATTATCCTTCCTGGTCATATTGGGCAGTCTGAGAGGTGTAAGGTGGTACCTCAGAGAAGCTTTAATTTGCATTTCTCTAATAAGTAATGATTTAGAGCAATTTTTCATATGACTATGGATTGCTTTAATCTCCTCATCTGTAAATTGCCTTTGCGTATCCTTTGACCATTTGTCAACTGCGCAATGACTTTTTCTTAAAAAATGTGACTCAGTTCTCCGTATATTTTAGAAATGAGTCCTTCGTCAGAATCATTAGTTGTAAAGATTGTTGCCCAATTTACTGTATTTCTTTTGATCTCAGTTACAGTGATTTTTTCTGTGCAAAATCTTTTTAATTTAATGTAATGGAAATCATCTAGTTTGTTTTTGGTGATGTTCTCCATCTCTTTCTTAGTCATAAACTGTTCCCCTTTCCATAGATCTGACAGATAAACTAGTCCTTGATCTTCTAGTTTGCTTATAGTATTGTTTTTATGTCTAAATCCTGTAACCATTTGGATCTTATCTTGGTAAAGGGTGTGAGGTGTTGGTCTAATCTAAGTTTCTCCCATAGTAACTTCCACTTTTCCCAGCAGTTTTTATCAAAGAGTTTTTATCCCAATAGCTAGACTCTGGGTTTCTCAAAAGGCAGATTACTATAATTGTTTCCTGCTATTGCACCTAGTCTATTCTACTGGTCCACCACTCTATTTCTTAGCCAGTACCAAATGGTTTTGAAGACTGATGCTTTATAATGTAATTTTAGATCAGGTAGGGCTAAGAACCCCTTCTTTTGCACTTTTTTTCATTAAATCCCTAGAAATTCTTGACTTTTTATTTCTCCAAATGAATTTACTTACAACTTTTTCTAACTCATTAAAGTAATTTTTTGGAATTTTGATTGGTAGGGCACTAAAAGGTAGTTTAGTTTTGGTAGAATTGTCATTTTTATTATATTAGCTCTACCTATCCATGAACAGTTGATATTTTCCCAGTTATTTAAATCTGATTTAATTTGTGTGAGAAATGATTTATAATTGTTTTCAAAAAGTTTCTGAGTCTTCCTCAGTAATTTTTATGTCTTTTTTACCATGCTATTGACTTCCATAATTTTCTTGCATCACTCTCATTTCTCCTTACTTCTATCTCTCTTATTTGATTTCTTTTTTTTAGGTTTTGCAAGGCAAATGGGGTTAAGTGGGTGTCTGAGACCAGATTTGAACCCAGGTACTCCTGACGCCAAGGCCGGTGCTTTATCCAGTACACCACCTAGCCACCCCTTATTTGATTTATAAAATACATTTTTTTACTCTTCTAGTAATTCCTCTTGGTTATTTTTCAGTCATGTTCAGTTCTTTATGACTCCATTTGGAGTTTTCTTAGCAAAGAGACTGGAGTCATTGCTATTTCCTTCTCGATCTCATTTAACAGATGAAGAAGCTGAGGTAATCAGGTGTAAGTGACTTACCCAAGTCACATAGGTATTAAGTGTCTGTTACACCAGACTTGAACTCAGGTCTTCTTGACTGGGCCCAATATTATATTCACTGCATCATCTAACTATCCATTCTTTCTAAGCTTGTTTCCAATTCACATTATTCTTTGAGGCTTTATATGCTTTGATTTCATTTTCTTCTTCTTCTAGGTTTTTATATTCCCTGTCTCCTTAGTAACTTCTATGGTCAGCTTCTTTTTTCACTTTTTCCAGACTATTTCTTAATTTTCAACTTTACATTAAAGTTCAGATCTGCTCCTGGGTCAGAGGGGGTATTATCCCAAACTTCAGGTAGTTCTATTGCTGTTTTTAAAACTAGCTCTGGGAGTCTGAAAGTTTTCATTTATTCTAAGGTGGTATGATCTAAGGAATGCTGTGATCATTGCTCTCCTAGCCTGTGTTTTTGCCTGCAAACCTCCACAAGCACTCCTCTTAGTCCAGGAACCATGACCAGGGTCCCTGGTCCCCTGCGGCTAGAAATACTCTTGTACTTTCTGTCCCTGTATTTGCAACTCAGGCAAATGTTAATGCTCCTTTCCACCCTGGACCTGACAGAAGGACCCCCACTCTCTCACGAACAACTGCAAGTATTCTTCTCAGCCCTGGAACTTTGAACATGTATCCTGCTCCCCTGGAGCCACAAGCAGCAGTGTGGGCCAGCACACTAGTATTCCTTTTCCCTAAGGAACCATGACAGAGAACAGTATATGGGCAAGGCAACAGTATCCTGCATGCAATGCCAGCAAAGTGTCTCTTGTAATCCCCTGACTACTTGTCCAACTTCCTCATTGTTTTGGTGCTGAGAGATCCCCCAAGCTTCTGCCTCACTAATTCAGCTGTCCCCTAAGGTCAGGCTTGCCAACCCAAATTTTGTTCCTGGGGCCCACCACCAGAAAGACATTTCTTCCTGATCTACAAGTTGACTGGAAAAGTATTTCACCTCAACATTTTGTTGGTTCTGCCATTCCAGAATTCTACTTGAGGCATTTTTTTAAAGTTTTTTGGAAGGGGATTTGGGATAGTTCAAGTTAGTTCATTCATCTTGGCTCTACCTTAAGGATATGTTATGGTAAAAAGAATTTCTCTGAAAATGAAATCACCCAGATGCAAATACATGTGTTTCATATAACTGAATCCTTAAACTCACCAACCCCTTTCATTCTTTTCAATGTTTTTTTTTTGGGGGGGGGGTTGTTGTTTTTAGCAGAGATGGCATTCAATCATAGATATTGTAGAAAATTGTAGGAAATTCAATTGTAGGAAAAAAAGAAAATCCAAGAGAGGGGGAAATCAGAATTAAGTGGCTTACCCATAGTCACCCAGCTAGTAAATGTCTAAGACTAAATATCAGCTCAGGTCCTCCTGACTCCAGACTGGTGCCCTATTCACTGCAGCAGTTGCCCCAAGGCCTTGAATTTTTTTCATAACTCTTTGATATTGCTGCTGATATATTGTCCTTTTGGAGCAGGGAATCAATATTCTTTAATATTTATTTTTGAATTCAACAATCACATACCAGGCGTAGTGGTAAATATAAGGACATGAAGACAAAGAGGAACCTCTACCCTCAAGGAAGTCAAATTTCAATGTAACATTAGCCCCATATGTTTCCCTTGAGTTGTTACATTCAGGAGCTACAATTTTCTTCTTACTTTCATTCCAATCCCACCATCAGGGAAGGAATTTTGAAATTGTGGGTTTCAAAGTCCCATATCCAATTAGTTCAAAGAATATCCTATCAGAAACCTTCAGTACTTTCAAGAACAAGCCCTATGAGGCAAACAAAACAGTGAGAAAGATCAAGTTTTACCTTATGATTCTCTTTGCAGTAGTTATGATGGTGGACCCAAGCACAGTTCCATCAAAACACATACTCTATTGAGACCCATGGAAGCAGTAAGCAGTATCTAATTTTATTTCATTTAACTTTTTAAAAAATTATCTCAGGGGCGGCTAGGTGACATAGTGGATAAAGCACTGGCCTTGGAGTCAGGAATACCTGGGTTCAAATCCAGTGTCAGACACTTAATAATTACCTAGCTGTGTGGCCTTGGGAAAGCCACTTAACCCCATTTGCCTTTCAAAAACCTGAAAAAATTATCTCATTTTTATTGATTAATTGATATTTTATTCTATTTTTCCAATTACATGTTATAAATGTTTGTCATTCATCCACATACATATTTATAAGTTACATAATTTCTTTCCATCCTTCCTTCTCCCGCCTCCCCTCAGCAGCAGTCTAGTGAACTTTGTATATATACATTTGTGTTTAACATGTTTACATGTTAGTCATTTTCTGTATGAGGAATTAGGACAAAGGGAAAAGAAAAAAACATGGTATGGGACAGAAAAACATAAGAGAATTATTTTTAAATGAAGATAGTGTTTATTGAGATTCTGTAGTTTGGTTTTTGTTTTGTTTTTCTTCAACTGGATGTGGATAGCATGGTCCATAACAGGTCTCCCAGAGTTGTGCTAGCTATCTGAACTGCTGAGAGGAACTGCATCCTTCAAAAATGATCAACTCGGGGCAGCTAGGTGGCAGTGGATAAAGCACCGGCCCTGGAGTCAGAAGTACCTGGGTTCAAATCTGGTCTCAGACACTTAATAATTACCTAGCTGTGTGGCCTTGGGTAAGCCACTTAACCCCATTGCCTTGCAAAAACCTAAAAATAAATGATCAACTCACAATGTTCTTGTTAATGTGTATGATGTTCTCTTGGTTTTGCTCCCTTCACTCAACATCAGTTCCTGTAATTCTTTCCATCTTCTATAAAGTCCAAACATTCATGGTTTCTTATAGAGCAATAGTACTGTATAACAATCCATAGATCATAACTTGTTCAATCATTCCCCAATTGATGGACATCCCATCAATTTCCAGTTTTTTGCCACTACAGAAAAAGAGCTGCTATGAATATTTTGGAACATTTGAGACTTTGCCCATATAAATGATTTCTTCTGGATATAGACCTAGAATTGGAATTACTGGATCAAAGGGCTTGATCAGTTTTATTGCTCTTTGGGCACAGCTCCATATTGCTCTCCAGAATGGTTGGATTGGTTCACAGTTCACCACCAATGCAGTTATCTCTCAATCCTCCCACAACCTCTCCAACACTGATCGTTTTCCCTTTTAGTCATCTTAGCCAATCTGATACATGTGAAGTGGTACATGATAGTTGTTTTAATTTACATTTCTCTAATCAGCAATGATTTGCAGCATTTTTTCATGCAATTTTAAATAGTTATAATCCCTTTATTTGAAAATTACCTGTTCATATTTTTTGACCATTTATCAGGTCAATCAGGCAATGACTTGTAACCTTTTAAATTTGATTCAATTATCTAAATATCAGAATCCCTAGCTATGAAAATTGTTTCCCAGTTTTCTGTTTTCCCTCTAATTTTGGCAGCATTTGTTTTATTAGTGCAAAAACTTTTTTTTTTATTTTAATGTAGTCAAAATCATTTATTTTGCCATTTATAATGTACTCTAATTCTTGGTTGGTCATAAATTTCTCCCCTTTCCATAAATCTGACAGAGTATTTCTTGATCTGTTAATTGGTCTATGGTATTGCCCTTTATATATAAATCCTATCTACTCGTTTTATTTTTGACAAGGCATTGGGGTTAAGTGACTTGCCCAAAGACACAAAGCTAGGGAATTATTAAGTGTCTGAGGCCATATTTGAACCCAGGACTTCCTGACTCCAGGACTTCTGCTCTATCCACTGCACCACCTAGCTGCCCTAAATTCTATACTCATTTTGACCTTCTTTTGGTATAGGGTTTGGGATGTGGATCTATGCCTAGTTTTTACAATACTATTTTCCAGTTTTCCCAACAATTTTTATCAAATAGTGAGGTCTTATTCCAGAAGTTAATATCTTTGGGTTTATCAAACAATAGATTAATATAGTCATTCACTACTGTTTCTTTTCTATCTATCCTACTCCACTGATTTCTTATTCTATTTCTTAACCAGTACCAGGCAGTTTTGAAGACTTCTACTTTATAGTATAATTTTATATCTTGTAGAGCAAGGCTACCTTCCTTTACATTTTTTCATCATTTCCCTTGATATTTTTTTATTCCAGATTCCTTTTTTGGTTTATTTATTTTATATTATTACAATAATCTTGTTATAAGAGTAAACATAACCCAACCCCCAAGAAGATGAGAAAGCTCCAGAATAGTGAAAGAGAAAAAAATGTACTTCAGTCTGTGATCAGATTCCAATTGGTCTGTCTCTGGGATGAGTGGCCTTCTTTATCATAAGTCCACCAGAGAAGATGCTTCCATATTTTTCCCACAGTTGCTATTACTAGCTGTACCTCCACTGTATTCCTCCCCACTCTTATTTATTCTATTCTCTCTCTCTCCTTTCATCCTGTCCCTGTCCAAAAGTGTCTTGCATCTGAGTACACTCTTCCACAATCTTCCCTCTCTTCTATTACCTATTCCCCCCTTCCCTCCCCCCCATTCCCCCTTATCCCATCCATTTCATCTCATTTTTCTCTAGGGTAAGAAAGATTTCTATACCCTATTAAATGTGTAAGTTATTTCCTCTCTGAGCCATTTCTGATGAGAATGAGGGCTTACTCATTTCCCCTCGCCTTTTCCTGTTACACTCCATTTAAAAAGCTTTTTCTTGACTCTTATGTGAAATATCTTAGCCCCTTCTTCTTCTCCTTTCTCCTCCTCCCAATACTTTTCCTTTATCATCCATTGACTCCATCTTTTACTATATTATACCATTATATTCATCTCCTTCCTGTGCCCTGTCTATATATGCTCCTTCTGACAGCTCTTATAAATGAGAAAGTTCATATGAGTTATCAGTATCTTCTTCCCATGCAGGAATACAGACAGTTAAATATCATTAAGTTCCTCCTAGTTAGCCCTTCTTGTTAACCCCCTCTATGGTTCACCTGAGTCCTGTACTTGAAGATCAAACTTTCTGTTCAACTCTGGTTGTTTCGGTAGGAAAGTTTGAAGTCCCATGTTTCAGAGGGACAGGAATTCAGGGAAGCCTGGAGGGATTTGCATGAACTGATGGTGAGTGAGATGAGCAGAACCAGAAGAACACTGTACACCCTATCAGCAACATGGGGGTGATGTTCAACCTTGATGGACTTGCTCGTTCCATCAGTGCAACAACCAGGGACAATTTTGGGCTGTCTGCAATAGAGAATACCATCTGTATCCAGATAAAGATTCGTGGAGTTTGAACAAATTTCAAGGACTTTTCCCTTTATTTTAGGGGAAAAACAGATATCTTATTGTCTGATCTTGTTATCTCATACTTTTTGTTTCTTCCTTAAGGATGTGAGTTCTCTCTCATCACACTCAATTTGGATCAATGTACAGCATGGAAACAAAATAAAGACTGACAGATTGCTTTACGTGGGGGCAGGGGGAGGGAAATAAGATTGGGAAAAAATTGTAAAACTCAAAACTCAAATAAAATCTTTAAAAATAAAAAAATAAATTTTAAAAAAGGAAAGTCCATCTTTTCCCCCTGAAAGAGGATGTTCAGTTTTGCTGGGTAGTTGATTCTCTGTTGTAAACCAAGATCTTTTGCCTTCTGGAATATCATATTCCAATCCCTATGGGTCCTTAATGTAGATACTGCCAGATCCTATGTAATTGTGACTATAGAGCCAAAGTAGTTGAATTGTTTGGTTCTGACAGCTTTTGGAATTTTCTCTTTGACTTGGGAGTTTTGGAATTTGGCTATAATATACCTGGAAGTTTTTCTTTTGGGATCTCTTTCAGGAGGTGACTAGTGAATTCCCTCAATTTTTATTTTACCCTCTGCTTCTAGGATCTCAGGGCGATTTTGCTGTATTTTTTCTTTGAAAATGAATTCTAGGCTCTTTTAATGGTCATGACTTTCAGATAGCCTAATAATTTTTAAATTATTTCTCCTGGATCTGTTTTCGAGGTCGGTTGTTTTTCCAAAGAGATATTTCACATTTTTCTTCTAATTTTTGACTTTTTTGGAAGAGTTTTATTTCTTCCTGATTTCTTGAAAAGTCGTCAGCTTTCTTTAGTTCCATTCTGCATTTGAAGGAGTTATTTTCTTCAGGGAGCTTTTTTATCTTCTTTTCCAGTTGACCAATTCTGCTTTTGAAGGTTTTCTTCTCCTCATTTGCTTTTTGTTTTACTTTTTGCATTTGGCCTAAACTTGTTTTTAACATATTATTTTCTCCAGTATTTTTTGTATTTCTTTCACCATGCTGCTGATTTGGTTTTCATGATTTATTTGCATCACTCTCATTTCTCCTCACAATTTTTCCTCCACCTCCCTTAATTGCTTTTCAAAGTCTTTTTTGAGCTCATCCATAGCCTGAGCCCATTTTCTATTTCTCTCAGAGGCTTTGGATACAAAAGTTTTGAGTTTGTCATCTTCTGTGATCAGATTCTTCTTTTTCTTTTCTTTGCTCATTTCCTCAGTTTCTCACCACAGGGATGTTCTGAGAGTGGTGCTCCCGCAGGTCTGCTCTGAGGCTGGGGTTTACTTTGCACTCACTCTGGTGCAGCAGAGTTCTCTCACTACCCCTTCAAGCTGTTCCCAGTGATCCCTCAGCTGCACTGCACTGTGTTGCAACTGTGGCTTTCTTCCAACCCCCAGTTCCAGTGAAACACACCTTTCCCACAGAACTCCTAAGTTGTCTTGGACTGGGAAATTGTGTCACTCAGTCTTTCTGTGGGCTCTGCCCCCACTAAATTTTGGCTAGAGCCATAGTTTGAAGATTTTTGGAGTTTTTTGGGGAAGGGAGTTTCTGGGAATGCCTGCCTTCATGCTGCCATCTTGGCTCTCCCCCCGCCTTGATATTCTTGACCTTTTGTTCCTCCAAATGAATTTTGGTACTATTTTTCTACCTCAGTAAAATAGCTATTTGGTAGTTTGATTGGCATGACACTGAATAAATAATATCATGTTTTCCCTTAATTTTCAAAGACTATGACATCAGGGAGGTGATGCCATGTTCACATGACTTCAATTTGAGTGAAGAGTGCTGTGCTAAGTCACCAATCTCACTTTCTCCTCCAGAGCCATCTGGGTCTAGTGGTCAGATATGAATCAGGATTACTGGAGATGGTTCTGGATGAGTGACAGTCAGGGTTAAGTGTCTTGCCCAAGATCACACAGCAGCTAATAAGAGTCAAGTGTCTGAGACTGGATTCAAACTTCCATCCTCCCAACTCCAAGACCACTGTGCTACCCCACTGAATAAGTAATTTAATTTGGGGAGAATTGGCATTTTTATTATATTAGCTCAACCTAACCATGAGCAATTGGTATTTTTCCAGTTGCTTAGATCTGCCTTTATTTGTGTGAAAGTGTTTTGTAATTGTGTTCATAAGTTTTGGGGTTTGTCGTGGGAGATTGGATTCTCAAGTATTTTATTTTTGTCTACAATTACTTTAAATCAAATTTTTCTTTCATTGTTATCATTTTATTACATTAAATGATTATTTCTATGGTTTGCTGTTCAATCTACTCATTTTTTAAAATTAAATTATTTGATTTCCAATTAATTTTTGGTTTATCTTTCCATGGCCCTTTATTATCAGTAGTTTTTAATGCATCGTGATCTGAAAAGTGTGCATTTATTATTGCTGTCTTTCTGCATTTGATTGTAAGGTTTTTATGCCCTAGTACATGGTCAGTTTTGGTATAGGAGTCATGTACTGTAGAGAAAAAGGCATATTTTTTTCTATTCCCAACCAATTTTCTCCAGAGGTCTATCATATGTACGTTTTCTAAGATTTTATTCACCTTCTTAACTTCCTTTTCATTTGTTTTGTGGTTTATCTAATTCTGAGAGAAGGAGATTGACATTCCTCTGCTATTATAGTTTTGCTGTCTATGTCTCCTTGTTTCAGTTTCTCCTCTAAGAATTTGGATGCTATATCACTAAGTATATAAATGTTTCATAATGATATAGCTTTATTGCCTATGGTGCCTTTTAAGAAGATGTAGTTTCCTTCCTTATCCTTAATATATTTTGCTCCAGCCTTTTACCTTTACCCTGTGTGTATCACTCTGCTTCACATGTGTTTCTTGTAAATATTGCTGGATTCTGGTTTTTAATCCATTCTGCTATCCACTTCCATTTTATGGAAGAGTTCATCCCATTCACATTTATAGCTAAGATTGCTACTTTTATATTTCCTTCTATGCTATCTTTCCCCATTTATACTTTTCTCTTTCCTTTCCTCTAATTCCTCCTCACTAATATTTTACTCCCTTTTTCCTTTAACTTTTCTATTAAATTTTAGCTTTAAGCTTACTTTCACTTATACCTTCATCTTCCTTTTCTTTCCTTCCCCTCCCCCACTTTTTTGTAGGGTAGGATAGATTTTTAAACCCAATTGGATTTACTCAGTGTTCACACCCTCCCTTCTTTTCTTCTACTATAATAGACCATTGTGCCTCTTCACTGGTGTTATTTATCCCCTAATGCCTAGCCTTCTCCTAGTATAGCTCTTCTTTTTATGTGTTTATTATTTTAACCCTGTCTTATAATTGCATCCCCTTTATCAAAATATACAGTGTTTATCTGACCTGATAGAAATGCTGTTCTCAAAGGTTGATTGATTACTTGATTGACTGATAGACAGCATTACCTCATAGTCACTAAGTACCCTCCCCTCTTCTGTCTCACTAAAAATACACTTCACAAGAGTAATGAATCATATCAGATTATAATCACTTTATACCTTATTTCCTTTTTAAATATCCTCCATGGACACACAATCCTCATGAGTCAAAGCATCGTGCAAAGCCAAATCATTTCATGAACCATTTATACTCCTCCCCTCCAAGCATACTCCCTCTGATTATAGCCAAAGCATCAAGCTAAGAAAAATATTTTCATGATGTTTTCATGTCCAGTCGCTCTACGTATACTCTCTCCCTCCATCTCTATAGTACACCTACCATAGCCTTACAGCCCTCCCCAACCAAAGTATCAGGTACACTGTCTCCCACTATCCCTTTAGCATCCCATCCATGGTTCTTAAACCCTCATTAACTAAAGTATGGATTAAGTTAAGATCACTTCCAAATCCCTTTAGGTCCAACCCTTTAAGTTCCCACCCGCTGCCTCAATGGTACTACAAACTTCTGCATATAGTAGAATCACTTCTGATTTAACTAAATATAGACCTTCCAGGTACTCTAAGTATTAGGGCACCCTGAAAGTCTCTCTTAAGAACTTTATGATTGGGGGTGGATAGGTGGCACAGTGGATAGGGCACCGGCCCTGGAGTCAGGAGTACCTGCGTTCAAATCCGGTCTCAGACATTTAATAATTACCTAGCTGTGTGGCCTTGGGCAAGCCACTTAACCCCATTTGCCTTGTAAAAACCTAAAAAAAAAGAACTTTATGATTGATTCAAAGGTATAGAAGACCTTGGCACAGGACCACTCAGCTTAGAATGCCCTACTCAAAGAAAATGTTGATCTTTATGAGCAAGGCAGAATTAAAGTAGCTTCAAAGGAAATGTGAGACACATAAGTTTAGAGTAAATGTCCCAGCTTTTCACCTGGACTATTTGTGTATGACCTGTGGTAGAACATTCTGAGTTTATATCAGATGCACTGTAATTTGTCTCATACATGGTGATGTCATTTTAATCTTCTTCAATAGAAGGACAAGAACCAATCATACCCATATCTTCTAAGTACAATTTCTTCAACTGTATTTAACCCTTTAACTATCCTAAGAGAAATACAGTACTTGAGAGTTACAAGTGTTACCTTCCTTTATAGGGTTGTATGCAATTTAATGTTCTTGACTAACATTTGGGTTTTTTCCCCTTTCCCTTTCCCTTGTTATGCATCTTTTGAGTCTTGTATTTGAAGATAGAATTCTCTGTTCATTTCTGGTCTTTTTATCAGGGAATTTCAGAAGTCCTCTATTTCACTGAACAGAATAATGCTGAGTTTTGCAGGGTAGTAAATTTTTGTGTAATCCAAAATCCTTTGTCCTCCAAAATATCATATTCATGCCTTCCAATCCTTTAATGTTGAAGTTTATTAGTCTTGTGTAATTCTGATTGCGCTTCCTTTATATTTAAATTGTTTCTTTTTGATTGCTTATAGTATTTTCTCCTTTATTTGAGAATTCTGGGATTTATCTATTATAGTCCTTGGAGTTTTTATTCTGAGATCTCTTTCTGAAGGTGTTCTGTGTATTCTTTCAGGGACTATTTTATCTTCTTGATCTAATCTATTGAGAAGTTTTCTCTGATAACTTTCGGAAAGATATTTTCCAGGCTCATTTTTTGATCTTGGCTTTCTGGTAGACCAATAATTCATAAATTATCTCTTCTGGATCTATTTTGCAGGTCATTTGTTTTACCTAAAAATACCTTACATTTTCTTCAATTTTTTTCAACATTTTGATTTTGTTAGATGGAATATTGATGTCTCATAGATTCATTAGTTTTTATTTGTCCAATTCTAATTTTTAGGGTTTTATTTTCTTCAGTTAACTTTTGTGTTTCTTTTTCCAGTTAGTTAATTTTACTTTTGCTGAGTTGCTTTCCCTTTCCAGTTGGCTGATTTGAGTTTTAGATAATTGTATTCCTTTTCCAGTTGGTTGATTTTATTTTTTGAAGAGTTACTTTTTTCCATTTAATTATTTGTACTTTTAAAGGAATTGATTGCTTTGGTCAATTTTTCATAATTTTCCTACATGGCTCTCATTTCTTTTTTCATTTTTCTTCTCCCTCTCTTCTTTTTTAAACTCTTCTATGAGGTTTTGGATTTGAGTGCAATTCATAGACTTAAACTTTCCATGTAGGTAATTTGTCCCTGCTTTCTTCTTATGAGATGACAACTCTTATCTGCATAGTAGCTTTCTATGATTAGTGCTCTTTTAGTTTTGGGCCCATTTTTATTCCTGAGCTCTGCTTCTGGAGTATAGGGAGCATAGTCCTGAGTTTTTTGGATTAATTTTTGGACTAGTATTTGAACCCTGACTTATCACTAGCCAAGATGTTGCTTATGCAGAGGTTTGTTTCCTCCTTTATGTCCAAGCTCTGTCTTTGCAGTGATTTGTTCCCAACCCAGTCCAGTCTTTTGCCCCAGGGTTGAAACATTGTCTGGTGATGGCACCCTATCTAGCCGCAGGGACCTGTGCTGTTGTCCAGTTGATAGGAGCTGGACTGCACTATAGCTAAAAAATCTCCCACTAGTTTTCCTGCTCTTCTGTCTAGCTGGGCTTTATTTCCCCCTTTCCCCCAAAGAGGCAGATCTTCATTGAAGATCCTCCATGATATCTATAGTTGAAAACTTGTTTTGGTATTTTTATGGGATCTGTAGCTTTAATGTCTGTGCAGAGGCGTAATTTAACATTGTGTAAGGAAAAGCTCCAGGAGCATTGCTAGCTTTACATTGCCATCTTGGCTCCACCTAGAGCCAAGATATCTCTTTTTGCTATCACATTAATATTTTTAATGATTTATTTATTTTGAGTTTTACAATTTTTCCCCTAATCTTACTTCCCTCCCCTCACCCCCCCCCCACAGAAGGCAATTTGCCAGTCTTTACATTGTTTCCATGGTATACATTGATCCAAATTGAATGTGACGAGAGAGAAATCGTATCCTTAAGGAAAAAAACATAAAGTATAAGAGAAAGCAAGATCAGACAATAAGATATCAGGTTTTTTTTCTAAATTAAAGGTAATAGTCCTTGGTCTTTGTTCAAACTGCTCGGTTCTTTCTCTGGATAAAGATGGTTTTCTCCATTGCAGACAGCCCAAAATTGTCCTTGATTGTTGCACTGATGGAATGAGCGAGTCCATCAAGATTGATCATTGCCCCCATGTTGCTGTTAGGGTGTACATCTCACTCAGCATCAGTTCATGCAAATCCCTCCAGGCTTCCCTGAATTCCCATCCCTCCTGGTTTCTAATAGAACAGCAGTGTTCCATGACATACATATACCACAGTTTACTAAGTCATTCCCCAATTGAAGGACATTTACTTGATTTCTAATTCTTCACCACCACAAACAGGGCTGCTATGAATATTTTTGTACAAGTGATGTTTTTACCCTTTTTTGTCATCTCTTCAGGGTATAGGCCCAGTAGTGGTATTGCTGTATCAAAGGGTATGCACATTTTTATTGCCCTTTGGGCATAGTTCCAGACTGCTCTCCAGAAAGGTTGGATGAGTTCACAGCTCACCCAACAATGTAATAGTGTTCTAGATTTTCCAACAATGATCATTATCCTTTCTGGTCATATTGGCCAGTCTGAGAGGTGTGTCACATTAATTTTTTTAATATATTACTTCAATTTTCCCTCCCCAGCAAGCCAGACCTTGTTACAACTACTGAAAAAGAAGACATAACAATCCAGTTCAATTCAATTCCCATGTTACTTGGTTTTATACTTAATGTGCTAAATATTGAGTTTTTGAGTTGTTTTTGACTTATCTTCCCACTAGACAAATAGGTGTTATGAGGTCAGGGACTATTTTTTTATAAACTTTGTATTTGGTTTTAGGTTAAAAAAAAAAGCTTCTGAAGTTGGTATGTCCTTATCCCTATGGATTGCAATGCTAGATATATACACCAAAAAGCTAAAAAAAATTAGCTCCATATATCATGTATGCCCAAAGTTTTAGTGGGGATTTAAGCTCTTAGTTTGGGGGTATTTCCCAATATATGTATGATGATTACTAGTTTTTCAGTCATGTCAGATGCTTTGTGACCTCTTTTAGCATCGATACTAGGGTTATTTGCCATTTCTTTCTCCAGCTCATTTTACAGATGAAGAAACTGAGGCAAACAGGGTGAAGCAACTTTTTCAGGGTCATACAACTAGCAAGAATTCAGATCTTCATGACTCCAGGTCTTGTACTCTAGCTACTGTGCCAACTGCCTGCCCCCAAAATATTCATAACAATACTTTTAGGCAGCAAAACTGTAGAAACAGAATAGAGTCCTATTGATTGGGGAATGGATGAATTGCAGAGGTAACAGGAATAATCATTTATTCAATACCTCTATGGTCTGACACATAGTAAGTACTTAACAAATATTTACTATTGACTATTCTGTGCCAGCATTTCAAAGATAATATTTCATTCAGTTCTTATAGCCATCATCTGATATAGATGCTTTTATAATCCCTATTTTACAGCTGAAGAAACTGAGACGGATAGAGGTTAAATAATTTACATTATTTTATTTAATTTTCTCTGATTAAATTCAAAAATAGTTTTCAACATCATCTTTTTGTAAGTTTTTGAGTTCCACATTTTTCTGCCATCCTCCTTTCCCTTCTCTCTCCCCATGGCTGACAACAATATGATATAGGTTGTTCATGTACAATCGTTTTTAACAATTTCCATATTAGTCATGTTATGAAAGAGGAATTAGAATTAAAGGGAAACAAGTCATGAGAAAGAAAGAAAAAGCATAAAAGAAGTTTTTAAAGTGGGCATTGCATGCTTTGCTCTCCATTCGGGCTCTAGTTTTTTCTCTGGTTGTGGATGGCTTTTAGAATTATGCTTGATCATTGAACTGCTGAGAAGAGCTGCGTTCATCATGGTGGATCATCTTGATGCTGTGGAAAACCTAAGCAGGAAACAAATAGTTAAAATCTGAGCCTTTGTACAGCAAAATGTTAAATCTTATGCTTTAAGCCAAGGCTGTCCAAACCGTGGCCCACAGGTCGCATGCTACCCATGAAGTTGAGCTACCACAGAACTCTCACTAAAATGGCAAGTCAAAATATATTGTCTTTAAGTTTTAAGCTATGCCTTGTGAAAAGTAACTTATAGAACAAACTGTTCTGGAAAATAGTATGTTATAGAAATATTGTCATAACATTTCTAACTTCCTCTCTGTACCAGACCTTGAATTGATAAGCCCTATCTGGGTATACTGTTGATACAACAGCTGCTGAGAAAAACTCCTACAAGGACAGGGAGGGAGAGGTTAGAGCCCAACAAGATATATCCTGATAACAAAAGGGTAGCTCTTTGCTCCCCAGAAATGAATCTTTGTTACCCTTGAACATCCTTACGTAATATTTTACACTACACCTGTGCTGACCCTTTGCCAGCACCTAGACCTACTCCTGTACCACTATATAAGCCCTGACTTTTTCCCCTCTAATTACTTATCCTTTAGAATAAAACCCACATGCAATAATCTTGTACATTAGTATTAAAACTTATCTGTCTCTTATAACTTGAGTTAAGAGTCTTT
This sequence comes from Macrotis lagotis, assembly GCF_037893015.1. Lineage (NCBI taxonomy): Eukaryota > Metazoa > Chordata > Mammalia > Peramelemorphia > Peramelidae > Macrotis > Macrotis lagotis. The sequence goes on from NC_133666.1 coordinate 78,719,332, forward strand.
GTGAAATTCTTTCACTATTTAAAGCTTTGCTCAACACCTGAGCATCAAACTGCATCATTTTATGACCTGAATGGGGAAAAGGCAATAACTCTGACTCCAATTCTCATGGAAGGCATTTTTTGTAACTCACCCACTTAGGTAGTATGCCTGGCTGAGGTCAGCAGCATTAGGACCATTGTAGGCAAAACCCAGAGATATAATTCTCTTGGGGTCTGGAGATAGGACTCTTCTGCAGGGGGTACATATCTATCCTCTCCCAGTCCAGGACACTGGTAGAGGCAAGACTCACAGTAGCATTCCCCCTCCCCCCTTGAAACCAGGCTTGCCTGGGGGAACATGATTGCAAGCATCCCAGGGACCTTAGTCTCTCAGGAATGCTGTGTGGCAAATCTTTCTATTATGTGGGGGACACCCTGACTTGGAAGCATGTGTCTTATATCTCTACAGAATGTTGACAGAGGTGAGACTCATTGTGGCCTCCACCTCAGATGATAAACCAGCACAGGGTACAGTCTGGGAGTATACCACTATACTAAGTTTCTGGAATATCTTTAGGACTTGTACAACTAAGGCTTGTAACATTTTATTATCATGGGTCAATCTTCCTCTGTATCAAAAGATTCCCCTTTGGCTGTCTTTTGCATAACTGGAACAATTTTCAGCACCTCAAAAATATAGAACTATATATTTCTGAAACACTGTATGGCCTCAATATGATCTAGAGTGCCAACAAAAGTGGTCTATCCATGGCTTTCTTAGGTACAATACAATTTTACTACTTGACATTTTTGCCAGCACATTAGTAAATGGACAGAGATCAGTTATGGTGAAACTTTTATGGTTCTTATTCAGAATCAGAATTTGTGGAAAACTTGTAAGTACGTGTAACTCAAATTGCTCTTGATAAAGGGAGTAGGGAACCATTACAGTTAGACATTCTTGATGGCCCTCTCCGCTACCCTCAGAGGGCCCTTGCTTCCCTGGCCTCAGAGCCAGAGTCCCCTATTTCTTTGACTCCTGAGGCAAAGACTCCTACCCCTCCAGAGTACTAGAGTTGAGCAATCCTTATTGGTAAACTCCTGAACTTTCAGAGAAACCTACTCCCTACTAGTGGGACTCTCCTTTTCACTGGACCCTGGAGCTGCTAAGGAGGAGCAGGAAAATGCAAAATATGACCCGGAATGAACACCCTCTAGTCAACCTCCACATTTTGGTCCCTCCTAGACCAGGAGTGAGACTCTCTTCCTCATCCTCAGACTCCCCCTTTTTAGGCTCCTGAGAGCCCTGACTCCACCACCCCTGATGGGGACTTCACTGCCCCTGTTAAAGTACTTGAACCCCAAAGGGAAACAATTGAGTTCTGTACCCCATTTTCATAGTCTGACTTTGCACAGGCCAAAGAAAAACTTGGTCATTATTCTAAGGAGTTTAAGAGAATAACTTTGCAGTTTGAGCTCTTTTGGAGAGATATTAACATTCTTAGCTCTACTTCTTGTATAGATGAGGACAGAGAATTTGGACTCTAGCCCAGAAGTTTACAGATACTATGACTGAGTTGGTGAATAGATACCCCCCCCAGGCAAATTGCTGTCCCCCCAGTTGATCCTCAATGGGACAATCAGGATGACACTGATAGGGAAATAAGGGACCATAGGATAATCTGCTTGTTAGAAGGCATGAGACAGAGAATTAAAAAGCATAATTACGAGAAGTTTAATGAGATCACCCAAGGTGCCAAGAAGAACCCCATACTGAAGTACACCAATCTTGATCCTTCCTCTACTGAGGGAGCTGTTATTTTGGGCATGTATTTTTTAGTCAATCTATCCCAGACATTGGGTGGTGAAAGCTTAAGCTTAAGAAATTTGATTTGGGACCCCAAAAATCATTAGCTCAATTATTGGAGATAGCTTGGTCTCTGACTTGGTCTTTACAAACACTTAAAATTCATTTTTGCCTGGCCTCCACACTAGCTTGAAGTACATGAGAAATGACTTGTTTTAGGTCCTTCAATTATCAAACCTGCAGGTATGTATGTTACTGGCAAGATCTAAAGTCTAGCTTGACATAAGATTTTTTTCACTGCTATTAAAATGTCTTTTCGTGTGTGTGGATAGATAGATAGATAGATAGATAGATAGATAGATAGATAGATAGATAGACATTATATATGTATATACATATTATATTATATATATATATAATATATACATATATATATATATATATTATATGTTTGTCTTTGTCTTGGATGACCTTTCCAGCTTCCCCTCCTCTTTCCTTTCTCTGCTATGGAAGCACTTACCTTCTCACTTCCCCCTCTCTGCTGTTTCACAGATAGAAGATGGGACAATCAGCCTTCCCCTGACAATAAAGAGAGAGGCACCAACAGGTTAAGATTTCCTGGAAGTTACTTTCTTGAAAGGGCAGGTCATACAAGTTAATTTTTCTTTCTTTGAATCTCAAGAAATGTCTTGCCACTTAGCATACAATTAAGAAAAATGCGTTGTTGCTATTTTTTGTAAGTTTTGTATTTGCAAGCTGTTAAAGACTTTTGTAAAGGGTTAAGAACATCTTTAAAGAAATTTAAAATTTTTTTTTATTTATGGCAATGGGGTTAATTCACTTGTCCAAGGTCACACAGCTAAGTAATTAGCAAGTGTCTGAGGCCAGATTTGAACTCAGGTCCTCCTGACTGCAGGGCCACCTAGTTGCCCCTATAGAATTTTTGATCTGTCTATCTTTAAGGACCATTTGAATTTTGACAACTTGAGAAAGAACTGTGGTATAAGTAAAGTCATGTGTTGGCAACATGGCCTATATAGTGGTAAGAATAAAGTTTTTAAATAAGTCATTGAATGTTTAACCACAGTATTACTAAAACATCATCAAATATTCAATGCAAAGAATATGGTATGAAATATGGTTAAACTGTATATTAGGGGAAAGGACAGATGTGCAGTCTGAGTAATGGGTTTGAAAAACTTGTAAAGAGAATAATAAAAGGGTTGCAAGGTAAAATGAAAATGGTATATAAAAGGTTGGCTTTTAGAACCATAAGTGAGGTATATATAATTCATGGAAGATGGTTAAGGCATGAAGAGAGAGAGCAAATGAGCAGATTTGACTTTATATAAATAAAAAGATTGATTATGGAAATTTTGAAAATTAATGAAAAAGAAAAAAGAGTATAGAGAGTTAGGATTCATTTTATAAGCAGTGGAATTTCTTCTGGGATTGTGTAACCCAGATTTGTACTAATTTGAGATATAGTCTTAAATATAATTGGAAAAAATTAAAAACTTAACATCAGACTGCCACTTTTGCAAACTCTGACAGAGGTCTATAAATGATAAACCCCATAATGTGAAATGTTTGGGATATATACCATTTGTATAAAATGTAGAAATTGTAAGTTGAGATTTTTGTGTAATAGCATTTGAAATATAGATTCAAGTATAATTGAATTCATTTTTGGTCACATTTTAAATGAAACATGTCTCTTAATTTGATGTTTAATATAAATTGGAATTTCTTATATTATTTGACATTAAGACAAACAGAAAAAAATGCATGGATTTGAAATGTGTTAACTGGGTTATTTGAAGCCTGTTACCTCACCTCTATTTATTTCATGTGATGTTAAGGTGCCTAGTATTGGGTAAACACTTTATATATTAGCTGTTATTGTTTCCTTAATTAAGAATAAGTGTTTCAGGGGCAGCTAGGTGGCACAGTGGATAAAGCACTGGCCCTGGAGTCAGGAGTACCTGGGTTCAAATCCCATCTCAGACACTTAATAATTACCTAGCTGTGTGGCCTTGGGCAAGCCACTTAACCCCATTTGTCTTGCAGACACCTAAAAAAAAAAAGAATAAGTGCTTCATACCTGATAATTCTATGAGGTTTTTAAAATGTGAACAGTGTATTATGATGCAAATGGTGACAAGAAGTCTAATTTTGAATGCTTTTAACTCAATTGGAGTCACCTTATAAGTTTGTTTCAAGTTTCAAGTAATAATAATTTTTTTATAATGTGCAAATTGATTAACTTTTGTACAAGTTATGTTGAACAACTATCTACAGCTTGGATGTTACTAGAGTATGAACTGAAAGAAACAAGGAAAAATCTGTGGAAAAAATTGTTTTAAAATCAACTGTGTTATTTTATCAGCCCTTTTTTGTAACTACTTGAAGTTTTTCCACCTTTGCCTAAAGTTAAGAAGTATTGTATCTACAACTATTTGTTATCATTTAGGAAAGTGTAAGCTATTTGAAGTAGTCATAAATTTGAAATCTAAAGTGTCAAGTAGTACAGCCCTTTGCAAGACAGATGGGTGGGCAGTCAAGGACAACAAACCCAGTTCCCTTCTCGAGGGTCCCAGTCAATTTAGTATGGGCAAGTTCACTAGCTCTGAGAAATGAGTCAACTTTGAGTTACGAAATTTCTAAATAATAAACTTGTCTTGCTATAAATCTCCAAGTGTTTGTCTAATACAGAAATGATTTCTAATGCCTTGGTATTTACATCAGAACAAATCTGAATTAGAAAAGAAAACAAGTGATGAATTCTAAATGAAATCTCTTATATATATTTGAATATTCATAAGCTTTTATTATTTATTGCCACTCCATGAGAGAAAAATAACTATCTAGCCCTAAACTGTGATTAGTGAAAGACTGCTATTTAGAGTAAAAGCCTTTGGCTTCGGATTGATTTTTGTTTTAAGGTTTGACTTTAGGTATTATTATCCAATGGATCATTAAATCAGTAATCCACCATTTGAAAGAACTGCTACAAATTAATGCCACAAGCGACTCAGAGTGAATGGTATCCTGAACTATCACAGGTAGAGGACTCATGAAAAGACTGAAAGTATAATCTTTGGTCTTAGTCCAAGATATGTCCCTTCTGACTCAGTTTCCCCATTGTGTTCCTTTGAAAAGGAATATTTCTCACCTGGTTATTCCTGAGCCTGACCTTTATGTGGAATGTATGCATGACTGATTATCAACTATGACACTTACCGTGAATCAAATAGAGCTAAAGATGTTTGATCCTGCTCTAAATGTGTTGAGTCATCAAGGACTTGTTTGATATTGTTATAATCATGTCCCAGTTTTTTTCTCTCTTTAGCAAATTTCCACAATTAGAACAAGCAATAAATAAGAGACATGGGTACACGCACAATAAGCCCTGGCACCACATAGTTTTCCCCTACATATTGAAAACTTCAGTGCTACATGGATTGGGGAATTGCCACATGATACCTGGTAGATATGCTGCTTCATGGAGTACTGTTTTAATACATACATTTTTTGTTGTTTTTCCTTTTTCTACAAACTGAACTCTGAACTGTATCATAGAAAAAACTGGATAGATGCAAGAACTCCATGAAAACCTCACCTTCACAGGGCCCTTCTCTGTGTGGAGCTCTTGGCTTTTTTCTCACTTTTAATCATTTTTTACTAGTTTTCTGGTCACTGTTTAATCTCCTTGTAAAGTTTTTCTCCTCTGGGTTCCAAACCATACATGTTCATCTGGTGGCTAGAACCAGATGCCATAAACTACACAATCCTGAATATTTGTGAGCCCCAAACAACAATCTATGCTCCATTTCAACAGGAAGAAGTTTCTGGAAATGAGAACTGTGTCTCTTACCCCCAAAATAATTTAGGTCAAAATTGTTTAGGGGGAAGATGATGCCAAGGAAATACTAGGAAGAGAACAGATAGTTAAATTCTCTGCCTTGGTACAACAAACTGTTAAATCTTATGCTTTAAACTATACGTTGTGAAAAACTGGTTATAGAATAAACTGTTAAACCATTCCTAAGAAATAGCATATCATAGAAATATTGTCATAACATACCTAACTACCTCTTCTTACCAGACCTTGAATTGAAAACCCCATTTTGATATATTGTTGATACACTATTCACTGAGAAAAAATCCTACAAGGACAGGGAGGAAGAAACTAAAGCCCAATAAAATATATTCTGATAAAAAAAAAAACTGTTAACTCTTTGCAACCCAGAAGTGAATAGTTGTTTTCGCTGAACAATCTGACCCTATGTCTGCACTGACCCCACCCTGTTGCCAGCATATAGGCCCTCTAACCCTATATAATAAGCACTGACTTTTCCTCTGCTAATTGCTTATCCTCTTGGAATAAAGCCTGCATGCTCTAACCTTATTCTTGTGTATTAAAACGTATTTGATACCCAAAAATCATCTAAAAAACTACTAGAAACAATTAGGAACTTTAGCAAGGTCACAGGATACGAAACAAACCCTCATGAATCCTCAACATTTCTATATAGGACTAGCAAGATGCAGCAGGAAGAGCTAGAAAGAGAAATCCCATTCAAAGTAACCTCAGACAATATAAAATACCTAGGAGTCTATTTGCCAAGACAGACTCAGAAACTTTTTGAAAACAATTATAACACTTCTCACACAAATTAAATCAGATTTAAATAACTGGGCAAATACCGACTGCTCATGGATAAGCCGAGCTAATATAATAAAAATGAAAATTCTGCCGAAACAAAACTACCTGTTTAGTGCTGCCCTACCAATCAAAATTCCAAAAAAAAATACTTTTAATGAGTTAGAAAATGTTGTAAGTAAATTCATATGGAGAAATAAAAAGAAAGAATTTCCAAGGATTCAATGGAAAAAAGTGCAAATGAAGGTGGCTTAGCTCTACCTGATCTAAAATTATATTATAAAGCATCAGTCATCAAAACTGTCTGGTATTGGCTAAGAAATAGTGATGGATCAGCAGGATAGACTAGTTGAAATAGCAGCAATTGATGATAATAATCTGCTGTTTGATAAACCCAAAGCGTCCAGCTATTGGGATAAAAACTCTCTTTGATAAAACCTGCTGGGAAAATTGGAAGTTAGTATGGAAGAAACTTGGAGTAGACCAACACCTCATACCCTATACCAAGATAAGAGTCAAATAGATACAAGATTTATACATAAAACATAATATTATAAGCAAACTAGGAGATTAAGGACTAGTTTACCAGTCAAATCTATGGAAAGGGAAGCAGATTAAGACCAAGGAAGAGGTAGAAAACATCACTAAAATCAGACTAGACAACTTTGATTACATTAAATTTAAAAGGTTTTGCACATGCAAAACCACTGTAACCAAGATCAAAAGAAATGTAGTAAATTGGGAAGCAATCTTAACAACTAGTATTTCTTTTTTTTTAGGTTTTTGCAAGGCAAACAGGGTTAAGTGGCCTGCCCAAGGCCACACAGCTAGGTAATTATTAAGTGTCTGAGACCAGATTTGAACCCAGGTACTCCTGACTTCAGGGCCGGTGCTTTATCCACTACGCCACCTAGCCACCCCTCAACTAGTATTTCTGACAAAGGACTCGTTTCTAAAATATACAGAGAACTGAGTCAAATTTAAAAAAAAAGATAAACCATTCCCCAAGTGACAAACATTCAAAGGAAATGCAAAGGCAATTTACAGGTGAGGAAAGCAAAGCAAGCCATAGTCATTTGAAAAATTGTTCTAAATAACTAATTATTAGAGAAATGCACATTAAAGCATCTCTGAGGTACCAACTCACACCTCTCAGACTGGCCAATATGACTAGATAGGACAATGATCAATGTTGCAAGGCATGTGGACTGAGACACCAATACATTGTTGGTGGAGCTGTGAAGTCATTGAAATTTTCTGGAGAGAAATTTGTAATTATACACAAAAGACAACAAAAATTGTTCATATCCTTTGATCCAGCAATACCCCTAAAGAGTCTATACCCTGAAGAAATCAAGAAAAACGGTAAAAACATCACTTGTACAAAAATATTCATAGCAGCCCTGTTTGTGGTGGCAAAGAATTGGAAATAAGTAAATGTCCTTCAATTGGGGAATGGCTTAGCAAACTGTGGTATATTTAGCAAACTGTGGTATATGTATGTCATGGAACACTATTGTTCTATTAGAAACCAGGAGGGATGGGATTTCAGGGAAGCCTGGAGGGATTTGCATGAACTGATGCTGAGTGAGATGAACAGAACAAGGAAAAACACTGTACACCCTGACAGCAAAATGGGGGCGGTGATCAACCTTGATGGACCGGCTCATTCCATCAGTGCAACAATCAGGGACAATTATTGGCTCTCTGCAATGAAGAATACCATGTGTATCCAGAGAAAGAACTGAGCAGTTTGATCAATTATAGAAAGAATTAATTATTTTATCCTAGATAATGACAATAATGAAACAACATGCCAAAACCTATGGGATTCACTCAAAGTGGCTCTCAGGAGATATGTTATATCTTTAAATGCTTACATGAATAAATTAGAGAAAGAGGAAATCAATGAACTAAATATGCAACTAAAATAATTAGAGAAAGAAAAAATTAAAAATCTCCAATTAAATGCCAAATTAGAAATTCTAAAAATTCAAGGAGAAATTAATGAAATCAAAAAAGTGATTCAATTATACCAAAAATTGGTTTTATGAAAAAAACAATAAAATTGATAAACCTCTGGTCAATTTGATTTTAAAAAAGAAGAAAACCAAATTGCTAGTATCATAAATGAAAAAGGTGAACTCACCACTAATTTAAGTAATAATTCAGAATTATTTTGCCCAACTCCATGCCAATAAATTTGACAATCTAAGTGAAATGGATGAATGTTTACAAAAATGTAAGTTGCCCAGGTTAAATGAAGAGGAGATTAAATACCTAAACAACTCTATCTCAGAAAAAGAAATTCAACAAGCCATCATTGAACTCCCTAAAAAAATCTCTCCAGGGCCTGATGGATTCACAAGTGAATTCTGCCAAACATTTAAGGAACAATTGGTTCCAATTCTGTATAAACTCTTTGGAAAAATAGGGGAAGACAGAACTCTGCCTGACTCTTTCTATGTCACCAATATGGTGCTGATACCTAAACCAGGAAGAGTTAAAGCAGAGAAAGAAAATGATAGACCTATCTCCCTGATGAATATAGATGCAAAAATCTTAGCCGAACAATTACAACAAGTTATCACTAGGATAATATATTTTGACCAAGTAGGCTTCATCCCAGGAATGTAGGGTTGGTTCAATATTGGAAAACAGTTAGTATAATCAATTATATCAACAACAAACATATCAGAAATTATATGATCATATCAATAGGTGCTGAAAAAGCTTTGGACAAAATACAGCACCCATTCCTACTAAAAAACACCAGAGAGTGTAGGAATGGATGGAAATTTCCTTAAAATAATAAGCAGTATCTATCTGAAAACATCAACAAGCATTAGGAGAGGCTAGAGGCCTTCCCAGTAAGATCAGGGATGAAACAAGGATGCCCATTATCATCATATTAGAAATATTAGCTTCAACAATTAGACAAGAAAAAAGAAATTGAAGAAATTAGAATTGGGAAGGAAGAAACAAAACTCTCACTCTTTGCAGATGACATGATGATATACCTAGAGAATCCAAAAAAGTCATCTAAAAAACTACTATAAATAATTAACAACTTTAGAAAAGTCACAGGATATAATATAAACTCTCCTAAATCCTCAACATTTCTATATGTGAATAGCAAGATACAGCAGAAAGAGCAAGAGACATCCTTGTCAAAGTAACCACAAGGGGCGGCTAGGTGGCACAGTGGATAAAGCACCAGCCCTGAAGTAACCACAGACAATATAAAATACCTGGGAGTCTACCTGCCAAGACAGACTCAGAAACTTTTTGGAAACAATTACAAAACACTTCTCACACAAGTAAACTCAGACTTAAATAACTGGGCAAACATCAACTGCTCATGGATATTCCAATCAAATATAATAAAAAATGACAATTCTACCAAAACTAAACTACCTTTTAGTGCCCTACAAATCAAAATTCCAAAAGATTTCTTTAATGAACTAGAAAAAGTTGTAAGTAAATTCATCTGGAGATATAAAAAGAAAGAATTTCCAGGGATTCAATGAAAAAGTGCAAAAGAAGGTGGCTTAGCTCTACCTGATCTAAAATTATATTATGAAGCATCAGTCATCAAAACTGTCTGGTATTGGGTAAGAAATAGAGTGGTGGACCAGTGGAATAGACTAGGAGCAATAACAGGAAACAATTATAGTAATCTGCTGTTTGATAAACCCAAAGAGTCCAGCTATTTGGATAAAAACTTTCTCTTTGATAAAACCTGCTGGGAAAATTGGAAGTTAGTATGGAAGAAACTTAGATTAGACCAACACCTCACACCCTATACCAAGATAAGAGTCAACTGGATACAGGATTTATACATAAAACACAATATTATTAGTGAACTAGAATATCAAGGAGTAGTTTACCTGTCAGATCTAGGGAAAGGGAAGCAGTTTATGATCAGGGAAGAGATGGAAAACATCGCTAAAAACAAACTAGACAAGTTTGATTACATTAAATTAAAAAGGTTTTGCACAGACAAAACCACTGTAACCAAGATCAAAAGAAATGTAGTAAATTGCAAAACAATCTTTACAAAACAATGTTTCTGATAAAGGATTCATTTCTAAAATATACAGAGAACTGAGTCAAATGAAAAAAAAAAAAAGACAAACCATTCCACAATTGACAAATGGTCAAAGGATATGCAAAGGCAATTTACAGATGAGGAGATCAAAGCAACCCACAGTCATATGAAAAATTGCTCTAAATCACTAATTGTTAGACAAATGCAAATTAAAGCATCTCTGAGGTACCACCTCACACCTCTCAGACTGGCCAATATGACCAGAAAGGGCAATGATCATTGTTGGAAGGGATGTGGACTGGGACACTAATACATTGTTGGTGGAGCTGTGAACTCATCCAAACTTTCTGGAGAGCAATTTGTAATTATGCCCAAAAGGCAAAAATATGTGCATACCTTTTGATCCTGCAACACCACTGCAGGGTCTATACCCTAAAGAGATTATGAAAAAGGGTAAAAACTTCATGTATATGAAAATATTCATAGCAATTGTGGTGGCAAAGAATTGGAAATCAAGTAAATGTCCTTCAATTAGGGAATGGCTTAGCAAACTGTGGTATAAGGATGGAACACTAGTGTTCTATTAGAAAGCAGGAAGAATGGGAATTCAGGGAAGCCTAGAGGGATTTACATGAACTGATGCTGAGTGAGATAAGCAGAACCAGAAAAACACTATACATCCTAACAGCAACATGGGGATGATGATCAACTTTGATGGACTCGCTCATTCCATCAGAGCAACAACCAGGAACAATTTGGGGCTCTCTGCAATGAAGAATATTATCTGTATCCAGAGAAGCAACTATGAAGTTTGCACAAATACCAAGGACTATTAACTTTAATTTAGAAAAAACTGATATCTTATTGTCTGATCTTGCTCTCTCTTTTACTTTATGTTTCTTCCTTAAGGATATGATTTCTCTCTCATCACTCTCAATTTGGATCAATGTATAACATGGAAACAATGCACAGACTGATAAATTGCCTTCGGGGGGGAGTAAGATTAGCATTATAATTGTAAAACCCAAAATAAAAAAAATCTTTTAAAAAAAATAAAATATAAAAATTTTTAAAAAGTGTCTGAAGCCAGAATTGAACTCAGATTCCCCTGACTCAAGGATTGGTGCTCTATCCACTGAGATACCCAGCCACACCATAATTTATTCAAGGCAATGAGGTTAAGAGACTTACCCAAGGTCATACAGCTGGGCAATTATAAAGTGTCTGAGGTCGTATTTGAACTCAGGTCCCCCTGACTCTACAACTGGTGCTCTGTCCAGTGTGCCAGGCAGCCTCACCAAAATTTATTCAAGGCAATGATGTTAAGAGACTTTCCCCAGGTCACACAGTTAGGCAATTATTAAGTGTCTGAGGTTGGATTTGAACACCGGTCCTCTTGATTGCAGGGCCAATGGCTATGCTCTGTGCCACCTACACTCCCCAAACTTTATTCAAGACAATGAGGTTAAGAGACTTGCCCAAGTCTACACAGCTAGATAATTATTAAGTGTCTGAGGCAGGATTTGAACTCAGGGCCTCCTGAATCCAGGGCTAGAGTTCTATGCTCTGTGCCACCTGGCTGCCACAAAATTAATTCAAGGCAATGAGGTTAAGAGACTTGCCCAAGGTCATACAGCAATCATTAAGTATCTGAAGGCAGATTTGAAATTATGTCCTCCTGGCCACCCCAAAATGTATTCAAGGCAATGAGGTTAAGACACCTGACCAAGATCACACATCCAGGCAATTATTAAGGGTGTAAGGTTGGATTTAAACTCAGATCCCCCTGACTCTAGGACTGGTGCTCTGTCTACTGTTGCCCCAAAATTTATTCAAGGCAGTGAGTTTAAGATACTTGCCCAAGGTCATGTAGCTAGGCACTTCTTAAGTGACTGAGGGCGGATTTGAACTTAGGTCCCTTTCACTCTCAGTCTGGTGCTATATCCACTGTGCCATGCAGACACCCCAATATTTATTCAGACCAATGAATTTAAGAGACTCGCCCAAGGTTACGCAGCTAGGCAAATATTAAGTGTCTGAGGGTTTATTTGAACTTATGTCCTCCTAACTGCCCCAAAATTTATTCAAGGCAACAAGGTTAAGAGTCTTGTCCAAGGTCACACAGCTAGGCAATTATTAAGTGTGTGAGGTTGGATTTGAACTCAGGTCCCCCTGACTACAGTGATCTGTGATACCTAGCTGCCCCAAAATTTATTCAAGGCAATGAGGTTAAGAGACTTGACCAAGGTCACACAGCTAAGCAATTATTAAGTGTCTGAAGTAGGATTTGAACTCAGGTCTGCCTGATTCTAGGACTCCTGCTCTATCTAGTGTGCAACCCAGCCACACCAAAATTTATTCATAGCAATGAGGTGAAGGGACTTGTCCAAGGTCACACAGCCAGACAACTATTAAGTGTCTGAGTTCACATTTGAACTCAAGTTGCCCAGACTCCAGGACTGGTGCTCTACCCACAGCGCCACCTAGCCACTCCAAAATTTATTCAAGACAGTAAAGCTAAGAGACTTACCCAAGGTTACACAGCGAGGCAATTAATATTTATCTAAAGGCAGATTTGAACTCAGGTCCTCCTAGACACACCAAAATTTATTCAAGGCAATGAGGTTAAGAGACTTGACCAAGGTCACACAGCTAAGCAATTATTAAGTGTCTGAGGTTGGATTTAAACTCAGGTCCTCCTGACTCCAGGGCCAATGCCTATGCTCTGTGCCACCTACACTCACCAGACTTTATTCAAGGCAATGAGGTTAAGAGACTTGCCCAAGGTCACAAAGTTGGGCAATATTAAAGTGTCTGAGGTCAGATTTGAACTCAGGTTTTCCTGAATCCAGGGCTAGTACTCTATCCTCTGTGTCACCTGGCTGCCCCAAAATTTATTCAAGGTAATGGGATTAAGAGATTTTCCAAGATCACAGAGCTAGGCAATTATTAAGTGTGTGAGGTTAGACTTGAACTCAGGTCCCCCTGATTACAAGGCCAGTGAACTATCCTCTGTGATACCTAGCTGTCACACAATTGATTTCAATGCATTGAGGTTGAGACTTGCCCAAGGTAGCACAGCTAGGCAATTATTAAGTGTCTGAGATCACATTTGAACTCAGATCCCCTTGACTCTAAGACTGGTACTTTATCCAGTGTGCCTCCCAGCCACCCCAAAAATTTATTCCAAGCAATAAGGTTAAGAGGCTTTCCCAAGGTCACACAGCTAGGCAATTATTAAGTATCTGAAGACAGATTTGAACTAAGGTCCTCCTAGCTGCTCCAAAATTTATTCAAGGCAATGAATTTAAGAGACATGACCAAGGTTACACAGATAGGAAATTATTAAGTGTCTGAGTCTGGAATGGTACTCAGATCCCCCTGACTCTAGGACTGGTGCTCTATCCACTGCATCACCTAGAAGACCCAAAATTTATTCAAGACAAAGAGATTAAGGAACTTGCCCCAGGTCACAAGAAAGAAGTTAAGGAGGCAAACAGATTGTTAGAAAAACTAGATATGATAGACTTATAGAGGAAATTGAAGGGGGATAGAAAGGAATATACCTTTATGTCTGCAGTACATGGAACTTATACAAAAATTGACCATGTTCTAGGGCATAAAAACCTAATATTCAAATGCAATAAGGCAGAAATAGTGAATACAGCTTTCTCAGATCACAATGCAATAAAAGTCATATGCAGTATTGGGCCAGGGAGATAAAGACCCAGAACTAATTGGAAACTGAATAACCTCATTTTAAAAGAATGAGTGAATCAAACAACCAATTATAGAAAGAATTAATTATTTTATCCTGGATAATAACAATAATGAAACAACATGCCACAACCTATGGGATTCACTCAAAGTGACTGTCAGGGGATATATTAAATCTTTAAATGCTAACATGAATAAATTAGAGAAAGAGGAAATCAATGAACTAAATAAGCAACTAAAAAAATTAAAGAAAGAACAAATTAAAAATCCCCAATTAAATAGCAAATTAGAAATTCTAAAAATTCAAGGAGAAATTAATAAAATTGAATGCAAAAACATTATTGAATTAATAAATAAAAAGAAAAGATGGTTTTATGAAAAAAACAATAAAATTGAGAAACCTCTGGTCAATTTGATTTAAAAAAAAGAAAGAAGAAAACCACATTGCTAGTATCATAAATGAAAAAGTTGAACTCACGATCAATGAGGAGGAAATTTATGTAATCACTTGGAATTAATTTTCCCAACTCTAGGACAATAAATTGATAATCTAAGTGAAATGGACAAATATTTCCAAAAATATAAGTTGCCTACATTAAATGAAGAGGAGATTAAATACTTAAACAACCCTATCTCAGAAAATGAAATTCAACAAGCCATCATTGAACTCCCTAAGAAATAATCTCCAGGATCTGAAGGATTCACAAGTGGATTCTACCAAACATTTGAGGAACAACTGGTTCCAATTCTATTTAAACTCTTTGGAAATATAGAGGAAGACGGAACTCTGACTGATTATTTCGATGACACCAATATTGTGATGATACATAAACCAGAAAGAGTTAAAACAGGGAAAGAAACTTATAGACCTATCTCCCTGATGAATATAGATGCAAAAATCTTAAATAAAATCTTAGCAAAACAAATTACAAGTAATCACTAGGATAACACATTTTGACCAAGTAGGATTCATCCCAGGAATGCGGGGTTGGTTCAATATTAGGAAAACTGTTAGTATAATGAAATATATCAACCACAAAACCTATCAGAAATTATATGATCATATCAATAGATGCTGAAAAAGCTTTTGACAAAGTACAGCACCCATTCCTACTAAAAACACTAGAGAGTGTAGGAATAAATGAACTGTTCCTTAGAATTATAAGCAGTATCTATCTGAAAACATCAACCAACATTATATTCAATGGGGAGAGGCTAGAGGCATTCCCAATAAGATCAGGGGTGAAAGGAGGGTGCCCATTATCACCACTACTATTCAATATTATATAAGAAATGTTAGATTCAAGAAAACCATTCAGGGGCGACTAGGTGGTGCAGTAGATAAAGCACTGGCCCTGGAGTCAGGAGTACCTGAGTTCAAATCTGGCCTCAGAAATACCTAGCTGTGTGGCCTTGGGCAAGCCACTTAGCCCCATGCTCTTGCAAAAACTAAAAAAAATCCCATTCAAAGTAACCTCAGACAATATAAAATACCTGGGAGTCTATTTGCCGAGGCAGACTCAGAAACATTTTGAAAACAATTATAAAACACTTCTGACACAAATTAAATCACATTTAAATAACTGGGCAAATATCAACTGCTCATAAATAGGTAGAGCTAATATAATAAAAATGGCAATTCTACTAAAACTAAACTACCTTTTAGTGCCCTACCAATCAAAATTCCAAAAAAATTACTTTAATGAGTTAGAAAAAGTTGTAAGTAAATTCATTTGGATAAATAAAAAATCAAGAATTTCCAGGGATTTAATGAAAAAAAAGTGCAAAAGAAGTGGGCCTAGCCCTACTTGATCTAAAATTATATTATAAGGCATCAGTCATCAAAAACTGTTTGGTATTGGCTAAGAAATTGAGTGGTGGACCAGTGGAATAGACTAGGTGCAATAGCAGGAGACCATTATAGTAATCTGCTGTTTGATAAACCCAAAGAGTCCAGCTATTGGGATAAAAACTCTCTCTTTGATAAAACTGCTGGGAAAATTGGAAGTTAGTATGGAAGAAACTTAGATTAGACCAACACCTCATACCCTATTCCAAGATAAGCTCCAAATGGATACAGGATTTAGACATAAAAAACAATACTATAAGCAAACTAGAAGATCAAGGACTAGTTTACCTGTCAGATCTATGGAAAGGGAAACAGTTTATGACTAAGGACGAGATGGAGAACATCACCAAAAACAAACTAGATGATTTCCATTACATTAAATTAAAAAGCTTTTGCACAGATAAAACCACTGTAACCAAGATCAAAAGAAATATAGTAAATTGGGGAACAATCTTTACAACTAATGATTCTGACAAAGGACTCATTTCTAAAATATACAGAGAATTGAATCATATTTTTAAAAAAAAAAAAAAGCCATTCCCTAGTTGACAAATGGTCAAAGCATATGCAAAGGCAATTTACAGATGAGATCAAAGCAATCCATAGTCATATGAAATATTGCTCTAAATCATTAATTCTTAGAGAAATGCAAATTAAAGCTTCTCTGAGGTACCACCTCACACCTCTCAGACTAGCCAATATGACCAGAAAGGATAATGATCATTGTTGGAAGGGTTGTGGGAAATCTAGGGCACTATTACACTGTTGGTGGAGCTGTGAGCTCATCCAACCTTTCTGGAGAGAAATTTGGAATTACCCCGAAAGGGCAACAAAAATGAGCATACCCTTTGACCCAGCAATACCACTACTGGGTCTATACCCTGAAGAGATGATAAAAAAAAGTGCAAAAACATCATTTGTACAAAAATATTCATAGCAGCCCTGTTTGTGGTGGCAAAGAATTGGAAATCAAGTAAATGACCTTCAATTGGGGAATGGCTTAGCAAATTGTGGTATATGTTTGTCATGGAACAGTATTGTTCTATTAGAAACCAGGAGGGATGGGAATTCAGGAAAGTCTGGAGGGATTTGCATGAACTGATGCTGAGTGAGATGAGCAGAACCAGAAAAACACTGTACACTCTATCAGCAACATGGGGGGTGATGTTCAACCTTGATGGACTTGTTCATTCCATCAGTGCAACAACCAGGGACAATTTTGGGCTGTCTGCAATGGAGAATACCATCTGTATCCAGATAAAGAGCCGTGGAGTTTGAAGACCAAGGACTATTCCCTTTATTTTAGAAAAAACAGATATCTTATTGTCTGATCTTGTTATCTCTTATACTTTTTGTTTCTTCATTAAGGATATGATTTCTCTCTCATCACACTCAATTTGAATCAATGTACAACATGAAAACAAAGTAAAGACCAACAAATTGCTTTCTGTGGAGGGGTAGAGGGAGGGAAGTAAGTTTGGGGGGAAATTTGTAAAACTCAAATAAAATCTTTTAAAAAAATGAAATGTTAGCTTCAGCAATTACAGAAGAAAAAGAAATTGAAGGGATTAGATTTCGAAAGGAAGAGACAAAACTCTCACTCTTTGCAGATGACATGATGGTATACCTAGAAAATCTCAAAAAAATTTCTAAAAAAATACTAGAAATAATTAACAACTTTAGTTAAGTCGCAGCATATAACATAAACTGTCCTAAATCCTCAACATTTCTATATGTGACTAGAAAGATACAGCAGAAAGAGTTAGAAAGAGAAATCCCATTCAAAGTAACCTCAGACAATATAAAATACCTGGGAGTCTACCTGCCAATGCAGACTCATAAACTTTTTGAAAACAATTACAAAACACTTCTCACACAAATAAAATTGTATTTAAATAACTGAGCAAACATCAAATGCTCATGGATAGGTAGAGCTAATGTAATAAAAATGACAATTCTCCTAAAAATAAACTACCTGTTTAGCGCCCTACCAATCAAAATTCCAAAAAATTACTTTAATGAGTTGCAAGTAAATTCATATGGAGAAATAAAAAGAAAAAGGTACAAGTAAATTCATAAGGAGAGGGGGCGGCTAGGTGGCGTAGTGGATAAAGCACCAGCCCTGGAGTCAGGAGTACCTGGGTTCAAATCCAGTCTCAGACACTTAATAATTATCTAGCCGTGTGGCCTTGGGCAAGCTACTTAACCCTGTTTGCCTTGCAAAAAAAAACCTAAAAAAAATACATATGGAGAAATAAAAAGAAAGAATTTCCAGGGATTCAATGAAAAAAGTTGCAAAAGAAGGTAGCTTGGCCTTACTAGATATGAAATTATATTATAAAGCATCCATCAAAAGTGTCTGGTATTGGTAAGAAATAAAATGGTGGATCAGTGGAATAGACTAGGTGCAAGAGCAGGAAATGATTATAGTAATTTGCGATTTGATAGAGTCAGCTATTGGGATAAAAACTCTCTCTTGGATAAAAACTCTCTCTTCAATAAAAACTGTTGGGATATTCATTGTTGGTGGAGATGTGAACTAATCCAAGCTTTGTGGAGAGCAATTTGGAATTATGCCCCAAAGACAAAAAAAAGTCCATATCCTTTGATCCAGCAATACCACTACTGAGTCTATACCCTGAAGAGATTATGAAAAATGGTAAAAACATCACTTGTACAAAAATATTCATAGCAGTCCTGTTTGTGGTGGCAAAGAATTGGAAATCAAGTATATGTCCTTCAGTTGGGGAATGGCATAACAAACTGTGGTATATGTATGTCATGGAACACTATTGTTCTGTTTGAAACCAGGAAGGATGGGAATTCAGGGAAGCCTGGAAGGATCTGCATGAACTGATGCTGAGCAAGATGAGTAGAACCAGAAAAACATTATACACCCTAACAGCAACATGGGGGTGATGATCAACCTTGATGGACTTGCTCATTTCATCAGTGCAAAACAATCAGGGACAGTTTTGGGCTGTCTGCAATGGAGATTACCATCTGTATACAGAGAAGGAATTGTGGGGTTTGAACAAAGACCAAGGACTATTATCTTTAATTTAGGAAAAAAACTGATATCTTATTGTCTGATCTTGCTATCTCTTATACTTTATTTTTCTTCCTTAAGGATGTGATTTCTCTCTCATCACATTCAACTTAGATCAGTGTATACCATGGAAGCAATGTAAAGATTAACAGACTACCTTCTGTGGAGGGTGGGGGTGGGGGGAGGGAAGCAAGATTAAGGGAAAAATTGTAAAACTCATATAAAATCTTTCTAAATGAAACAGTTAACTTACACACGCACACTCAGTTATGTTAAGAAACTTATCTTACCTTTAAGGATATGATTTCTCCCTCATCACACCCAATTTGGATCAAGGTACAACATGGAAACAAAGTAAAGACTGACAGATTGCTTTCCGTGGGGCAGGGGGAGGGAAGCAAGATTGGGGGGAAAATTGTAAAACTCAAATAATATCTTTAATAAAAATAAATTTTAAAAAAAGAAACTTATCTTACCTTTCAAGTGTTAAAAAGGGAAAAGGGGGAAAGGAGGGGGTACAGGGAGGAGGAGAAAAAGGGGAGCTAACAGAAGGAAGGGAAGGAAGAAAAGGGGAAAGGATTTTTCTTCCTTAAGGTTATTATTTCTCTCTTATCACATTCAATTTGGATCAATGTATACCATGGAAACAATGTAAAGACTACCAGACTGCCTTCTGTGGAGGGTCGGGGGAGGGAAGCAAGATGAGAGGAAAAATTATAAAACTCAAAATAAATAAAATCTTTCTTCAAAAAAGAAAAATAAGAAATCCTTCACCTATTTTTTTTCAAATAGTTTATATAGAATTGGAATTAATTGTTCTGTAAATGTTTTGGTGGAATTCATTTGTAAATTCATCTGGAGATTTCTTTCTTAGGGAATTCATTTCTTTTTCTGAAATGGGGTTATTTAAATATTTAATTTCTGTTAATCTGGGCAGTTTTTGTAAATATTTATTCATTTCATTTAGATGATCAGATTTATTGACATATCATTGGACAAAATAGCTTCAAATTTTTATTTTAATTTCCTCCTCATTGGTGGTAGATTCACCTTTTTCATTTTTGATACTGGTAACATTGTTTTCTTCTTTCTTTTTTTAATCAAATTAAAGTTTATCTATTTTATTGGGGGTTTTTTCATAAAACTAACTCTTGTTTTATTTATTAGTCCAATAGTATTTTTACTTTCAATTTTATTGATTTCTCCTTTGATTTTCAGAATTTCTGATTTAGTTGGTAATTTTTAATTTGTTTTTTCTAGTTATTTTAGTTGCATGACCAATTCATTCATCTCGTCTTTATTTTATTCATATAAGTATTTAGAGATATAAAATCTCCCTTAATAACTGCTTTGACTGCATTCCAGAAGTTTTGATATGATGTCTCATTTTTGTCATTGTCTTGGATGAAATTGTTGATCATTTCTAGCTAGTAAATTTCTGAGGGCAGATTTGAACTCGGGGCTTGCTGACTGCAGGCTTAGGACTCTATTCACTTCACCATCCAGCTACTTTATGATATCTGACTGTAGTCAAATATTATAATGCCAAAAAAATCACAAATATGAAGATTTCAGAGAAACTTGGGAAGACTTATAGAAAATAATATAGAATAAAATAATCAGAATCAGGAAAGGAATATGCACTCTATCTCCAACAACTTTTCATGTTGGATAATTTAATTAGTAAGGTTGACCCTGGTGAGAAATTAAGAAAATACATCTCCCTGCATTATGGAGATGAGGGACTGTGAGTGAGGAATACTGCATTGAATGTCAACCTTAGTTAAGACTGGGATTTTGCTTTTTTTTGAAGAATGGCTGGTTGCATAGGGGTTGACAGGAGGAGGAAAGGGGAGGGGATGGTAGGATTAAAGTCCTATTCAAAATGAATGTAATATACAAACAAAATGCATCCATAAAATATCATTTTTAAGAATAAATGTTCAAGGGTGGCTAGGTGGCGCAGTGGATAAAACACTGGCCCTGGAGTCAGGAGTACCTGGGTTCAAATCTGGTCTCAGACACTTAATAATTACCTAGCTGTGTGGCCTTGGGCAAGCCACTTAAACCCATTGCCTTGTAAAAAAGACTAAAGAAAAAAAGAAAAGAAAAGAATAAATGTTCAAGCAACATGGGGTTCATGATCAATCTTAATGTACTTGCTTATTCCATCAGTGCAACAATCAGACAATTTTGGGGTATCTGCAATGGAGAATACTATCTGTATCCAGAGAAAGAATTGTGGAGTTTGAGCAAAGCCATAGACTATTGCCTCTCATAAAAAATGTTATCTTATTATATAATTTTTCTATCTTTTATTTTTTCTTAAGGATATGATTTCTCTCTCAACACATTCAATTGAGATTAATGAAAACAATGTAAAGACTAACAGACTGCTTTCTATGGGGTGGGAAGGAAGCAAAACTAGGGGGAAAATTGTAAAATTCAAAAATAAATTAATTAATTAAAATTTTTAAAAAGAATAAACGTTCATTGAATGCAATTTTGTTTTTCTGTTGGTAATATTTTTGATCAGTGATAAGGAGGGTTTGGAACCTAGGTCTGGACATTATATTTTAGTGTCCTTTGGTTCATTCTTATATTTCATGGTTTATTCTTTTTTTCCTTCAATCATTCCCTATTGCTAGCATAGAAGTTACCTGACCTGGAAACTAAAGAGTTTTATATCATTTGGGGGATGGTAAATAAACAATAGCAAGTGAACACAACGAAAATTATACTGTACTGTTGTGCCATAAGAAATGATGAAAGACATGACTTCAGCAAGACAGAGGAAGACTCATAATGAAGAGTAAAGTGGGTAGAATCAAGACAATCATACATATGATAACATTGTAAAGACCAAAATTTTTGAAAGATTTAAGAATCTCGATTAAATGCAGTGACAGAACAAGTCCAAAGACCAGCAGTTCATTAATTCTATGTATCTCTTGGAGCAGTGAGGTGTCAAAGTGGATTGGGCCTGAAACCAGGAAGACCTGAGTTTAAATCCAACTTCAGATATTCACTAGTTATATGACCCTGACAAGTCACTTCACCCTGTTTGTCTCAGTTTCCTCATCTGTAAATTGAACTGCAGAAGGAAATGGCAAATCACTCCAGTATCTTTGCCAAGAAAACCCCAAATGGGATCACAAAGAGTCTGAAACAACTGAACAACCCTAAATACATCTCTTGATGGAGTAGTGATAGACTTAGGTTGGAAAAAGAGAATTTTTTTGATGTCATCAATATGGATTTTGTTTTGTGTGACTAAACATTTGTTGCAAGAACTTTGTTTTTCTTTTTTTAATTGTTGAGGGTTGGGGGAAGGGAAAAAATAGAATTTAATTTTCAAAATATCATTTATCTTTGAATTGTATGTTTGTAACTAAGTGAATCAATTTGGAACATGGAAAAATATTTTTGCCCTCTCTGTCTACTCTCTAAATCCTCAAATAAACAACTTGTGTGTGGCTACTCTAATTTGAAACAGGGATTATATTCAGAGAATAAATAATGCTTTTAGTGCTTAGGAGACCTTCTTAAGGCCAAAATTTAGCCTTTGATTCTCTTTCAATTTGGACCTCAAAATGCAAGGAAGGAACAAGGCACAGTTCATTCCATACTATCAAATAGATGATCTGAGGTATTAATAATGGCCATATCAGTCAATAAATTGTTGAGCACCTATGTTGTAGGGAAGTATCTCCTGCAATTCCAATAACTGAAATTCCACTTCTTTGTGCTTGTAACATTGGAAGGAAATCTACTTGAACCACCTGCTATTGGCTTAACTACTGATCTGACCTCTTCATGCTTGTCAGTCATGTAGAGTTTTAATAAGATTTTACCAGGCCCTACTTAGAAAACCAAAGTAAGTCTGTAAGACAGGGGTTCTCTGTGTGTCTACTCAGTCACTGGTCACATTCCACTAAAGATATCTAAGGTGCCATTGGGATTGAAACTTTTCCTAGCATGCATGTTCTTCCCTGCCCTGTAGGGGAGAAGGGAGACTCACAGTAAGATGAAAAAGAATTGCTTTATAACCAAACTGGCTGAGATTGGCAATCAGATTGGATCTAGCATAGTTGACTTGTCTTTCAAGTCTTTGCCACAGACTGGTTTTTAGAAAAAATGACTTTGCCCAGATGCTGCTATATTCCAACCCAGTGATGGTTAAGTTTTCAGAAAGAGTGTGTTTTAAAGGTGGGATTTTTTTAAAGAAGGTGGGATGATTATTTGGGGAAAGTGAAAGATACCTTTAGGAAAAATGAGTCTCCAAAGGAGTACTTTCTGCTGGCTTACACTAACAAAGATGCTACAGTGCCTATGCTATAAAATATGGAACTAATGGGTGTTTGTCTATACCTTCCCCCTTCCCCTTTCCCTCTCCCATTCTGTGATATGGGAAAATGCTATTCCAACAAATTGGGTTTCTTTCCAGAAGCATCGGATCTGTACCTGACTTTTGATGTAGACATTTAAGAACAAATCAGACATGGAGAAAGTCAATATGTCTGAGCAATTTGTATATAACAACCAGCTAAGAAATCTCTGGATAGCTGAGAATTAAGTGACAAGGGAAGACATTTCATAGTGTTAGAGAGGCAGAGCAGGAGAGGACATCTTCTTAGGCCATCTAGTCCAACCCCCGAGGAAGGCCGTGACTTATCCCAAGCAGTTATTTAGTTGCATCCAACTCTTTGTAACCCTGTGGACCATAACACATCAATATTGGCCATGGGGTTTTCTTGGCAAGGATACTGGAGTAGTTCATCATTTCCTTCTCCAGCTCTTTTTACAGTTGAAGAAACTGAGGTAAAAAAAGGTTAAGGGACTTGTCCAGGGTCACACAACTTATAAATGTCTGAGGTCATATTAGAATTCAGGTCTTCCTTACTCCAGGCCCAGGTTTCCATTGTCTAAGTCATTAACTGCCCCAAGTTATTTAGGTGTAAGCATTAGAGATAGGAATTAGAGGCAGGATTTAATGCCAGCCTTTCTGGCTCTAAGGCCATTATTCATTCCCGTTTTACACTTCAGTGTAATGGACTGCTGATAGGTACTTGCCAGTTTGTTTGATTTAGTTTGGTTGGCAACTGTTTTTTAAATGTTTAGAACAGTTTTTTTCAAGACTGGACTTCAAAGCATTTCAAAGTAGAGCATCTTCAGTGCAATTCATTTATAAAGATGAAAGAAAATTAAATTTGTGAACTTTGTCTAATGTAAACAGGTCTTACAGGTGAGTTCAAAACTTGGATTGTCTCAAACCAGTGACTTCTGTGTTGTCTTGCAGCTTTCCCTGCTGCTGCTGTGAGTTCTAGGACATGAATAGCTTTGGATTACCACCAAAAAGTTCTTTTCTCATCTTCCAAAGCTTTGTTGCCTTACTGTTCTGATGGCAATTCCATATGCCTGGCCTTATAGGGTTGTGGATAGAATTGATGGGGGGGGGGGGGGAGTGGTAAAAACAGAAATACCTGACTTCAGTTCGTCTTTGACACTTTAAGACCCCAGGAAGTCATGTCTTCCCACTGTACCCTGGGGCATCTCTCTAAGAGGAGAAATAGTAAGGGAAGTTCTTCACTGAAGATCCAGGGTCAACTGAGCATTCCACTATTCCCTGTATTGCCCAGTATTCCAATGCATGAAGAAGCTCTATTTCCTACCCCCTTGCCCCTGTCCCCATTACCCTGATCTTGATTTTCCCTTGGTATTTCTGAACTTGTAGTTAAAAGTGAAGGTAGATGTGGTGACTCCAAGACCCATCTGAGTACTGTAATTGAATCTCTTATGTGGTCCCAGCAACAGAACCTCAAGTTCTGGAAATGTGAGGGAATGGAATTATCCAGACTTTGGATGGTGGAGCTGCAGTAATGTTAGTGCTGTTTGATCCATTCAACAGGTTGTTTAGTTCTACAAGATGAAGAAATTTTGAACTCAAGCAAAACTTTTTTCTCTCACTGTCTATTAGTTACCAGATTTTCTTGGGTTTTATTATATTTCCACATAAATGTGTGTTGACTTGACTTCCCTATGTGAGAGGCCTTGCAGAGTCTGCTATGTTAGGCTATAAATTCAAATAAAGATTCCAGGTATTACTCCAGGATATACAAGTTTAACTGAGAGAGCAAGATTCAAAGGTACATAATTATACTGGGTGACATACTTATAGTGTGTCCTGAGATTTTTCCTAGGATTGTTGTGTCTTCGATGCCCATCAATCAGAAAGAATTTCTAAAAAGCCTACTAAGTGCTTCATAGATACAAAGAAGTAAAATGTCCCTGACCTCAAAGAGCAAACATTCTAGGTTGGGAGGGGGGTGTGAGGCAAGTGGAGATATGGAACCAATATAGGTAGGTACCAAATAAATGCAGGTAATAGAGAGGAGGGACAGAAAAAAAGTCCTTTGAACTAGACTTTGAAGGACAAATCTATATCAGGCAGAGGACAGATTAGATCAGAGATGAAATGCCATTGGATTGCCAAGAAGGCCATTCTGATTGGGCCATAAAATATGCTAAGATTAATAGATAAGTGACCTAAAAAGATCATTTGAAGCCAGGCTGTGGCCCATCCCTCATTCTTCTTCCACCTGACAACTTTTCAAGCATTTGCAGACTGATGGAATGACCCTCCTGGGTGTTTTTCATCAGAATCACCATCTTCAAATCCTTCAAGCCCTCCTCAAATGACATGAACTCAAGTCTCCTAACAATCCAGGTGGTCCTGCATTGTTTCTTTGTCTTGATAATGGGACACCTAGAATGAACCACATTCTTATAGATGTGGTCTGAGCAGGGCAGATTACAGTGGGATGGTGCATATTCTTAGACAATAGGTCTCTTAAATTCAAATTCTTTGGTTTGGGGTATTTTTGTTTTAGTTTGTTGTTGTTGTTGTTGTTGTTGTTGTTGTTGTTGGTGGTGGTGGTGGTGGTGGTGGTGGTGGTGGGGTGTGTGTGTGTATGTGAAAGAAGCCATGTCACTCTCTTTCCTTTTACTGAGTTTGCATTCCACTTAAAGCCCCAGATTACTATTATCTAACCACATTCCTCCCAACCTGATTTCGTGTACAGATAGTTCTGGGAAACCGATAGTAAAAAGAAGAACAGGTCAATAGGTCAAGCACTCCAGGGGTGATGTTCTTAACCAGAGAAGAAGTTCTCTGTGATCAAAGTTTGGTTTCCATCCTTATTCTAGTTTTTTTAGGAAAGTCATTTGTTCTTGACTTGCTATTCACCTCTCCAAAGGGACAAGGATGGAAAGAGTTTCTATGCTAGAGAAAAGCTTTCCTAATTGCACTAGAGAAACTAAAAACAATGACTTGGGAGTAATTCTTGTAAGTTTTAATGATCTGAGAAGAAGAAACAAATGATGGGGTAGAAGAATACCCTGGGAAGGAGGGAAAGGAGGGAGGGAAAGGAAGAATGCAGAAAATTATCTCACATAAATGGGGTGCAAGATTCTTGCTTAACAAGAAGGGAGATGAGATTCAGTTTTACACCAATAGCTTCCAGTGAGTTTCTTATAAATCTTGCTATGAGCATTAGCTACTTACACCCAAGTTCTCATTAATGCCTATAAATTTAATTTATTTACTAATTAATTTAATTGATTCTGATGATGAAAGCTAATAGTGTTATTTATCAGATTTTCCCATTGGATGTCTTTCTATCAATCAGTCAATCAATATTTATAAAGCACTACTATATACCAACCAGAGAGATAGATACACACACACACACACACACACACACACACACACACACACACACACGTCATTAGAATTAAGCAGGGTTGGGAAATGCTTCCTGTAAAAGATGTGATTTTTACTATGGATTTAAAGGAAGTCAGAGAAGCCAGTAAAGATGAAAAAGGAGAGTATTTCAGACATGGAAGACAGTCAGAGAAAAGGTCCAGAACTTAGAAATAAAGGGTTTTGTTTATGGAACAGCAAGGAGACTAGAAGGCATAGGAAGATTGGAAAGGTAGGAGGAGGCTAAGGATGCCAAAGACAGAATTTCATACTTGCTCCTAGAAGCTATCGGAACCACTGGAGTTTATTGATTAGGAGGGTGACATGGCTTAATAAAAATCATTTTAGTGACTGAATGGAGAATGAATTGGAATAGGCAGAGACTAGAGGCAGGCAAATTTTATATCAGGCTACTACAATAGACCAGGTGAGAAGTAATAACGGCCTGTAACAGAGTGGCGACAATGTCAAAGAAGAGAAGGAAGCATAATCCAAAGATGTTCCATATGCTTATCAGTTGTTTATGAGCATACATTTTACTTGCCAATCTATACTACATTCCACCCTCTGGCTACTGACCATCCCCACAAACATTTAGAATGCTATATAAATAGTATTATAATTATCATTAATGCAATCCAAATAGCAACCTTCTCTTAGGGTTTGAACATATGGAAACACACAAGCATCAATATTACACTTATAATTAACATAATTTGAAATATATTCTTAGTTTGTTATGATCCTAGGTCTTCCCATTTATCCCATAGTGTCTCTAGAGATCAAGCCAGGAACTAATTTAGGAGAATATTTTCAAAATCTCTTCTCTTCCCATTCAAGCTAATTCCCTTTCATTTTGAGTCTGGTGATCTCTGTTATGTTCCTCATCATTTAACTTTCTTCAAGCTAGTCATGGCATAAGTTTTTGTTCATTGGCACTACCATCTGATGATGCTTGAGCAATCATTGTTGTGTCTTGGGGAGGTTTTCCTGTGTCTCCAGCAAGCCCAAAGATTGTAACCCCTCTACTTCCAATGGGAGTCTAAGTAGGTGGTGTTCCTCAGGGCTATATTGACAATGTTTATCCTGCTTGTTATGACTGTGATTTACAGATAAGGATATCACAACCAACAAGAGAGTGAAGCCATTCTTGGATGCAAGGGACTACAAAAAGATATTTTGAGGTGCCACCAGGATAGGATGTGTGATGAAATATGCAAGGGAGAGCAGTACTACAATCAAGAAGTTACCAATGATGACATTACACATGCACTTACACATCTGCTAAAAAGAAAAAGAACTTGGCAGATCTCTGTTTATAAGTTGGCTTCAAAGGACCTGAAACCACTTACCAGGTCCATCTGTGACCCAGTTTGTAATTCTATTTCCCCATCCCAGTGATGATGAGCTACTGGACTTGGGGGTGCAGGGACCACTCTACCACATTCTGGCTCTTTTGTGAGAATTTCTTGCTTCTTTTCTAAATCAATGAAAGGTGGAACAACAATTTTTAAACTCATCCACCAATCTAGAATGATTTCTCTTCAAGCTATCATTCAACTAGCTCACCTTCCTGCTATCCACTTTGAGAATGAAGAATAAACAACAACCAATTCACTGCTTTTCAAATGACTGCTTTCTAACTGGTAACCTTTGCATCCTCAAAGATTTTATTCCTATACTTGAGTCTTAAGTGTTTTTTATCATCTCTAAAGCCTGTGTATTATAAGGTAGGTGGAAGCTCCACATACTGACTTGTATTTTCACTCAGTGCTTGACTTTATGGACGATGAAATGTGATCTGTGATTACACTCAATCATTACTGTCTGGATATAAGAAACAATAAAAAATACTAGCCTTTCAAGAGGGAATTCTATGTTTTCTCATGTACAAGGGAGAATAATATCCAGTCCTATACATGAGCAGAATGCAATATATTTTGTGGAGCTTATTAGTGAGTAGGCTAGAATTATCGGTTATACTGTCCTAAGAACCCAGTTGCTGACAGATCTAGGTAACAGTTTCAATAAAGGTCTAGCTTTCCAGCAAATGAACCAAAGAAATGTTGTGCATTGGATCACTCTCTTTCCTCTCTTTAGCCCTAATTTATCATCAATCCAATTTTGGAGGGGACTAGAAACTGTCAGCCTTTGCTGAGAGCTTAGAGAGCAGACCAGTGGGATTGACTACTATCTTCCCATGAAGGTAGCTTAATCCTATTACCTCAGCACTGGCTCTATTGGTTGTAAATCATTTGTACTTCAGCATCAACTGAGAGGTAGCAGTGGTATCATGTTTGTCAGAGATGATTTGGGTCCACACTAATATAGAAATCAGTGTAATATTAGTATATTGGGGGCGTATCTTGAGTCAGATCCTTAGGGTTCATTATCTCCCTTTGGCTTGATCTACAAGGACTAAGTCATCTAATTTCTCCATCCTTGACTTCTAATCTATAAAAGGGAATGGAAGAAAGAGAAATAGGGAGTATGGTATCTCACCCTGCCTCTTTCACTAATGTATGCTACTGTTTGGTTCTTCATTCAAAATGTCTAGATTTCCCTTAACTTTATATATAGTTGTTAGCATCAAATCTAAATGTGGAGTGTGATTCCTCCAGAAGCCAAACAATCCAACTAATTTCTGTGCCCCCTTTTTCTCCTGTAGGGGCTTAAAAGCTACATATTTATTGTACTTCTGGCTGAAGAATGGATATGTCTTATGAAGTTCAAATTATCTCTAAAAATTAATTGAAAATTGACTCTTCTCTACCATTCATAGGACAACTGCCCATCCTCTATTAGTTAATATTTCTATGACATTTAATATCTTAAAATCATGTCCCCTAGTATGTCATCTGTACAATGCTGTCCATGTCAGGAGACTGTGCCAATTGTATCTATAACTTGTTTGCATAGATTATAGAAGAATGCTGTTTTTTTTTCAATTTTCTTTCTTAGTGATTTATTTTGGGGGGGTTGGGGTGGTAAGGCAATGGGGGTTAGGTGACTTGACCAAGGTCACACAGGTAGGTAAGTATTAAGTGTCTGAGGTCCGATTTAAACTCAGGTTCTTCTGATACCTGGACCGGTGCTCTATGCACTGCATCACCTAGATGCCCTGGTTTCTACATTTTCAACCATTCTTACCTTGCAGTATATGTAAAAATCAAAAGTGAGCTGACTTGAGTCCACAAGACTAAAAATCCAAGGTATGAATTTCCTTTAAGACAAATACAAACAGTAACTGCACTAAGCAGAAAGCACAAATCTGACTTCCAAGGGCTTGCCAAGAAGCAAGTCTCAAACTGGTACTCAACAACAAGGTAACTTCTCTACGCAGTTGGAATTCATTTGTCTCCTGAGTTGGTTGGCTGGCCAGTTGTCAAATAGCCACCAGTCAGTCAGCACTGTCCTCAAGTGAACATGGAGTGGGTGCTCAAGTTTCAAGTGTAGGGAACACAGAAGCCAGATCTTCAGTGACTTTCTTAAAGTCTATAAGAATTAATTGGTTATGTCCAACTTCTGATTACTTTATCAATTAATTTCTGTACCAATTAATTTCACTACTTGTAAAGTATTTTATCTATTTATTTTTTCCAATTACATGCAACAGTAGTTTTCAACAATTACTTTTTGCAAGGTTTTGAGTTTTACATTTTTCTCCCTCTCTTTTCCCTATCCCCCCAACAGAAAGTAATCTAATATAGTTCTACATGTATAATCATGCTAAATATAGATCCATATTAATCAAGTTGTGAAAGAAAAATCAAATCCAAACCCAAGAAAGGAATATTAGAGTGAAAAAAATTGACATAATAAGACAACTTTTTAAAAATTGAAGAGAATAAGCTTTGGTCTGCATTTAAACCCCACAGTTCCCTTTCTGGATATGGATAATATTTTTCTTTGATTATTGTACTGCTGAAATGAACAAGTTCATCATAATTGATCATCACCCAAAAACATAAACTATTGATGAGTTTTTTTATCCAATTTTCTCATCAGTGGTCTGTCCTATATGTCATCGTATATGTCAATCACTGGTTTATGAACATATACATATTGTTTACCAACCTATACTACATATAAACATACCTCACAAGATTATAATGTACAAACATTAAAATATTTCAATACAAAACAGAGGTCTAATTAAAAAATGGAATCACATATGTCACAAGCAACTAACTTAATTCTCATTTTACATGGTGCTTCCCACCTGGTTACTTAACTTCAGCTTTCTTTCAGTCCCTAGGTACCATAACACTCCTGGACAAGTCTTCATCCCCAGTGTCCACAGATCTTGGTTTTTCTCCCTCAGCTTCCAGGGTCTGGTGACATATTCTTGAATTTCCTGGGTCAGACCTTAGACTCCTTCGTTATTTCTGGTATATTATATATCTCTGGGCTGATATTTCATCCAGTGTTATAAAAAGGCTTTTCAAATTCTTCACTTACCATTTAGATCTACACATCTTTCTTTTACCTCTTAGAATTGCTTTCTTATTTCTTCCTGGCTTTCATGAGTATAGTTTTCTGATGTTATAGATTGTTTTAATATATTAATTTCTCTGTCAAGAGCAGAGGCAGTTCTTGCCACGTTTATTCACTCAGGACCAATGTATTTGGCCAGATAAGTCTCCCTCTGGAGTGCTCTCTTTCTTATGTTCAGGTTTTCCTTTTTCTCTTAGAGAGAGTTCAATCTACTTTCACAATGCAGCATAGATTAGCATTGGGTGTGCACTTCTGAATTAGCCTGGTTTTGTTCTTCCATAAGGGATTCTACTAAATTTGAAACTTGATTGCATTTCAACTTAAACTCTTCATATCTCTGTTCAGAATCTATTTTCAATTGCCTTAAATTCTCCATCACTTCCCCTTGAATTTTCACCTTTTCCTTAACCTACTTTATTTCTTTTAATTTTTTTAACTTTGACTTCTAGAACTGAGAGATGTATTTACTGGTTTTCTTTTTCATCCTCAAGCTCTTTTATTTCTGAAGTGATTTAATCTTTTAAGTTTAATTTTTTTAAGTGTCTATAATAACTATCAGTAGCTTCTCGAGTCTTCCTGACATCCTTTTCATGCAAACACAGTGTTAAAAAAATACTGACAATTGTGCCATTTTATTTTCCACTTCTATTTCCACATCATCCAAGCAAGTAGGTCTCAATTCTTTATGTAAGGATAAGCATCCTTCAAACACTTTGTCACCATAGGCAGTTAAAACTTTGCTGTAGTTCTTAAAGAGACCCCCATTTTCCTGTTTTTCCCTTCATCTAACCCCTCCTGCCTTTCATCAAGCCACCCTCACACAGCTTCCAAAGTGACTCCTCAGATCTTCCTTCCCTACACATGCTCAGTGCTCCAGACAATCTGGCCTGCTTTCTCTTCCCTAGATGGGAAGATCTACCATCAGTGCACATTTGCACAGCCCTTGGTCTATGTCTTCCCCACATACTCAGACTACATTTCAATCAGCTCCAAAATCACTCTTTGTCTATCTGTGTGTATGTACACATATACACATACACATACATCATGATGTCTGCCCTTCCTTCTTGAAGAAGACCATGACATCAGGGAGGAGATGACACGACAAGTCCATAAACTGGATCTGAAAGAGGGGTGCTGTGCTAAGTCACCAGCCTCACTTTCTCCTCCAGAGAGGAGTGGGTCCAGTGGCCAGATAGGAATCAGGATGACTGGAGATGGTCCTAGTTGCGAGGCAATCTGGATGAAATAACTTGCCCAAGGTCACACAGTCAGTGAATGTCAAGTGTCTGAGTCTGGATTCAAACTCCTGTCCTCCTGACTCCAAGACCAGAGTTTTATCCACTGCACCACCTAGCTGCCCTTTAAAGGCAAAGTACCTGTGATGAGACCTATGGAAGGGTTGAATGAGGCCAGGACATTAAAAACAATGAGACCCTCTCTTTTGCAGCTCTCCTGCTCAACTCCACCTGAGAAAGAACTTAGGTGAGTTTGGAAGAGGAATACACATGTATCCATATACATATATGCATTTGTGTGTGTGTGTGTGTGTGTCCTCCATTTTCTTATCCAAGAATGTGAGTTCTTTCATATAATGTAAACTCCTTGAAGGCAGGGTTTTTCCCTTTCCACCACTAAACCTGCAGTGCCTAATAATGTATCTGGAAAACAGTAGGCATCTCATTAATGCTTATTTACTGCCAACTCCAATGATGGAGATATAATTGATCCAGTCCTCCACCTCTCAGACCAGAATTGTCATCACAGCTGATGGTTTTGATTGTGAAACCCAAGTCATATTTTTATTACCTGGATGATTTTGGGAAGTTCCCATCCTCCCCAGATCTATTTATTCATCTGTAAAATGCCAAATGACAGTACAAACCAGGAGCACAGTCAAATTTAGGCAAACACTGGTCTCTGTGGGAATCCATCCCACTGAGTGCCTCAGTTTGCAAACATAGTTTAAGTGATTTTAGTAATCCTGTCCACATTTTTTGTCCTCAGGTAGTTGCCAAGAGATGATTTTTTTAACAATTGGGTTAAAAATCCCCTTCTATCTTATCTTGAGCTTATCCAAATGGTTATATATGTACACATGACCCAGGAGGTTTGGCAGGATGCCAGATGTTTAGGACTGTTGTGAAGAGTCAGGTCTTCTCCCATGATTGTGGCACAGTCTGAATGCTTTTGGTTGTTCTCATTTCTTGTGGTTTAAAATAAAAATCAGTACACTTTTTGTATAAACATGCGTGTGTGTATATATATGTGTATGTGCTCACACACATCTCTTTGTTTCTGGGTTCTGAGTGTGGTCTCCTATTTTCTTGGCTAATTTTCTTAAATCTCTGAATTACTTCAAATGTGTTCTCTAGTATAGTGAAATGGAAAATGCACTAGAACAAAGAAGGAGAATACAGGGGTTCAAAGGTCAAGAGCCAGCTCTGACATTTACTAGCTGAATGACTTAGGCAATGCCACTTCTCTCTAAGCCTCATCTCCCCCACTGTAAACGATTCCATCCGCTCTGCCCACTTCTCATGATAGTTGTGCAAAGGTCTGTACAAATAGAAAGGATTATCATCATTATTCTCATTTTTAAAATACAATAGACTTTTCGCATTAAAAAAACTATAATTAGCATTTATATAATGCTTGAAGGTTTGTAAAGCTCTTTATATATATATATATTTTTTTTTCATTTGATCTCCCAGCAATTTTGGGAGGTTTCGTTGTTGTTCTTTGGTTGTGTCTGACTCTCTGTGACAGCATTTGATGGTTTCTTGGCAAAAAGATTAAAAGTGGTTTGTCCAATCAAAATAATCTCTTTCAGAAAGAAACTATTGCTCTGATGGGGGGAGAAAAAAACCCAGAAAGGGATGTAGGAAAGGAGAAATTCGACCCATGCAGAAAATGAAGTATATATGACCTCAAAATGTTGTAGAGGTCTGGTTCCTGGCAAGATGGAGTGAAAGCTCTTCAGAAGAGAAATCCAGTATTTTTATTGCGCCAGATCTGACTGATCACCTCCACATTATTGTATGGACCTTAGGAAAGTCTATAGAAGTTCCCACTTAGTAAATTATCATTAAACAAGGAATGAAAGAATTTCCCAGTGCTATAAATATCACTAGAAGTTTTTTTTTAACAACATTGTGAGATTTGGAGAACAAGATATAGATGAGAAAATTACTATGTAGTGGGTTCACCTAAATTCAGTCAACATTTGTTAAGAGGGTGGAGCATTATTGACCTAAGGATGAGGGGCAAGACATAAAAGCTTGGGTTGGACTCCACTCAGGGCCTCCAGTCTTCTCTGACCTGCTGGTCCAGTCAAGCTCAGCTTGACTGTTCTATTGTTTCTGTCTTTCTTTACCTACCATTTTCTTATGTGTTGTAACTTCTTTAAATAAATTTTTGTTTCCACCCTTAAAATTAAAAAAAAGTGGTTTGTCATTTTTGTCTGCAGCTCATTGTACAGATGTGGAAACTGGAGTCAACAGAATTAAGTAACTTGCCTTGGGTCAAACTGCTAGTAAGTGTCGGAGGCTGAATTCTTCACTCTAGGCCCAGAACTCCATCCACTGCGACACGCAACTATCCTACCTCTAGGAGGTAGATGCTTTTCTTGTTCCTATTTTACAGATAAAATAGAGAAACCTACCTGCTTAGAAGAGAGAAATAACTCTTTTTTGATTGAGGGATTACTAAGTGCTTCCCCCAAAAGGTCATCTTATTGTTGGGTAGGTCTAATGCCTACTAAGTAGTAGACATTCCCTCTTGTCATTCCAGGATGTTGCTCCTCTAAGATGAAGCTGAGGGAATAGAGCATTAGACCTGCAGTGAACCTGAGTTGAAATCTGATCTCAGACACTTACTTGCTAACTATGTGAATCTGAGCAAGTCAACTTTGCCTCTTTCTGCCTCAGTTTCCTCAACTGTAAAATTAGAATACCTCCCAGGATTGTTGTGAGGATCAGATGAAGTCATATATGTAAAGCATTTTGCAAGCCTTAAAAGACTATAGAAATAATTGCTGTTGTTCAATTGTATCTGACTCTGTGAATCCATGGACCATATTGTCCATGAAGTTTTTCTTCTCCAGTGGATTAAGCAAGTGAAGTGATTTGCCTAGGGGTCATATAAGTAGTAAGTGTCAGAGGTCTGATTTGAACTCAGGTTTTTCTAACTCCAGGCCCAACATTCTGTGCACTGAACCATTCTTAGAAATAACAGATATTAGTTATTATTAAATTCACCTTTAACTTTCTTAAGTCTCCTTTCAAATTAACTCCAAAATCAATATTAAGGCCCAAACAATTTCAAAGGAGATAGCATGATCTTGCTCAGCCAGCTACAGAAACGTGAAGTTTTCTAACAAAGATCATATATGAAATGATCAGGTGAAAATCCTATCAAAACCAAGAATGCAACCACTAGATAATTCCCAAATACTTTTCTCTGCTATCTGTGGCACTGGAGACCATAGATGGCATGGGGCTCATTTTCTTCATGGGGTAATAAAACACATTCTTTATCTCACAGGTCTGTTGCCAATCTTAATACACCATAGATTTCTTGATAGCTATAACTATATATCTAAATTGTTATTACATATATATCTAAACATGTACATCATGCTTCACATATGTGTACAAATACACAGAGGTGTATAAATGCATGTGCATATAACATATCTGTGCATATGTGTATGTGCAAACATGTACATGTGTGCACATTTAGAGGCATGTGCACACAAATATTCATGAAAATGTATAAATACAACTAAACAGGCAAGTGTGTACATGTGAATGTCCATGTAGAAATGTGTGTGCATATGACATGCACAGATATACATACAAGGTGAATGCTTATATAAACAGAGCTATATGCAAATATGCATGCATATAAATTCAAATATACATATATGCATATGCATATGCCAATGCGATATATCAAAGCATGTGCATGTGCACACAAATATATATGCATGTATAGTATATTTAGCACACCTTCTATATGCACATGCACATATAAAGGTAGAGACATATAATAGACATGTATATAGCATTCACATCAGATACATGTACATATGGTACATGTACATGTAGAGACATATAGAAAAATGTATGCACATACATACCAATAGTATAACATCACATGCACAGACACACATAAACACACAAACTTCCACATGAATACATGTACACAGAGACACACATATAGAGACATACACAAATACACATAAATATACAAATGGCATATAAATATACATTTAACATGTTTACCTCAACTTGAAGTCAATTTAACCCTAACTGAAGAAGTTTTGAATATCATTACATTCCTTTCATGTGCCAAAGCACCTGATGCTGATTCTATTCTAGCTGAGATTTAACGGGGGGGGGGGGGGGGGGGGGGGGGGGGGGGGGGGGGGGGGGGGGGGGGGGGGGGAGGTCATTGCTTATTCAAAAGCTAACCTAAATTTTCGAGATTATATGAACTGAATAGATTATTCCCCAGGAATTCAAGGATGACTCCATTGTCCATCTCTGTAAAGGTAAAAGAAATAGATTGTCCTGTGACAACCACAGAGATGTTTCTTTCTTAGTCATTGCCGGCAAGATTCTCACCAGAGTCTTCCTCAAGAGGCTGATCTTTAGTTGGAAGTCACCTCCCTGAGAGCCCATGTGGCTTCAGAAAGGGTAAAGGAGCAGTCAGTATGGTATCTGCTGTCCAACAACTCCAGGGAAAATGCCAGGAACAGAACAGAGGTCTGTATACATTTGTAGATCTGGCCAAGGCCTTTGATACTGTCAGTCATGAGGGCTTTTGGGAAATTGCATCAAAATTTGATTGCTCAGAGATCATAAATATTGTACATCAATATCATGAATATGTGCTTAATCTGGTTCTGGATAGTGGACAATGCTCTCAAGATTTCCCTGTCAAAATGAAGTGAAACAAGGCTGTGTCCCTGCTCCCATGCTTTTTAGCATGATATTTTCAGGCATATTATCAAAAGCATTCACTGAGGATGACCCCAGCATAAAAGTCAGCTACCTCACTGATGGCAAATTTTTCAACTTAAAAAGGCCCTAAGTCAAGACCAAAGTGGAGGGAGGGTTGGTACATGATTTTCTGTTTGCAGATGATTATGCTCTCAGTGCAAAAGAAAGAGAAACCTGAACAATCTACCAGTGCCATGCCAGGAAATTGAATCACTTCCATTTAAATTCTCTTAGGAAGATTCTAAAGATGACCTAGCAGGAGAAGGATACTTTCTCAAACTAGACTGCCAAGTACTCAAACATTACTACAGAAAACACAACTCCAATGGGCTGGCCACATTGTTCAAATGCCAAACAGATGCTTGCCAAAAAGACTATTTTATGGAGAACTCACACAGGGCAAGTGCTCACAAGAGTGTCAAAAAAAGTCATACTGGGACACCCTGAGAGTCTCTCTTAAGAACTTTGGAATAAGTTAGGATGGCAGTCACTGGCATAGGACCACCCAGCATGACATGCCTATATCAGAGAGGATGCTGCACTCTATGAACAAAGTGGAATGGAAACAGCTCATAAGAAATGTGAGATGTGTAAATTAAGAGTACCCCAGGTGTTCACATTCCACATAAAAAGAAAAACTTCAGACTTCTTCTCTGGTACAAAGACATGGACAAAAAAATTTATATTAATTTCACAGGTCACAGAGGTACTGAGAACCTAAATCCCAGGATGTGGAAGGGATAAACTGCATATATTTGTTCAAATGATTTCTCTCTCATTAGATTGTGAGCTTCTTGAGGGCATGTACTATCTTTTGCCTCTTTTTGTTTCTCCAGTAGCTGGCACAAAATAGATACTTTAAAGATATTGATTGATTGATTGATTATTGACTCACTAAAAAACAAGGATCACCCTCTGCTTTGCTGCAGAGTCCTACAGACCAGTAGAATTTCCTTTTTGTGTTGCTTCCCTTATTAGAATGTGAGTTCCTTGAGGGCAGGGACTGTGAAGTTGCTCCTATTTGTACCTCAGTGCTTAGTACAGAACTTTATACACAGTGAATGTTTAAAAAAGTTTTGTTGATCCATCCCTCCATCCCTCCATCCCTCCATCCATCCCTTATCCATTTATATGTTGCTGTTGATGTTTTAAATCTGCATGTAATCTTAAGTGCTACAACTGCGGCTGCATGTCAGGTTCAATTGAACCCTAACTTCAATGTCAGAGGTCCACCTTGGTTTCCACCACTTATCCCTAGGGCTTTGTGACCTTGAACAAGTCTCATTTCTACAAGGCTCATCTATAGAATAGGGATCATAATCATTGTACTCCTTGGGGCGGTTGTGGAGAAAGTCTTTTGAAAATCTCAAAGTACAAGGGGCAGAGTCAAGACGGATGCAGGAGAAGAGCCTCTCCCAGGTACTCTCTCCAAAATATTTCAAAAATCTTAAAATTATGACTCTAACTAAATTTTCAAGAGACAGAACCCACAGAAAGATCCAGTGAGGCAATTCTCCAGCCCAAAGTAACCTGGAAAATAATGGAAAAACTCTGTTCCACAGGGTTAGAGGGGAAGCCTCCGCCAGAGTGAAGAAACTTCAACCTCCTGAGAACAGCCCTAGGGTTCCTGGGAGCCATGGCTCCCGGCAGCAGAAACAATTTCCTGACCTGCACCCCAGGGAGAGCCAAGCACAATGTGGAAGATCAGCAGGGAGACCTCCTCCAGAACAAACGTGAAGCCCAGGCCCTGAGTGCAGTCAGGGCATTCAGGGCACTCGGGACACTCGGTGTGGGTGCAGCACTTAGGACCTGCAGTCCAGATCCAAGAAACAGAAGCAGGCCCCACAGAGCCAGCAAGCAGGAGCCTCTAGGCAGCTGAGTACTCAGCCCATCGAAGGTAAGGGAGAGGAAGGAGACTTCTGAGGTCTGTCCTCTATCCCTGGAACAGGACTCTGGGGCTCTTACCACATTTGGATCCTGATTGTACTCTAGGCCCCACATAAAACAGAAATCTCCCCCCTTAGCCCCATGTCAGAGGGGTACAGTTGTGGTCATTCACAGAACAGGACAGCAATCAGAGTCTCACACATTGAGGTCCTTGTGGGGGTGTCCCAATAAAACTCAAAACTGAGGAAGCACTCCAAAACCAGGCACAGGATGGGGAAATGAATAAGCAGAAAAAAAGGAAACTGACCATTGACAAATACTTTGTCTATGGTCCCAAAGAGGATCAAAATATTCAATCTGAAGTTGAGGAAGTGCAAACTTCTGCATCTAAGAAAAATAGAAGTTGGGCTCAGGCTATGACAGAGCTCAAAAAATATTTTGAAAATCAAATAAAGGAGATAGAAGAAAAATTGGGAAGAGAAATGAGAGAGATGCAGGAAAAACATGAAAACAAAGTCAGAAGCTTAGTCAAGGAGATCCAAAAAAATGCTGAAGAAAATAACACATTAAAAACCAGCTTAGGTCAAATGGATAAAACAGCTCAAGAAGTTATTGAGGAGAACAATGCTTTAAAAAGCAGAATTGCCCAAATGGAAACAGAGATAAGAAAGCTCTGTGAGGAAAACAAATCCTTCAGATATAGTATGGAGCTAAAGGAAGCTGATGACTTTAGGAGAAGTCAAGACACAATGCAAAAGAATGAAAAATTAGAAGAAAATATGAAACATTTCATTGAAAAAAGCAACTGATTGGGAAAACAGATTCAGGAAAGATGATTTAAAAATTATTGTAATACCTGGAAGTCATGATCAGGAAAAGAGCCTTTACCTCATTTTTAAAGAATTCGTACAGGAAAATTGCCCAGATATCCTAGAAGCAGAGGACAAAATAGAAATTGAGAGAATCCACTGATGTCCCCAGGAAAGAGATCCAAAAAAAAAAAAAACCAACCCCCAGGAATATTATAGCCAAGTTCCAGTGCTCCCAGGTCAAAGAGAAAATATTACAAATAGCCAGAAATATCATGGAGCTGCAGTCAGGATCACACAGGACTTAGCAGCATTCACATTAAGGGTTCATAGGACTTGGAATTTTATGTTCCAGAAGGCAAAAGAGCTCAGAATGCAACCAAGAATCAACTACCCAGAAGAACTGAACATCCTCTTCAAGGGGAAAAGATGGACATTCAATGAAATAGGGGAATTTCAAATGTTCCTGTTGAAATGGTTAAAAGGAAACTGTATGGGGAGTAAGAGAAAGGAGAGGTGGAATAGGCTAAGACATTTCATATAAAAGATGGGTTTTTTTCCAATGAGCTTTTGCAGTGATATGGATGGGGGAAAGGCTAGGGGGAATGAGGGAATCTTCACTCTCATCAGAAATATCTCAGAGAGGAAACAGCATACACACTCAATAGGGTATAGACATCTAGAGTAAAAAGGAGAAAAGGGGGACAGGGGGAAGGGGGGAGGGTAGACCATAGGAGAGAATAGTCAGATATAACACATTTTCTTTTTTACTTTTTGGAAGGTGCTGGGATTGGGTGGCCTGTACAGGACCACGGGGTCAGATGGTTTGCTTGGTCTCTGGCGTGGTATGTGGGCTTGGGGATCTCCTGGTCCCAGAGCGGGTGCTCTGTCCACTGCACCAGTCATCTACCCTACAGCACATTTTAGAGGAGGGACAAAGTGAAAGGAGAGAGAAAATATAATATATGGTAGTGGGGAGGAATGGATGGAGGGAATTACAATGAGCAACAGCAACTGTGGAAAAATATGAAAGTAACTTTTGTGAGGGACTTATGATAAAGAAAGTGATCCACGCAAGACAAAGATGATAGTATCAGAACACAGACTGAAACACATTTTTTTCTTTTTTTTACTTTATTTCTCATGAGGTTCTATATTTTTATGGGTGAGTAGGTATTATGTTTACTCTTAAACAAGAATATTTTAGTAATGTGTAAATGAAGACATATTAACCAAAAAAAGAAAATCTCAAAGTACATTAGAGATGTCAGAAATTATTATTACAAAAACATGAGCTGATGCTTGCTTCAAGGTAAAGACAACATTCCCACTCTACCTGCTTCACAGGGCTGCTGGAAGGATCATGGGAGAGGAAGGCTATGTCTGAAAATCAAAACTTTGAAAGGGACTTTCATCCTTTTCAGTCTTCTTTGCTATCAAATATACCAAAACTGATGTTTTGCCCTTCCTTCTAGAAGACCATGATGACATCAAGGAGGTGCTGCTAAGACAAGCAGGTGAATTGGATTTGAGTGAAGGGGTGATGGGCTAAGTCAGCAGTCTTACTTTCTCTTCCAGAGCCATCTGGGTTCAGTGGCCATATCTGAATCAGGACAGCTGGAGATGGCCCTGGATGCGAGGCAATCAGGGTTAAATAACTTGCCCAAGGTCACACAGCTAGCAAGTGTCAGAGACTGGATTTGAAGTCCCATCCTCCTGATTACAACTCAAATGGGCTCTATCTACTGTGCCGCCTAACTGCCCTAGGTGACTTAGTGGATAGAGCACCAACTCTGTGAGCAGGACCCGAGTTCAAATCTGTCTTCAAACACTTAATACTTACCTAGAGGTATGACCTTGGTCAAGTCACTTAACCCCATTGCCTTGCAAGAAGAAAAAAGAAAAAAGAAAACCAGAATGCTGACTGACAAAAGAGAAAAAGGAAGAAAAGACAATGGATGAATGGATGGATAGACATTCAGACTGTGTGTATCACTACACCCTAAAAGTATGTTTAACACAGTTAAATATGTAAAAATTATATTGGCTTGTTCTCTATTAGGGGGAAGTGGGAGGGAAAGGAAGAATGGAGAAAAATGTCGAACTCAAAAGTTTACCAAAAAAATGTTTGCTAAGAACTATCTTTACATGTAGTTGAGAAAATAATTATTTTTTTAAATTAACTACTCCCAAAGTAAGAGTAGTAGAGCTTGGCAGAAAGCAGCTGAAGCAATGTCCTTGATGTTGATTTCATATTTGGAGTTAATAACCTCAGTTGTATATGTCTGTGGGACTACTAGAAGGAAGTAAGGACTTATTTGGGCAGAGCCAAGATGGCGACAAGAACAGATCTTGTCTTAGGTGCTTTCTCATAAAACTCATAAGCTAAGGACTCTAACTAAATTTTCAAGAGACAGAACCCACAGAGGGACCCAGTGAGGCAGTTCTCCTACTCAAGATAACCTGGAAAAGAGCAGAAAGGCTCTGCTCCCCAGGGTTGGAGGGGCTGCCCTCCAGAGGGGTGGCCCACCAGAGCAAAAGAACTTCAGTCTCAGGAAGGCAGCCCCTGGGCGCTGGGAGCTGTGGCTCACAGCAGCAGGGGAGTCTCCTGAGCTACACCCTGGAGAGCCCCCAGAACAAATTGGGGGAACAGCGGGGGGACCTCTGCCAGAGCTAGCACGTGAAGCCCAGCACTCAGGGAACACAGAGAGCAGCCTGGCCACAGCAGCCCAGATCCAGGAACAGAAGCAGGCAGAGCCGGTAAGCAGGAGCCCCCAGAGCATGAGCCCATTGAACCTAGGGAGGGGAGTGAAGAGAGAGAGACTGTAGAGCTCTGCCCCTGGAACAGGACTCTTGGGTTCTGAACACATTCAGATCCTGACCGCAGTCTAGGTGCCCCCATAGAACAGCAGAGCCCCCCCACCTCAGCCCTGTGGCAGAGGGGGGCGCCTATTGTCATTCACAGACCAGGAGGGAGGACAGAACTTCACACACTGAGACCCTTGTGGGAGTGTCCCAAAAGCTCAGGAAGCACCCCCAAACCAGGCCCAGGCTGGGAAAATGAGCAAGCAGAGAAAAAAGAGGAACACCAGTGAGAAATATTTTGCATATGAGCCCAAGAAGGATCAAAATACTCAGTCTGAAGATGAGGAAGCACAAGCTCCTGCATCTAAAGACTCCAAGAAAAACAGAAATTAGGCTCAGGCTATGACAGAGCTCAAAAAAGACTTTGAAAATCAAATGAGGGAGTTAGAAGAAAAACTGGGAAAAGAAAGGAGAGAGATGCAGGAAAAACATGAAAATGAAGTCAGCAGCCTAGTCAAGGAAATCCAAAAAAATGCTGAAGAAAATAGCATGCTAAAAACCAGCTTAGGTCAAATGGATAAAACAGTTCAAAAAGTTATTGAGGAGAAGAATGCTTTAAAAAGCAAAATTGGCCAGATGGAAAAAGAGATAAGAAAATTCTCTGAGGAGAACAAATCCTTCAGACAATGAATAGAATTCAGGGAGATTGATGAATTTATCAGAAATCAGGAATCAATACTTCAAAACCAAAAAAAATGAAAAATTAGAAGAAAATGTGAAATATCTCATTGAAAAAAACAACTGATATGGAAAACAGACTTAGGAAAGATAACTTAAAAATTATTGAAATACCTGAAAGTCATGATCAGGAAAAGAGCCTTGACATCATTTTCAAAGAATTCCTACAGGAAAATTGCCCTGATATTCTAGAAGCAGAGGGCAAAATAGAAATGGAGAGAATCCACCCATCCCCCCAAGAAAGAGATCCCAAAAAACCAACCCTTAGGAAGATTATACCCAAGTTCCAGAACTCCCAAGTCAAAGAGAAAATATTACAAGCAGCCAGAAGGACACAGTTCAAATATCATGGAGCTGCAGTCAGGATCACACAGGACTTAGCAGCAACTACATTGGAAGCTCGTAGGGCTTGGAATATAATATACCAGAAGGCACAAGAGCTTAGAATGCAGCCAAGAATCAACTACCCAGCAAGGCTGAATGTCCTCTTCCAGGGAAAAAGATGGACTTTCAATGAACCAGGGGAATTTCA
Source organism: Macrotis lagotis (assembly GCF_037893015.1). Taxonomy (NCBI): domain Eukaryota; kingdom Metazoa; phylum Chordata; class Mammalia; order Peramelemorphia; family Peramelidae; genus Macrotis; species Macrotis lagotis. The sequence continues at coordinate 78,763,487 of NC_133666.1, forward strand.
AATGTTCCTGCTGGAATGGCCAGAGCTGAACAGAAGGTTTGATCTTCAGATACAGGACTCAGGTGAAGCATAGAGATTGGAGGAGAAGGGGAAAATATGAGGGACTTGATGATGAACTGCATGTATTCCTGCATAGAAAAAAATGACACTGATAATACTCATATGAACCTTCTCAGTTAATAGAGCAGGTAGAGGGAGCTTTTATAGTTAAAGCACAGGAGAAAGCTGAATTTGAAGATAAAATATGGTGTAAAACTGGAGTCAATAGAAAAAAGGGAAATGTAATGGGAGAAAGAAAAAGGAGAGGGGGAATAGGCCAAGATATTTCATATAATAAGATTTTTCTTTATTACAATGAGCTATTGCAATGATATGGAAGGGGGGAAGGCAAGGGGGAATGAAGGAATCTTTGCTCTCATCAGAGGTGGCTAGGAGAGGAAACAGCATATATACTCAATGGGGTATAGGCATCTGGAGTAAGAAGGAGAGAAGGCAGACAGGGGGAAGGGGGGAATGCGAGTGATGGAGGAGAGGATGGACCATGGGGGGAGAGTGGTCAGGTATAACACATTTTCTTTTTTACTTCTTGCAAGGAGCTGGGATTGGATGGCTTGTGTGGGACCATAGGTCCAGGTGGATGCTGGGCCTAAGGGGTAGTAAGGGTGTTCAGGGCCTCTTGGCCCCAGAGCTGGGGATCTGTCTGTTGCACCACTCAGCTACCCTACAGCAGAGTCAGAGTGAAAGGAGAGAGAAAATATACTACATGGTAGTGGAGAAGTATGAAAGGAGGGAGTTGAGATCAGCAATGGCAACGGTGGAAAAATATAGAAGTAACTTTTGCCATGGACTTATCATAAAGAATGTAATCCACCTGCAACAGAGTTGTTGGTGTTGGAACAAAGACTCAAGCACATTTATTATTATTATTATTATTATTATTATTATTATTATTATTATTATTATTATCATTATTATTAGGAGGGGGATGCAGGGCAAATGGGGCTGGGTGGCCTGCCTGGGGCCGCATAGCAGGGTGATCATTGGGTGTCTGAGGCCGGATTTGGACCTGGGTGCTCCTGGCTCAAGGGCCAATGCTCTGTCCACCACCCAGCCACCCCTACTTTTATTACTATTTTATTTTATTTTGGGGTTTTTTCTCTCTTTTTTTTTTTGGTTTTTGCAGGGCAGTGGGGTTCGGGTGGCTTGCATGTCACACGGCTGGGTGATTGTTGGGTGTATGGGGCCAGATGTGGGCTCGGGTGCTCATGGCTCTGGAGCTGGTGCTCTGTCCATTGCGCCACCTGGCCATACCTACAATTATTACTATTTTATTTAATTTTAATTTTTTTCTCTCCCCTTTACTTTATCACTCAAGCAAGTCTATATTTATGAGGGAGAGGGGGTATTTTGTTTACTCTTAAACAAGAATATTTTATTAATGTAAAAACATTATTTGTACAAAATGAGAATAAATATTAAATTAAAAAAAGAATATGGATATAGGACTATAATCACATCTGATAATATTTACAATATTTCAGCCTGGTAACCCCCCTGCTTCTGTAGGCACTATTGTAATTTCCATTTTTTAAAAAAGAGGAAACTGAAACTCAAAGAGATTGTGTGATTGAATCCAGGTTTTATGGATGACATGTGTCTACTACTCTTTCCACAATTTATGTAATCACATCAACTATAGAAATAGTGATGATGATGGTGTTGATGACATTTGTCCTTTGTCCTTGAAGACCATGATATCAGGGAGATGATGCCATGACATAAGAGTGAACTGGAATTGAGTGAGGGGGTGCTCATTCTCTCCTCCAAAGCCATCTGATCCAATGGCTAGATATAAATCAGGATGACTGAAGAAGGTCCTGCATGTGTGGGAACAATAGGGAAGGGAAGAAATGGAAACTAGATAAGATTGATGGGTTGGCAGAACAAGGATGTATTGAAAAAAGAGCTTGCTTTTCCTGGAGGGATTTGCATGAACTGATGGTTAGTGAGATGAGCAGAACCAGAAAAACACTGTACACTCTATCAGAAACATGGGGGTGATGTTCAACCTTGATGGACTTGATCATTCCATCAGTGCAACAACCAGGGACAATTTTGGGCTGTCTGCAATGGAGAATACCATCTGTATCCAGAGAAAGAGCTGTGGAGTTTGAACAAATTTCAAGGACTATTCCATTTAATTTAGAAAAAAAAACAGATACCTTATTGTCTGATCTTGTTATCTCTTACACTTTTTTTCTGCCTTAAGGATGTGATTTCTCTCTCATCACACTCAATTTGGATCAATGTACAACATGGAAACAAAATAAAGATTGACAGATTGCTTTCTGTGGGGGGGTGGGGGAGGGAAGTAAGATTGGGAGAAAAATTGTAAAACTCAAAACTCAAAATCTTTAAAATAAATTTTAAAAAAAGAAAGGAAGTAAGGAGGACTTTTTACTTTGTGAACCTCACTTTCCTCTACTGTAAAATAAAAGACAGTCTGTCTTGAGACATTCCAGCTCTGTATCTACAGTGAAGGAGCTCAGACTTGACTGGTAATGATGTTGCCATATTTATGTATACATAATGATTAACCTTTGACTTTTTTCTACTTTGTTTCAATATCCCATTTAAGTTGTTCATCTTAACATCTTTTCTGTTTTAAAGTTTAATAGATGTGAAAAGTAAGGTCAAAAAAGTCAATGCGATTTATTAAGTCATACAGTCAGGAAAGTGGCAAAGCTGGAATTCTTTGCTTCTTATCTGCGTATCAGAATGTCCCCTGGACTTTAAATGCAATTACAGGTATACCAGAATTTCCTTAACAGTTGACTTTAGTAGCATATCAGCAAATGGGGGAATTAAAGACTGGGAGATCATAGATTTAGGGCAGGAGAAAGTGCCTTCATCCTTTCATTGGCTTTAATTCCCTTCTGTTCTCCTGGTGACCTTTGTTTGATAGCACTGAACAGAGAAAAAACATAAGATTGAGTTTGGAAAGCAGGCTGGGCCAATACAATCTGTGATTTAGAAGAATAGAATCTCAGAGCTATAATTAAGATTTTAGATGTCATTTATCTTGGACAGGTGTGAGGAGGAGGGAGGCAGGTTTAAGTATGGACTTTCACTCTGTATGTATAACTACACATATTGTCTGACTGTGTGAGTCTGTGACCCACAGTGTCCATGGGGCCTTTTTAGGAAAGATACACCAGTGATTAGCTATGTCTTTCTCCAGTGCATTAAGGCAAACAAATGAAGCGACTTGTCCAATGCCAGGTTTCAACCCCGTCTTCATTTCTCTGTCAATCAAAGGAGGGGAGGGGTCTCTCGGGTCCTGTTTAAGCTGAGGGTTTGAGGTCACATGTATGATTTGAATGAGACAGAATCATTTTCTCTCTGAGCTACAGACACATTCAGGGCTTGGATACTTTGCTCCTAAGAGAGTGGAGGTTGAGGGCTAGCAAAAGTAAATGGTTTGCCTGGGACCCCACATCTAGTCCCTATAGGGTGGCCCTTTAGGGGGATGAGATTTTTCCCTTCCTCTGGGTGTATGAACCTCGGGATTAAGGGACTTTTGGTTGGGTTTTTTAACAGTTCTGCAGCTTCGAATAAAACTGATCTGGACTGGGTGTGCCTCCTCCGACCTCCTCCCTCAATTTCTGCTTCTCTCATTAAGAAGATGTGAAGGGCCCTCGAGAGGGGTAGGCTTGGGGGGGATTGTGATTGGGGAGAGGGGCAGCCAGCTGTCCCAGGGCTTGTGTTTAAAGGTAGGAACTAAGAGATCTTGGGGGTGCCAGAGGGTGCTGCCCGCTTGGGCTCCAGTTGATTGAATTTTATTGAGTGCACAGAGGGCTGGTTGGGCTGGGGGGGGGGGGGGAGGGTGGTTGGGCGCTCTACACCTGTTCCGATTCCCCAACCCCCACCCCTCCTCCTCTTTCCCTGGATGTCCCGCTGGGAGCATCGCAATAGTTAAGATAAGCCAGCAGGCGGCCAGGGCACGAGGAAGGAGGGGGGCGAGGGTGAGGGGGCAGCTAAAATTAGTCCCGGAGGGTGCGTGGGGGAAGGGAGGAGCACAGAGGACGCCCGATCGTCCAAGGGTGAGCCGTGCGCGTAGCGTGGGGGAGGGGGTCCAGGGACCGCTTGCCTCACAAAGGTGGAAAGCAACGTCACTTGCAGTCCGCGGCCACAGTGGGGTTGGTCTTGCCCCAACTCAGCCGCTGTCCTCGCCTTGCGGCTACGTGAGTACCCCCGGGTTTGGGGAAGGCTCCTGGGGGGGGGGGGGTGACGGGGTGCCCACTTACCACGGTATTCGAACCAAGGACCCAGACTATCGCCACCACTCTCGACGCCCGCCCCGACGGTCCGGGACCGGCGCCGATGGTTGGGAAACTCTGCCTGGTGGATACTCCAGGACCTTGCCTTGGGGCTCCGAGATACAGAGGGGTTGGGAGCTGGGCACCATGGGTGCTGGGGACCAACCTCGGGGTCTTTATTCGGTATGTGAGGGCTAAAGAACTTGCTTGGGGGAGAATTTCTAAGGGGAATCATTAGCTTGCATACCCAGAGGGACTTCGGGGGAGGTGGATGGGTAGCAGTGGTGGGGTGGAGGGCTGAGGAGGGCCCGGCCAAGGACTGGGAAGGTGGGAGAAGGGAACTTGTATTTTACAGAAGAGATCTTACAGATCTTAACAGAAAGGGAAACTGTGGAGAAGAGGAACTCTACACGGCTGAGACTTGAGTCTGCATCTCTCTTACCTACAGGCTAAGTACTGATTCCAGTACTACTTCCTGGGCCATGACCATACCAAGTCTTGTGACATAACTAACTCCTACTTTTTGCCTTATCCTGTGTCCTTCGAGGGAGCTGGTGAAAGTTCTTTTACATCAGACAATCTCACTCTTTTGCCAGACAAGGTTCATATGCTCAAGATCTTCTAAAGGTACTCCCTGGTAGCACTGAAAGGTGGACAGGAGCAGGGCTCACTAGAGGGGTAGCTGACAGGGTCAAGCTCCAATTAAGGCCCTGAGGAATAAGTAAAACGTACAAACTTTGGGTCAGTCTGGGATGATGCCTCTCCCCTCCACAAACCATAATCAGACTCCAGCTAGAGAACTTTCCGGGACTTGGAGGTGAAAACCTAGGAAGGCCCCTGTTTCTTCAGGAAGCCCTTAGCATAAAGAGAACTTACATGGTGAGCGTGGCTGAAATGTGTAGTGGCAAAGAGCTGACCTTTGTGAAAGAGGAATGAAGAGAGGCTTGATGGAGGGGAGCAGCATCAGAGTTGGGTTCTCCAAAATGGGAAATAAGGGAAATGGTAACTTGGAGGCAGAGCTGGAGGTTCCAGCCTGGATTGCAAAAGAGATACAAATGATCTCTTGACTAGAGTTTATGCCCCATCCCCCTTTTCCCACCCTGAACAGATCTGCTATGTTTTGTTAAATAGAATAAAAGGAATTCTTCTTCAGTCTACAGAAATGAATCAAATGGACATAAGGAAGATATTCTCCCTGCTGCAAGAATCTGACCAAGACAGCTCTGGTGAGAAACAAGAACTTAATCAAACTGTCCATAACAACAATGCCAAAATCTTAGACCAGCTCCTTTGCCAGGAACGCTACAAGCGCTTTATCAACAGCCTCAGTGGCTGGGGTGTACCAGGTACTCCATTACGCCTGGCCGCCTCTCATGGCCACCTCAACTGCCTGAAAGTTCTCTTGGCTCATGGGGCAGAAGTGGACAGCTTAGATGTTAAAGCTCAGACACCCCTGTTCACTGCCGTCAGTCGTGGGCATTTAGACTGTGTTCGAGTACTACTGGAAGCTGGAGCCAACCCTGGAGGCAGCATCTATAACAACAGTTCCCCACTGCTTACAGCTGCTAGAGATGGTGCCAGCGAGATTCTGAAAGAGCTCCTCAGTCACGGAGCAGAGGTCAATGTCAAAGGTAGAGCTACACAGCGGGCTTCTAGCATTATCTCCTGCTCTGGACCTCTCTACCTATCAGCTATCTATGGCCATCTTGAGTGCTTCCGCTTTCTCCTGCTATATGGAGCTGACCCAAACTACAACTGCACAGATAAACACCTGCTTTCACGTATATCCAAGCCACGCACACTGCTAGAATTCTGCCTGCAACACAACTGCCCCCTCGAATACATCCAGTTGCTTGTGGACTTTGGGGCCAATGTATATCTCCCATATCTCCCACTAGTGAAGACAGACCCAGAAGGGGAAGGTGTGGCTCTACTGCTGAGAGAAAGAAGTGAGTGAAAAGGAGAGAGGAGAGGGTTCCTGGGGCTAGTCTTAGGCAGAGCTTCTATGGGAAATCAGTACCCTCCAATGGGGACCCTAGAACAAGCCCCTGTGCCTTGCCAGAGCTTCTCTGGGAACCACAACAACCCAAGATCTTTTCCAAGAGAACACATGCCAATTTTTATCCCCCTTTCCCCTAAGTGGTTGAATCCTGATATCACTACTTTTGTGTTCTCAGGAAAATTATTTAGAAAACTTTCTGGGCCCCAATTTCCTCAATTGTAAAATGAGGGGATTGAACATAATGGTCTCTAAAGTCCCTTCAAACTCTAAAATTTCTGTGGATTCCCCTATGCAATCTTCTATGGATTAGAGGATTTAAAGCTGGAAGAGACCCTAGACATCATCTGGTTCCCAGCTCTCTTATCAAATGAGGAAAGAGGTTAAATGACTTGCTTAGAGTCATTAGTTACATAATGTCAGAGTCAGCAATAAAATCCTGGACTCTTGACTCCAAAGTCTAGGGCTTTCTTTTTGGACAGATTGGGATTGGAATAAGCAGAAAGTTGAGAAGGGGAGGGGAGAGAAGAGTGTGAGTATATTTAGAGCAATAAGGATGTAGAAAAACTGCCTTTCCTCAGCTCTGTTATCTCTCCCTCCAGCTCATCCCAAATCTCTGATGTCCCAGGCTCGTCTTGCATGCCGAAAAGCTCTTCAGGGCTCTTACCCTAACAATGTCATCGACCAACTAGATATTCCACCTGTGTTGATTAACTACCTCAAGCACCAGCCATAGGGCAAGGTTGTACCTTACCTAGGAAAGCAGAAAATCCAGTACATCCCATAGCCTATCCACTCTTAAAAGTAACACCTGCCATCTTCCTGGAACTGGTCACTTTTTCAGTCCAAAATAAAGTGCAGAAAAGTAGACTCAAGAGTTTGTTTATGCCCACTTCAACCCCTCCCTTCCCACCCCTATTACCAAGAGAAAATCTTGCTACTATTTAGAACTACAGAAAATCCTGTTAGTGTAGGGTGCACAGACCATCCCCCTTTTCAAGCTATCTTAATTCCAGTTTGATAAATAACAGATCTTGCCCCCTACCCTCTACCCCCCCACTATCAAGTACTCTATTAGCTTTTAGTAGATGTGTACCTGTTCATTTTGCTCATAGTTCTAGAGACTCTGAAACCCATCATCCACTGAATTTGTCTCCCAGTTTGGATTGTTCCAGTTCTTTCCTCATTATGAAGAGTATGATGGGAGTTAGACAATGGCAGTCCTCTTCTCCCTCCTCACCCCCTTTCACAGACGAAAAAACTCACTCCCAGAACAGAAAGCTGAAGTAAAGTGATTTGTCTAAGTTGACAAGTTTCAAGGCAATGTGAAGTATAGATGTGTTCTGGATTCAAAACACTTGGGTTAGAATCCATGGTTAGGTGGCACAGTGGATAGAGCACTGGCCCTGGAGTCAGGAGTACCTGAGTTCAAAACCAGCCTCAGACACTTACTAATTACCTAGCTGTGTGACCTTGGGCAAGCTACTTAACCCCATTACCTAGCAAAATCCTAAAAAAAAATCCATGCTTAGTTCTCACTTTTAAAATACTGAACAAGTTTTCCCCTTTCCATGTTCTATTTCTTCTACTGGAAAATGAGGGAATTGGACTAGACAGTCTCCCCATCGGACCCTAAATGGCCCAGCCAAGACTTGAGTCCATATCTGCTGACCCTCCTCTCCCCATCCAATATATGATATCAACTGGAAAGGATCGCCAAAGATCTTGGATAATCTATTACCCTGCCTCAAAGCATAAAGGGGACTATTTATATTATTTCTGGTTGTTGTGGGCAGCAGTAATGTCTGGACTAGTACCCAAGCTCGATTTCCAACTCTGGTCTCATTCAAACAGGTCATAAAGTCTCCCACCCTGCCCTAATATTCTCATTGTAGTTCCTTATAATCTGGCAAAAGACCCTAATAAAGAAACCCTGAGCAGCAGGGTTTTGACAATGTCAAATAAGTAGTATTGGGGTCTAAGACCTCAGTTTTTGAAAAAGTGTTGCAGTCATCATCATTCCATATGGGCCTATCTCATGCTTTAGATCATTTACTGGGATAGAGTCAGTGCTTTCTGCTCCAAACTTCCATGAATGAACACCTAGGATTTCAGTTGTGAAAGTTAAGTTTCTAAAATCTTATATTTCTAATCAAAAACTGGTTTCTCATAGAGGTTTATAAGTCTGAACGTTAATCTGAATGTTAGCTTCTGCCCTTTTGAGGTCTGTATACTCTCCAGCTATAAATCAAAAGGTGGTCTCTGACTGTGTGGATTAGCCTAGTTCCCACCTCTAAAATGCAGTTATACATTGTCTTTCCCAGTTGTGTGAACAATTTAGAGAATTATCATCCTGAGGAATCAGGAAACTGCCTATCTCTATAAGAGATCTAAATAAATTCTTATGACATTTTAGAATGGGAGAAATTCCAATGTTTTATAGGTCTATAACATATCTGGTAACATAAAATATCAAGTCATGAAAGAAGACAATGGTCTTGCTGCTTATTGGATCTTTGTCAGTTTTGACATAGAACAGACTTTATGGATGGGTAAGGAGATCATAAAGTAATGCGCTAATGTGTATTCTGGTTGGCTTCCAAAAGTGTATGAGACTTTGTGTGATTTCTATAAATACTCTTCTCTCATTTTGCTCTGGCTAGATCTCTAGTCGTGACTTCCACTTTATAGATTTTGAAGTAAATCTTAGAGAACAAACTTCATGTATAACCTAAAATTTCTATTGTCTTCATTTTTAATCTAAAAATTAAGGTTCACATGGTATACCCCCTGATTCCCTCATAGGCCTTGCACCTGGGTAAATCTTTTGCTGGATTCAGCATCATTTGCAAAAATGATTTTTTTTTTCTCTTCTAAAACGTGTGCCTGTTCTCTGGTCCTTCCTGTCCATCTCCACTATGTGCTCCTGAGCTTTCATTTCTCTGCTGCCCTCAATCACTGACCTATCTTAGGCTGCCTTTGGGAAAAATATGAAGCCTTTTTGCTTCCAGTTCAGGGTCTCTATGAGTGGTGGAGATGCCCCTGGGGCCTGGAAGGCTATGTCATCAGGGCCCAAACTCTGGCTGGACTTACTAAACCTTCTCTGATCCATTTTTGTGTCTCCCATGCACCAGCCAGGTTATATTCTGGGAGATAGCACCACTACTGGCCACCAGGGGACAGAGTTGGGGGTTTGTTTATTTGGGTTTGTTTGAGGGTTTTTTGGTTCGTTTTTTTAGTCACAGAAACACAGTAGGTTTAAGGAAGGCATGGAGAGGCTAGGGTCTTTTTCAAGAGAGAGGAGCATGCCCGACAGTAAACTATGATTCTGTATCCTTGAAACCCTGAATTCTGACTTTAAACTCAAGGACTTGCTTGCTGAGGGTGAAGGCTTGAGTTCTAGCATGGACTTCAAAGGACCTTGATTCCAATTTCAACTGTCTTTTGCTCCTAGATAATGTTGACAGGTCACCACCCTGGATCGTTGTTCATCTGTAAAATGAGGGAAGAGGCCTAAATTATTTCTATTTTATAGGTGTGGAAACTGAGGCAGAAGTTAGGGGACTTTACCCAGGGTCTCTCAGCTAGGGTGTGAGGCTGGGTTTGACTTCAAAGTGTACCACCTAGCTGCCTTGGTTGGTGTCATAAATATTCAGCTATGTGTGTAGCCTTTATGATGTTGCTAAAGGAGAGCCAGACACACTGGGGAAATTTGAAGGGAGTGAGATCACCTTCACGGGTTCCTATTCCCAAAGGATGCCAGGAAGGGACAAGAATGAGGGAGAGGGACAAAGTCAATTTGCAAATTGAGGCACAGCAAAGGCAGCTTTGCAGGTCCACTGGATTGCTCTTCCTGGTGTAGGGAGGAAAAGACAGTCCTGATTACTGCTCCCTTTCTGTTTCCACAGACAATTCAGAATGTCTAGTAAAGTAGCAGACTGGGGGAGTTAGTACAGTGGAACGAGTATCTCACTTGGCTAATTCCTGGAAAGACTCTTCTCCATGAAGTGAAGTGCCTTCAGACACTGGATAGTCGTGTGACTGACCCTGGACAAGTCGGTTTCTTTTTGAAGAGAGAGGTAACCCTTGTGTGCCTCAGTTTCCCTCATGTATAAAATGAACTGGAGAAGGAAATGGCAAACCGGGCCAGCATCTCAACCAACAACATCCTAAACAGCAGTTTCCTCTGGTTGGGAAGTAACCCTAGGAGATTGCTTAGGGCTCATTTAATCTAATAGCCTCGTTTCTCAAAGGAAGAAACTGAGGCAAAGGAGCACTCACCCCAACCTCAACCTCATCAGAATTTGCAACCAGGAGAAGCTCAACGCTTGGTGGATTGAATGGCCTCTAAAGTCTCTTCCCACCCAGGGTCTTCCTAACTGTTGGCTTAAGGTCAAGAGACTGGGGGGGGGGGGGCAGATGAGGCCCTAGGTGCCCCGAGCACCCAGTGCGGTCCAAGAAAGCACGACCAAAACCAATCCAGAAGAGAAGGCCGAACACAAACTAGCCTCGGGATGGAAAGGTTGGGGGGGACCTCGGGGTTCGAGAGGGGACCCCGGGAGCCCCCTCCTATCTCTTTAAATAGAAGTCTTGGAAGGCAAGCCGCACCGGGCTGAGGTGGGGGCGCTGCAGGGGCCCGGGACGGAGATGCGGAGAGCCGGGTGCGGGGCCCAGGGCCCGGGAAGCGAGCCCCGAAGGGGTGCGACCAGAGCGCCGCGCGACCGCCACCCGGTCCGGCCAGTCGGGGCAGGGCTACGGGGCCTGCAGGGCTGCCGGCCGACTGGGGGCGCTAGGCAGCCTGGCTTCCCCATCCCCCCCCCAAGGCTAATTTGCATTTAAAGAGACACACTCGGAGGCCGCCCGGGGATGGGCGGGGTTCGCCTCCCGGATGAGCCGATTGGTTGTGGCGCCTGCCGGTCCGGAAGAGGGGAGGGGAGGAGACGGGAGCGGGGGAGAGGTCCCTCCCCGCGATTGTGGCGCCCGCCGCGGAGGGGAGCGCGGAGCCCTGCGATCGGGGAGGCGGGGAAGCTGGGCCGAGCCGCGGGGGGAGGGGAGGGGAGGGGCGGGGCGGGGCGGGGGCCAGTGCCGGAGGTGACGGGAACCTCGGCGGCGGCGGCGGCGCGGGAGACAATGCCGGAGCAGGGAGGCGGCGTCTGCGGCCCGGTAAGTCGGCGTCTCGGCCGGGCGGCCCGGAGGCTCGGCCGCAGCTGGGGGGGGGGGGGGGCGGGGGGGGGGAGATCCGGACCACACCGGGCGGCCGCGGGAGGGGGGAAAGAGGGCGCCCCCCGCCCCTCTCTCCTTTGGCCGGCCCCGAGGAGCCCAGAGGCCCGGCATACGCGCGCACACACAAGCATGCTCACATATATGCAAACGCACATACATGCAAGCCCACGCATGCAAGAGCACACACCCTCCGGGACACACCCACTGTGACCTGAGGCAGAGGGCATCCGGGCTAACACGGAGGGAATCGAGAGCCACACGCGTGCCCCGACGGCTGGAGTGTACCCCCACCCCCGCCCCCCGACGGCCTGTCGGCCGCCAGGCTTAGCCTCTGAGCCAGTGGGAGGGCCCCAGACCCTGAGCCAAAAGCTGGCGCCTCACACATCTCTGGCAAGAGAAGGGGTACGAGATGCTGAGAGCGACGCTGACACCCCCGAAGTGAAGCAGAGCAAGGGCACCCCGTGTGCAAACCCCGGAACCCAGTATTGGCCTAGGTGACTTGCCACAGAAGCTGCCCTGGCCTTCCAGTCCTCCACCACACCCTTCTTTTCTTTGACCTCTTTCCCTTCCTTATTCCCTAGCACATCTCCCTGCCCTTCTCTAGAGTCAACTGAGCAGCTGCGGGTCCCCCCCCCCTCCAGCCGCGGTTGGGGTGGAGGTACAATATGAAGGGAAGTGCATCCAAATAATTAGGGGAGGCAGAGGTAGAGAGAAAGGGAGCCCTTTTCCCTGAGAAAGGGAAAAGAAGAATCTTCCAGTTTTTGTTATGAAGATACGTCCCCAGCACAGGTGCCCATTGACTCCCCTGGACTTAAGTGTTTTCCCCCTCCTGGGTCATCTTTCTTCCTCCCCTCACTTCTAGCTGACATATTCAGTTATTTAGGGTTCCTCCTTCTGCCGAGATTTGTTTTGGCTCGAGGTGAGGCACATCTGCTTTTTGTGGAAGCATAGAAATGAGAATGGACTTGGAAAGGACTCACCCAAGGTCACTAGCTAGGGTCTTAATGGGAATCGCTGGTCCCACATAACATTTGTCCCGCCCTCTTTTCCCCACCTCCTGCCTGAAAGAGGAGAGCTGGCCTTGAGAAGGAGGGCAGAGGGGGAGGGGCCACGGACTCTGCCTTCTTTGGCTCCAAGTTTCTGGGAGGTGTACTATAGACCTGCCTATGGATGCAGGGCCTGATGGGGAAGAAGTGGGAGAGTCCCTTTGTTCCTTGTGGCTACTGACCAGGAGCAAATCCCTGGAAAGCTTTGGAGGGTGGAGAACCCACAGACCTGCTAAGGCCTTGGAAAGAAAGGTATGGGTGTTCTAAGATTGACTTGAGCTTCACACCTTCTTAGAGCCAGGCCTAGAGGTTTGGGACACCTAGGACTTCCGTGAATGGTATTCTTTTCTCTTTGATGGGTCATTCTAGAAGCATCCTATGAAAGCCAACTGTCCCAGAAGAGCAAAGCCTTGAGCAAGGACCCACAGTCCTTAGCCCTTCCTTGCTACCTACAACAATCCCTGTATTTATTAAGCAACTACTGTGTACTGTCAGTGTGGCAAAAATAGGATTCCTGTCCTCTAGGAGGTGACATTGGAAACAAGTGGTAACAGCCTAGGTTCAGAGGTGGTCATTCCGTATTCCATGCTAAGTAGATTATTAGGAAACAGAACAAAATGTCTGAGGCTGGAGAGTCAGAGCCCTTGCCAGCAGGGGTGATAAGGAAGTCAGTTTGGGAATGAGGCTGCAATAGTGGGAGAAGAATTGAATAGGTAAGAGAGGGAAAAGAAGCTGTTTAGGAGGAACAGAGCATAGGGTTGGCTCTAACGGGAAACAAAGCCAATGAAATAATTACATGCAGGTGGGGGGGGTGCTAGGAAAGAGAGATCGGAACCCTTGCAGACTTCTAAGCAGAGAATGACCAGATTCAGGCAACAGTGCAAAGGATGGGGGGGGGGCAAGGGTCACTGTCCATGGCAAGAGATGTTAGATGGCATCAATCATTCAGGTATGTGAGCTGTACAGAACAGACTTCTAGAGACCATGAGGTCCAATAGAAAGAAACAGAGGACCTGGACTCAAATCCCACCTTGGATGCTTTACTATCTGTATGACCTTGACCAAGTCTTCCCTTCACTGGGCCTCAGTTCCCTTCCTTGTAAAAATTGGAGATTGGACTAGATAGCCTCTGACATTCTGCCTTTAGATCTAGGAGCCTATAATTCCTCCCCTTCCTTGATCCCTAGAGTCCTGACCTGGGTCCCAAGCAATATTTGGGTTATAATGCAAGAATGAATCACAGTCTCCAGGCAGGCATCTTCTCTCGATCTTCCAAGAGAAAAGGGATCTTGTGGGCAGGAGGGACCCTTCCAAAGGCTCCCTAAGACAGGTAGCTTGAGTATTCCTGTGCTGTGCTGCTTAATAGTGTCCTAAGACTCAGGCAGGAACCCTGCCCCAGGTCACACAGCTGGCAAGTCCCAACCTTAAACCCACGCCTTCTGACTTCAGACCCAGACCACCTTTCATGGAAAGTCAATAAAATGCTAACTAAGAGCAGTACAGCTGTGCTGAAGTGGACCGATGTTTGCTCACAAACTCAACACAGTGGTAAAAATGTAGGGCCTGCAGGAAAATGCTGCTCCTTGAAATTAGTGTTTGTACCTGAGAGCTCCTCCCCACAACTGAGACCATCAACCCATCTCTAAGGAGGGCTTTTCTTTTATCACTAACATCTGAAACTTTGGAGCTAGAAACCAAAATGGGGGGGGGGGTTTCAATTATATCTCCTTGGACATCTTGGGGAAACTCAAACCACTGAATGACCTACTTCCCCCCAATCCTTGAACTTGACCCTTCATTGCATTCGTCCTCAGTTGATGAGAGAGGAAGAGGAGAAAATATATGGCCGCCACCCTCCCATCATGTGGCAATGTCTAAGAAAGAACCCCAGGCTGAGATATCTGGATTCCCGCTATTTCATTTGAGGCACTGGATCATAGGTTTTCTCTGAGTCTCAGTTTCCTCAAATGAGGACCTGGGCTTAGGCAATCTCAGAAAGGACCCTTCTAGAATTTCCATGACCTTGAGAAGGCAGGGAAGTGACACATTACCTGGCAGTCTATTTGAAGTGTTACAAATACCTCTGACTGTTAGTGTGACACTCTGAAAGTGTGAGCAGGGAGTAGCTCTTTGGGGCTGAATCTTGGAAGTGGGAGGGAGTCAGGGAAGCCCAGAGCTCATTTCCTCCATTCCCCTGTGGGGCTGCCAGGTGAGGGTAGATGGGAGCTAATGGTGGCTGTCTTTACCCACCTCTCCAGTTAGGTGACTCCTTTGAAAAACTCCTTGGAATCAGTCCCCTCTCCTCTGGTTGAAAAATCGCCTTTACTCTTCAGGGCAGATGGGAAACAGCTACTCACCATGTTCTATCCAGAGTAGTGCCAGTCATGGAAATGGACGTTTTTAGAGCTGGGGAAGAACCATAGAAAACCCAGTCTCAGGACTTGAAAGGACATTGGTGATGAGACAAAGTGGATAGAACCCTGGGTTTGGACTAATAGAACTGGGCTTCTGCTCTTTGGAGCTGTCCAACCTTGGGCACCTCATAGGTTCACCTCCCCAGTCTTCATTTCCTCACCTGCAAAGTGAGGGGTAAAGACCCCTAGAGTTAGACTCCTATAACTCCCTTCTGGTCCCTTCTCCTGAAGAAATCCTTTTAGTTCCATAGATCATTTAGTTTCAACCTCTACTTTTATAGACCATTCCACAGGCTCAGAGAGGGCAAGTAATTTACCCAAGGTCACTCAGCTACCAAATGGCACTAGGAAGGTACACTAGGCGGTGCAGTAGATAGAGCAGTGACCCTGAAGTTGGAAGGACGGGAGTTTGAATCTGGCGTCGGCCAACTGACACTGACTAGCTGTGTGACCTTGCACAAATCACTTAAGCCTGATTGCCTCCTATCCAGGACCATTTCCAGTCATCCTGAGTCCTATCTGGTCACTGGATCCAGATGGTTCTGGTGGAGAAAGTGAGGCTGGTGACTTGGTACAGCACCCCTTCACTCAAATCCAATTCATGTGCTTGTCATGGTCTTCAAGAATGAAGGACAAGGGGTGGCTAGGTGGCATACTGGATAAAGCACCTGCCCTGGAGTCAGGAGTGCCTGGGTTCAAATCCGGTCTCAGACACTTAATAATTACCTAGCCGTGTGGCCTTGGGCAAGCCACTTAACCCCATTTGCCTTGCAAAAAAAAAAAAAAACCTAAAACCTGAAAAGAATGAAGGACAAACATCAAAAGGCAGAGCCATGACTAGAATCCTTGTCTTCTCTCCTATATTTCTTTTTTTTTAATTGAATAATCTCAAAATCTTTCATTTTTCCTCACATGTTTTAGTTTTCTGACCAGTGAGTTAGGAATAAAGGAATTTCAAATAGGGAGGAAATAAGGTCTTTAGGCTAGAGGTGGGAAAGGAAGCAAAATGCTAGCCAGGTGGGTTGCTGAGTATTTGAGACATTGGATGATCTAGGCCCTGCATTCCTGCTTCTTAACTGTAACCTTGGCTAAGTTCACTTCTTCTCTGTAGCTACAGAGACCTATTCTTCACCAAAGTAAGGGACTCAAACTCTGTGCTTCTGTCAGCTCCAGATCAAGGATCCTAAGCCTCTAGATTAAAGTGCTCAATTTCATCCACCCCCAGCCCCTCTGGGATACTGGAAAGATTTTTAAAAAATGAGAAAATCACTTGTTTGGGCTGCTAGGGAAGGAGGGAAGCATCCACTTGGCAGGAGAAGGCTGATTTCTGTTGCTGGAGGCTCCCCTCAGCCCTTTGCCCTAGATCTCCAGTGACCTTATAATGGGTCTATGGTCCTCTTTAATCTTTCTGTTTGAGTTTTAAGGTATGTGGGTATGAGTGAGTATAGATCGGGAGAGTTGTTCAGTCATTTAACTCATGTCTGACTGTCATCTCATTTGGATTTTGTTTTGTTTTGTTTTGTTTTGACAAAGATACTGGAATGGTGAAACTGAGGCAAACAGGGTTAAATGACTTTCCCAGGGCTATCCCTGGAAAAAGGTAGAAGGATGTATACAGATGGGTTAGGGTATGGGTATGTGTGTAGATGGGGGGTATGTTTGTATATGGAGGGATAAAATGTGGGTGAAGGTGTGAATATGAAAGGAGTGTGGATGTAGGGGGCATATGTATGTAGGTGTGAGTGATACATTTTGTGTGTGTAGGAGAGTATAGGAAGCTATATATGTATGTAAGTATGGATATGTGTCGATGTATATGTGAAGGTATATATAAGACGGGGCTGGTAGACACCCCATCCTGCTTCTAAGCATCCAAGTCCTCTCTCAGCCATGGTGGGGAGAGTGGAAGAGGGGGCCCACTACTCCTAGTTCCCTTGAACCAGCGTCTTTACTGGAGAATCCATCTTTAGAACCCATCTGATAAGCAGATGGATGGGCAGGAGAGGGCTGTCCTGCCTGGGGACCCTTCCTGTGGGCCACTTATAGGTAATCTTCACAGCCTAGGACCCATTTAGTTTGAGAAAAAAAGCATCTGGCTTAACCACAGGGACATTAGATTGGGCAGCAGAGAATTGGGTCTCTAGTGTGATGCTATGCTGTGGCTTACTTAGCTATGTGACTGACTGGGGAAGATGCTTACTTCTTTGGCCCTCAGTTTACTCTTACATAAAATGAAATCATCAGACTAGATGAGACTATAGCTCTTCTGGCTGTGGGTCCTTTATTCACAGGTGACCCCTCTGCCCCAAAGGAGTGAAAGGAGATTGGGAACAAACTGATCTGAGGCCCAACCCAAGAGTGAGCTCAGAAATACTGGGCTGGTGGATCTGACCTTGGGCGGAGAGTCCCATGGCAGACTCCCAATATCAAGGCCACCCGTCCTTAAAGCAATAACACGTGGGCAGAAAATGCCAAGAATTCAAGTTATCTCTAAGGGTAAAGTTCTGCCATCTCCTTTGTTCAGTAAGCATTTATTAAACGCCTACCATGTCCCAGACTGTGTATCTCTATGGATGTCAAGGCAAAAGTGACACAATCGTCCTCACTGGGAGTTGCCACATATACTCAGAGAAATTCAGACAGAAGGAGGATATGAAAAGCCTATCCAAGGGGGTAGACAAACTTAGAAAGATGGCATTGCCCTCATAGAAAGGGAAAAGTGAAGGAAAGAGCTGGAGCCAGGGAGAAGTCTCTTGGTACAGGTTGAATTTGAGATGCCATAGGAAGACCAATTGGAAATACTCACTAGCCCATTGGTGATGGAGGCTGTTATTAAGCTAATTCTTGACTTTCTCAGCCAAACTCCTTGTTCTCCAGATGACCTGAGGCAAATTCCTTTTACTTTCCAGCCTTGGTTAGCCCCTCTTTCAAAACTGGGATAATGACCCTAGCCTCTTCTAACTGCAGGTGTCACTATAGTGGAAAATAGTTTTGAAAATAAAAAGCCTGGGGCAGCTAGGTGGCCAGTGGATAGAGTACCCACTTGCCCTGGAGTCAGGAGGACCTGAGTTCAAATCCAACCTCAGATACTTAATAGCTGTGTGACCTTGCACAAGTCACTCTTAACCTCATTGCCTTAAATAAATAAAAAAAAGTTTTAAAAAGAAAAGAGGGGCAGCTAGGTGGCGTAGTGGATAAAGCACCGGCCCTGGAGTCAGGAGTACCTGGGGTTCAAATCCGGTCTCAGACACTTAATAATTACCTAGCTGTGTGGCCTTGGGCAAGCCACTTAACCCTGTTTGCCTTGCAAAAACCTAAAAAAAAAAAAAAGAAAGAAAAGAAAAGAAAAAGGCTTACCCTTATGACCTTGGTATATGGCTCAGTGTAGCTACTCAGGCACTTCTTGGTGTCCCAAAGCCCAGTGGGTGGTTTGCCTGGCCAGAGGACCCCTCAGAGCTAGGAGAATGGCAGTACCCAGTAAATGGGACATTCGCCTTTGGCATTACCAGAGAAATTAAGTCATGGATCCACTTGCTTCTGCCAATCACCAATTGTATGGTCCTGATCTAGCCCCTTCCTCTGTGTAGGCCTCACAGTTCTGCATCTTTAGAAATAAGGGCTTGGAGTAGCTCACCTCAGAGACTCCTTTGATGTTGAAAATATTGCCAGTTGGTTGTATGGGCCTACACTTTCCTGGGGACATGGAAATATTACAGTAAATCTCCTCATGAGATGAGGTCAGTTCAACAACCATTTGGACACCAAGAGAAACTGAAGCCCAAAGACTTTTGGTGACTTGCCCAGACCCAATCAGCAAGTCTGGGCAGGACCAGGGTTAGCCCAAGGTTGACTGGAGTCTGTGATTGCAAACTGGGTTAGCTGTTTTGTTACTTCTTTGGAAATGAGACTAGATCAGACTTAGCCAAGCTTGGAAGGCCTCTGTAGAGTTGATAAAGGAGCCTTGGGACTGATAGTTGTCTTGCATCCCTCTGAGGTCCAGCTGGACCTAGCAGGGTAGATTAAGGGAAGATTGGAGGAAGAACTGGATGTGTGATTTAGCACTGGAGTGAGTGACCAAGAAATGCTGGTATAAGCTCCTTCCCCAGAGATGATTTTGAAATCAGGATACTGAGAGGTCTCTGCTTGGAGACTAAGCTTGCCTGAAGACAGATGGATGGACAAATGTCCAGATTTGGTGATTCTGGGCCTGTCCTCCAATATAAGCCAGGGACTTTTGATGCCGCCTCCAGAAAAGGCCCAGGGCCAGAGGAGAGAAAGGACTCCAAGGTATTGGGGCCACATCCAGGTCTGCTGCCCACATTGCACCTCCCTGATCCAGGTTAGGACATCTCCCTCTCTGGCCTTCATTTTCGTCCTCTACAAAATGAAAGGGTTGAGCTACAGGATCTCTAAGGGCCCTTTCAGCTCGAAAATAGTGAATTCTGTGATGTGCAGGGAATCCACAGCTGGGCCCACAGCCAAGGTAGGGTGTGCTAAGTGACCAGGAGGCTGTGCCCAGACAGCACAGAGCTGGGTCAGGGTGGAGGAAGAGGTTGACCTTCCTTTCTTCCTCCCTTTTTTTTCTTTCTTCTTTCCCCCTCCCTCCCTTCTATCCTTCCATTTCTCTTTTCTTTCCTTCTTTCTTTCTCTTCTCTTCTCTTCCCTTCCCTTCTTTCTTTCATCCCTCCCTTCTTTCCTTCCTTCCTCCTCCCTCTTTTCTCTTCTTCCTCTTTTACTTCCTCCCTCCTTTCCTTCCTTCCTTCTTTTCCTCCTCTCCCCTTCTTTTCTTCTCTCCCTTTCCCCCTCCTTCATTCCTTCTTTCCTTCTTTCTTCCCTCCCTTCCTTTCTTCTTTCCTACTTACTTCCTTGTTCCCTTCTTTCTTTCTTTCCCTTTCCCTCCTACCCTTTCTTCTTTCTTCCTTTCTCCCTTCTTTCCTTCCTTCCCTACTTCTCCTTTTACTTCCTCCCTTCTTTCTTTCCCCCTCCTTCCTTCTTTCTTTACACCTTTCTTCCCTCCCTTCCTTTCTTCTTTCCTACTTACTTCCTTGTTCCATTTTTCTTTCCCCTTTCCTTCTCCCTTCCTTCTTTGTCTTCTTCCTCCTTTCTTCCCTCCCTCTCTCCTTCCTTCCCTTCTTTCTTTCTTCCTTCTCTCCTTCCCCTCCTTTCTTTCCTCCTTACTTCCCTCCTTTTTTCTTCTTTCTTTCCCCCTCCTTCTTTCCTTCCTCCTTTCCTTCTTTCCTTCCTTCCTTTCTTTCCTTCCTTTTTCCCTCTACCCTTCCTCCTTCCCTTCCTTTCCTCCTCCCTCTCTCCCTCCCTTTCCTCTTTCCTCCTTACTTCTTCCCTCCTTTCTTCCTTTCTCCCTCTTTCCCCCTCCCTTCTTTCCCTCCTCCTTCCTCCTTCCTTACCTCCCTTCCTTTCTTCTTTCCTTCCTATTAACTCACCAGCTATAGAAGTACATTGCAATGGACCAAATCTCTCTTGCTCTGGATCTCTCTCAGCTCCTTTCCCTTCCCCTTTCCACATGTACCTCTCCCTATTCACCCCCCCCAACCCCCTGCTCCTTCAGAGGATCACCAGAGCAGGACTAGGGCCAGAGTACAAATTTCTCTCACCCTGACAAAGGGGTGGTTTTTCTTAGGGGGCATTTATTAACCTTGTGAGGTCAGGGTTTTTATTCTGCTCATGTTAATGATAAGGAAACTGACCAAGAGAAATTGACTTGCCCAGGGTCTCACAACCAGTAGGGGTAGGATTTGAACTTGGGTCTTCTTGACTCCAATTCCAGGATTCTGTTCACTGTAATAAAGTTTCCTATATGCCTACTATGTGTTAAATGCTGGAAAGATGAAGAGGTGTGAAAATAGTCCCTGCTTTTTCTGGAACTCTTGGTCTAATGAGGGAGACAGAAGGTAAAAAATTAGGTGATCTGAAAGGGGAAACCAGGATGGGCCTCCAGAGGAAGCCAGAGTAAAAGTGGAGAGGCATGAAGAACCAAGAGAGAAGGTACCATTTCAAAGACATGCATTTGGAAGATGTGGCCCTGGATGTGACATATAGCATAGAGGCCAATGAGCTAGAGAAGGAAGTGGCCAAAGTACTATAGTGTCTTGGTGAGGAAAACTCCCCACAGGAGGATTCATGGAGTCACAAAGAGTAGGTCAGTGAACAACAGCAAAACTGGGGCATAGAGTTTGATGGGAATAATGATGTAAGAAGATTCTAAGTTGGAAGGGTCCAACTTGTGAAGGATTCTTAACGACTAAACAAAAAGTTTTATGTTTGGTCCTGGAGGCGATAGGGAGCCACTGCAACTGATAAAGTTAGGAGAGTTACATGTACAGACCCTCACTTTAGGAGGATGACTTTGATGGCTGAGTTGGTGTTGGACTGACCTGAAAAGGTGCTGGAAACAGGGAAACCAGTGCTAGCTGTGAAGCCTTTCAGTTCTCTCTCTCCACAGGAGGTACAACTGCTTCTGTTCTCTGCCCCTTTCAAACTTCTTTTGTTCTAGTCAGTGATTCCTTCTATATGGTATTCAAAGTCCTCCATGCCCTGCTGATATCCAGCCTTAGCTAATCTGATGTAGTTAATGAGGCCCTGGACTTGGAGGCTAGGAACCTTGAGTTTGACTCCTTCCCTTGGTCTCATTTGCCTATTCTGTAACATGAGGGGGTTGGGCACTGGCTGGCCTCTGAAGTCCCTTCCAGCTGAAGATATCCAACCCTAACAGAATTTCTCAACATGTACCTTAAGTTCCATCCAAATGTCTGCCTTTTCCCCAGATGTTCCTTCTTCCAGGACCTCCTCACATTTCAGCACATTCTGCACCCATTATGTGTGCTGAATTGTTAATGCTTATTAAATTGTTTTTGAATTGTGGGACCTGGCTTCCATTCCCCTTCCCCTCCAGGTGGCTACTGGGAAATATATCACCTTCAACCCCAACAACAATGGAGACACATTGCTTCAATCTTTTCAATATTTTCTCTCATGATCTTCAGTGTTCAGAGCCCTGAGCCCAGAGTCAGGAAGATTGCAGTTCAAATCTGGGCCTCAGATATCTTCTGACTACATGACTGTGGACAGTTCATGTCACCTTTATCAGATGAATCTGCTCATCTGTAAAATGGGAATAATTATAGGTCCTACTTCCCAGAGTTGTTGAGAAGATCAAATGAGACATTGTGTAAAGTACATGGCAAACCTCAAAGCACTATATAAACATTAGCTGGTCTTGTTTTTACTGCACTTCTAAGACTGTAGAAGTGACTCAGTCTCTTCTCCTAATTTTACAGATGAGGAAACTAAGGCACAAAGAAGTTAAATGCTTTGCTCAAGGTTATCTGATCTAAGAATAGATTTGAACCCATATCATCTGACTCAAAGTTCCCCCATCTCCCCCTTAGACTCAAAGACCAACTTGGTTTATTATTAATATTCTCTAGGATTTATAGAGCATTTTAAAGTTTGCAAAGCACTTTATGTTATCTCATTTGATCTAAAACTTCCAGGAGGTAGGTGCTGTTGTTATCACTATTTTACAAATGAGGCACTCTATCCAATGGGACACGTAAGCTGGTTTCCTGGACTGGCATCTGGACCTCTCCAAAACTTTGCTTAATCAGTCACAGTAACTAGAGTGGTGTCCCAAGCATAAGAAACTTGATCTTTAGTCTCTCCTAAGGGTCCAGATGGAGAATTCATCAATATGACCTCTTCCCTTCTAGACCCCATGCAGTGAAGGAGGTCATGGATAACTTTAGACTGAAGTAGACTTTGATAGGTCTGGGAGCTTATTAGGGTAAAACCTCCATCCATAGGTACCTCCCCCTCCCCCTCTCCCCACT
This sequence comes from Macrotis lagotis, assembly GCF_037893015.1. Classification (NCBI taxonomy): domain Eukaryota; kingdom Metazoa; phylum Chordata; class Mammalia; order Peramelemorphia; family Peramelidae; genus Macrotis; species Macrotis lagotis. Next base: position 78,786,335 of record NC_133666.1, read on the forward strand.
CAATTCTCTGCAATCTTTGGCTCTGTCTGTATATACCTTCCCCAGCAGGGTGACCTATAAAATGTCAGGGCTGTTCAAAGAGCCTAAATTTTGACAACTAGACCAGCAAAAGTCTTGATTATAGCAAATCAAGTAAGATTAGAACTCCCACTGTGAAAAGGTCTGGTCTGATCAGCCTGTGAGTAAATATGGCCCATACAGCCAAATCCTTCATCCCAGTGAATGACAAAGCAGAGCCTGCTGGGGGGGGGGGGGGGGGGGAGCTGGCTCTCCAGGTTCTGAACTCTTTGGACTTCCTGGATGGTCCAGATGATTTCTGAGGTCCCTTCTATGTCTGAAACCTGTGCTCTGGTCATTTCCCTTCTTTTTCTACCTGCTTCCTTCTGAAACCCTTCTGTTGTCACTAAACTGAATTTCTTGTTCCCCGAATACACTCCATACTTCCCCCCACACACACACCTCTGCCCCTCATTTGCTTTGGAGAAGCCCAAGTCACCTTTATGGCAGGGACTTCAGAGGGAATTTTAATGGAGAAATGAATGAAGACTTGTCCCACAAATAGTTCAAATTCTCCCCTCCTCATGTCAGCCCCATAGTAGAGACTAGAGTACTTCTCAGCAGCTGGGGTAGACACAGAGATGAGCGTGGTCCCTCTTCCTTTGTCCAAAAAAAATTGGTTTGAATTGCCAGAGTCAGCATGCATGTACCTGTCTCCCATTTGGGAGAGGCAAGGCTGGCCTGGTGGGCCCCATTGTCCCACCCACACAGCCAAAACCCTCCTCCCAGCAAGTGACAGAGTAGAGCTCTGCTTGGATTAATCAGCCACACTAGCTAGAGTGGCCAGACATTTCCACAGTGGGAGTGGGGACAAGAAGCTCTGATCTTGATTGATTTAGAATGTACTCTTGTTGGAAGCTTTGATTTTCTTGATGAATGTGGTTGTGGCCACCTCTCTGTGCAGCAGCTACTAAGCCAATAGCCTTGGAGTCAGAAAAACATATGTATTGTAACTCTTCTGCAAACTTGCTGTGTGACCTTGACTAAGTCCTTTTCCTAACATGGACCTACAGCTTCAGAGTTCATAGGATGCTAGATCTAGGGTGGGAAAGGACCTCAGAGACCACTGTGTCCAAGCTCTTCTTTTTTCAAAGAAGGAAATTGAGCCCAGTAAAGGGAAGGGACCTTAACAAGGGTCACAGAGAGAGTGCCTGCCTCTTCTTGAAAATAACCTTCCATCTCTTAACATTCTAAGGTTTGGAGGGTTAACAGACTCCTAATCTGTTAGAGATGGTAAGGATCTCACAAACTACATAGTCTCCCTCCCTTATTACAGGTTAGGAAACTGAGGCCCAGGGAAGGGAAGTAATTTGAAGCCAAGATTCAAGCCCAGGTCTTTACTCAAGGCCCAGTGATTTATAGTACTTAACTCAAACTCAGTGTTTCTGAAATGATGGGTCAGGAAGTATAAAAAAAGTCCCTCTAAGACACAGATCTAATTGCCCCCTTCCTTTTTATAGGTAAATACAGGGTAAGTGTGGAAATCTTATCATTGTGGCAAACAGCCATAGGCCTACAGCCACCATATCCACTTTGTCTCCCTTCTATAAACATTCACCCTTTTCTTCACCCCATATTTCTGAGTCTGCACTGTCCCCAGAAGTCCAAGACAGTAAAGGGGTCCTCAAAGGGGAAAAGGGTTGCTTGACCATAGCCTTCGACTTGTCAAACATGCTTTCAGAACCCAGCCCCAGAGATTAAGGAAGTAACCAGTCTCCCTACTTCAACTTCCCTTGCAGTCCTTGGATGGCTCCAGATTGTTTTGAGTGGAATGGGGGCGGGGCAGTGATAGGGTCTCAGAATAGTTTGGGTTAATCTGCAGGTTGGGGAAGGATATATTAACACTTGGGCAACACACCCTCAGGATACCATTCCAGAGATTCCAGATGGGAAAAATAGTAGCCAACATCTATGTATGTGGAGAACTGTGCCAAAACCCTCTCCTCAGAGCTTAGATGGAAGATATGTCCTTTGAAATAAATTTTAAATAAATAAATAATTCATTTAGATAAATTTAAAAGTAAAAATATTTAAATCAACTTATTAACAGTCATTTAAAGAAAACAATTTAATTTATAGAAAACATTTAACTAAATATATGATAATTTATATAAACTTATATACCTATATCATATAATATACAGTCAAATGTTACAAAATATCATATAATGTTAGAATTTATATATTACTAGATATTTTATAAATATAATAATTTAAATAAATGTATAATAAAAACATTCTATTCCCCTTCCTTGTTGAATAACAACAACAAAATGACAAAATGAAACACATATCATAAATATTCATAGTCCACCAAAAAATTTCCAACTTGGCTGTACCAGGAAATGTATATCTCTCATTATATCTAAAATTCATCACTTGTCTATCAAAAGATCACATTTTATTTTCAATCTTTTGGACTTGTGGTTTCTTGTGGCATCTCTCAGGATTCTAATGTCCTTTAAAATTGTTTATCTCTATAATATTATCATAATATTGAAATTGTTCTCCATCACCCTGCATCACTTCATAGAGGTCTTCTTCTGAAGCTATCCATTCTGTCATTATTATTACATTCATGTAACATAATTTGTCTAACCATTGCCCCAGCCCCTTTAATTTTCAATTTTTTGTTACCATGAAAAGAGCTAAACATTTTTTCATATATGATTTCTTTTCCTCTTTAATCTCTGAAGAATATACCTGGCAATGGTATTTCTGGGTCAAAGGACAGGCACAGTTTGGTAACTTTCTGGGCATAGTTCCAAATTGTTTTCCAGAATAGCTGAACCAATTCATATCTACCAATAGTGCACTAAATGGACCAATTTTCCCATCAGCATTTGTCGTTTACCATTTTTGTCATTTTTGCCAATCTGATGGGAATGAGGTGAAACTTCAAAATTGCTTTCATTTGCATTTCTCTAATTATTAGTGATTTGGAGCATTTTTTCATTTGTTGATGGTTTGGATTACTTCTTTTGGAAATTGCTGGTTTATGTCCTTGAATCATTTATCTCTTGGGGAATAGCTTAGGCTTATAAATTTGAATCAGTTTCATATAGAGACATACACACACATATATATGTACATATGTATACATATATATGTATATACATACATATATCAGCTATAAGATGTTCATCAGATAAATTTTTTGCAAAGATTTCCCCCATTTACCTGTTTCTCTTCTGCATTAGATATGTTTGAACAAAATCTTTTTAATTTTATATAATTAAAATTGTCTATTGTATCATTTTAAAAATTCTGATCTTAATAAATAGTTCCCAAATGAGCATTGTCACACAAGAGAACACACAAGAGAACACCACAAAAGGGTTGTATATGAAGCTGTAAATCTTTTTTCCTTACTTCTAACTTTAAAAAAATTTTTTTAAATTAAATTATTAACTTTTGAAGCTCTCTTCCTTATTTATGCTTCATTTCTGCACTTTGAAAAATGTTACAATAGCCCTCTTTTTTTACTTTGGTACTATTAATACTTACCTCTGTCCCCTACTCTACAATTAAAAAAGAAAGAGAGAGAAACCACCCTTGTAACCAATAGATATAGCCAGACAAAACAAAGTCACTGTGATCGTGTCCAAACATGTTTGCCTCCTTCTACACCTTGAATCTATCACCTCTAAGTCAGGAGGTAAGTAGCATGCTTCACCATAAATCCTTTGATCACTGCATTAATCAGATCTTGACTCTCACAAAGTTGTTTATATTTGCAATTTTGTTGTCATTGTAAAGATATTCTCCTGGTTCTCCCATTTCACTTTATATTCCCCCAATACTCCCTGAAATAATCTTTCCTCATTTCTTATGGTATAATTGTATTTTGTTCATATACCATAATTTGTTTGACCAGTCCCCAGTTGATGGCATCCTCTTAGTTTCTAGTTCCTTTTTCCCCTTCCTTTTAATTTTCCATCTCTTTGAGATCAAGAAATTTGTTTTGCTGCCCATTATTCTATGCCTTAATGTTTGGGGTGGAGGGAAGCAAGAATAGGGGGAAAATTGTTAAACTCAAAATAAATAAAATCTTTCTTAAAAAAAAAGTAACCCCGCCCCCCAATCTCTGCCTTGCTCCCATTGAATTTTATTTATTTCTCACCAAACTTCGGATATCTCTGTATGATTGCTCAATCCTCCTATATCAGGTTCATTTGATGAATGCTCCTCCCCCACCCCTTCTTCTGTCTTTGTGTAACTCTTGCATACACCAATTATGAAAAATAGTAAGTTCTATCCCTTTCTTCCTCTTTCCTATACTAGTATAATCATTTTACCTTCCCCTCTACTTTGCCCTCTTAAACCCCCAAGATAGAACCAATATATTTCCCTGTTCTCTGCTTTTCTTATTTAATTTTACTATCTTAGTACCTTTTGAAGCAGTTCCATAGAGGCATCTGTTTCTACCCCCTCTATTATAATATTAGCACCGCAACATCATATACTCTGTTCTAATTGCTTAAATTAATTTTCCTTTCTAGCCCTCTCTTGATTTTTATATTTGCATTTCAAATTCCTATTCACCTCGATCTTTTCATCAGTGATGTTTGAAAGTCCATAATTCCAATAAAAGTCTACTTTCCCCCTTTGGATTATGCTTACTTTGCAAGATAGATTATTCTTAGTTATAAACCTGTATCTTGCTTTTTGTAATATTGTATGTCAGGATCTCCTCTCATTTATAGTAGAAACTTTCAAGTCTTGAGGGATCATTACCATAGTTCCTGGGTACTTGAATTCTTTCTTTCTAGCTACTTAAAAGTATTTCTTTACTTGCCATGGAAGCTCCAGATTTTGACTTTAATGTTCTTGGTATTTTTCCTTTTGAGATTTTTTTTCTGGAGGTAATAGGTGAATTCTTTCTTTGTTTACTTTGCCTTTTAGTTCAAATAGATGGTTTTCATTTATGTTTTCTTGAAATAGAGGGTCCAAATCCTAGGAGGCCAGCTATGGTCCATGCTATCCCCATTCAGAGGAAGAAAACAAATCAAAACAAAACAAAAAACCCTTCAGATTCTGAATGAACACTACATTCACTTTTTAAAAATTTCTCTCATTATTTCTTTCCTGTCTCATGATTTTCTTTCTTTTCCCTTAACCCTAATTCCTCATATCGAAAATGACTTATTTGTAAATATGTTTAACACAAATGTGCATGTACAATATTTACCTGACTGTTCACTGCTGGGGGGGAGATAAAGGAGGGTGGAAGGAAATTATGTAACATAAAAATATGCATATGCATGTGGATGAATGTTGAAAAATTAATTCTAATTACATGTAATTAGAAAAATAAAATACCAATTGAAAAAAAAAAGAAATAGCAGGTCCAAGGATCTTTTTTTCAAATTGCTTTTTTCAGGAAATTCAGTGATTCTTAGATATCTCAATTTGTCCTGTTTTCTAAGTTAGTTATGTATAATAATAGATATCTTGGGGCGGCTAGGTGGCACAGTGGATAAGGCACCAGCCTTGGAGTCAGGAGTACCTAGGTTCAAATCCGGTCTCAGATACTTAATAATTACCTAGCTGTGTGGCCTTGGGCAAGCCCCATTTGCCTTTCAAAAACCTAAAAAAAATGGCATTTTTTCAATATTTTAATTTTTTGCCTTAACATTTCTTACTGTCTCATAGAGTCCCTTATTTGTTTAGTCTAGTCTAATTTTCAGAAAGTTCATTACTTGTTTAAACTTTACCACTTTATGTTCCAAGATGTTTATTTTCTTTCTGATTCTTTGTTCCAAAACTTTTATTTCATTTTTCAATCTCATTTCTTCTAGAATATTTCCATAGTCTTTGTGGAAAAATCTGTTTTTTTTTTTTTCCCCTTAAGTCTTTGCTTGAAGATTTATAGACAGACTCTCTTCTCAGTTGGATTTCTGGGCATCTCCTGAAATGTTTAGAATTCTTTATAGTCATCTATATCTTCTTGGGTTTATTCGTCTGTCCAACCTTAGTCCTTGAATCAAGATTTGGTGCTGGTCAGTACACTTGGTGCGTTTTTGAATGGAGTGAGCAGGTCAACTTGATCTTGTCTTGGGTGCCCTTGCACTTAATCTCTACCTCTACTCTATCTTGCACTTATCTCCACTTCCCAAGGCTATCCCCAGTCTTTGAGGTTCAGAGTGCTCTGTCTTCAGAGATATCTGTGTGTCCTTGGTCTTATAAACATTACAATTGTTTCCAGGATTCCTACCATGGATTTTTGCTTTTTGTTTGATTGTTTGTTTTTGCAAGACAATGGGGTTAGGTGACTTGCCCTAGTCACACAGCTAGGTAATTATTAAGTGTTTGAGATCAGATTTGAACTCAGTTTCTCCTGACTCTACTGTGCCACCTAGCTGCCCAGATTTTGGCTTTCTTGGGGAAACACATCCCTAGCCATATCACTAGGAGACTCCCTTGGGTGCTAGTACTAGCTTTGCTGATAATCCCTTTTCCTATTGCCTTTGAGCCTTTAGCTGCAGTTTTATGAAGTTCTGGGGTGAATGAAACCACTTACTGCAGTTTCTCATTGAATTACTTGTTTTAGTGCAAGCTTCAGGATTTGGCTGTATTAGGTACGTGGGAGCTGGGTGGCTTACCTCTTTTTCAGGCAGCTAGCTTCTTGGGCAGAGTTGCCACCTGTAAGAAGCCAATCCACATGCTGCACCAAAGCTCTGAATAATTTGCCTGGGACCAGGTATAGTATAGTTGGAAAGAGCTTGAGTAAAGCAAAAAGGCCAGGGTTCAAATTTGACCCCGTGCTGTGTGAGCCTGGACAAGTAACAAAGATTTCAGTTTCATACTGAGTCAAATGAGGGAGGGGATTGAAATAATTGTTAAGGACTTTTCCAGTATTAAACTTTATGAACTTAAGAATCTCCATTAGCAGCCCGTTATCCAAAATGGGCTGAGGGCCAGATGGAGCTCATTATCAAGCAAGGCCAAGGCTCAGGCACCCTCCTTTCTCCCCTCCTTCTAAATAGGAACCAGGTCCTCAAATCTGCTGGTTGATAGCCCATGGTCATCATAGCTCAGGAAATACAGGGTGAAGATGATTCTGTCTGGGCCTGAGGTAAGAGCAGGTAAAGAATCAGACAGGAGTCAAACAGCAGGGGCCCTCAGATTGCTAATGCCAGTCCAGACCAATGGGAGCAATCAACCCAAAATCTGGGAAGACTTCACAAAGGAGGCAAGTGCTTTCCAACTTTTATTGTCACTCAGTCATGCCTGACTCTTCAGGACTCCTTGGACCAACTGTCCATGGGATTTTCTTGGTCAAGATATTGTAGTGATTTTCCATTTTCTTCCCCAGTTTTAGAGGCTTAAGTGACTTTCCCAGGGTCACACAGCTAATAAGTATTGGAGATTGGGTCTGAATTTTGGTTTTTCTGACTGCAGGCCCAGTGATCCATCCACTGAGACACCTGTCTAATTCTCTCCCTCCCAACCCACACATAGGCTAACTTGCACTCAATCGATAAACTAACTTTTATTTAGAAAGCTATGTGCACCCTATACCAAGATAAGATCAAAATAGATACAGGATTTAGATATAAAAGACAATATTACAAGCAAACTAGGAGATCAAGGAATAGTTTACCTGTCAGGTCTATGGAAAGGGAAATAGTTTATAACCAAGGAAGATGGAGAACATCATTAAAGAAAAAAACTAGATAATTTTGATTACGTTAAATTAAAAAGCTTTTGCAGAGACAAAACCACTATAACCAAGATCAAAAGAAATGTAGTAAATTGGGAAACAGTTTTTACAACTAGTATTTCTGACAAAGGACTCATTTCTAAAATATACAGAGAACAGAGTCCATTTTTTTCTTTTATTTTTTTAAAGAAAGATTTTATTTTGAGTTTTACAATTTTTCCCTTTTCCAATTATCTTGCTTCCCTCCCCCCACCCCCCACAGAAGGCAGTCTGTTAGTCTTTACATTGTTTCCATGGTATACATTGATCTAAGTTGAATGTGATGAGAGAGAAATCATATCCTTAAGGAAGAAACATAACGTATAAGAGACAGCAAAATTACATAATAAGATAATGCTTTTGTTTTTTTTTTTAATTGAAGGTAATAGCGACAGAGCCGGTGATATTGGAACACAGACTGAAGCATATTTATCATTATCATTATTATTATTATTATTATTATTATTAGGGGGAGTTGCGGTACAGATGGGATTAGGTGACTTGCCCAGGGCTGCACAGCTGGGTGATTGTTGTCATCATCATTATTATTATTATCATTTTATTTTATTTTAGGGGGTTTGCAGGGCAGTGGGATGGGGGGGCTTGGCCAGGGTCACACAGTTGGGTGATTGTTGGGTATCTGGGGCCTAATTTAAGCTCAGTTGCTCCCGACTCCAGAGCCAGTGCTCTGTCTGCTGTGTCACCTAGCTGCCCCTATTGTTATTATTTTTTAATTTTAATTTTAACTTTTTCCTCTTTATTGCTCATGAGGGTCTATATTTTTTGGGGGGAGGGGGTATTATGTTTACTTTTAAACAAGAATATTTTAGTAATGTATGAAAAAGATATCATTTGTAAAAAAATAAAATAAATATAATTTTTAAAAAAAGATTGATACTGAAAGAATGGTGCTTACATGAATCAGTATGAAGGAGTGAGGACAGGTGCTTAGTTCAAGCCAATGGTTCTCAAAGAATGGGCCATAAATTCAGATATGTTATTTCAGGTAAAAGAAAACCTATAAATAAATAAACTTGAAGATGATAGTCTTTGGTCTTTGTTCAAACTCCACAGTTCTTCTTTTTGGATACAGATGTTATTCTCCATCGCAGATAGCCCCAAATTGTCCCTGGTTGTTGCACTGATGGAACAAGCAAGTCCATCAAGGTTGATCATCACCCCCATGTTGCTGTTAGGGTGTACAGTGTTTTTCTGGTTCTGCTCATCTCACTCAGCATCAGTTCATGTAAATCCCTCCAGGCTTCCCTGAATTCCTGTCCCTCCTGGTTTCTAATAGAACAATAGTGTTCCATGAATACATATAACACAGTTTGCTAAACCATTCCCCAATTGAAGGACATTCCCTCATTTTCCAATTCTTTGCCACCACAAACAGAGCTGCTATGAATATTTTTGTACAAGTGATATTTTTACCCTTTTTCATGATCTCTTCAGACTATAGACCCAGTAGTGGTATTGCTGGATCAAAGATTATGCACATTTTTGTTGCCTTTTGGGCATAGTTCCAAATTGCTCTCTAGAAAGGTTGGATGAGTCCACAGCTCCACCCACAATGCATTAGTGTCCCAGATTTCTCCCAACCCTTCCAATGTTGATCATTGTCCTTTCTGGTCATATTGGCCAGTCTGAAAGGTGTGAGTTGGTACCTCAGAGATGCTTTAATTTTCATTTCTCTAATACTTAGTGATTTAGAGCAATTTTTCATATGACTATGGATTGCTTTGATTTCCTCATCTGTAAATTGCCTTAGCATATCTTTTGACCTTTGGCTTGTTGCCATTCCCCAATTGAGCATCTCTAAGGTACCACCTCACACCTCTCAGACTGGCCAATATAACCAGAAAGAATGATCAACATTGGAAGTGGGAAATCTGGGACACTAATAACATTGTTGGTGGAGCTGTGAACTGATGTGACTTTTCTGGAGAGCAATTTCAAATTATGCCCAAAGGGCAACAAAAATGTGCATACCCTTTGATCCAGCGATACCACTACTGGGTCTATACCCTGAAGAGGTGATGGAAAAGGGTAAAAGCATCACTTGTACAAAAATATTCATAGCAACCCTGATTGTGCTGGCAAAGAACTGGAATCAAGTAAATGTCCTTGGGGAATGGCTTAACAAACTGTGGTATATGTATATCATGGAACACTATTGTTCTATTAGAAACCAGGAGGGACAGGAATTCAGGGAAGCCTGGAGGGATTTACATGAACTGATGCTGAGGGAGATGAGCAGAACCAGAAAAACACTGTACACCCTAACAGCAACATGGGGGATGATCAGCCTTGATGGAATCACTCATTCCATCAGTGCAACAGTCAGGGACAATTTGGGGCTGTCTGCAATGGAGAATACCGTCTGTATCTGGAGAAAGAACTGTGGAGTTTGAACAAAGACCAAGGACTATTTAACCTTTAATTTGGGGGGGGAACCCTGTTATCTTATTATGTAATTTTGTTATCTCTTATATTTCATTTATTTTTCCTCAAGGATATGATTTCTCTCTCAAAACATTTAACTTAGATCAATGTATACCATGGAAACAATGTAAAGACTAACAGACTGCCTTCTGTGGGGGGTGGCGGGGAGGGAAGTGAGATTGGGGGGGGTTGTAAAATTCCAAAATAAATAAATTTTAAAAAAAGAAAGAAAGCTATGTGCAGATGTCATTCTGAATACCAGAAGTATAACTACAAAAAATGAAAAGGCCCCTGTCTTTGAAGCTTATATCCTATCAAGGGACAAAAAATTTTATGTGGAAAAGTAGATGCAAAACCTACATTTAAGTAAAACCAAGGTAATTGGATAAACTAGGGAGGTAGGTACTCACAGCTGGGAAGATCCCGAAAAGGCCTTGTAGAAGAGGTGGTGCTTGAGGGTATGTGACAGACAAGGTCAGGCCTGCACTTTAGGAACATTCCTTTGACAGCTACATGAAGTTTGAATTGGAGAGGAAAGAGACTTTGGCCAGGGAGCCCAATGAGGAATAGTCCAGGTGAAAGATGTTGGAGGGACTGAGCTAGGGTGGCAGCTGGGAGAATGGAGAGAAGGAAACATATGGAAGGTACATTATGCTCATGGAATTGATGAGACATGGAAAACAATTGGCCTGTTTGAGCCCCAAAAAAACATGACTGGGTTTTTCCAGATGCTGTGTCCTTCAGCAATCGCTCCAGCAGCCAGCCAGGCCACAGGGACGGCCTTGCTGGAAGGGAGGGGAGGTAGATTGTGGTGGGAGTGTAGGAGGCACAGCTGCCTGTGGCTCAGTGTAGAATTTCACTGCTTTGGGGCCTGAAAGGGGAAAGGCAAGAAAGAAGAAAGTGTGGAGTAGATTAAGGTTTTGCCTTTCATTCTGATTAACTCTGCTCAAGCCAGAGACCACAGCTCCAGGTTGGACACTTCATCATTGTTATCTCTCTGTCTTTTGTCTCTCTTTTCTCTTCTAGACCCATCTGTGAGATATCCTAAAGAGCACCGCAGGCCCTGTCCCAGTGTCCTAGGGTCCTGCTTCACACTCGTTGGCCCCTGTCACCATGGAGACATACAGGGATGCCCATCCTGAGGAGCTCACAAAGACTAAGGGAAGAGCAGCTGGTGGGGAGCACCAAGGCAAAGGAGCAGAGAGCAGAGCTCTTGGACAGGCACCTGATCTTGAAGGCTCTGGCTCCCAGCTGCCACCAGCAGGGCCAGGCAAGTTCAAGAAGACAGCGCTGAAGCTTTTTGGTGGCAAAAGGAGCATCTGTACTCTGCCCAGCTTTTTGGGGGGTAACCGAAGCAAAGGGCCAGGGAAAGGAGCTGCAAAGAGGGGACTGAACAAGAGTAAGACCCATGATGGCCTGCAGGAGGCTTCCCAGGAGTCAGAGCCACCCTCTGTTAAAGGGGCCAACAATAGCTCACCCCTAGCTAGGTCACTCCACTTGCTCCCTAGCTCCTCGAGCAACCAGGGGACCCTGGAGACAGGAACCTGCCTTAAGAAATCTCCACCCAGAGATCCTGAGAAACCCAGGCCAGAGAGGACTTCAGCTGCCCCCCGGGCAAAGAAAGGATTGAAAGGGTTATTCAGTAGTATTCGCCGCCACCGTAAGTCCAAGATCCCTGAGCCTGAGCAAAGTTCTCCAGACAAAGAGGGACTGGAGGTAGCCAGAGAAGAGCCTGGCGAACCACTAGGCTCAGCCCCACAGCCCATCAGCAAGGATGAGTGCTTGCCCCTCCTGGCAACGAATGCTAGGGCCATTGAACTTCAGAGCCCAGAACCAGACCCTCCTCCACCAGTTACTGGAGAGATAGCCCAGGAGAACCTGGAGCAACTCTTGGATGCCTCTGTCTCGGCACTTCTACCACTTGAAACCAATCCAGAACCCGGTGGCCCAGGGGAGTCATCTGGCCCAGAGGTAAGGGGAGAAGAAGAGGAGGGAGAGCCACCCTTGGACCTCTCTGGGGACCAGCTGAACCTCCTTTTTGGGGATGTCACATCCCTAAAGAGTTTTGATTCTCTGACAGGCTGTGGGGACATCATTGCTGAACAGGATGTGGACAGTATCAGTGAGAGCATTGTCTCTGCTGAGCGGGGACCTGGGCGAGAGTCAGTGAAGCGGAGCTCCTGTCTTGTCACCTATCAAGGGGGTGGTGAGGAGATGGCCATGCCAGAGGAAATGGAAGAGGAGGAGGAAGAGGAGGAAGAAGAGGAAGAGGAGGAAGAAGAGGCCATGGGGCATTTAACTGAGAGGGTTGACTCAACACAGGAAGGGGCCGCCATCTATCACCTCACCAGGGAGTTGGGCTCCCATGGCTGCTTCCTCTTTGATGGGGCCCGACCATATTCTGATCCTGAGCCTGGGGAGCTCCTGACTCCACAAAGTGATCAGCAAGAGTCTGCCCCTAATAGCGACGAAGGTTACTATGACTCAAACACACCAGGACCAGATGATGATTCTGGTGATGGCCTGGGTCCTGGGAAGAAAGACCGCTTGCCTCGGGATAGCTACAGTGGGGATGCCCTCTATGAATTCTTTGAGCCCTGTGACAGCCTCACAGGTTCCCCGCCAGGGGACGAAGGTCTGTTTGACCCTCCAGGCCCTGGCCCCAAAGTCTTTGACAATTTCTTGTCTTTTGAACCTTTTTCCTCCAGCAAAGGGTTGGACCCATCTCTGGGCACCATGGAGACAGAGGAGGAAAGACTGGTGGCCATTCAGAGACAGTTGCTCTATTGGGAGCTCCGGAGAAAGAGACAGGAGCCCCAAGAGCCCTATCCCCAACGGGAAAAGCCCAATGAAGAACATCACAAGAGGCCCCTAGGCCCTTTCAGGAAGAATACAGGAGGGGATGCAGGGGGTCATCTCCCTGCCAGCCGGAACCTAAACTTGGTCTTCTCTGTTGCCCCAGTTTGGAGGGATTTCTCACCACCAGAAAAATGTTATGAGTGGGAAGGCCAAGGTCCCTGCCTGCTTCAGCTCTGCCCAGGCGACAGAGTATTTGAGTCAGGTCCAGAGGAGACTGGCTTTGAAGGGGGGTCCCCAAATAGGACCTATGGTGCCTACTCGCCAGTGGAAAGCCCAGAGGTAGATCCAGAGGAGCGAGAGGAAGATCCTGCCGTGAGCTTCTCCCAGGCCTTGGTGGAGTTCACAAGCAACGGGACCCTGTTCTCTAGCCTTTCTGGCAGCTCAGATTCAGACTCTTCTTTTGCCCAGAACCTCCCAGCACTACCACCTATGGTGACTTTTGACATTGCTGATGTGGAGCGGGAAGGGGAAGGGGAGTGTGAGGGCCCCCCAGAGTTCCATACCGATGATGAGGACTTTGATGTAGGCTACATTCCCAAGGAGGCCTTGGATGACTTGGATGACCGCCTCTTCCCTGGCTCCTTCCGAGGCTTCCCCTGGGGGGTGGGCAGCCTCCCCAGGCACCTGGGTCTGCCTGGTCTGAACCCTCCCCCCCTGCCACCTCCTGTGACCCTCAACAGAAGGAGCCGCTCCCTGGACACAGAGACCTTGGAACTGGAATTAGCTGGCTCTCAGCTAGTCCCGACTTACATGGAGTCAGGAAAGCTGGCAGAGCCTGAGGAGGGAAGGTGGGGTTGGGAGAGCCCCTTAGGCTCCTATCTAGAGCCTCCAGAAGCATATGACTGGCCAGCCTGGGCCCACTGCTCCCCACCAATAGGGCCTGGTCATGGCTGGCCACAGTCAAATGCAGCTAGAACCCCATTTGGGTCTCCAGCCTGCTACAGCTCCTTACAGGGGCTAGCACCAAGAGACTCCTGGGATCAAGGCCCCCAAGTTCAGCGGCAGGCAGTTCGCCCTTCTCACCTGGACTTGCAGGGGGTCCCATGCTGGAATCCTCAGGCCCACTATGGCCATGGTGAGACCAAGAAGCAAACATTCATGGTACCCCAGGAACCCAAAGGGTCTACCAGAGGTTTCTCCTCTGGGCTTCCAGCCAAGTGCAAATCCGTGGGGATCATCCAAGCCAATTCCCCTCAGGGCTGGGAAGAACACCTCAAATGGCCCCCCCCACAGTCCAGGGGCACCAACACCAACCAGCTTAAGGGGAAGGGCAGCCATGGAGTTTCTTTTCCTCCCAGTAACCCGTCCAGTGCCATGAATGTAACCACAGCCAAATAGCACCTGCTGCAGCTGCTGGGTCCTGAGCCTCTGGTGCTAGGCCCATGAACTCCAAAAGTATTTTGGCCAATGAAATCTATCCAAGTTGTCAAGGTTCTTTTCACTCCATCATTGGCTGTATTATATGGAATATATACATATATACATGTCTCCCCCTGAGAAAAGAGATGCACATCTATCTTTTTTGTCATTTTTTTTTTGGTTTAAGATCCATTCAGGGTTTTGGCTGCCATGACTAAATACCCACAATGCCTACCCAGTCATTGATGCTGCTTTCATTGAACATACCACAGCAAGGGACCAGCCCCTCCCTTTCCCCCACCCTCCATCTAGCTAGTTGGTATAGTTTGTTATAAACAGAAATTATGGTGCAATTCTCCCCCCAACTTGAGCAATTTTGCCACTTTTGGCTCAGAGGTGAGACTATCCCTATTGGCATCAGTACCCAGTTCCTTTGAGTGCATATTTGCCACTTTTGGCTCAGGGGTGAGACTATCCCTATTGGCATCTGTACCCAGTGTCCTTCGAGTGGGATATGGCTGACATCCAAGTCTGTGGCTATTGTTCCAGCCCCACAAGGGGGCCTTGTAACCTGGGCTCTAGAGTGACCTGGAGTGGACACAATTGCCATTCCCAGTTGAAGGGCCTGGAGTCTTCAAGGTAAAAACAGGAAATGGCTCTATTGCAGACCCTGCCCATAGAGCCCACTTCTACATTGTTTTTTCCTCTCAATAAGCTAAATATTGGTGTCTCGCTAAGTGGCTTTCAATGTGTGCCCCTTTTTTCCTCAGAAGAAAGTTTTCATGACCTCTTCACAAGGAATGTGTCCTTTCCATTCGTGTATGGGATTGTGAAACAGCCTAAATTAGGCTTGGCTGGGGTTTGAGGTGCTTTTCAGTGGTTTTGATGTTGTCGTGTTATTGTTGGCAGTGGTTTGCTTTGGTTTAGTTTTTGAAGGTGAGCAGGAGAGTGACAGGAGGAGGAGGCCTGAAGATTTGGCCAAGTCTTTGATTTAAAAAAGGCCTCATGGGGGGTGGGAGGGGGGAGGGAGGAATGCAGTCCCTTGAGTCCATCATCCTGGCTTGCTGTCCTGCAAGCCTCACTCTAGTCGGAAGCAAAAAATGGGCCCTGTGAGGCCCTGTTACTATTTAGCTAGCTGGCACCAAGCTCTGCACTTGGTACCTCTGATTTCTCCAGTTCCTTTGGCCCTTAGCATCACCAAAGACCATGTCCCCCACCCCTGGTTTCTGCCAAGCTGCTATACCATGAATTGCATGATAGTTCCAGTTTTCAGACCAATCAGTTTCCCCTTCCTGTTATTTATCATTTTTTTCACATTTAACTAGGTTATAAGTGATGCTGGGGAAGAGTTTCCTGGCACAGATATTTGAAGTTGGAGGACCTGGTTTCAAAATATGACTTAGCTGTGTGACCCTGGGCAAGTCACTTCTCTCTTTCCTCATTTGTAAAATGAAGGGGGTTGGATTGGTGGCTTCTAAGGTCCTTTCCTGCTCTGTTTATGATTCTCTGAACAAGGGCTGCTGAAAACCCATGCTGAGCCTTTCTTTATTCATGGCAAGAGATAGGCTCTGAGTAATTCTGCTTGAATTTCTTTCTTTTAAATTGCATGCAAGATATTAGTCGTCTGGGTGTGTGATGACCCAAATTCTGACTTATTTCCCCTCCCCCTACTCGGAGCTGGAAGGATAAAGTTACCAGGGCTTTCCATTTGGGGAAGGGTGTCTGAACAGTTGCTGCAGGACTCTAGAAGGGCTACGACTGCTATACCCTAGATCCCAGTGGTTTGAAAGTAGCCACTAATCAAAGATCTGTATCACCTCCCATTTGTAGTTTGGGTGTTCTTGGATAGATTTGGCCAGTTGAAGGGTCATGCCTTTGGATGACAGGATGACACCCTGACTGGAACCAGTGCTAACTGATGGTTTATGCTGGCAAGGCCTTTCCTTCCTCTTAGTGAAGGCCCCACCCATATTATGAGGCCCTGCATTCCAGAAAAATGTGCCCACATTCCTCCTCCCTGGCCTCTGGCCAAGGCTATCCAAGGAGGTGGGAGCTGAAATATGTCTGGCTGGTCTGACAGGAAGTCACCAGTCGTAGCCCACCCTGGCCCTGGGTTTTCCCCCAGATCAGCCAAAGTTTCTGTCTGCTCATAGGAACTGAGCCACCTCAGGCTCCCTACTCCGTGCCAATTAAGGGCAAGCAGCCACTGTGGGAAAAGAAGAGAGGAACTGGGTGGCAAGCCCTTGGAGGATTGCCAGCAGAACAAGAGTCAGGAACCCGCCGTATGGCACTAGTCACTTGGGTTGACCTGGCACAGTCACAGTGCCCCAAATCCTCCCTTACTATCAACAAAGACAATTGAGGCTATAACTGAGACTGCTTCCCTCTGTTTGGGCCTGAGATAAGACTGGGAAGAGGAAGAATCATACTCCTTTGGGCTACAAGATTGAATGAAAGATGTTACGATATGTTAAGATATGTACGCTCAGTGTAGACTGACCGCATTTTAAGTTCTGTGGCTGGTCATGGTCATGCATGCCATTAGGGGCTCACTCTTCATCCAGATGGTCTGTGCTAAGACCTAAGGGGAGAAGAGGAGATCGGCTAAGCTAGGCTTCAAGATGACACTTTACCAGCTCAGATCTAAGAAATGAACCACCTAAGAGCCCTGTTCAAGCAGATCACAGGAAGCAAGGGAAGGGACACAAATAAATTGGAGCTGCTGTTGCTGTGAAAAGTGAGTGATCCCAAGACTTGAGACCATAGAAGTTAAGATTGGCAAGGGTCTTCATGGGAATCTAATCCAACCCCCCTCATTTTCTAGCTGAGGCAACTGAGGCCCAAGAGAATAGCCAGTAACTGTCCCAATTTGCAGAGTTCCAAATTCACTTCTTTTTTCCACTGCCCTGAGCTTTGGCTAAGGGAAGGAGGGGGACACTGGTATCGAAAGTGCTTGCCTGGAAGAGAGAAGGAAACTCCTATTTTGTCAACGGGATCTCCCAGAGACCCTGGTATAATAATAGCCCAAAGTATTGCATTTAAAATCAGATCTGGGTTTGAATTTCCACTCTGGTACTTAATAGTTGGACAAGTCTCTTTCTCTGGGCTTCAGTTTTTCTTTTCTATAAAAGAGCAAGTTAGGCTAGATGATCTCTAAGTACCTTTTCAGCTCTAAATGGTATGATCATAACGTGGTTTTGCTCCCCTTTGCAATCTGGGTAGGGCATCCTGTCTTAGCACCTAGTGGAGTGCCCCCAAACCTGGAAGACATCTCGGCCAGGCTCCACCTTTTGCCCCCCTGGGAAATGAGGGCCATCTTGGACCTCTGCTCAAGAGTGGTGAGAAGTAGCCTGTCTCCCTATATCTATACTCCTATGAACAGGCTTCTACCTAGTACCTGCATGGAGAGAGGAAGGACTTGGAAGGGGCCCACTTCAGCTTATCCAGGGATATGTTGCATCCAAGTTGTTTTTAATATATATAAAAGGCCAATTTTATCTATTTTTGTATTGTTTGCATTTTATATTCATGGAAAATGTTTATCAACAATTTTTTCTTATATTTTTTATTTTTAAGCATTGTTGTTTACAGTTTCAAGAGAAAGTCAACACCAATTATTTCTTCTTGTACAAAGAGTGTCTCAGCTGCCTTGGACCCCAGGTGTGACCTTGGACAAACAGGTCACTTTGCTCCCTCTAGGCTTCTCTTTCCCAGTCTATGAAATGGGCCAAATAGACAAAAATTGATCTTTAGATCTTCCCTGGCTCATGATTCCTTGACTAGTATTGCATCCCCCCAGACCCCACCCCCAGTGTAGCATACTGTTCCCCCTGTGACCCCCAGCAGGAGATGCCCAAGCACAAGGGCCATGTGGTACCTAAGGTTTCTAACTTGGTGTAGATGCTTTTGTTCACTTCTGGCTTTCTGTTGTTCAGTGCTCTGTGTGTGTGTGTAGTCGAAGAAATTTTCTGGCCTTTATGCCCCACCTCCCCATTCCCCTCTCATTCCAGATCTTAAGAACTAGAATACCCAATACACTTTTATTTGATGAATTCCTAAAAGCATGCATTAGAGTTTTTTGTTTTGTCTTTTTGACCATTCTCAGAGGACATGGGTTTTGGGCCCTGAGCCAACTACTCTGGATCAGAGACCTGCTCTCTCCATTAGAGGGCCAGGAATGGGGGAGATGCTTCCTCTCTTGGCTCCTCCACCTCAGTTTCTAGGAGTTGATTCTGAAGAACCTCCTTGATATTTACCTTGGTTTTTGGTGGAACTTCTTACCCCACAACCCATATGGGAACAAGGTTTGGGGACCAGTCACCACCTGCTTGCATTTTCCCTGTTTCCTTTGGCCCCTTCCCCCTCCCTCCCTGCCCCCACTTGATTATGGGGTGGAGAGAGGGAGAGTTCTTAAATGAATGTTCTTGTTATTTTGGTGCTTGAATTTTCCCTGCTTTGCCCAGGGGGTGGGAGGGAAGTTGACTGGGAAGGGCTGAGAGAGAATGTAAGTATAGGACCAGTGTCAGGAAAGAGAAAGGAAACTTCAGCAAAGAAATCTGGCTAGAGCCTGCCACCTTGGCCCCAACTCCCACCCCAGTCACTGAAGTTTGGTTCTGTGCAGTAACTGAGCCTGCTGCTCCATCCCAGGCTTTCAGGTTGTTTGGGTTGAACCCTGCAATGCTGAGATTCTAACATCTTAACCTTCAACCCTCTTTCAAACAAACCCTTGCTTTAAGTACGTCATCTTTAACCACAGCCTCTGAAATCGATTCCTTGGCCCTGGGTGCTCCCTGCCTCCTTTCCCCATGAACTTTCCCCAGCTTGGCTTCTCTTATTCTGACTTCCATCTTTTAAACTTCCTGACTTTTCATAATGAATGTTCATTTTGAGGATTCTAATAAACTTCTGGGTTTTAGAGATCACTGTGTCCCTGGTGTGCCTTCCCATCGTTCCCATTTTTTGGTGAGCATACTATTTTAAAGAAGGCTGCAGAGTCAAGCTGGGCAGCTCTGGAACTGGACTTCAAGCCTCGCCTGCCTTTTAATATCACCTGCTGTGGTGTGGTGATGAAGGGGAAACTCAGTTGGCTTTGATTCCTAACTTTGAATCCTTTTCCTGCCTTGTCCTACCCATGTCACCTTAGGCAGGTCACGTCCCTCCCTGTGCCTCAGTTTACCTGTCTGTAAAATGAGGGGATTATGAGATGAACCCTTCTGACTCAAGCTAGTATCCTGGACCTCCTACCCAACTACCTGCATTCTCATTGATGCACCATAGGAACAGCAGAATGGATGATCTGTTTTCAAATCATCCACTTCACCCATCTAGGCCTTAGTTCCCTCACCTTTAAAATATAGGTAATACTCCTTACCATGGGGAAAGAACATAAACCATGAATGAAGTACCATGCAAATGTGCCATCTTCATCATTTTATTTTTTGTTTTTGCAAGGCAAGGGGATTAAGTGACTTGCTCAAGGCCACACAGCTAGGTGAGTATCAAGTGTCTAAGGCTAGATTTGAACTCAGACCCTCTTGACTCCAGGTTTGATACTCTATCTACTGTGCCACCTACCTTCCCCATCATCTTCATCACTTTAAAGGAGTGGACAAAAAGGGCATCATGAGGTCACAGCTCAGGGAGCTAGAGCTGACCCAGGCGAGATAGTCTAATAGGGAAGCCCTTGAGAAGAAGCATAGCACAATTTGAGTCAGAGAGCCAGGGACTGAATCTTGATGTGACTGCTTTCATATGATTCTGGCCAAGTCACTTAACTTTTCCTGGCCTTTGTTTTCCTAAGCTATAGAGTGAAGGAATCGAATATCTCAGCCTCTCGAACCCTTTTCAGTTCAGGATTGAGGATCCTTGGCCTTCTGGATTCATTTCAACAATCATTAAGGACCTCTGTTGATACCTCAGTGGAGGCAAGAAGAAAAGCTCTGACATTTTGAGCAGCCTGCCAGCTACTGGAACCATATGTGGAAACAGCCAGACCCCTCAGGTCTTTCTCCTGTTTCCAAAAGCACTTGGTCCTATGGCCAGAGTTTCCTCCAGCTGGGTCCTAATTTCCACTTCCAGACCTCACCTCTCTTTACCATTCCTCTATTCTGGTTGCATCTCCCTCCCCCCAAATTCAGATTTACACACATCTCACAGCAAAATAGTTGGGAGACAAAGTTTCAGTAAATAAGTCACAATGGTGACTCACAGTGACATGACAGATAAACACTGCATGTCACAATTTTTATCCACATCTTTTTAAGCTAGGTCTTTGCAAAGGGATTTAAGGGCCACTGCCTAAGTTGGGAGAACAATAATATCCAAGAACTGGACATAATGTCAGATAATGCTGGACGTGGGACAATTAGCTGCCAACTAGAGTCAGAGGCAGATGAAGGAGAAGACCTCCAGGGTCAGTGTTCTGCCGAAAAGATAGCAAGAACTACAGGGCAGCTAGGTGATGCAGTAGATAGAGCACTGGCCTTGGAATTGGGGGACAGGAGTTCAAAATCGGCCTCAGACACTTGCCACTTCCTAGCTGTGTCACCTTGGGCAAGTCACTTAACCCTGATTGCCTCTCATCCAGGGCCATCTCCAGTCATCTTGAATCATATCTGGCCACTGGATCCAAATGACCCAAAGGAGAAAGTGAGGCTGGTGACTTAGCACAGCCCCACCTCACTCAAATCCAGTTCATGTACTTCTCATGGCATCACCTCCTGATGTCATGTTCTTCTTTGAGAACAAAGGACAAACAGCAGCAGCAGTAGCAGCAAGAGCTAGGGACAAGGGCTTTACAATAAGCTCCAAACTGGGGATATAAAGGGTTCTGGAGTACAAGGAAAAGGATTAAGGACTTGAACAAACTGAAGGACCAGATCTTTTAGCCAGCAACCCCCCTAAACAGGGCAGCTGCCCCTGCTCTCTGAATGGAGTAGAGGGGAATTGCTGCCATCTGTCCATTTCCCTCCTTGTGTCCAGGAATAGGAAGGTAGCTGTCTTAAGTCCTCCTGGCCTGAAAGATGCTAATCAGAACTTTCTTGAAGGTTGAAATGGTCCATTCTATCTCTTTGGAACTTTCCTTATGTTATTAGGTTGTTTTTTTTTTTTTAACAAGGCAATGGGGTTAAAGTGATTTGCCCAAGATCACACAGCCGGTAATTATTAAGTGTCTGAGGCCAAATTTGAACTCAGGTTCCTAGCTACTCACTTTTCGTATGTTATTAATGACTCATAATTACAAAAACTTAGTCTGGAATGATTAAATGACTTACTAACCTTTCTGCAGAAAAGGGCTATCTATCTTCCCCAGCAGGAAAATAACCCAAATTGTGACAACGTCCAATCTTCTATGCAGTTTGGAAGGTTTTTCTCCTCCCCTCCAAGTCAGCCACTGATCTGGATCGTCAGGGTTACAATCTAATCAATGATGAGCCTCAGTCGTCACAGGGGGAGTGTATAGCAACATGTATGGACCTCATTATTCAAGCATACTTGCAGAAGTCAGGGACTCTAGGTCAACTCAGGACTAGTTGGAGCAGGTCTGGGTCAATCTCAGGTCTGATCAGGTTGGAAGACTTTTTCCAGCTCTGTGATTGGTTTGGGCTCAATTCCTTTCTCTCCCCCTTTGTCTTAACTCTCACATACCTGCTTGGAGTCACAACTTTCATAGGCCCCATGACTTTGTCATGTATATCTTACTTAACCTTCTCCCTGTGGAAACCGAACAGCCAACATTCCTCAGACCTTATTCCTGATTGACACTACAACGAATCCTGACCACTTTTTGACCAAGGAAAGCTAATCCTTCCCTTGGTGATGAATTGTAGTCCAGATTAAACCTCAACATTCACCCTAGTTGTCTTTAAAAACTCTCATCATCAGATCCTGGAAAGGTGCTATGGGGGAGTACAAAGAGTAATGGATAAATGTGTTCAAATTCTGCTTTTAACATTTAATAAACCATTGTGCCTCTGGTGCAAGTCACTTTCCTCTTTTCCTCTGTAAAAGCAAGAACTTAGTTATATCCTTTTATCCAGTGGTCTCCAAAACACTTCAAGAAGCACTTTTTGTGGTAGCAGAGGCCTAGAAATAAAGTGGGTTTGAAGAATGGACAAACAAATGGTTCTATTCTATGCTATTTGATGACCATGAATATCAAGAATTCAATGAAGCAAAGAAAAGCTTTCATGAACTGAGGAAAAGTGAAGTGAGCATAACTAGGGAACAATCATTGAGTCCTGCACCATCAATTTGTACTTATGGAGAAGTTTAAGTGGTAAATGACCAGGAGAGAATTTGAACTCAGGTCTCCTGATTCTGGATTTCCTAACCACTAAATCAACACTGTCTTGTCAGGCAATCACCACAGTAATGTTAAGTGGAAAGAGTCAAAAAAAAAAAAGATTCGAATGTATACAAATGCAAACAAATATATACAAACAAGTTTTATACAGGATAAATAGGAAACAATGACCAGAGGGGAAGGCATTGGAATGAAGAGGGGTTGTGAAAGACTTCTAGTAGGATATAGGATTTTAGTTGGGACTTAAAGGAATCCTAATAGGTCAGTATTCAGGGTTGAGGAGGTAGAGCATTCCAGGAGAACCAATAATATACGTGCAGGGCAAATGGGACTGGGTGGCCTGCCTGGAGCCACATAGCAGGGTGATCATTGGGTGTCTGAGGCCGGATTTGGACCCGGGTGCTCCTGGCTCAAAGGCCAATTCTCTGTCCACCACCCAGCCACCCCTACTATTATTACTATTTTATTTTATTTTGTGTCTTTTTTTTTCTTTTTTCTTTTTGGTTTTTGCAGGGCAGTGGGGTTTGGGTGGCTTGCATGTCATATGGCTGGGTGATTGTTGGGTGTACGGGGCCAGATGTAGGCTCAGGTGTTCATGGCTCTGGGGCTGGTGCTCCATCCATTGTGCCACCTGGCCATACCTACAATTATTACTATTATTTTTTTAATTTTAATTTTTTTCTCTCCCCTTTATTGCTCAAGCAAGTCTATATTTATGGGGCGAGGGGCTATTTCATTTACTCTTAAACAAGTATATTTTATTAATGTAAAAAAATTATTTGTACAAAAGGAGAATAAATATTTTAAAAAAAATTTTTTAAAAATAACAAAATGTGGGCAGACAGGTGGCACCGTCCTCCTGGAGTCAGGAG
The DNA here is from genome assembly GCF_037893015.1 of Macrotis lagotis. Taxonomy (NCBI): domain Eukaryota; kingdom Metazoa; phylum Chordata; class Mammalia; order Peramelemorphia; family Peramelidae; genus Macrotis; species Macrotis lagotis. Next base: position 78,809,937 of record NC_133666.1, read on the forward strand.
GACCTGAGTTCAATTCCTTCTGACCTCAGACACTTGATACTTACTAACAGTGACCTTGGGTGAGTCACTTAACCCTATTACCTTGCAAAAACCAAGCGAAAAGAAAAATAAATAACAAAATGGAGTTTCAAAGAGCTCTGAGAAGACTTGAATAACTTGGTGCAGAATGAAGCAAATAGGACCAAGGGAACAAGTCACAATTTAAAGACAATCCACTCTGAAAGACTTGCTAATTCTAATCAATGCAATATCTGACCACAGTTCCAGAGAACCAGTAATGAACTGTGTTCCTGTCAGCTGAGAGAGAGGGAGGAGATGGACTGCTTCTCACTGAGACATAAATCTTCAGTTGTGGCTGACAAAGGAGTTTGTTTCTCTAAATTTCTATTCATTAGGAAATTTTTATTTTTATTTTTGTTATTGGGTTAATGGAGAGAACAGTAGGAAGAGAAAGAATGCTTATTGATTTCAAATATAATAAAATTATATGAAAAAGGAAATGGAAGAAACTAAACAAAAATGTCAAAAGAACTGGATGTGAGGGGCAGCTAGGTGGTGCAGTGAATAGCGCACTGGCCCTGAAGTCAGGAGGACCTGAGTTCAAATCCAGCCTCAGATACATAATTACCTAGCTGTGTGACCTTGGGCAAGTCACTTAAACCCATTGCCTTGCAAAAAAAAAAGAACTAGATGTGACACCAACTCAGCTATTCTTAGCAAATAATCTTAATTTACATTCTTGCTATTTTTTTTCTGGAAAATGTGAATGCCTGGAGAGAATAGAGGGGAGGGGGAATGGTGTAGCTTTTTAGTGTCAATATGTGAACAACCAATTTAGAAGGGGAAACACATCCACCAATCACAATGAATTCTCTATCACTCACACATCTGAGCATCAAAATGGAGTGAACAAAAAGTAAGATCTGTTAAGGAAATGTAGTCTCTGGACTGAACATGTGCATTGTTTGGGGGATAGTCTGATTTGTAATGGCATTTAGTTCTGAAACTTGTTACAATTTCCTACTAAAAATGAAATCCACCTCTCCTAAAAAGAAAGAGGAAGGAAGGAGGGAAAGAGGGAGGGAGGGAAAGAAGGAAGGAAGGGAGGGAGGAAGGAGGGAGGGAGGGAAGGAAGGATGTATATGTGGACTAAGTAGTTCTGAGAATTTGCTGTAATTGAAAATCTCAGTGAGACCTTTGTGAAAGTAAAGAATGAATATAATGAAGAGACACAATCTACCTGAGAAATGATGACTGAGCAAGTTACCTTTCTTTGAACCTCATTTTTCTCCTCTGTAAAGTGTATATCATCCAACTATAATATGGATAAAAAAAAAAACTTAGGACATCTTAATTAGAATTGCAGATAATTAGAAGGAGAAGAGATTCACTTTAGAGGTCATCTCTTCTAATCCCCTCATTTTACAGAAGAGAGACCCCAGGCCCAGAGAGATGAACAGTAATGAGAATATGAAACTAGGTCATAGGTTCCTAACTCTGGGACCTCAAAAGCCAGCTAGCCAATTCCTTTATAAGCCAATTCCTATATACTTAGGGAACTAAGGTAAATAGTTAAATATGACTTACCCAAGTAAGTCAATCAATAGTGACTTAGCTAGAATTAGAACCCACCCTTCCTGACTCCAGGTCCCTAACCATTATGTCACATTTCAGATCTCTATCTACCACACCACACATTATATATGCAGTCATATATAATGACTACAACAGTGTGAATGGAAAGAACGAAAAGCAGATACTACCCAATTGTATTGATATATTAATAGCTTATCTTATAACTAGAGATGGCAAAATTTACAGAAAACTCATCAAATCACAGGTATATATGAGGCACCTACAATCTGTGGGCTATCTTGCTCCCTTCTTTGCAGAAGTGGAGAACTTGGTCTAGGAATGTGGCAAGTGATGTCAGATTTGGGTATAGGTTAGTTTTACAGAGATGGAAGGTATATATTCAGAAATGGTTTTTGTTAAAAACAATATCCCAATGAAAATTTTTTAAATTAATTCAATGTGGGGTCACACACTAGGCAATCTTCAAAGTCCTGTCCAAGTCTGGCGATTCAGTGTTTCAGATGCAGTCACCAACCTCCAGACACAGGAGCATACAAATCTTTTCCCTCTCCCTCTTCCTTTTGTTCTCTTTCCTTTCCTCTCCTCTCCCTCTTTCTTCCCCCACCTTTCCTCTCCTCTCCTCTCCTTTTCACCCCACCCCCACTCTGCATTCTGGGGCTCTGTTAACTAAGTCTAACATTCTCAGACAGATGAGGTCAAGGCTGCTGCTGCCAAGGCAACCTGGTTAAAAGCAGCCTAGGAAAGATCTTGAAAAGCACAGTGATTCAATAGAGTAAAGCTCTTACTTGGCCAGGAGCCCATGTTGTCCTTTTAAAGTATTTAGAGAGAAAGATTAAGTGGTCCTGAGGACCCCCATGATTGAATATCTGAGTAGGATGTTTGAGAAAGTCATACTGTAGAGTAGAGGCACAACTGATGTCAGTGGAAAGAACCCTGGCCTGGGAATGGCTCTGTGACCTTGAGCAAATTGCTTCCTCTGGACCTCAGTTTTCTCCTCTGTAAAATGGGCATCATTCAACCACGACCTGGAAAGAATCTCAGAGAATCTTGATTAGAATCCTAGATCATTAGAGAGAGGAGACCCAACCTTAGGGGTCTATTCCAACCCCCTCATTTCATAGAGGAAAGAATCCAGGACCTGACACAAGCTAATACTTTCCAGAGACAAGATTCAAATCTAGTTCCTTTAGTGCCAAGTCCTTTGTTCTTTCTACTGGGGGAATCCACTCCCACCACAGGCAGCTCATTCACTTATAGACCTCTGGAATTGCTTGAAAGCTTTTTCTTCCCTTATCTCCAATCTCACTCTCTCTTGCTCTTTCCTCCTCTCCTCATTGCTTCTAATTTCACCCTCATGGGTCAAATAGAACAAGTTCCTTGACAGCTTTCCAATCATTGAAGACTCATATTCCTGTTTAAGTTTTCTTTTCAGACTCATCATTTCCTTTTGCTTTGAGCTATCCTGTATGCAGTTTTACATTTTGCAATACAGTTATCCCTTCCACATAGCAAGGGTTAGGGGTTCAGTGCCCCAACAATCTGCAAAATCCACATAAAAATGTTTGACCCTCCTTGCATACCAGAGTCTAAATTTTTCTTTTTCTTTAAAGGGTGTTTACAGTACCTTATTGTAAAATTTGGATTAAGTATCTTGTCATGGGCTCTGTGTTGTCTGCTGGCCTTGTTGTCTGTCTGGGATTTCTGCAAAACTCCCCAAAATTCCCATTTAATTTCTTATGCTGATTCGTGATGTATTGAAGCCATGATGGGAAAAGTGAGATGTGGAAGGGACTCACCATCTTGTTAGCAGCCCATCATAATCATTCTCCTACTAGGCAGGCAGGTCTTCATGCTTGGAGAACTGCAGAAGCAAGCAATTGCTCTGGGAATACCTCCCCCAGCAGGGGTTCAAGTAAGTGTGCTAAACTGGTTTGACTCCAGATTTGGAAGAAAGTTACTTAGACTTCCAGTTGGCAAAGCTTGCTGTGTATTGGAAAAATCATCCTGCTGTGTACAATGACAGGATTGGAGAAAGTAATTTCTAAACCCAGCCTCCCCACCTCCATTTCTAAAATCTCTCATGATCCTCTTCCTTTTTGAATCCTCTCCCCAGTACCCCCTCCCTTCTCAAATTACCTTACAATGGGAATACAAGAAAATCCTTAAAAACAGCTATGTACAAACAAAATATAGACAGAATAAACTGGAGGGAGTCAACAGAGGGAAAAGACTATCATTACAGAGGATTTCTCACAGGTTTCTTTTCTATCCTAATATTATATTGGGTCTATATAATGTAATGTTATAATATAATGTTAATAATAAGATATTATATTGCCCTTATATTGTCTCTTTAATTTACACACTGAAGTTCAACCAAATGTCCTGGCTTCCCAGTTCATCAATTTCCTCAACTCCAATATCAGCACTCTACCACACCTGCCCACAGCAACAGCCACACTTTCAATCTAGTCATCACCCAAAGGGTTTCACCTCAAAGATCCATCACTCAGAAATGCCTCTCTGTCCATGGTCCTCATTCTGCCTTCATTCTCAGGTTCTTGAAAAATTCATCATTCATTTTTCACTCCTTATATGGTATATGTAGCCTTTGGAGTAGGAGATCCCCACAAGAGACTCTAGTCTCACCCAGACTTGAGTTTGATCTTGGGGACCGGACTTCCAAGGGGTCAAGTTCTCTAAGGATCTCTGAACCTTTAATGGTTTTCCCCGATGTCTCCTGGAAACTCTAAAATAAAACTAGATATGTCTCATATCTAGAGTTTCCCCATATTTGAGTAATAGAGTTCCATCTCTCTAAGATAATAAATGTATGGGTATCAGGTATGGTGTGAAAGTTCATTTCCTCTATCATAGAAATAGCTCAAGATATGACTCATGGACCTTCACAAACAAATATAAACCAATGATATTTTTTGTGGAATATTAACCAAGTACAGATCTCCTGATAGGGCAAGGCTTTGGGATTTTCCTGTTGGTAGTTTTCTTCTCTGAGAAGCAAGCTGTTATGAAAATCCTTCTCTGGGCAGCTAATGCCCAATTTAAGAACTCTGACTCAGGTAACCTTCAAGGTTAGAAATGGCCATTTCTCAGATCTTAGTTATAGATATGCTTATAAAAGGAAGCAGACTAAGGCATCCAGAATTACAAGATCTTAGGAACTCCAATCTCAGGCTTACCTTCACACACACACACACACACACACACACACACACACAATCTACATGTCTCTCACTGCTGTGATAATGATGTTTGTCCTTCATCCTTGAAGACCATGACATCAGGGACAATGCCATGACAAGCATATGAATTAGATTTGAGTGAGGGGGTAATGTGCTCATTTCAATTCCATTTGTGGTTGCTATGGTAGTGCCAGACTAAATGATTTCTTGGGCCTTATTCAACCCAAGGGTCAGACATTTCTTGCCCCTGACCTAGATATTCCCTCCTTCCCTATTTCTAGAAGGTTGGAAATATTAACTTCTCAGGCTCATTCGTGGCTTATGTGTGTTTAGAAAAGGACATAGGCAGAAAGCAGCCAGAACTGCAACACTGGGTTAACATAACTAACTGCCTTTTGATTCAATTTCATCAGTCACAAAATGGAGATAATAACTTTTGACCTACATGCTCAAAAGGGTATTGTGAAAAGAATGCTTAAGTGAACCATCTCTGTCTTTCCAGATGAGAGTTCAAATGATGGCATCAGTGGTTTAGGGATCATTACAGACTTTCCTGAAGGATCCACCCAATTCACATTAATTTCCTTTGCTTAATCACTCCCTGCCTGTACCCCTCATTTAGCAGTCTCTTAGGCTTAGGTCTCTTAGGTCAAACTCAATGTGTCCAAAACAGTCTTTCCCTCAAAGCCCTTCCTTCTTGCTAATTTCATTCTTTTTTTGCAAGGCAATGGGGTTAAGTGGCTTGCCCAAGGCCACACAGCTAGGTAATTATTAAGTATCTGAGGTCAGATTTGAACTCAGGTACTCCTGACTCCAGGGCTGGTGCTCTATCCACTGCGCCACCTAGCCACCCCTCCTAATTTCATTCTTGACTCCTCATCCCATTTTTCTCCTTGTTTAGCAAATCTTGTTGATTCCACCTCCTCAACATTTTTCCCATCCATCCCTTCCTGTCAATTACAGCACAAGCACCCAGATCCAAACCCTCATCATCTCCTAATTATTCTCCCTACAGCTAATCTTTCTTCTTTCATAAGACACACTCTTCTACAAATACATACAGTATCAGTGAAAAGGTAGGCACACACACAGAGTAGCAAATAGAAATGAAAGCATTCTCAGGGGATGATTACAGTCAAAATAACTCATGACTTGCATGCTGCATGATGGCCTCTGCATGATGGCCCCTGATGGATGGATCACTCCCTTGGACTACCTGATATTGCTTCTTCAACTCCTCCAGCTGTCAGTTGCCATCCTTAGTAAGTATACTACAGTAGCTACCTTGACCTTGGGACTGGTAGAAGCCCTCACAGTTTTGCCTCTTCAGGGCTTCACAAGAGAGGCCTCCTTCTCCCCAAGCAGGAAGTAGGAGAGAAGAGTTGTCCAGGCAAGCTAATATCCTCAAAAACTTAGACCTAGCCTTTGCATTTGCTTCGCTAATACATACATGCTCATGTACACACACATACACACACACATGCACACACACACACACACACACACACACACACACACCACAGACCACACTCTTGATAGTTTTTTCCATTCTTATGGCAGCCTCATATACTCTTCAGGATGCAATGTGTCTCCTGGACAGGTCAATCAACTGGGATCCTTGGACTTTCTCTCCTCTATGGCTCAACTCAACTGGGTAGCTGGATTCTTTGGTCCTGATGGTGAAGAATATTTTCTCTCAAGATCTGGTTTCTTCTTCTCACTCTCTTCTCACTGCCAGAGTTAATTCCTTGACTCCTTAAGTGCCTTCACTCTGGACCAATTCCAGAATTGGCAAGCTTGCTTTCTATTTACTTTGTAATTTTTTTAATGATCCATTTGGTTACTTTCATTTAATAAATAAGTTTTTTTCTTTCCCTTTAACCTCTCCCTATGCCCAGTTTAAAAAGAAAAAGAACCAAATAATCAAGCAAAAAAAATTCCCATATTTTGTCATAATTAAATATTCTGTCACTTGAATCAATCACCTCTACCAAGAGACAGGTACATGCTTCATCATCTGTCCTCTGGAATAATGATTGGCCATTTAATTGATCAGCATTCTCATTTTCTTCAAGGCTACTGGTCATTACAATATTGTTCTTCTTACATAAATTGTTTTCTGTGTTCTGCCTACTTTGTTCTACATTTCTTGACAATCTTGACAAATCTTCTCAGGTTTCTTCCATTTCATCATTTATAATTGTACAGTAATATTCCACTATATCCATATACTATAATATAGGGGCAGCCAGGTGGCACAGTGGATAGAACACTGGCCCTGGAGTCAGGAGGGCATATAATACATTTTACCATTTCCCATTTAATGAGCTCCCCTCTTCATTTCTATTTTTTAACACTTCTATAATTGTGCTATAACTATTTCTGTACATATAGATAGATCCTTTTCCTTTTTCTTTGATCTCTTTGGGGCTTAGGGTTATCAATGGTCAAAGGTCATGTATACATTGTAAAATGGCGGGGGGGGGGGAGGCATAGTTTCAAATTGCATTCCAGAATGACCATACCAATTCACAGCTCCAACAATAGTAGATCAATGTCTCTATGTGTCCACAGCCCCTCCAACATTTGTCATTCCATTTTAGTCATTTAATCATAGCTGATTAATGGTAGGAAGTGAACCCTCAGTTGTTTTTATTAATACATTTTTATTAAAGATTTTATTTGAGTTTTACAATTTTTCTCCCAATCTTACTTCCCTCCCCCCGCCATGGAAAGCAATCTGTCAGTCTTTATTTTGTTTCCATGTTGTACATTGATACAAATTGAGTGTGATGAGAGAGAAATCACATCCTTAAGGAAGAAACAAAAAGTATAAGAGATAACAAGATAAGACAATAAGATACCTGGTTTTTTTTTCTAAATTGAAGGGAATAGTCCTTGAACTTTGTTCAAACTCCACAGCTCTTTCTCTGGATACAGATGGCATTCTCCATTGCAGACAGTCCAAAATTGTCCCTGGTTGTTGCACTGATGGAACAAGCAAGTCCATCAAGGTTGATCATCACCCCCATGTTGCTGTTAGGGTATACAGTGTTTTTCTGGTTCTGCTCATCTCACTCAGCATCAGTTCATGCAAATCCCTCCAGGCTTCCCTGAATTCCTGTCCCTCCTGGTTTCTAACAGAACAATGGTGTTCCATGACATACATATACCACAGTTTACTAAGCCATTCCCCAACTGAAGGGCATTTCCTTGATTTCCAATTCTTTGCCACCACAAATAGGGCTGCTATGAATATTTTTGTACAAGTGATGTTTTTGCCCTTTTTCATCATCTCTTCAGGGTATAGACCCAGTAGTGGTATTGCTGGATCAAAGGGTATGTTCATTTTTGTTGCCCTTTGGGCATAGTTCCAAATTTTTCTCCAGAAAGGCTGGATGAGTTCACAGCTCCACCAACAGTGTAATAGTGCCCCAGATTTCCCACAACCCTTCCAACAATGATCGTTATCCTTTCTGGTCATATTGGCAAGTCTGAGAGGTGTGAGGTGGTACCTCAGAGAAGCTTTAATTTGCATTTCTCTAATAAGTAATGATTTAGAGAAATTTTTCATATGGCTATGGATTGCTTTGATCTCCTCATCTGTAAATTGCCTTTGCATATCCTTTGACTATTTGTCAATTAGGGAATGGCACTTTAAAAAAAATATGACTCAGTTCTCTGTATATTTTAGAAATGAGTCCTTTTTCAGAATCATTAGTTGTAAAGATTGTTTCCCAATTTACCATATTTCTTTTGATCTTTGTTACAGTGGTTTTATCTGTGCAAAATCTTTTTAATTTAATGTAATTGAAATCATCTAGTTTGTTTTTGGTGATGTTCTCCATCTCTTCCTTAGTAATAAACTGCTTCCCTTTCCATAGATCTGACAGGTAAACTAGTCCTTGATCTCCTAGTTTGCTTATAGTATTGTTTTTATGTCTAAATCCTGTATCCATTTGGATCTTATCTTGGTAAAGGGTGTAAGATGTTGGTCTAATCTAAGTTTCTTCCATACTAACTTCCAATTTTCCCAGCAATTTTTATCAAAGAGAGAGTTTTTATCCCAATAACTGGACTCTCTGGGTTTATCAAACAGCAGATTACTATAATCATTTCCTGCTGTTGTTCCTAGTCTATTCCACTGGTCCACCACTCTATTTCTTAGCCAATACCAAACAGTTTCTCAGTTGCTTTTAATTTGTATTTTTCTATTAGACATTTGGAGCATTTTTTTTCATGAAGCTATTCAATAGCTTGGATTTCTTCCTTTGAAAAGTGCCTCTTCACATCTTTTCATCATTTATCAATTTGAGAATGACTTATTCTTATCAACTTAAGTCTTGGAAATGAGCTATTTATCAGAGAGAAACTTGCTGCAAAGATATTTTCCCCAGTTACTTATTTCCTTCTAATTTTAGCTTTACTGGTTTTGTTTCTGCAAAACCTTTTAAATTTCATATTGTCTATTTTATCTTCTCTCTATCCCTTGCTTGTTCATGAACTCTTTCCTATCCATAATTTGGAAAATTAATTTCTTCCTTGCTCCTCTAATTTTCTTATATCACTTTTGATGGGTATCTATTTGGAGCCCACTGCAAAACTTGTTTTTTTTAAAGATTTTATTTGAGTTTTGAGTTTTACAATTTTTCTCCCAATCTTACTTCCCTCCCCCCACACCGAAAACAATCTGTCAGTCTTTATTTTGTTTCCATGTTGTAGATTGATCCAAATTGAGTGTGATGAGAGAGAAATCACATCCTTAAGGAAGAAACAAAAAGTATAAGAGATAACAAGATCAGACAATAAGATATCTGGGTTTTTTTCCTAAAATAAAGGGAATAGTCCTTGGTCTTCAAACTCCACGGCTCTTTATCTGGATACAGATGGCACTCTTCATTGCAGACAGCCCAAAATTGTCCCTGATTGTTGCACTGATGGAACAAGCAAGTCCATCAAGGTTGAACATCACCCTCACGTTGCTGTTCAGGTGTACAGTGTTTTTCTGGTTCTGCTCATCTCACTCAGCATCAGTTCATGCAAATCCCTCCAGGCTTCCCTGAATTCCCATCCCTCCTGGTTTCTAATGGAACAATAGTGTTCCATGACATACATATACCACAAAAACTTATTTTTTTAAAGGCCTCAAGGGTTTTTCTAGTCTTTCTGTCAACCTAAAATTCTATCAAGTTTAATTAAGAAAGGAAGGAAAGGGGGCAGCTAGGTGGCACAGTGGATAGAGTACCAGCCATGGAGTCAGGAGTACCTGAGTTCAAATCCAGTCTCAGACACTTAATAATTACCTAGCTGTGTGGCCTTGGGCAAGCCACTTAACCCCACTACCTTGTAAAAACCTAAAAAAAAAGGAAGTAAGGAAAAGAAGGAAAGAAAGAAAAAAAATTTAAATATGTTTAAAAATAAAAAAGAAAGCATAAGTAAGCACTTCTTTATGTTTCCTTTTCACTTCCTTTATATCATATTTTCACTGATTACATATTGCTGTTCCTCAGAAACTCTATGTTTCAGTCAAATTTGTCTGCTATATATATTGTTCTACCTCCTGTCTCTTGGCTTTTGCCCTGGCTGTCCCCATGCCCGGAATATTCTCCCTCTTCCAACTCCATCACTTGGAATCCTTTGTTCCTGTTTAGGCTCAGTTCAAGTGCCTATTCAAGTGTAAGCTCCTTGAGAGCAGGAACTGCTTGCTTTTGTCCTTGTATCCATTTGTTATTAGTTGATCTATCAAACTACTTGTCTAATGTGGATTGAAAACTTTCCCCAGGGCTCTAATTTTTGCTCTGAATATCTTTAGGATTCTTGGTTTCCTTCCTCCCCTGGTCAGATAGCACATTGCCAAAAGCATGGCCATTTAGTCACAAAGTTCCCATATTGGTAAAGCCTTGGTTTATTTTGGGTCCAACATCCATGTTTTCCTTATTAATAGGAATAAGGAAAAAGATGGGAAAATTGTTTAAAAGGTTTCCTGCAATACCTAGGCAAGCACTAGAGAGGTTGTACTAGTCAATTTTCCTAATTTTCTGCATTCAAAAGGAGGGAAATACTTCCAGGGTGGCTTCCAAAGCATTAGTGTCTGCTCAAGGCAAGGGGGCTTATCATAGCAAATTAGAGGGAGATAAAAGGAATCTGGAGTTGAATATGATCAGAAGGGGCTGAGGTCTTGGGACAGAAACCAAGGAACTCATCTTCTCAGCTGCTACCTCCCACCTTCCCTCCTTCACCTGAGGCACTATCCTCCAGATCTTTTCCCAGACAAGCCCCATCCCATATGCTACTACGAGGTCCCCTTCTCAACATAAGTAAAATAATTTAACTTAAAGTCTGCAAGTGCTGCTTAGTAAGTTTCATAAAAGCTCAGCCCCTGAAACGAGGCCTCTCCCTTTGGAGAGGAAAAACCCATTACAGCAAAAAATCCTGAGAATTGTTCATCTCTTTTTATGGGGAAAACCTACACAATCTCGTATACAATGTAGTCTCCTCTAGCAGCAATCTGCAGTGACCATGGGGTCAATGGTACTCAGTCAAAGCATAGTCTTGTAAAAGTCTCAGGGAATGCACCATATAAGATCATTAATGAGTAAGCTCAAAAGATATCAGTGACCCAAATTACCCATCTATGTATTGTACCCTGGACACATGTATCGATAGAGTGTGCCCTTTCACCTGTACTCCTCCATTCTTTCCATTGAAGGTGTGTGTATTTGTGGGAGTATGCCCGAGATTTAGAGAGGAATGTTTTTATTATTTTTTTCTTACTTTGACATTTCATTAAAAGGCTGCTTTAAATAAATTGTGTGCTCTGGCTGACAAATTAAAGTTAATCCTTTGGTGGGGACTCTTGAACTCTGAAGTATATGTGGACTCATAGATTACCTTGAATCTGGGGTAATTTATCTGGGAGAAATTCATATAGTGCTGAGAGTTGGGAAAAATGCCCCCAGAGACTACAAATATAACTGCCACATGAGGGAGAATGTCCTAATAATTACAACTGTTCCAAAGAGAAATGGGTTCCTTAGTAAGTAGTGAGTTCTCATTGCTGGAAATTATTATTCCAAGTCTTGGTGAGCCCTTGTTGGAGTTGCTGCAGAAGGGTGAGGCAATCCAATGATTAGATGATGTCTTAGGTCAGTTCCAGCTCTGAGATTGTGTGATTGATTCTATTCTATAAATAATGGAGCTGGGACTGGAAACCACATGATTCTGTTAGTACATTTACCCTTTTTCTGTGCTATGTGGCCTTCAAGCTTCATTCTATAAAAAATGGAGCTGGGACTGGAACTCACATCTGATTCTGTTAGTACATTTACCTTTTCCCATTGCTATGTGGCCTTTGAGCTTCATTCATTCACTTATTCTTTCATTAAAAATATTTATTTCCCTATTGAATAAATAGATCCATTGGGGGGAGGTAGACAATGTTGCTCTCTTCTGTGGCTCCTAACTGATGCTCTCTTTTCTCATAATTCACAGTCTAGTGTATGGATATGACACAAGAAAACACAAATCACTGTTGTGTATGCATACAGTATGATAGGATAAGTGCACTAGAGGGCTTCAAAACAAAGTACCCTGTGAGATCAGAGGGAGAAAGTTATCAGGAACCATGGAGATCAGGGCAGGCTTCCCCAAGGAGCTGGCATTGGAAGTGGGCTTTCAAGGTGGAGATTTTACAGGTAAAGAAGGGGAGCAAGGGAATTTCAAGAAGAGGGGCTAGTGTCAGGAAAGGCATGAATGTGGGAAAGTACAATGTGTTTTTTCAATCAAAAATGAGTAGTTTTGATGGGGCACAGGGAATATGGGAAGGAGTGGTATGAACTAAGTCTAGAAAGGGCGTATGGCATCCTACTGAAGAGGACCTGGAATGCCAGGTAGAGAAAATTTAAACCTTAGTCATTTTCCTACAATTAAGTCCCCTGCAATGAGCCTCTCTATTTCTGACTGGGGGACTCCCATCAGAGGAGGCCCCTGGATGAGATCTGGGATCACTTCCAACCAGCTGTTAAAATCATCAGCGGTTCAATTTCCCTGAGTCTGGATATTTCCTGGTCTTGTGACAGATGAGAATGTCTAATAAGAGGCTCGTGGCCTCTTCTTTCAGAGCCAAAATAGATCTGTGAGCTTTTTTATCATTCCCACCACTATTTGGGCTGTGGGATTGGAAGTAGGGGTGTTCTCCCCATTTTACAACTGGGGAAACAGACATACAGTGAGCTGATGACTGACAAGGAATTCTTTTGTGAGTTGGTGAAAAAATATAGAGACATGAAGGTAGAGTTAGCATGAGGGTCAGTGTAATAGAGAGTGTTGAATGAATAGTTAAAGGACCTGAGTTCTAATCCAAGTTCTATTAGCTAGCTGTGTGTCTTTGGGAAAGTCACTGTCCCTCTCTGGGTTTTTGTGTCTTAGACAATGAACAGGTTGGGTAAAATAATCTTTTTTTTTTAGTTTTTGCAAGGCAAATGGGGTTAAGTGGCTTGCCCAATGCCACACAGCTAGGTAATTATTAAGTGTCTGAGGCCAAATTTGAACTCAGGTACTCCTGACTCCGGGGCAGGTGCTCTATCCACCGCACCACCTGTCGGCCCCAGGTGAAATAACCTTTAAGGTTCCCTTTGAATCTGAATCCTCTGATTACAGAACTGTTAGTTCCCAAGTGGAAAAGAATGAAAGCAAACTAAGAATTCTTTATATTCAGAGTTCTCAGAAATGGACTGATTCTTATCAAAAATACTACTAGAAACAAATAGCAACTTTAGGAAAGTCACAGGATATAAAATAAACCCTCATAAATCCTCAACATTTCTTTTTTTTTTTAGGTTTTTGCAAGGCAAATGGGGTAAAGTGGCTTACCCACTATGCCACCTAGCTGCCCAATCCTCAACATTTCTATATGGAACTAGCAAGATACAGCAGCTAGAGCTAGAAAGAGAAATTCCATTCAAAGTAATCACAGATAACATAAAATACTAGGGAGTCTACCTGCCAAGGCAAACTCAGAAACTTTATGAAAACAACTACAAAACACTTCTCTCACAAATGAAATCAGTTTAAAAAAAACTGGACAAGGGGCAGCTAGGTGGCACGGTGGATAAAGCACCGGCCATGGAGTCAGGAGTACCTGGGTTCAAGTCTCAGACACTTAATAATTGCCTAGCTGTGTGGCCTTGGGCAAGCCACTTTACCCCATTTGCCTTGCAAAAACCTAAAAAAAAAAACTGGGCAAATATCAACTGCTCATGGATAGGCCAAGTTAATATAATAAAAATGACAATTCTACCTAAATTAAACTACTTATTTAATGCCCTACCAATCAAAATTCCAAAAAATACTTTAATGAGTTAGAAAAAATTATAAGTAAATTCATATGGAGAAATAAAAAATCAAGAATTTCCAGGGATTTAATGGAAAAAAAGTGCAAAAGAAGGTGGCTTAGCCCTACCAGATCTAAAATTATATTATAAAACATCAGACATCAAAAATGTCTGGTATTGATTAAGAAAAAGAGTGGTGGATCAGTAGAGTAGACTAGGTACAAAAAAGATAGCATGAAACGACTATAGTAATCTGCTGTTTGATAAACCCAAAGAGTCCAGCTTCTGGGATAAAAACTCTCTCTTCAATAAAAACTGTTGGGAAAATTGGAAGTTAGTAACTTGGATTACACCAACATCTCACATCCTATACCAAGATAAGATCAAAATGGGTGCAGGATTTAGACATAAAAGACAAAAGCAAACTAGGAGATCAAGGAATAGTTTGCCTGTCAGATCTATGGAGGGGAAGCAGTTTATGACCAAGGAAGAGATGGAGAACATCATTAAAAACAAACTAGATGATTTTGATTACATTAAATTAAAAAGCTTTTGTACAGATAAAACTACTGTAACCAAGATCAAAAGAAATGTAGTAATTGGGAAACAATTTTTACAACTAGTATTTCTGACAAAGGACTCATTTCTAAAATATATAGAGAACTGAGTCAAATTTACAAAAAAAAAAAAAAACAAGCCATTCTCCAATTGACAAATAGCCAAAGAATAGGCTGAGGCAATTTATAGATGAGAAAATCAAAGCAATCCATGGTCATTGAAAAATTGTTCTAAATCATTACTGATTAGAGAAATGCAAATTAGAACATCTCTGAGTTACCACTTTATACCTCTCAGATTGGCCAATATGAACAGAAAGGACAGTGATCAATATTGGAAGGGATGTAGGAAATCTGGTACACTAATGCATTGTTGGTGGAGCTGTGAACTCATCCAACCGTTCTGAAGAGCAATTTGGAATTATGCCCAAAGGGCAATAAAAAATGTGCATGCCCTTTGATCCTGCAACACCACTACTGGGTCTATACTCTGAAGAGATCATGAAAAAGGGTAAAAATGTACAGTTTTTGTACTCTTACAAAAATATTCATAGCAGCCCTGTTTGTGATGGCAAAAAATTGGAAATTGAGTGAATGTCCATCAATTGGGGAATGGCTGAAGAAATTGTGGTATGTGTACATTATGGAACACTCTTGTTCTAGTAGAAGCCAGGAGGGATGGGAATTTAGAGAAACCTGGAAGGATTTGCATGAACTGATGCTGAATGAGATGAATAGAACCCTAACAGCAACATGGAGGTGATGATCAGCCTTAATGAACTTGATCATTTCATCAGTGCAACAATCAGGGACAATTTTAGGGTATCTGCGATGGAGAATACCATCTGTATCCAGAGAAAGAACTGTGGAGTTTAAACAAAGACCAGAGACTATTACCTTTAATTTAAATTTTTTTTAAAAAGGTATCTTATGTAATTTTACAATCTCATATTTTTTTTCCTTAAGGATATGATTTCTTTCTCAACACATTCAATTTTGATCAATGTATAGCATGGAAACAATGTAAAGATTATCAGACTGCCTTGTGTGGGGCGTGGGGAAAGGAAAGTAAGATTGGGGAAAAATGTAAAATTAAAAAAACAATTTAAAAAAATTTTTTTAAAAGAAATGGACTGATTCACCCTGCTGAGGTGGGAGGTGCTGTTGACCAAGAAGTTCCTCTCTTGCACAAGAGTAAAGAGTACATGGAAAGACACCATCTCCCTTTATTGCTATCACACCACTACCATCATCAAGCATTTTTTACTTACCCACTATTCACCATTTTTATTCACTCATACTAGCACCGTTTTTTTACCTGCAGAATCTCTACCTGGAAAACCTACATCCAATGCCATCAAAAAAGGCAAAAGATAGTCCCTGTCCTTAAGGAACTTGCAGTCCAAAGGGGAAGACAACACACCAGCAATTATGTCCAAACAAGATAGATACAAGATAAATGTGAAGTAATCCCAGACGGAAGGCTTTAGCAAATCCCAATTGGGGAGCAGCTAGGTGGCACAGTGGATAAAGCACCGGCCCTGGAGTCAGGAGTACCTGGGTTCAAATCCAGTCTCAGACACTTAATGATTGCCTGGCTGTGTGGCCTTGGGCAAGCCACTTAACCCCATTGGCCTTGAAAAAAGAAACCTAAAAAAAAAATCCCAATTGGGGATTCAACTGGGAATGTCCTCTTCTACAAGGAGGAATTCAAACTGGGATATTGAAGGAGGCCAGAAAAACCAGGAAGTGGAAATGAGAAAGCGAACATATCGGGCATGGGGAACAGTCAGAGAGAATGCAAAACCCTACTTCTTCAAAGTACAGTTCACATATCCCTAGACACCCTTGTCTACAAAAGCATCTTTGGATGGTATCTTTGATTTGTGTGTTAGTATGGGGCCAAAGAACTATACAGCTGGTATCCACCATGATAGACAAATCTATCCATTTATGTATGTACTATGTCACTACTTGGCTCAGGGAAAGAGCAAGTGAAATAGAGGGCTTGGTTCATGAGGACCCGGGCTTGGGAACATGAGCAGGGGGCTTTGACTGCTGCCAAGAAACAGGAGGGCTTAAGATGAGCCTTCTTCCCAAGTAAATGAGAGAGCAGAGTGTGGGGCTGGGTCCTATACTGAGTGTGACAGTTTCCTGTTTGCTTATTTTATGATGAAGAAAAACATTTAATCAATTGACTGCTTAGCCATAACTGAATGTGAAAACAAAAGATTCCAACAAATGAACTCAATTATTCTTACTTTTCTTGCTAACCACAAAGTCTAAAGATAATTCTCTGAGCTCTAGAGACTTGGTATGGACATGTCCCCCAGGACAAGCCTATGTTTGGGATTGGACCACCTTCTGTTTATGCCTTCTTCCCTTTGGACAGGACCTAAGGAAGTCTCAAAAAGTAGAAGAGCCTCAAGAGGTTCAGCAACTAGGCTGGAAAGGGGCCAATGGGAATTGACCCAGCCTCTAAGAAAAATTTGGATATAAAAATGCATGTTGATAACTATCTTTACTTGCTCCTCCAAAGGAGCAACTTTTCCATTGGTTATGTGGCACATCCAGAAGTGAATGTAGTGATAAGTTGAATGCTTGGAGCCATCATTCTTCAAAAGTAGAATCCAAGAGGGGAGCAAGCGCCTCAGTTTGAAGGAACATTTTAGTACTTCAGGTCTTGCTAGATTTTTTTTAGTATCTAAAAGTTAATAGATGTTAATTGGGGAAATGATTTCAAGGAGATATAAATAGATGATAATAAAATAACAATAGCATTTATAGAACTCCTACACTGTGCCAGGAACTCTAAGTGTAATGACAGATGATAGAGAAAGACAGACAGACACAGATGGAAAATAGAAAGATGAATGGATAGAGAAGGACAGATGAATGGATGGATAGATAGATTAATGTATGCATAGATAAACAAAAAGAATGAACAAATAAGTAAACAATAAACAAACAATTATATAGTGCTTACCACAGATGAATAGATGGAT
The DNA here is from genome assembly GCF_037893015.1 of Macrotis lagotis. Lineage (NCBI taxonomy): Eukaryota > Metazoa > Chordata > Mammalia > Peramelemorphia > Peramelidae > Macrotis > Macrotis lagotis. Next base: position 78,827,630 of record NC_133666.1, read on the forward strand.
GGATAGATGGCTAGATGGATTGATGGATTAAGTAAATAATTGAATGCTAGGCACTGTGCTAAGTGTAAGAGATAGATAGATACATAGCTACATAGACAGACAGATAGATAAAGATGTATGGGCAGATATATGAATGGATGAATGGATGGATGGATAAATAGGTAGATAAATAAATAAAAGAATGAATGCCAGGCACTGTGCTAAGTGGTTTACAATGATCTCATTTCATCCTCACAATAACCCAAAGAAGTAGCATCCCCATTTTACAGATAAGAAACAGAGACAGTGATGGGTGAACTGACTTGCCTGGGGTAGCCCAGCTAGTAAGCATCTGAGATTGGATCTGAATTCATGTCTTCCTAATTCCAACCCCAAGGTTGTATCTACCATGTCACTTAGCTCCCCTAAAATGAGTAAGTTGGATATGAGTTCTAATGTTATTCCAGCTCTAAAATTCTCTGATTATCTGCTTACCTATATGAATAAGTGGATGGGTAGATGGTTTTGGTTCATCCTATTATGTCTGAGAAGGAACATTTAGGTAGCCCAGACTGAATGACCAGCTTCTGTCCCCTTGGCACATGGATGCACTTAAGTAAATTCTTTCAATTCTCTTTAATTTCTAAAGTGAAGGGAGTAGGGTGAGATGATCTCTATAAGGTCCCTTTTGAATAGAAATCCTCTGGGAGTTATAGGATATAGTAAAGAAGGGGGGAGGGAGTAACCAGGTTGATGAACTTCTCCTCCTGGGCTCTAGTGCCAGGGTCAGGTGCCACTCTGGAGTCCATAGTGCTGATCAAATGAAGTAATGAGCAGATGTAAGAAATGATGAGCAGTTAGACTCAGAAAAACCTGGAAAGATTCACTTGAACTGATGCTGAGTAAAATGAGTAGAACCAGGAGTGCATTGTACACAGCAATAGCAACATTGTGTGATGATCAACTATGATGGACTCTCAGCAATACAATCATCCAAGACAGTCCCAAAAGACTTGTGATGGAAAATGCCATCTACATCCAAAGAAAGAACTATGGCGTCTGAATGCAGACAAAAGCATATTATTTTCACTTCTTTTTATTCTTTTGTTTTTTGTGGTTTGTGGCTTTTTCCTTTAGTTCTGATCCTTCTTTCACAACATGACTAATGCGGAAGTGATGATGATGATGATGATGATGATGATGATGATGATGATGATGATGATGATAATGTTTGTCCTTCATTCTCAAAGAAGTCCATGACATCAGGGAGGTGATGCCATGACAAGTACATGAATTGGATTTCTGTGCTAAGTCACCAGCTTCACTTTCTCCTTCAGAAGTATCTGGGGCCAGTGGTCAGGTAGGAATCAGGATAACTGTAGATGGCCCTGGATATGAGGCAACCAGGGTGAAGTGACTTGTCCAAGATCATACAGTTTAAGAGCCAAGTGTCTGAGGCCACATTTGAACTTCTACTCTCTTGACTACAAGGTCAGTGCTGCAGCCACTGTGCCACCTAGCTACCCCAATGTGGAAATATGTTTGACATGATTATATATATATATATATATATATATATATATATATATATATACTATATCAGATTGCTTTCAATTTGAGGGAGGGGAGAAGAGAGGGAAGGAGAAAAATTTGGAACTCAAAATATTATAAAAATGCATGCTGATAACTATCTTCACATGTAATTGGAAAAAAATACTATTTACTTTAAAAAGTAACCAACACAGAGGAAACTGGGAGGATTTTGTAACCAGCTAACACTAAAAAATGAGTGATCAGATCTATAAACTAGAAGGGGCATCAAATATGGAAGCAGAGTCAAAACCAGAGGTTTTCAACTAAATCTAGGAGTTGAGGTAGCTAGAAACAAGGTTCTAGTTTTAGAATATGAGAATTCTGTACAAGGTAAGGTAAGGAACTAGCAGTTGGGATGAAGAGTAAAGAGGGGATCAAGGAAGACGGGACTGGAGGCAGAGATGGGACAAAAGGAGGTTGTGCCTTCTAGGCCAATAGGAACAGCTTTTGCAGACTGAAAATGAGAGATGGTGTTGAGCTGGAGGATCAGCAAGGAAGTCAATTAGAAGTTATTCTGCAAAGGGCTTTAAATGCCAAAGAAAAGACCATATTTGATCCTAGAACAATGGGGATCCCCTGGAGTTTACTGAAGAGAGGAATGATGAGATCAAGTCAGTTTGGGGAATAAAACTTTGACAGTTATGATGCACGTGCCCTTGCTATGATGGACTAAAGGGGAGAGAAACTAGAGGCAGAAAGACCAATTAGGAGACCCTGAACTGGGGCGGGGGGGGGGGGGGGCATGTGAATGAGGAGGAAACATAACATAAAAGATGTTACCCATAATCCTGATGGGGGTCTCTCTCCCTCTGAGGCTGCCTATAGCCAATTTAGAAATGTAGGGCTAATTGATGCTTTGGGGGCCACTATTACGAAACTGGTCTTTCTCTGTCAAGCTGATGGTATTGACAGAAGGGAGAACCAGAGAGCCCTGTGAAATTTCCTAGCAGAACTGTGAAGTTCTGGTGAATCTGGTAATCTGAATGCTTTTGGTTTCTATTGTGTTTTGTGTGTTCCTGGAGAAAGTAGTGTGTGAAGGTGAAAGGCCTTACTGTAAATAGCCTTGACTCTTGGGGAGAGACTACATCAAGGAGTTGGGCAGTGGTAACTCCCTGTCCCAAGGTCAGGGGCAACAGCTGGCTCTTGAAAACACTCTGAGCTCTTCCTGATTCTCTCAAATGTGCCGATGTCAGAGGCCAAGAGATTGTGTTAGGTCTTGGCAACCCAAAGTGATAGTTTTGAAGCCTGGCCATATGTCAGCTGGCTTTGCTGTCCTCAACTCCTGTCCTGTCAGTTGGTGAATCTCCTCTGTCACCCCCGCTTTCCCTCACCTCCATGGAATTTACAGGACTGGAGACTGATTCTAAGAGGCTCCTTGTTTGGCTTACAGTGTTTCAGTTTTTTCCTCCTGTCTCCCCATGATCATGGGCCCCTTGTAGTTTGCCTGGCAGTCAGAACCTCATATGACATGCCTGTGCCTTCCCTAGAGAGCTCATGAGGGCTTAGGCCCTGGACTCTTCTGACTTCTGGGAGGACATCTAAGGAAAAATCTAAGTGACGATAATATGTCATTGAGTTAGTATGGCCCAGCTCAATGGATTCTAACCCTTCTTTCTCACTTTGGTCCACAATTTTGCTAGGGTCCTTGCCTCCTGGGGTCAAGGCCTCTGTTCAACAAGATCAGCAGTTCTTCCTGGGTTTTTTCCAACTAGAAAGGCCTTGAGTGGATTTTCCTGTGTTAATTGATTGCCATCTGCTGTCCAGTTGCATCACTACAACATTTGAGTTTATGGTTTTCCAGATCAGATAATTTTTATATATAGTCACATCTATATCTATATCTATATATGTATGTATATATGTGTGTATATGTATAGATGTATACATGTATACATATGATAGATTTTATTTAGTTTGAGTTTTACAATTTTTCCCCTAATCTTTCTTCCCTCCCCCCTACCCCCCACAGAAGGCAGTCTATTAGTTTTTACATTGTTTCCATGGTATACATTGCCAGATCAGAAAATTTAACAATTTTTTGACTACAGATAGTCTTTCTTCATATGTCCTATATTGTTAATTTAGGTATCCTTTTAGATCAGGGCTGTCCAAAATACAACCTGCAACCTGCAGGCCACATGAAAGAAACTGAGCTACCACAGAACTCTTACTAAAATGGCGGATTCAAAATATATTGTCTATTGTTTCAATAAAAACTTAAAAGTAAGGTTGAACAGCCCTGTTTTAGATTAAGCATATTGATGGGGGGGGACAAAAGAAATTTGATGTAATCAAAATTGTCTTTTGTCAAGCAGAAAAAAAGTGTGGATCTAGGTTCTAATGGATCAGAGAGTGTTGGTACAGAAGAGAATTTCAAGCTCTTCATTGTATAGATGAGGAAACTGAGGCCAGAGAAAGGAAGGGACTTGTTTGTCATTACCCTAGTTAGTAATAATTGAAATTTCAATCCAGGCCCCCTGATTTGTCACTTTCCTCCTCACTTGAAGACAGTGTTTGAAGAATTGTAAAATCCTAATGTTTGAAAGGCCCTCAGAGGGCATCTGACCAGTGCAGCCTCTTTAGGGGAGGGATACACACTCACAGCATCTCTGGGGAGATCTGTTAGTCCTGGTCCTTGACTCTGAAGAAGTAACACATTCAATAAATGTTCAATCTGCCTCAACTCCAAGACATCTATGATGAGAAAGCCCACTGCCTCTGGAGATAGTGCAGTTCTGTTGGAGATAGCTTGAATTGGCCACCTCCCAGCCACAGTCCGCCATCTAGGACTTCCCAGGGAACTAGGCCTCAACTCAGTTTTTGCCCTGAGGCCTTCCCCAACACCATCACCAGCCCAGAATCCTAGATACTTATACCCACTCTCCTTGGCAAATTGCTTTCTAATCACCAACCCTTTTCCTGGACTCATTCCTCAATGGTTAGCAAATTTCCACAATCCTGGTGATTCAGAATGCCCCAGAGAGGATGTTCCCCACCTCCCACTTCCAACTCCCTTGCTAGGTGGCAGCTGAGTGGTATTGTGGAGGCTCTGTGTCTAACCTTGGACCTTGACCAGCAAGTTCACCTCTAACCCCTTTCTTTTCATATTACTCAGATATCCTTCACCTTTGCTCTCTTCCTTTAATACTATTTTGCATGAAACAAGTGGTCCCTCTCTCTGTTGGTACCCCCCCCCCAACATTTCCCCTGGATTCCAACTTCACAGCTTGCTTCATCAAGCATTCCTTATACTTCCTCCCCACCCCACCCCCTTTCAGTGTTTTCCTGTATCTGCAAGATGAGAGCTTCTCATTGAGGGCAGACAGACAGCCACCATGAGGGGTCAGCACCACTGACATTGTTTTCCTTCTCTGGTTCCAGGATGGCCAGTGTCTGCCTCAGCTCCTTCCTTTCTATTTCCAGACTCTTACAGTCTCTCTCCTGTTCTAACATAGCTTCCCTGCAGTCCTTGCCCTCCAGAACATAAATCATCCCCTAAATGAAGTGACTTCCTTAATTTGATATTTGGTAACCTCCTTTCTGCCTACAAATTGCAGAGAAAGTGGCAACCTGCCTTGGGAGAGGAAATTTCTTCATGAGAGTTCCCTATACTCACAAAATCACAGATCTAGTCACTGTCCCTGTCTGGTCTAGTCTCCTGACATAACCTGGACTTTCTTCCCACTGGATCTGTTAGGCTGCCCACACTCTTTAGCTAGTGAAGCTATGTTAGCAAGGCTTCCTTGCCATTCTCTTCATCTTTTAGCCTGGACCAAAGAAGATTAAATTGGCCCTTACATACTGTGTATGTACCTCGGTCTCTTCCCTCTCTCTCAATCTTCCCCTTTGAGTGTGTCTGTTTCACTTCCTCTCTTTCTCTAACTCTGCCTCTCTCTTTCCCTCTCTCTAATTCTGTCTCTTCCTCTCTCCGTGTCTCTATTCCCCACTGGGTGTTTGTCTCTGTCTCCTCCTCTTTCTGTGTCTCTCTATTTTTCTTGTCTCTCTCTCTTTTACCCTCTCTCTGTTGTTGGTTTTTGGTTTGGGGGGTGTTTGTTTTGTTCTGGTTTGTTTTTGTTGTGGTGGTTTTTATTTTTGTTTCTATTCCAGGCTGGTTCTGTTTCCAGCTTTCTCTTTCTGGGAACAGAAACTGCTGCCCAAGACTGGGGAGAAAGTGCTGGCAACCTTGGCCTTGAGGTCACTCACTCCCTGGGAAGTTTCACCTTTACCACAACAATGCTTTTGACTTTCTCTTTACCTTGAGCTTCGTTTCCCCTTCTCCCTCCTAGGAGAAGGGGCAACAGGCCAGATCCCTCAGGGCTCGTCAGGCCCTGGCATTTGTTGTATTGAGACAGTTTGGTGCCATGGATAGAGCGCTGTACTTGAAGGCCAGAAGACTTGGGTTCATAGCCTGGCTTTGTCACTTACATCCAAGACACACACACAAAAACAATCACACATACACTGCAATTTACTTTGTACATAGCTAGATTTGCCCATTGCACCTCCTCATTCAATGACTGTCTTTTGCCTTTCTTTGTATCTCCTGCACTTATCTCAGGGCCTTTCTCCTGCTCTCTTTCTCTTTCTCTTTCTCTTTCTCTTTCTCTTTCTCTTTCTCTTTCTCTTTCCCTTTCCCTTTCCCTTTCTCCTTCTCCTTCTCCTTCTCCTTCTCCTTCTCCTTCTCCTTCTCCTTCTCCTTCTCCTTCTCTTTCTCTTTCTCTTTCTCTTTCTGTCTCTCTCTTCCCCTCTATTTTTCTGGTCCTCCCCCCTCTGTCTCTGTCTCTTTCTAGCTTTGTATGTCTCTAATTCTTTCTGTCTCTGACTCTCTTTCTCTCTCTCTCTGTCTCTCTCTGTGTCTGTCTCTCTCTATCTGTCTGTCTATCTCTCCCTTCTCTTTCTCTGTCTCTCTCCCTCTCCTTCTCTCTCTCTGTCTCTCTCTTTCTGTCTCTGTGTCTCTGTCTCTGTCTTTCTCTCTGTCTCTGTCCCTCTGTCTCTATCTCGCTCTCTCTGTCTCTGTCTCTCTCTCTCTCTTTGTCTCTCTGTGTGTCTCTCTGTCTCTCTCTTTCCTTCTCTCTCTTCCTCTCTCTGTGTCTGTCCCTCTGCCTTTCTCTGTCTCTCTGTGTGTCTCTGTCTTTCTCTGTCTCTTCCCTTCTCTGTGTCTGTCTCTCTGTCTCTCTCTCTCTGTGTATCTCTCTCTCTCTCTCACATACACACACACACACACACACACACACACACACACACACACACACACGCTCTCACATTATTAAAGTTTGATGAAACTATTCCATCACCCAGCCATTGTTTTCCAGTCTCTAAAGTGAAAGGGCAGTAGGGAGATTTGGACTAAGATCCCCCTCTGGCTTAAGTCCTATGAAAACAGCAAGTGAAAAGGAAACGAGACTGGGGGGCTGGGGGGGCAGGGGGTGTTAGTAGGAGAGAGTCCCACAGTAAAGAATGTTTCTGTCTATAAACAAACACTTCCTGTTTGTCTCCAAGTTCTATGACCGTACCCCTCCTGCTGGCAGCTAGAGAGACATGGAGGAATGGCCCAGTCCAACTTCAGAACCAGAAGAAAGTGGAACATTCCTTTCTTGGAAGGAATGAACTTGTGTGTTCCTGATGACTGCTCCCTTTCTTATCCCAGAAACACAAAACACAAGATGACCAACACACATACTCATTCACACTCACACAAGACACACACACACACACACACACCTCTTACACACACACAACACACTCACACTCACTCACAACATACCACACATACCACACACACTGAAACACACACACCACACCCAGCTCACATACACAACACACTCACCACATACTCATTCACATACACCACACACACCCCACAAACCACATACACTATACACGCTCACACTCACTGATTCACACTCACACTTTTCAGGGATTTGCTAAAGATGTGGTCAGTGTCCTGAAAGGACCTGTATGGGACTGCCCCTCTTCCCTCCCCCCCCCACACACACCCAGGGCCAAGTTTAAAGTGGGGCAATTGAAGATGGAATCTCTCTAGATCTATTCCCCCTTTGTAAAAATGAGTTGTGCCTAGAATCCAGGCAACTCCCTAAGACTCCAAGTTACAGAGAAGAGGCCAACCTGAATGAAGGGGATTTTCCTCACCTAAAAGATCCCTATTCCATTGCAGAAGCAGGTCCAGCTCCATCCAGTCCTTTGAAAACAACAATCCTTGGATGCAGAAAAGGTCTTACAACTCTTGCACTCATTTCTCTAACTGATTATTGATTTATGAAATTGAGGATTTGGGGACTTGGGAGGGGAGAGGGGGCTGCTCATAAAAATCAACTAAGGAAACAAGTGGTGAAGAACCCAAAAGTATTGGGTCAAAGGAAGAGTGTAATTTAAGATATAACAAGAGCAACTTATATTTCTTTAAAGCTTTGGACTGATATGGAGTACACAAGCCACAAGCCAGCATCTTAATAAGAAATGGTTCATCTGGGTCAAAGAATCCTCCCAAGATCCCCTCTGTGCTCCCAAAGTTCCTGATTCCAAGGCAAATAAGCTTTGTGGGAGATGGGCTCCCCCCTCACTCACTTACCTATTAATTCAATCTGCAAACATTAAATATCTACTTAACTGGCTGCTGGGCCCTCTGTTCAGCCCTAGGGAAATAGAATACAAAGGTAACTATTACTATCACTAATGACTTCTTTGTTTTGCTATTTGAAAGTTTACAAAACATTATCCTCCAAGCCACCCTGGGAAGCAGGGAGAACAATTCTACCAATTGATACATAGGTTCCCTCCAGCGGCACAATTTTCTTCCTCGGTAAAATAAGGGAACAATACTTAACCTGTAAAGCTGTAAAAATCACTTCTAGCTCTAGATCTAGGGTAGATATATGACTTTGGAAAAGTCAATTATCCTCAATTATCCTCAGTTTCCTTATCTGTACAATGAAGGAGTTAGATTAAGTGGCCTCTGAGGTTATTTCCAACTCTGAGTTCCATATTTTACTTTAGACAAATTCCCCTCTCTAGGCTTCTGTAAAATTCACTTCCAACTCTAGATTTAGGGTCCTCTATGTGATTTTCGACCACTCTCTTGTTCTCTAGACCTCAGTTTCTTTCTTTGTAAAATGAAGGAATTTGATTAACTAGATTCGTGGTTCCCTTCCAGATCTGAAGTTAAAGTTCTCTGTTTAATTTTGGACTGCTCAGTTTCCTTCTCTGTGAAAAGATAGTGTTGGATGAGTTGCCCACTGAGGTTCTTTCCAGCTCTAGATTTGGGATCCTATATATGATATTGTAACAATACTTTTCCCTCCCTGGGCTTCAATTTCATTCTCTGTTAAATGATGGGTTTGGACCTTTTCCTTTTTATTTGACCTCTTTGGGATACAATGATATTGTACATAGTTTTACAGCCCTTTGACCATAGTCCCAATTGTTGTCCAGAATGGAAGAAGCAGTTCACAACTCCACCAACAGTGTAGCTATTTTTTTTTTCAAGAAAAAGGGAAAGGGCCTATTTGGGTTTTTTTAATAAATATTTTATTTGTTTTCCAATTATATACATTATAGTTTCTACCTATCATTTTTTTTGGTAAGGTTTTGAATTTTACACTTTTTCCCCAGTCTCCCTTCCCTCCCCCCACCCAGAAGGCAATCTGATAATCTTTACACTGTTTCCATGATATGCTTTGATCCAAATTGAATGTGTTGAGAGGAAGAAATAAAATATTAGAGATCACAAAATTATGTAGTATATAAGACTTTTTTTTTAAAAAAAAATTGAAGTTAAAGTCTTTGTTTAAATACAATTCTTTCTTTGTATACAGATGATATTCTCCATTGCAGATACCCTAAAATTGTCATTGATCATTGTACTGATGGAGTGAGCAAGTCCATTAAGGTTGTTCTTCACCCCCATTTTGTTCTTATGGCATACAATGTTCTTCTGGTTCTTCTCATCTCACTCAACACCAGTTCATGCAAGTCTTTCCAGGCTTCTCTGAAATCCCATCCCTATAGGTTTCTAGTAGAACAATAGTGTTCCATAAGGTACATACACCACAATTTGTTCACCATTCCCCAATAGATGGACATCCCCCCCCCAATTTCCAATACTTTGCTGCCACAAACAGAGCTGCTTTGAACATTTTTGTACAAGTGATGTTTTTACCCTTTTTCATACTCTCTTCAGGGTATAGACCCAGTAGTGATATTGCTGGATCAAAGGTTATGCACATTTTTATTGCCCTTTGGACATAATTCCAAATTGCTCTCCAGAAAGGTTGGATCAGTTCACAGCTCCAACAATGCATTAGTGTTCCAGATTTCCCACATCCCTTCCAACATTGATTATTGTCCTTTCTGTTCATATTGGCCAATCTGAGAAGTGTAAAGTGGTAATGCAGAGATGTTCTAATTTGCATTTCTCGAATTAGAGCAATTTTTCATATAACTATAGATACTTTGGTTTCTTTGTCTACAAATTGCCTTGCATATACTTTCACCATTGGTCAATTGGGGAATGGTTTGTTTTTGGTTTTGTTTTTGATTCTTTTTTATAAATTTGACTCAGTTCCCTCTATATATTTTAGAAATGAGTCCTTTTTCAGAAACACTAGTTGTAAAAATTGTTTCCCAGAAAGGGCCTAATTGTACAAAAAAATATTCATAGCAGCATTTTTTTGTGCTGGCCAAGAACCAGAAATTGAGGGAATGCCTAACAATTAGGGAATAGCTGAACAAGTTATTTTATGTGCTTATGATTATAATTGTCTTTCATTCTTGAAGAAGACCATGACACATGAATTGCATTTGAGTGAGGGGGCTGTGCTAAGTCACCAGCCTCACTTTCTCCTCTAGAACTGCCTGGATCCAGAGGCCAGATATGAATCAGGATGACTGGTGATGACCCTGGATGAGGGGCAATCAGGGTTAAGTGTCTTGCCCAAGGTCACACACCTAGTAAGCATCTAATGTCTAAGATCAGATTTGAACTCAGAGCCTTCTAACTTCAGGACTAGTGCTTTATCCACTGTGCCACCTAGCTACCCTACCATGTACTAAATGACAGGCCAAATGCTCTCAGAAAAACCTGGAAAGACTTACATGAACCGATGCAAAGTGACATGAGCAGAACTAGGAAAAATTGTACATAGTACCAACTAATATCATAGAATGATCAACTGTGAATGACAACTATTCTCAGCAATACAATGATCCAAGATAATTCTAAAGGACTCGATGAAAAATGCTGTCCACCTCCAGAAAAAGAAGTCTGAATGTATATTGTAGCATGCTTTGTAAACTTTATTTTTCTTGTTATGTGTGTGTTTTCTTTTATAGCTAAAGAGAAGATTAAGATTGATCCTGCATCATTTTCTTATTGATTCTATTTACAGTGAATTGCTTTGAGATCACTCTGAGGATTAAATATGATCCAAGCATTGATATCCATGACTTGGATGTCCATGTGGACCAGATTAGGTTCAGCATTCCAAATAGCATCAGGGTCAAACCCAGAATTGGCAAAGAAGAAGCCACCCACTAGTTCCAGCAGAAATATGATGACATCATCCTTCCTGGCAAATAAAGTCCTGTTTTCTATTTAAAAACAAACTAACAAAGAGTTAGTTGCTTTGTCTGTCTCTGAACGTGAGGCAGAATTCAGCTGGTCTGTAAGTTGTTTAGAAATCCAATTCTTCTTATAATCACTGATCTATTCTTACCTCAAGGGCGATGGAAGATTCATGTGAGTCTGGTCTTCCTCTATGAAAGAAATGGATTAAGTGACCCTCTGCAACTCCTTCTAGCTCTAGATTTAGGGTCTTTGTGAGACTTTGGACAAGTCTCTTTCACCTCAGTTTTCTCCTTTATACAATGAGGGCCTTGTTTTTGTTTGTTTGTTTTTTGCAAGGGTTAAGTGACTTGTCCAAGGTCACACAGCTAGGTAATTATTAAGTGTCTGAGGCTGGATTTGAACTGAAGTGCAAGACCAGTGCTCTATTCATTGAGCTAACTAGCTGCCCCTAATGAGGGCCTTGGATTGAATTGTTTTGGAGGACCCTTCTGTATCTTGATTTAGGTTCCTATGTGTGATCCTGGGCAGGATAGGAGGCAGACTTTAGAACTTCCACAAAGAAAGGGGTTCAGACTGAAGCAGGCCTGAAGATGCCTCCAGTTCTGGTTCAACAGCATAATGTCTACTCCTGCTCCAAAGTCTCTCCAATGCACTTTCTTTTAGGATTTTGCAAGGCAAATGGGGTTAAGTGACTTGCCCAAGGCCACACAGCTAGGTAATTATAGTGTCTGAGGCCAGATTTGAACTCAGGTACTCCAGACTCCAGGGCCGGTGCTCTATCCACTGTGCCACCTAGCCACCCCTCCAATGCACTTTCATCACACATCATCCCCCAGCTTCTTCCACATGGTTAATGACATCAGTCAGATACCTTGTTGAACCCTGTGGAGGTGCATAAGGACTAGGTTTACTGGTCATCCCTTATTACAGTCAGAAGACTTCAGACCTATGGTCAATAGTTGCTCAAATTTTCAGAAGGTCTCTAGTGACACCTGGAGGGAATGAATCACTGGCAAGTGATAGGGACGTGTAAAAAGAGCAGCAGTGAAACAAAAAGATTTCTAGGAGCAACTGGGAGTTTCTAGACACAACCTGGGAATTTTAATGTCCTCTCTTTTCCTCTGGATTTTATTCAGTAAAAGGATTTTAACATTTAAACTGAACTGGCATTAGTGAGATACCAATAAAGTGTTGGAGGAAATTGAAGGAGGAAGATGACTCCCAACCAGGGAGACTTGGAAGTCTACGTTTAAGGAAGGGTAGGGAAGGCATTGAAGTCATGAAGACCACTGGGAGACAAGGCAAAGAAGCAGGAAAGCACAAGGTGGTGCTAGGGACCAGATAGCAAAGAGTTCAGTTTGGCTGCAACTAAAAGCTTTGGCATGAAATAAGACTGGAGAGGCAACAGCATGGCTCCAGATTGTGGAGGACCTTGAATGTGAGGCAAAGAACTTTGAACTTTGTTCGAGAGGCCATAGGGAGCCACTAAAGTCTTCATGCCAAGAAATGACATTCCTAGAACTGTGGATAGGAAAAGTTATTGAAGGATATGATGTAGGTGTAGATATGTATTTGGAAGGAGGTGAAGAATAGAGGCAGAAAGACTGGAGACTGTTCCAATATACTAGAATGAGAGTATGGTGGCCAAAATAGATAAGGTCAAGTCTTGCACTGGCAAGTAAATAGCATCACAACCCAGATGCTGGTATGTCCTGCCTTCCGGTGGTCGGTCTTGAAATCATATGGTTTCTTCCTGGTAGAGAAGACAGGGAAAGACTTGGTTCTGGATTCCATATCAAGACCCTCCATAGGGAATCAAAGTTCTATTACTTGGGATCTTGCCATCCTTCCTTACACCCCAAAGGCCATCTCAAAAGGAACTGACTACTCCACTTACACCTAATCCCTACAATTACAAGCTGTCTATATTCTCAACCTTGGGCAACCAGAGGAGCCTGGAGAAAACTTGTCAAAAAAGAAATACCAGAGCAGTTAGGTGGCTCAGTGGATAGAGCACCAGCCCTGGAGTCAGGAGGATCTGAGTTCAAATCCAGCCTCGGACATTTAATAATTACCTGGCTGTGTGACCTTGGGCAAATCACTTAATCCCATTGCCTTAAATTAAAAAAAAAAAGAAGAATCACCAAAGTAAGATGAGCCCTGGGTTTTAGAGTGCAAACACAGGAAATCTCTTCTTGGATCAGTCATTTACTTACTGTATGATCCTGGGCAAGTCCTTGACCCTCTGTGGGTCTTGGTTCAGATTTTGTAAAATAAGGACAGACTGGTTTATTTCTAAGGACTCTTCTTATTCTAGAGCCCACAATCTTATAAATATTATGGTGGTACACTGCTCCTGGAGTCAGCAAGACTGGCATTCAAATCCAGCCTCGGGTATTTACTACTATCACATGGCATAATAATTTTAAAAATGTTGTGTTGTAAAAATGCTATTATTGTTAATATAGAAATGGGCATCATCAATATAAACAAAAGCAATGGATTTAGAGACAGAGGATCCTAGATTGAATTCTGGCCCTATTACTTGCTAGGATGTATCTGGTGTTCAGGGGGGACTAGCACTGGTGGTAAGAAGGTTGCTGAGTCCTTTTCAGGGCTGCTCATCCACTTTGGTGTCCATCTGGCACCCATTCTCTCACTGGTGACTCAATGAAGTTGTAACATGCACAGTGACCACACCCAGGTAAAACTATTTTGGCAGATGGGCTACCCCAGGTTGAGGGTAACCAAGGGGTCTCAAATCTATCACTATACCTCAAGTCTGTGAAGACTTCTTCTGGTAGAATGGAGAGATGAGAAGAATTTGTTCCAATGGCCAAGAAGGTGGCTGCAGCAGGTACTGTGAAAAGTTTAGAGCTTGGTCAGACATGAAAGATGCATCCTGGGGGCATTGCCAGACATTCTGGTTTTTGTTCTGCCACTGGACTTCAATGACTTTGGAAGAGAAAGTAAAGTTGAAGATTTTGTGCAACTTTACCTCACTGAAATACAAATCATGAGCAAGGCAAGACATCGCCCATGATATCATTGGTCCTCTTCAAAAACAAAGGACAAGCAACTTGCTTGCAAGACGATAATGGGCAAGTCGCTTCCCTCTCTGGATCTGTTTCGTCATCTGTTCAATGGGAGAGGGTAGAGGAAAGCTGACCTGTGATAATATATAAGATCCCAGCCGGTTCTAAACCCTACCTTCTGGTTTCCAATGTTAGTTAGGTCAATAGAGATTCCTTGGATCTGTTCAACCACTCCATGTAGTTTCACAACTAACCACCAGAGGGCAGGACACACCAGCATCTGGGTTGTGATTTTCTCCTTGCCAGTGCAAGACTCAACTTCATCTACTTTGGCCACCATACTCTCATTATAGATGAGCAGGATTGGGAACAAGTCAACACAGTTCAGGTCAGGGCTAATGATTCAAAGGCTTTGCCAGTTCAGGAACTTGGAAAACATTCTTCTTAGCCAACCTCTTGCCTTCATTCTTGTTCTTGTTCTTGTTCAATTCCATCAGTATCTGCATGTTCACGGTGAGATCTCTACAAATTTGGCCTCATCACAGTGCTGCTGGTCCCCACAGAGAATTTTGATTTGGGTGGAGTTGAGTCTGATGGAACTGGAGAAATATTTGTTATCTGAGGAATCATAGTTCTTCAGACGTATCTGCTGCATTTGTACTGGGTTCCAAGTAGGAATGTGCTTCATAAAGAGCAATCCAAAAGATTATTGTTTGTGACAGTCCAAAAGTTTAAAAAAGCAAGAATGAAATTTTCAACCCATGACCTCAAATTCCCTTCTAAGTCTTCTCATCTCTAGGTTAAAAATCTCCAGTTCCTATGCCCAAAGGGCCACAAAAATGTGCATACCCTTTGATCCAGCAATACCACTACTCAGTCTATAACCTGAAGAAATGGTGAAAAAGGGTAAAAACATCACTTGTACAAAAATATTCATAGCAGCCCTGTTTGTGGTGGCAAAGAATTGGAAATTAAGGAAATGTCCTTCAATTGGGGAATGGCTTAGCAAACTGTGGTATACGTATGTCATGGAACACTAGTGTTCTATTAGAAACCAGGAGGGATGGAAATTAAGGAAGCCTGGAGGGATTTGCATGAACTGATGCTGAGTGAGATGAGCAGAACCAGAAAAACATTGTACACCCTAACAGCAACATGGGGGTGATGATCAACCTTGATGGACATGCTCATTTCATCAGTGCAACAATCAGGGAAAATTTGGGGCTGTCTGCAATGGAGAATACCATCTGTATCCAGAGAAGGAACTGTGGAATTTGAACAAAGTCCAAGGACTATTCCCTTTAATTTAGAAAAAACCTGATATCTTATTATCTGATCTTGCTGTCTCTTATACTTTATGTTTCTTCCTTAAGGATATGATTTCTCTCTCATCACACTCAATTTGGATCGATGTACAACATGGAAACAATGGACTGACAAATTGCCTTCTGTGTGGGGTGGGGGGAGGGAAGTAAGATTGGAGGAAAAATTGTAAAACTCAAAATAAACAAAATCTTTAATAAAAAAAAATGGGGATAAAAAAAATCTCCAGTCCCTTCACCATCATAGGGCATGAATATGATCAATGTCCTTCACCATAATAATTTGCTCTAGATTATGATGTCCAGTTTATCTATGGTATTCATCAAATGTAGCATCCAGAAGGGCACTCAATCATTCAGGGGTACTGTGATAAAACAGGGGGAGGGGAAGGGAACCATCATCTCCTTCAATCTGGATGCTCTAAATCTCCTAGTTTGACCTTATATGGCACTTGCATTTTCTGAGCTGTTACTGGAATGTTGGTACCACTGAACTTTTGGCCCTGGTCTTCTTCAATGAACTGTTCTTACTATGGTTCCTCAATCTTGGACTTGTGAGATTGATATATTGAATCTAAGGAATAAGACTTTATGTTTATCCCTATTCAGTTCTATCTTAGTAGATTTCACCTTATGTTGTAGCCTGTTGATAGGACTTCATGAGATTCCAACTCCTCTTTACAACAATCTGACTAACCTTCCCAGTTTTATGTCATCCACCAAGCTGGTAAACATAGCAGTTCTTTATTCTTTCTTAAAAACTTTTTAGAAAAGGATTCTGGGAAGGTGACAGAGTAGGTCAGAAAATTCCAAGTTCTCCAAATTCTCTCCACAAACAAATCAAAAAAGTGCCTCAGGGTGAATGCAAAAATAAACAAGAGTTGCTGGCAGAACAGTGACACTCCTGGGACAACCAGAGAAGATCTGAAGAACTTCAGAACTACAAACCCAGTGAAGTGTCATTTGCAGGCTAGGAATTCTCATCTTCCTGACAGTGCCAAGGGTCAGCTTTTTGGGGTTTTTTGTTTTGTTTTGTTTTGTTGTTAGGTTTTTGCAAGGGAAATAGGGTTAAGTGATTTGCCCAAGGCCACACAGCTAGGTAATTATTAAGTGTCTGAGACCAGATTTGAACCCAGGTACTCTTGACTCCAGGGCCGGTGCTTTATCCACTGCACCACCTAGCTGCCCCAAGGGTCAGCTTTTGAGCAAGGGAAGAGAGGACACTTCTGATGATACGAAAAACCAGGTCTGGTTTTGCTGCTGAGACTAGATCCTGGCAAAATGGAATCAGAATATGTCTGATGAGTGCAGAAGCAATAGTGTGGTAGCATTGCTGGCTGTGGACACTTAAAAGAGAACTGAGTTCTTTTTTTCCCTTTTATTCTACTTTATTCAAGGCTAAATTTTTGTTTTATGATTTTTTATTAAAGATATTATTTGAGTTTTATAATTTTCCCCCCAATCTTACTTCCCTCCTCCCACCCACCATGGAAAGCAATCTGTCAGTCTTTACTTTGTTTCCATGTTGTACATTGATCCAAATTGAGTGTGATGAGAGAGAAATCATATCCTTAAGGAAGAGACAAAAAGTCTAAGAGATAACAAGATCAGACAATAAGATACCTGTTTTTTTCTAAATTAAAGGGAATAGTCCTTGAACTTTGTTCAAACACCATGGCTCTTTATCTGGATACAGATGGCACTCTTCATTGCAAACAGCCCAAAATTGTTCCCGATTGTTGCACTGATGGAATGAGTGAATCCTTCAAGGTTGAACATCGCCCCCATGTTGCTGTTAGGGTATACAGTGTTTTTCTGGTTCTGCTCATCTCACTCAGCATCAGTTCATGCAAATCCCTCCAGGCTTCCCTGAAATCCCATCCCTCCTGGTTTCTAATAGAACAATAGTGTTCCATGACATACATATATCACAGTTTGCTAAGCTATTCCCCAATTTAAGGACATTTACTTGATTTCCAATTCTTTGAGAACTGAATTCTTGGTTTTGGTCCCAGATCAGAGGGGAAAACTAAAGGTTATAGTTACTGAGTGTTCTCAGGGAATAAGATCATTTCTAGGCCAGAATGCAGAGCGGCTCCAACTGTGACTTGGGTGAGGGGAAAGGAGTGCAGAGGTTGGGCCCAAGAAAAAGTTTCTAAGGCAAGAGGCACCATCCCCCACCTCACAGGACTACAACTGAATATAATAATAGGCTGCTAATTTTTTTTTAATGAGCAGGCAAAGGAGAAAAAAGCCATAGACAGTTACTATGGGAATAGAGAAGACCAAGGTTCAAAGATATTGAAGCAAAAAAAGTCTCTCCTATGCCAAAGAGTAACATCAAATGACTACCTGCTCAAAAAAAATCCATAGAAGAACTTACAAAAGACTTTAAAATCAAATGAGAGATTGAGGGAAAACTAAAAAAGAGGGGCAGCTAGGTGGTGCAGTGAATAGAACACCAGCCCTGGAGTCAGAAGTACCTGAGTTCAAATCCAACCTCAGACACTTAATAATTACCTAGCTGTGTGGCCTTGGGCAAGCCACTTAACCCCATTGCCTAGCAAAAACTAAAAACAAAACAAAACAAAACAAAAATCTAAAAAAGAAAATAAGAACAATTCAAGAAAAACAAGATTATGAAAAAGAACATAAACCAACTAGAAAAGGAGATCCAGAATCTTAAGGAAGAAAATGACTCTTTGAAAATTAGAATTGGCCAAGGAGAAACCAGTGAAGTTATAAGAGACCAATAAATAATAAAATAAAATAAAAAGAATGAAAAAGTAGAGGAGAATGTGAAACATCTCATATGAAAAACAACCAATCTGGAGAGCAGATCAAGAAAAGAAAACACAAAAATAATTGGACTCCCTGAAAGCTATAATCAAAAAAAAAGAAATTTGTTCTGAAATATTAGAACAAGAGAAGAAAGTAGAAATAGAAAAAATTCATGGATCACTACCTGAAAGGGATCCTAGGAAAAAAACTGACAGGAATATCATAGCTAAATTCCATAAACCCCAGGTTTAGGAGAAAATACTAAGAGCAACTAAGAAAATAATTCAAATATGTCAGAGCCATAATTAGAATTACGCAAGAACTAGCAGCCATTACTTTAAAAGACTGCAGGTCTTAGAATACTACATGTCAAAGAGCAAAAGAACTGAGGTTATGGCCAAAAATATGACACCCAGAAAAATTAAGCATAATTCTTAATTTAAAAATGAATATTCAATGAATTGTGAAACTTTCAGGATTTTATTGCAAAAAGACTCAACCTTATAGAAAATTTGACATACAAAAATGAAGAGAAAGTTAAGTTAGACATCAAAGACTAATTATAATGGACACAATAAGGAAATTTTATTTAATATCTATACATGGAAATGTAAACCTTATGTCCAAGATTGTTATTAGTAACTGGGTAATTTGAAGGAAAGATTGGGGTAAAACTGAGTAGGATAAGGGGCAGCTAGGTGGCGTAGTGGATAAAGCACCGGCCCTGGAGTCAGGGGTACCTGGGTTCAAATCCGGTCTCAGACACTTAATAATTACCTAGCTGTGTGGCCTTGGGCAAGCCACTTAACCCCGTTTGCCTTGCAAAAAAACCCTAAAAAAACTGAGTAGGATAGATTCTTAAAAGGAAAGTGGTGTAGGAAAAGATTAACAAGAATTATCTTATAAAAATGAGTTGTGAGAAGAGGAATTGATACAGAGGAATTAGATAGGGAGGGATAATTAGAGATTCTGGAAACCTACTCTCATCAGGAATGGATTTAAGAAGGAATTATACACACATACATATGTGTATGTGTTTATATTTTATATATATATATATGCATGTATGTATTTATGTATAAAAGCTTTTTAAATTCAGCAAGAAATAAGAGAAGGGGATAGGGAGGGTACTGAGTTACAGGTTAAGGGAATAGGAGAAGAATGTATATGGGACCAATAAGGGTTATAGAAGGGTATGTAAGGGACACATTCTTAGAGGGGGATAGGTTAAGGAATAGGAGGAAGAGTAACAAGTAGAAGTAAAGTAGAGGAGGGAGGAGGAATTGTTGCTTTCAGGAAATGTTATAAAAATGAGAGATACACACAAACCAATTATATGAATATGTATGTGTATATGTATCTATGTTTATGTACATGGGTATATATATGTGTGTATGAATATATATATAAATGTTTATCTAAATATTTTGGAGGTGTATGTATATATGAGTATGTTTATATGTATGTATGTATGTATGTATATGTATATATTTACATATACAAATATATTTGTTTATTACTTAATTGTAGCCTGGGGGGGAGGAATAAAGTAAACAATGTTCAGAAGAGAATAAAAGAAAACCTACAAGGAAGCAAAGAAAAGATGAACCATTTTGAACACAATGTATAGTGTTTATTACATAGAATTTTTTGAAATGGAAATTTATTGCTTTATATTATGAATCTTCTCCTACGTCTTGCTGTTAACATGACAAAAATTTTCCCTTATTTTACAAAAAAAAACTTTTTAATTTTTTTAAATGAAGTATTTTGTTTATTTTCTCTCCTTCCCTTTTTCCCTCCCTTCTTTCCCCCTCCCTCCCCCATGCCCACCAACACCTTCTGACAAGGAAAAAAGAAAAAGCAAACACAATTGGCACATATGAGTAGTCAAGTAAAGCTAATTCCCACTTTAGTCATTTACAAAAATGTCTCTCATGCTGCACTCTGTCCAGGAGGTAGGTCATGTTTAGTACATGTTTAACAATTGACAAGCTGAGAATTCATGACACCTATATTAGGTGAATCTACATTATTAACATTTTCTCCATCACTTTCTTAAGTCTAGACAATCAATAAAAGCATGAATCAAGGTCTGATTTGTAGTATTTTTCAATTTCCAAGTTGTAAATATTCACAGTAAAAATTTAACAATTGATTATTACCAGCAAACTTGTTTAAGTTGATTCTAACACACCTCTTAGAGCATGCTTCATTCTAGAATCATGAATCTGTTCTTTTATTTTTATCATCAATAACAATGATTAACTGCAAGCAACACTAATAATAGCATAGGACAATGAGGCATTCCACTAGGGGCTTTCTTCTAAGTTAATGACAAAACCATTTTTGAGAATAGTAGCATGTCTGTCAGTTGTCATTTTTCAATTGTATCTGGCCCTCTATGACCACATTTGGGGATGTCTTGGCAAAGATACTGGAGTTTTCCATTTCCTTCTCCAGCATGTTTTACAGAGGAGGAAACTAAGGCTAACAGGGTGAAGTGACTTGCCCCAGGGGTCACATAGTAAGTGTCTGAGACTGAATTTGAACCCAGGAAGATGAGTCTTCCTGACTCTAGGTTCAACTCTCTATCACTGCTGTGTCACATAGCTGTTCCAAGTAGCATGACCAGAACTATGCATAATATTGATGAGTTTGATCTTTTATGAAGGCTAGATTAGGGAGGGAAAGGGAAGAGATGGGATGACCCATTAAGGAGCTACATGCTAGGAACCTCCTTACTTTTACCTCATACCTCCAAACTCATGCTACATCTCCACAATTCTTTCCATTTCCTTTGATGAGATTTTCACGGTCTATCTCCTTCAGGAGCTTGCTTCACTAGTTTCCTCTCTTATTCTATCTCTCTCATCCTCTTTTTCTCTTCTTTCTTTCTTCCTCTGTCTCTTTTTTCTTTCTCTCTTTTCTCTTCTCTCCTCCCCCTCTTTTCTCTTCTTTTTCTTCTTCTTTTCTTTCTCCTTCTCCTTCCTCCCTTTCCTCCCAGACTGCATTTAAATGTGTATATATAATGTGACTTCACTGTAATAAAAAAGACAGATCTAAAGTTAAGCACACAGCAATGCTAAGATTATTTTAAAGCAACTGGTCTAACCTGTAAAGGAAACATAGAAAAGACTGCCTGTCAACTATGACCAGGGGCAGAACTCTTTTTAAAAAGAAAAGATATTATGATATCTGTCTTTTGTTTTTACAACTTCTAGATTTCCCTGTATCCTGTCCCCCCTCCGGGGGGGGGGGGGCAGCCCTTATAACAAAGAATTTTTTTTAATTGTTTTTTGGAATTTTACAATTTTTCCCCCTATCTCACTTCCCTCCCCTGCCCCCTCACAGAAGGTAGTCTGATAGTCTTTACATTGTTTCCATGCTATACATGGATCAAAATTAAATGTGTTGATCCTTAAGGAAGAAACATAAAGTATAAGAGATTACAATTTTTCCATTAATCTCCCTTCCCTCCCCCACCCCTCTTTTCCCCCAGAGATTGGGGGAAAAATTGTAAAACAATATCTTTAATAAAAAAATAAAAATTTTAAAAAATTAAAAAACTATATGCAAAAAAAAGCAGGAGATGACTATAGTAATCTGCTGCTTGATAAACTCAAAGAGTCCATCTATTGGGATAAAAACTCCCTCTTTGATAAAAACTGCTGGGAAAATTGGAACTTAGTATGGAAGAAACTTAGATTAGACCAACACCTCACACTCTTTACCAAGGTAAGATCCAAATGGTTACAGGATTTAGACATAAAAAGCAATACTATAAGCAAACTAGAAGATCAAGGACTAGTCTACCTGTCAGATCTATGGAGAGGGTAGCTGTTTATGACAACAGATGAGTTGGAGAACATCACCCAAAACCAACTAGATGATTTCAATTACATTAAATTAAAAAGCTTTTGCACAGATAAAACCATCATAACCAAGATCAAAAGAAATGTAGTAAACTGGAAAAGAATTTTTACAACTAATAATTCTGACAAAGGACTCATTTCTAAAATATACAGAGAATTGAGTCGTATTTTTAAAACAAAAAGCCATTCCCCAATTGGCAAATGGTCAAAGGATATGCAAAGACAATTTATAGATGAGGAGATCAAAGCAATCCATAGCCATATGAAAAATTGTTCTAAATCATTACTTATTAGAGAAATGCAAATTAAAGCTTCTCTGAGGTACCACCTCACACCTCTCAGACTGGCCAATATGACCAGAAAAGATAATGATCATTGTTGGAAGGGTTGTGGGAAATCTGGGACACTATTACTTTGTGGGTAGAGCTGTGAACTCATCCAAGATTTCTGGAGAGAAATTTGGAACTACCCCCAAAGGGCAACAAAAATGAACATACCCTTTGACCCAGCAATACCACTACTGGGTCTATACCCTGAAGAGATGATGAAAAAGGGTAAAAACATCACTTGTACAAAAATATTTATAGCAGCCCTATTTGTGGTGGCAAAGAATTGGAAATCAAGGAAATGTCCTTCAATTGGGGAATGGCTTAGCAAACTGTGGTATATGTATGTCATGGAACACTAGTGTTCTATTAGAAACCAGGAGGGGCAGGATTTCAGGGAAGCCTGAAGGGATTTGCATGAACTGATGCTGAGTGAGATGAGCAAACCAGAAAAACATTGTACACCCTAACAGCAACATGGGGGTGATGATCAACCTTGATGGACTTGCTTATTCCATCAGTGCAACAATCAGGGACAATTTGGGGCTGTCTGCAATGGAGAATAACATCTGTATCCAGATAAAGAGCCGTGGAGTTTGATCAAAGTTCAAGGACTATTCCCTTTAATTTAGAAAAAAACAGATATCTTATGGTCTGATCTTGTTTTCTCTTAGACTTTTTGTCTCTTCCTTAAGGATATGATTTCTCTCTCATCACACTCAATTTGGATCAATGTATAACATGGAAACAAAAAAAAGTATATTCAAAAATTAATTCAAATGTATAATAATTAGAGGAATGCAAATTTAAATGATTTTTTTAAGTTTTTGCAAGGCAATGGGGTTAAGTAGCTTGCCCAAGGCCACACAGCTAGGTAATTATTAAGTGTCTGAGGTCGGATTTGAACTAAGGTACTCCTGACTCCAGTGCTCTATCCACTGCACCACCTAGCCTCCCCTAAATTTAAATGATTTTGTGGTTCCTGCTCATACCTATCACATTGTCCAAGGGTCCCATTGAATGATAGGCTATTAATTAGACTAACCATTCTGAGAAACAATTTGGAATTATACCCTCAAAGTCCCTAAACTTGTCCATACCTTTTGTCCCAGCCATACCACTTGGTATCTACCCCAAGTAGATGAAATGCAGAAAAGGTCCATATGTAGAAAAAAAGTTTCAAAACAGCCCATTGTGTGGTAGCAAAGGACCAGAAGTCAATGCCCATGGATCAGGGAACAGACAAACAAATGGCAGTACCTGAATATAGGAAAATAGACAGTCCTTGCTCTATGCCAATTTGATTTTTTTTAAAGAATTCTGAAAGAAATCCCTATTCCAAAACACCAACTATTTTTACTTTACTTTCCAGTACTGTGTGCTTTCTCTCCATTCCTGCTCCTTGGCTTCATGCTCTGCAGCCTCCCACCCTCACCCAAAACACACAAACACACAGACACACACAAACATGCACCAAAAAAAACCCTCTGATTGAAAACTGAGAAACTGATGTCCAAAGAGACCATAAGCCACCTTCTCCATTGTATGGAGGGGTTTCACTTGAGACTTCCAGTGCCCAGAGGAGACCTTTGCTCATTCCTGCCCACCCACAGTGGGATCTGTGTACCATCAGCACTCTTGTACCACCTATCTGGCCTGGCATATCACCCATTCTCTCCTGTCTGTGTCCCTGTGTGACCCCCCCCCCATGTCTGTCCCCTTACCTCCACATACACACTATGTTCTCCCTATCAGTTCCAGTCAAACCATGACATGGCTGACCCAGCATCCATGTCTTCCTCCTCTTGTTCTTGCTCCTTCCCCCCCACTACATTCATGAACCACGTGGCCCCCTCCCTGCTTCTGTCCCTGTTTCCCTCCCTTCCCCAAGAGCATGGGCAAATTTGCATTACTCTGAATGGTACACTTAAGTAAAACTAAAACTGTATAACTGTGCTGGAAGAAAAGATGAAGAAGACAGCAGCTGCCAGCTATGACCATTTGACTTAGGCCAACCTGAGTCCTTGCCAACAATGTTGTTTCTTTCTCATGAGAAGAGTAGGCTCTGCCTTGCTCTTTTAGTGTGAAGTCCCGAGGCTTTCCACAGTTTTGTTTTGTTTTTAATGGAGTGTTTATGTTCAGCAGTGGGCCCAGTAAATTAGGAAAAACCACCTTCCCTGCCTTTTGTTTTTTCCTGAATAGTCTGCCTTGTTCCCTTCAGAGTCTTATCTAAAAGGCCTTTTGCCTCTAACAGGAGACTTTTTCCCCAAGCTCTTTTAATCATGAACTAGAAATACTCCAAGCTAGCTAGCTAACCCAATATGGCCCAATCTATTTTCTGAATAGAACTTCCTGGTCTCCTTGTAAGAGAGCTGACTCCAGTTTAGGGTGGATTTTATCTCTCTCTCAGATTTAAGTTCTGATGGCTATCCTTTACCTAGTTATCATCTACATCAAGATTATTCTCCCAACAAAATGGTAAGGACTCTGGGGTTTGAGATTCCATAGTTTCTCAATTCAAAAAGTTCTTACATTATTCCACGTAAAACAAGTAAATCAGGGGGATATTAGGGGCAGCTAGGTGATACAATGATTAGAACGTTGGTCCTGGATTTGGGGTGGATAGGAATGAGAAAATTCCTGACCTGATTTCAAATCTAGCCTCAGCCACTTACTAGCTATGTGACCCTGAGCAAGTCACTTCATTCTATTTGCCTCAGTTTCGTCATCTGTAAACTGAGTAGGAGAAGAAAATGGCAGATCACTCCAGTATCTTTACCAAGAAAACCCCAAATGATATCGTGGAGAGTCAAACCTGAATGAAACAACTGAGCAACAGCAACATGGAAATAAATCTACACACACACACACACACACACACACACACACACACACATATACATATATATATATACATGTATGTATGTCTATAAACACAATATTAAATGCTATATATAATATATAACATTTTATATATATATATGTATATAGTACAAGTGTACATTTGCATGTATACACACTTAGATTCAATATATCTCAAAACTTTCAGTGAAGTTTTAAGCTTATAAAGCTTGAAAACAAAGTTTTTATACTAATCAGGGTTAAAACTATACTAATACTTTTGGGCCACCTTGTATGTATCTATGTGTATGTGTGTGAAGTTTTTTCCTCACCAGGGAGATTCAGTAAAATCCCAGGTCCTATAATTAAGCCCATATATCTTTCTACATAGAGATTTTTCTTTATGAAGATAGATGATAGAAAAGGATCTTTGTATTATATGAATATGTAAAATAGGGAAGTAGATAGGTGGATGTGTAGCCTCAGCTATGGTTTGCACTCTGATTGTTATGGGGCTCATCAAATTCTGTTCTTGCCTCCAACCCCCAACCAGGAAGTTCAAAAGGGGCCCCAGCTGGTTTCCATATTAAATGGAGTCTCCAACTTTTTACTGACCTTACTCTATTCAGAGAACAGATGGTGAGGAAGTGAGACACCCCCCTTTCCTTTCCTCTCCCCCCTCAGCATCCTCAGCAGTCCCAAGCAAGATATAGTAGCCTTAAGACATCTTCACCTTAAGGAGCCTAGAGTTGGAGGCCCCTTCATACACCTCAACAAAGGCAATATTCCTGCCCTGTAGTCCCCTTGGAAGCAGGGGGTGAATTCTTTTTGGCCATAGTTTGCAATTCTGTACTAAACAGAAATGATTCAGCATGAGATAACCCAGATCCACATGCTGGCCATTTTTCTGTAGGAGAAAAGCATTGTGGCACAGCAGGAAGTATTCTGGCTTTGAAGGCAAAGAGAACTAGGATATGATCCCAGCTTTACCATTAACTATAGTTGTGTGACTTTGATCGAGTAACTTCAATTTTCTGGGTCTGTTTCCTCTTCTATCAAATGAAGAAGTTGAACAAAATGATTCTAAGTTATTTCCAGCTCTAGATCTAGAACCTTTAGGACCTTGAGATAGTCACATCACCTGGTACAGTGGAGAAGCCCTGGAGAGGGGCATTGATTTAGGAGTCAGAGGAACAGAGTTCAAATATGCCACTTCCTACATGTGACTTTGAGTATGTTGCTCAATATCTTTATCTGTAAAATGAAGGGTTGACTTCTTTTTTTAATTTTTTAAAAGATTTTATTTATTTTTTATTTACACATTACTAAAATATTCTTGTTTATGAGTAAAATAATACCTCCTCCCCCACAAAAATATAAACCTCATGAGAAAGTGTTTCATTCTGTGTTCTGATACTATCAGCTCTGACTCGGGTGGATCACATTCTTTAGCATAAATCTATCATAGTAGTTACTTCCATATTGTTTCACAGTTGCTGTTGCTGATTGTAATTCCCTTCATTCATTCCTCCCCACTACCATCTATTATATTTTCTCTCTCCTTTCACTCTTTCTCTCTTCAAAAATTTGCTGTGGGGCAACTGAGTGGTGCAGCAGACAGAGCACCAGCCCTGGGGCCAAGAGACCCCAAATCCACATTCCACCCCAGAGACCTAGCAACCACCTGACCCCATGGTCCCAGACAAGCCACCCAATTCCGCCACCTTGCAAAAAGTAAAAAAAGAAAATGTACTATATCTGACTATCTTCTTCTATGATCTATCCTCTCCCCTCTCACCCATATTCCCCCCATCCTCCTGTCCTCTTCTCTCCATTTTACTTTAGATGTCTATACCCTATTGAGTGTGGATGCTGTTTCCTCTCTGAGCCATTTCTGATGAGAATGAAGGTTGCCTCATTCACCCTTGGCTTCCCCCCTTCCATACCATTGAAAAAGCTACATGAAATATCTTTTATATGAAATATATTAGCCTATTCTACCTCTCCTTTCTCTTAGTCCTGGTATATTTCCCTTTCACCCATTGATTCCATTTTTACAATATATTATAGCTTCAAATTCAGCTCTCTCCTCTGCCTCATCTATAAAAGCTCTTTTTACCTGCTTTATTAAATGAGAAGGTTCATATGAGTATTATCAGTATTAGCTTTCCATGCAGGTTTACATACAGTTCATCATCATTAAGTCCCTCATAATTTACCCTTCTCGTCCACCCTCTCTATGCTTCACCTGAGTTCTATACTTGAAAGTCAAACTTTCTGTTCAGCTCTGGTTGTTTCAAAAGGAACATTTGAAATTCCCCTGTTTCATTGAAAATCCATCTTTTCCCCTGGAAGAGGATGTTCGATTTTGCTGGGTAGTTGATTCTTGGTTGCATTTCAAGCTCTTTTGTCTTCTGGAATATTAAATTCCAAGCTCTATGAGCCCTTAATGTAGTTGCTGCTAAGTCCTGTGTGATTCTGACTGCAGCTCCACAATCTTTAAATTGTGTGTCTTCTGGCTACTTGTAATATTTTCTCTTTGACTTGGGAGTTCTGGAAGTTGGCTATAATATACCTGGGGGTTGGGGTTTTTTGGATCTCTTTCCGGGGGAGATCAGTGGATTCTCTCAATTTCTATTTTACCCTCTGCTTCTAGGATATGAGGGCAATTTTCCTGTAGGAATTCTTTAAAAATGAGATCAAGGCTCTTTTCCTGATCATGACTTTCAGGTATCCCAATAATTTTTAAATTATCTTTCCTGAATCCATCTGCCAGATCAATTGTTTTTTCAATGAGATATTTCACATTTTCTTCTAATTTTTCATTCTTTTGGTTTGAACTATTGTATCTTGATTTCTCGCAAAGTTATCAGCTTCCTTTAGCTCCATTCTACATCTGAAGAATTTGTTTTCCTCAGAGAGCTTTCTTATCTCCTTTTCCATCTGGCCGATTCTGCTTTTTAAAGCATTCTTCTCCTCAATAACTTTTTGAACTGTTTTATCCATTTGACCTAAGCTGGTTTTTAACATGATATTTTCTTCAGCATTTTTTGGATCTCCTTGACTAAGCTACTGACTTCATTTTCACGTTTTTCCTGCATCTCTCTCATTTCTTTTCCCAATTTTCTTCTATCTCCCTTACTTGATTTTCAAAATCTTTTTTGATCTCTGTCATCATTTGAACCAAACTTCTATATTTCTTGGAGTCTTTAGATGTAGAAGATTGGACTTTCTCATCTTCAGATTGAATATTTTAGTCCTCCATGGGACCAAAGTAATTGTCCATGGTCAGGTTCCTTTTTTACTGTTTACTCATTTCCCTATCTTGTGCCTGGTTTGGGGGTTCCTGAACTTTTGAGTATTAATGAGACACCCCCACAAGGACCTCAGTGTGTATGAGACTGACTGCTCTCCTGGTCTGTGAATGACCACAAGCTCACCCCTCTGCCATGGGGTTGTGGGGAGGGGGTCCCTGCTCTATGGGGGGGGGCTAGACTGTGACCAGGGTCTGAATGTGGTAAGAGCCCCAGAGTCCTGTTCCAGGGACAGAGGAAAGACCTCGGCAGTCTCCCTCCACTCCCTTACCTTCAGTGGGCTGAGTACTCAGAGAGCAGCTGCCTGGAAGCTCCAACTGGGCGACTCTACAGGACTGCTTCCATTTCCTGGATCTGGGATGCTGTGGCCATGCTGAGTGCTGTGACTGTGTTGAGGCCCTGGGCTTCGTGCTCACTCTGGCAGAGGTCTCCCTGCTGATCTTCCAAGTTACACTTGGTGCTCCCTGGGGTGCAGGTCAGGAAACTGCTCCTGCTGCCAGGAGCCACCACTCCAAGGCACCCTGGGACTGTTCCCAGGAGGCTGAAGTTCCTGTACTCTGGCGGGGCTACCCCTCCAGCCCCATGGAACAGAGTTTTTCCACTATTTTCCAAGCTACCTTGGGCTGGAGAATTGCCTCACTGAATCTTTCTTTGGGTTCTGTCTCTCGAAAATTTAGTTAGAGTCATAATTTTAAGGTTTTTGAAATATTTTGGAGAGAGCACCTAAGAGAGGCTCTTCTCCTGCCACTGTCTTGGCTCTGCCTATTGGGATGACTTCTAAGATCTCTTCCAACTCCAAATCTAGGATGCGCTTATCCTATAATCTCAATGGGTTTCAGTTTCCTCATCTGTGGTTCAACCTCAGAAGCTCCTTTTAGCTCTTAACCTTAATCTTTCTTGGTAAAGATACTAGAGTGATCTACCATTTTCTTCTCCATCTCATTTTACAGATGGAGAAACTGTGGCAAACAGGGTGCAGTGAGTTACCCAGGGTCACACAGTTAATAAGTGTCTGAGGCTGGATTTGAAGTCAGGTCTTCCTGACTCCAGTACCAATTTTCTATCCACTATGCCACCTAGCTGCCCCTAATATATCCCCATTTATTTGGATTCCATGGAAGAGTGCAGTTAGTATCTTCTGAATCACAGTCTTCCCCATAGACAATGAACCTCTTTGCCCTGATCTCAGAAATGTAGATGCTTTGGAAATGGAATGCACCCCAGATGTGTTCAAATCACAGCAAGTGGGCAGTGCCAGGAAAGGTTCAGGGTTCTGATCTTGTCCCTGGCATGTTCTGCAGATTACCTCTGACTTGGATTAAGCACCCTCAACAAATTGACAGATCACACCAAACTGAAGCAGTCAAGACAAGGTCAAAGAAGTTGGGATTTACCCTGGGAAGATCTTGTGGGGTAGAACAATGAATTGAATCAAGATGTTGAACTTTATCAGGAATAAGTAGGAGTACTCCATAATAAATGGTCATATACCAGATGGAGTAAGGTGTTCAGTTTTGAGAACTTCATATAAGGAAGGATATTGATGAGATGAAAGACCCAGAGGAGGATGATCAGGACAGTCAAGAGCAGGGGACAATGCTGTCAGTTAAAGGAACTAGGAATGTTTATTGTTTTTAATTGTTATATGCATGTGTATCATTATTCTGAACTTAATAAACAAAATAAAATGAGAATTTTCATATAGAAATGTAGATAATGAAGATTGTATACAAAACTAGGAATCTGTTACATATAGCTTGTTATTCGGTCACGTTCAACTCTTCATGAGTTCATTTGAAGTTATCTTGGCAAAGATACTGGAGGAGTTTGTCATTTCCTTCTCTAGTTCATTTTACATTTAAGGAAACTGAGACCAACAAGATGAGGTGACTTAGCCAGGGTCACACAGCTATTAAGTGTCAGGATTGCATTTGACCTCAGATCTTCCTGACTTTATCCACTGTACCACTCAGTTATCTACATGCAGCTTACTTTTTCTTTTAAGTACTTAGAAAATTAAATATGTAACTTCAAAAGCAGTCCTACTTATCTGTGATTACACTCTCATTTGAGTATTTTTGAAAAATGTTTTAATGACTCTCATTTCATTTTATTTTCTTCTTTTATTTTTTCTATTAACCTTATTGCTAACCCTCCTCTCCCTTCTACTCCTCCTTCCATCAAATAAAAGAAAAATAAACCCTGGTAACAAATATGCATAGTCAAGCAAAACAAATTCCCACGTTTGTTATGTCTGAAAATGTCCGCTTTTCACTTCACATCTGTCCTTTGGAATTGTGGTTGGTCATTGTGCTCTTCAGAACTCTTAAGCCTTTCAAAGTTATTTATCTTAAAAATGAGATTCCTACTTTATAAACTGATCCCTTAATTTTGCTTACTTCACTTTGAATTGGTTCATATTAGTCTTCCCAGGTTTCTCTGAAATCATGAAATAAGTTAAACACTTAAGGGAAACACTTTGAGAAGATATCTGGCTATTTTCAAATATTTAAGGGCTGTCATATAGAAAGGGTATTTGATTTATTCTGCTTGGCCTTAGAGGGAAGAACTGGGGGCATTAGATGGAACCTCTAGAGAGACAAATATGGGCTTGATAGCAAGTTTCTAATTTTAGCTGTCCACAAGTAGAATGGTCTACCCTAAAAGGTAATTGGATTGACCATTTTTTGGAGATACTATGGATGGGATTCTTGATATGTGAGTTCTTTTGTTTCAAGTGGTGATGCAGGGAGAAGGATCAAAATGGTTTTGATGAACAGAGATAGAAGCACCACCCAAGATGCTTTGGGTCCAGTAAAATGTAGTGAGATAGACACAAGATCTTTATTTCCCCACCATAACTCTAGTGCTGGTGTTGAGTCTCCTAGGTTTGTTAGACAAAACTTCCAAGGGATGGTAGAGACCCAACAATGAAGTTGTTTGGTGATGGCTATGGCATGTGAAGTAGAGAAAGTTAACTTCTCTGTCATCATCCAACTATCCTGCCTTCTCAGTCACACTGGATATTGCATGATCATAGCATCATAGGTCTAGAGTTGGAAGGAAATCAGAGGTTATCTAGTCCAACTAACCCTCTCATTTTACAAAAAGAGGAAACTGAGGCCAAGGAGGGAAAGTAACTTGTCCAAGATCTCCAACTGAAGGCTGGGTGGTCACATGGGGGATGTTGAAGGAGTGTTTCTTAGATTGAATGGTAGGTAGGGCTTGATTCCCATCAAAGTTTCTTCCAATCTTGAGACATAAGACTGTGTGAATTGATGTAGAGTAAGTAGCCGTTTACCCATTGCTTGAATGCTTTTAAGAGGAGACTAGTACTATAGATGAAATTCCTACACTGGGGGGAGGGGGAAATATCTTC
Source organism: Macrotis lagotis (assembly GCF_037893015.1). NCBI lineage: Eukaryota > Metazoa > Chordata > Mammalia > Peramelemorphia > Peramelidae > Macrotis > Macrotis lagotis. The sequence goes on from NC_133666.1 coordinate 78,859,658, forward strand.
TAGCTTCAAGATCTTAGGGTTTAGGACTAAAAGGTACCTTAGAAATTCCTTAATTTTACAAGTCTAACCTCTTAATTTTACAAAGATGTCTAGATCGTGTAAGTTTTACACAAGGAGTTGCTAGATGGACAAATGGATGAGTAGATTGGTAAATGGGTAAATTTAGACAGATGATAGTTCTGTATCATTGACCTTGTCAACCCTCCTCTCCTCCATTCTCAGTAAAAAATAAATAGAGTCCTAGTCATTGATTGGTGGATGCAGAGAAACCAGAGGTGTCCCCTGCCACTTCTTAGCTCCAGAAGGAGAAAGGCAAAAGAGAGGAAAGGTGGGAGGAGATAGCCTACCAACCATCATGGCTGAGTAGACAGGCATCTGGGTTCCCTTCCCATCCCACCCCATCCCATCTATGAGCTTACTTCATACAAGGAAATGTTTGTTTGTTTTGGTGGGTGACTCACCACCAGAGCTGTGAGAAAAGGAACTCCCTGAGCTAGGGGAGTGGGCAGAGCCCCAAGTCATGGAGTCCAGGCTCTTTGCTGAAACTTAGTGCAACAGAGCAATCCAAGACAGGAAAAGATGATGAGGTCATTTCTACCCTTTCCTCAATCCACCTCCAGCAGCCAAGAGTGCAGGGCAATTCCCCAAGTAGGCTCTTCCTCTCTCCCTGAGGGTCATACATCCTACTTAGGAATGTGGAGGACCAGAAAGAACCTCTCCAGAGCCCAGTATTTACTTCTTGGGGCAGTCCTTCTAGCAGGACACCTGGAACACAGGCAAAGACTCTCCCGTCCTAAGCTGACACATACATTCCTACACCAGGGTTGGTTCTGTTGAGCAGACAAAGTGTCTTCCCAGCCCACTGGGGGAAGGGAAAGAAAGCACAGAATTACAGAAGTATGGAATGGGAAGAAACCTAAGAGATTATCTAGTCCAACCTAGGAATCATGTCAACACTTCATTCACGACCTGTGTGACCTTGAGTAAAATACTCAAACTTCTTGTGTCTCAGTTTCCTCTTCTGTAAAATTAAGGGATTGGATTGATTATGTGTTCTCTGAAGTCTCTTCCAGTTCTAGATCTGTGATCCAATGAATACCTCTGGGCAAGTCCTTTAATGTCTCTGGGCATTGGTTTCTTCATCTGTAAATGAAGTGATTAAAGGAGATGGCTCCTGAGGTAAAGCTCTATCCTGATAAATCTCCTTGCATTCATTCTCTTTTGGAGAGCTCTAATGATTAGAGAGTTTTTCCTGACATCAAGTCCAAAATGGCAGCTTTGCTCCTCATTCTTCCCTCTGGGACCATGTAGAATCAATCTCATCCTCTTCAAATATTTTAAGGTAACTATGATGGCATCCCCTAAATCAAATGTTCCTTAATACATTCTGGACATCTTCTTCTGCCCCCCTACCAAAAAAAACAGACAAAAAAACAACTCATAAGAGTTTCTGTACTTTCTTTACTGAAAATGGTATATTTTAAGAGGGAAGACATAATAAAGGCACATATATTCTCTTCTTAATGGAGAGAAATTGAGCCATGGTATGGGAATGATGGAAACCTTGGCAGGAAGTGACTACTCCATCTTAAAGTTTATGATAAAGGAGAGGAAGGCTGGGTATCAGTTGATCTTCACCCAATAGTTAAGGAGATAGTCTTCAAGGACTAAATAGTCTTCATGGACTGAGGAACTAAAGCTAGGAGCAGGGCAACTAGAGTCAGGAAACTTGAGTTCAAATCCAGCCTTAGATATGTACAAGCTGTGTAACCCTGGGAAAGTCACTTTATCTCTGTCTGCCTCAGTTTCTTCATCTGTAAAATGTAGATAATGATAGCAACTACTGCCTAGGATCAAATAAGAGAAGTTGAGAAGCATGAGGAAGGAAAAGGCCATTGAACTACAACCTTAAGAGACAGTTGGTAATCTTAGAGAGAGCAGTTTCAATTGAATGTTGGGCTAGAAATTAGATTGCAAGAAATTGAGAAGCAAATGAGACATGAAGAAGTGGAATCAAAGAGTGTAGATGGCCATTTTTTGGAGTTTGACTATGAAAGGGAGAAGAGTTATAGGACAGTAGTTTGAGGGGGTGGCAAGGTCAAGTGAAGGAGTTTTAAAGACTAGGGAAACCTAGATGCATTTGTGGGTGTCAAGGAACAAGAAGGAACTTGAAATGAATTGCCTCTTATTTTCTCAATAAAGGAGGAAATCAGGCACTCTACTTTGGAGAGAGAAGGATGGTAGGATAGAGGAGGTTTGAGGTCTGCAATAGCTGCTATGGAGAGTATGATAGAAAACCACCAAGGGTATAAAATGTAGCAAAGAGGACCCAGTCAAAATTAGATAATATACATTGATAGAATTCTCCAGGAGAACTTGGGAGTACATGAGCAGAAATAATAAAGGCAGGGTGTAGGGGTAAATCCACAGTTGTGATTTGCTGAGAAGAAGGGGAAAATATGTCAGAGTAGGGACAGTTGACTGGGAGAACAGAGTAGAGGCCTGGAGGAATGGGGGTATCACATTGAGGGAAAAGAACAGGAAAGGTTAAATGGAAAGAGAGCTTGAAGGATAACAGATTATTTTTAAGAAAAAGAAATTGCAGACTTCTGGATCATGGAGGTAAAACAATTAGAAGTGACCCAGGGTTGACATGATCAACCCTGTGAGTGACTAAGGTGGAGTGAAGATAAGTCTTGGGAGTGGAGGAGGGTAATGAGCTGAGGGACCAGGATGCCCAAGAGGACATTGAAACTCATGCAGATGTCTGCAAGTATGAAAAACAGGATTGAGGTAGCAAGGAAGACTGTAGACTTGGAACCTAACTCCCTTATGAAAATAGAGATTGATCTAGAGTTTAGTGGATGACTGAAAAAGAGTAAGACCAGATGACAAAGAGAAGTACGGTGAATCTCAGAGGAAGAGAGATTTTGCAATGATGGTAGTAAAAGGACCATCCATACTTGGGGGAGGGGGAGAGGGATCTAAGAGAAGGAACACTCAGTACTGGAAAGGTGGTGAGGGATATAGGGTCTTCTGGGGAGAACTGGATTTCTATTAACACTAGAACATGGAAGATAGGAAAGGAAGATGAGAGATACAGGATTGGGGGATGGGGAGCATGGGTCTTTTAATGATATAGCCCATATTCCAAATAGTACAGTGGGAAAGAAGGGCAGAGAACTGTACAAATTTTACAGAAGAAGAGCTGAGGTGGAGAGGGATAAAAATGCAAGAGTCCTAGACTGGGAGAGGATATGTACCTCAGCAAAGAAGCACAAGTCGCTAGGTGATGCAGTGGATTGAGCTCTAGGTCTGGAGTCAGAAAGAACCAAGTACAAATCTAGCCTTAGAAACTTACTGGCTATGTGACCCTGGGAAAGTTACTATACTCTCTTTGTCTCAGTTTCCTCACCTGTAAAATGAGTTGGAGAAGGAAATTGCAAATTACTCCAGTATCTTTGTCAAGAAAAACCCAAATGGGGTCACAGAGAGACAGAATTGAAAAATGACTCAACAACAACAATAACTAAACAACAAAGAGTTCCAAGGATAAGGAATATTGCAGTTGGTAGAAGGGCCAACTGCCTGTGATAAATGAGTGTGCTGTTCCTAAGGACCTTTGTCACCTTCCCTTCTTACCTTCTCTCATATCTCTTCCTTTGTACTTGGCAGCGCAAACTTTTAGCTCCTACCATATTTCCCCCCCAAAAAAGATCAGGTATTTTATTAATTTTTGCTCCAAAAGATATATTGCAGCTTATTTTCTGGGGATATCTTAGCTTGGAGTTTTTTTCATGTGCAAAAAAAATCTACATTTATTCATGCTTAAAAATCTACTTCTATTCAAAGACAGTCATATCATCTTCTTCTGGAACATCACCATCACTCTCCAAATCCTGAATTGTGGCCTGAATTTCTTACAACTCCATCTTCTGTAGAACCATTGACCATAATCTCTCATGGCCAGCAATAGAGCTCTCCTTAAACTTTATGTCCATGTAGCCTGCTCTTAGTGCATTGGCAACACAGCTGTCAGTGATTTTTAACCCATGAAATCTTCACCAAGTCATGATCTCTTCCATTCTATTTTTTTAGAATTTTCAAGGCAATGGGGTTAAGTAGGTGCCCAAGGCCACACGGCTAGGTAATTATTAAGTGTCTGAGGCCAGATTCGAACTCAGGTACTCTTGATTCCAAGGCTGGTGCTCTATCCACTGCTCCACCTAGCCGCCCCTTCCATTCTATTTTCAATGGAGTCATTGATTTCCATGTGCAAATGGTCCTTGAATGACTTGTTTATTGCAATATCAAGAGTCTGGAGATAGGCAGTCATTTCTGTGGGAATCATATTTTGATCTATTCTTCTGTCTGCAAGGAAGTTCTTCATGTCTTTAGCATGGTGAGTGCTGGATGAATCCAAGGTTAGCAAATCACTCTGTCCCCCCTGCAAAACAAGTGGTAGTATTAAATTGACCCACTTCTCACTGCTTATGTGTCCCAGGCTTTTTAAGTAAAAGAATATAAATGCCTTAAACATATTCAATGGCATCTCTCTTGCCCTTAGTGATGATTAGAGGTGGGTCTTCCTTTCCATCCAATCATTATCAAGTGAACATGATATTCATGCCTTGTATCTGTATTCCTATTGGTCATTTGGCAATAAATTTCAAGTTCAACTATTTATATAGGTATTTACCTCTCATCCAAAGGTACCCACTTGTGTATTTACAAACACTTATAATAATTTATCTTCTCATTTATTTTAAGTATTAGTGTCAATAGTATTATTATTTTATAATTCAATATGTACATCATGTGTTGCAGTAGATGTACTAAATGCATTCATCTGGCTGATGATCTTAACTGGAGCTTATTTTGGGGGTAGGGCTTATATTACAAGCATCCTAAAAAATCATGCTAGGGATTATTTTGGGGAAAATATGGTAGTAAGATGACACCAACTGTTCTGACCCTCATTCTCTTCTTCTGCACTTGTTTGTTCCTATGTTTAGAAGTTTGACTTGAGAAGAAAGAATAGTGGATCTGGAGCCAGAAGAGGTTAGAATTCTGCCTCTACTGCTGATTAGCCATGTAGTCTCAAGTGTGGGATAGTGGGAAAAGGTTGAACTTAGAATCAGGAGACACTTAGCAGCTCAATGGTCTCTCTGAGCCTCAATTTCCTTATCTGGAAAATGGGAATAATAATGTTTACATAGGATTTTTGTAGAAGAGGGATCTTTGTAAATATAGAAGCATGATAGAAATGTGAAATGTGTCATTTCTCTCCTCTGTGCCTCAGTTGCCCATCCATAAAGTAAGGTTGATCTCTAAGGTCTTTACCAGTTCTGAATCTTATGATCCTGAGCTCTATAAGAGTGGGGGCTCTTAGAATAATTATATTCTCTTTTTCATTGTCAACAATCCATCTCACTTACAATGAAACCACTCTGTACTTTCCTTGGTCTCCATCATCTTCTCCAGATGAATATGCATATCCACAGTGTAATCACACTTTTGTTCCTCTGGTCCCAAGTTGGAGATATCTGCGATGGGACATCACTGGTGGGAGGGCGGAGGTTCTGACTGGCATTGGCATAAAGAAACACTTGGTAAATCATCACCCAAAGGTCCTTAATATAGATCTTCTTGGAGTTGACAAACAGATGGGGATGCAAATGAGAAAAACAAGGTTTGTTCTCCCCTCCCCTTTGACTTGTGACTACTCCTAGGATTCTGCCTGAACGGAGCTGTCCATAGCTGAGCTATGACTGAAGTATCATTGTTGCCATTGCTGATTATTATGACTGATTTACAACATACTTACTTTGTGCCAGGCCTTGTAGAGGAAAGCCCTAAGGCATGGGCCCAACCCCACTGCAACTGACTACATTTTCAGAGTACTGTTCTGTCTAGTTGGGAACTGAAGTGGAATTTTTACCACAAGGGTAGTATGATGTGACCTATGCTGTAGTAGATGAACTAGCAACCAGGCCATATAAAGAGCAGCTAAAGAACTGGCTAAGTTCAACCTGGAAAAGAGAAGATAAGAAGCTTGAGGGGGGAGAGGAGTGGAAATTGGCAACTCTGTTAAAATCCCTGGAAGGGAGGTTAGATTTGCCCAACTTGGCCTCAGAGAGCAGAACTGGATTCAGTGGGGGGGGGGGGGGGAAGAGATGATGTTTGCAGTCCCTGCTCAGGGTGCTGTTAGAGTAGTCAAAAAGAAGCACCTGAAAAGAAAAAAGGTGGATCAGTTAAACTATGTTTAAAAGTAGGTGTAGAGGCCTGGAAATCAAGGGGATGGCCATCAATATGGAATAGTTGAACAAACTGTGTTATATAATTAATTTTTGTTTGTTTTGCAAGACAGTGTATTTAAGTGACTTGCCCACAGTCACACAGTTAAGTAAGTATTAAGTGTCTGAGGTCAAATTTGAGTTCAAATCCTCCTGACTCCAGGGCCAGCATTCTATCTCCTGCTCCACCTAGCTGCCCCTGGTATATAATTATGATACCTTATTATTGTGCTATAAGAAATGATGAAAAAAAAGAAATGCTGAGCAGAATGCTTTCAGAAAGATCTAGGAAGACTTATGTGAACTGATACAAAGTGATGTGAACAGAACCAGTAGAATATGGTACATGGTAACATCAATATTATAATGATGATTAATTGTGAATGACAGCTATTCTCAATAATACAGTGATCTAAGACCATTCCCAAGGACTCAAGATGAAAAATGTTCTTCACCTCCAGAGAAACAGCTGATGAACACAGTGTGGATTGAAGCATATTTTTTCACTTTATTTTTGTCTTTGGTTGCAACATAGTTAATATGGAAATGTTTGCATGTTCTCACATGTATAATTGATATATTGCTTGCCTTCTCAATTGTGGGGAAAGGCAAAAAGAAGGAAAAATCTAGAACTCAATTTTTGGGGTAAAAAAGATATTAAAAATCAATAAGCACTTTTTTTTAAATGGGGGGACAAAAAAGGGAGATTTCTTCAGGATGATAAAAGATCTTTGACAAACAGTAATCTAGGGAAGGTTGTCAATATCAGTAAGCCCATGGATAGACATTAGAACTGGAGCCAGGGACAATCAGGAATCTATTTAGGTTCAATCAACTCTATTTGCGAGCCTTCACTTTTTCCTCTGAAGTTTTCTTTTCCACCAGCTAGAAATGGGCCAGCAGATCAGAACCTAGAGGGACATGTTGAGCCCACATAGCTGTAGGTACCACCTAATGCCAGAAGGCATTGTAGGATAACCATCAGGCTCTCAGAGAACTAGTCACCACTATCCTATTGGCTCCATCACTTTGTGGTCAACTTCATCTTTCTCCCAAGGATTGACATAAATTATCTAATCAGAAGAATAGCTTGAAGTTCACATCCTACCCAGGAACACTGATATCAGCACAGCAGGAGAACTGGAAGAATTGATGCATCAGCATTGCAAAGGGGTTTTATTTAAAACAAGAGATACATCAGGAGGGGAAGCAGCAGATGCTCTCACTTCTTGGTTTCTAAACCTTTCAGGGGATGTCAGGGATAGGTTCTCTCAGAGCCTCAAACTAAGCTGGCTTACCAACCCAATGCCCTAAGAAATTAGAACAGGAAAAACAGATGAGTAAGTCCATTCTTTCAGCATTTGCCATGATTTTAGATCATAATGCTAAAATGAGCTAGAAGAGCATAAGGGGACTTTAGAAACTTGACAAGTGATTGAACCCAGGAACCTCAGGATCTGAAAGGTCACAGGATCCTAGATTTAGAGTTATAGGGGAGAAGTAAGGTTTTTTAGTGAAATCTGTTTCCCTCCAATTCTAAATCTAGGATCCTGTGACCTTTCAGGGAAGGGAGGGATTTGGCCAAGATTACATAACTCTAGAGCAGCCAGGAATCTCAAAGGTCATAAATGAGGAACTGAGGTCTATGGGGGAGAGATGATTCAAGGTCACATACATGGTATGTAACAGAATTGGGATTTGAATCCAGGTCAATCTATTTCATATCATGCTCTCCTTCCACTGGAGCACCATGTATTTACCTATTTGAGGTCTTTAACACACTGAAGCCTTAACATTTTTGTCCCAGAGAGGGAGCCTGAAAGCATTGTTTCTTGACCTAGAAGAGGGAAGATCTTCTGTGGACATAGGTAGGAGGTAGGCCCGGGATAGGGTCCATCTTTCTACTCCCATTTTCATTCTCTCTTTCTCTCCCAGCATCCTGCTCTAAGTTGCCTGTATCCCTCTCTTTCCTGTGGGCAGCTCACCACTACCGGTGTATTGCTAATGGTCACCTCCCATCAGAGATGTGGCTGGGTCAAGATGAGCTTGTAGTGACTGAAGGTCCCAGGGAAAGTAAGGGCCACCTCTGTTGAAAGCCTGGGGTGGGGGTGGGGGAACAAGCATGGATTCAGAATCAGGATATCTGGATTTCAATTTGGCCTAGGTCTAGGTGATTGTGGACAAATCATTTTCCTTCCTTTGGCATCAAGTATCTCCCCACTCAATCAACCAACAGGCATTTATTAAAATTTACTGTGAACGTAAAGACTAACAGACTGCCCTCTGTGGGGGTGGGGGATGGGGGGAGGGAAGCAAAACTCAAAATAAATAAAATCTTTCTTAAAAAAAAACTTGGGGCAGCTAGGTGGCACAGTGGATAGAGCACCAGCCCTGGAGTCAGTAGTACCTGAATTCAAATCTGGTCTCAGACACTTAATAATTACCGAGCTGTGTGGCCTTGGGCAAGCCACTTAACCCCATTGCCTTGCAAAAACCTAAAAAGAAAAACTTACTGTGAGCCATAGAATGAAGGGTTAAAGGAGATGAGCTAGAAATGTCTTTCTAATTCTGAGTCCTAAGAAGATGTAAAAGAATAGAGAAGAAAAATGAACCAGCTGTAGGGAGGGTGGTGGGGTAGTAAGGGAAAGAGAGACAAAGACAGAGACAGACAGACTGAAAGAAACAGAGACAGAGGTAACAGACAAAGATGGAGACAGAGAGAAAAAGAAAGAGATAGAGGAACTGACAGACACAGAGGAAAATAGAAACAGAAAAAGATAAAGGAGACAGACAGAGATGGAGACAGAGAGACAGAAACAAAAACAGATGGACAGAGACAGACAGACAGACAGACAAAGACACAGAGACAGAGAGAGACAAAGGAAGAAAAGGAGAGAAGAGAAAGATGGAAATACAGAGAGAGACAGAGACAGACAGAAAGACAGAGAGATAGAGACAGACAGAAAGACAGAAACAGAGACAGAAAAAGAAGATAGAGAGAAAGGTAAAGATAAAAACAGAGAGAAATAGAAACAAAGTCAGAGACAGAAAGAGAGAGGGTAAAAACAGACACAGAGACAAAAAGAGAGATAGAGACAGAGACACAGAAGCAAAGAGAAAATGGAAAACAGACAGACAGAAAACAGACAGAAACAGACAAAAAAGGCAGAGATAGAGAAACACACAAAGAAAGAGAGATAGAGATGAAGAAAGAAATAGAATCAGAAAAAGAGGAAGGTCAGAGGCAGAGAGAGAGTAGAAAAACAGAAACACACAGAGAGAGACAGAGAGAAGGAAACAGAGACAAAGATCAGGATAGACAGGAAGACAGACAGAAACACAGTCAGACAGACAGAAAAACAAGACAGAGAGACAGAGAACAGATCAAGACTGAAACTGAGACAGAAACAGAATCTGAGGCTGAGAGACAAGACAGAGAGACAGACAGAAGTTTTCTTTTTTTTTCTTTTTTGCAAGGCAATGGGGTTAAGTGACTTCCCCAAGGCCACACAGCTAGGGAATTATTAAGTGTCTGAGGTTGAATTGAACTCAGGTACTCCTGACTCCAGGGCTGGTGCTCTATCCACTGCACCACCTAGCTGCCTCTGAGAAAGACGGACGTGTGTGTGTGTGTGTGTGTGTGTGTGTGTGTGTGTGTGTGTGTGTGAAAGAGAGAGAGAGAGAGAGAGAGAGAGACAGAGACAGAGACAGAGACAGAGACAGAGACAGAGAGAAACAGAAACAGAGAGAGAGAGAAAGGCATAGAGACAGAGACTGAGAGGCCACAGACAGACAGAGACAGATAGAGAGAGACAGAAATAGACAAAGGGAAACAGAGATGGAGAAAGAAAAAGATATAGAGAGAGCCAGAGATAGAGAAAAGGAGACAGAAAGAGAAAGAGAGAGACAAAGAGATATGGGGAGAGCCAGAGACCTAGAGAGAGACAGAAACAGAGAAAAAGAGACAGAGACAGAGAGATGACAGGAGAGAAAGACAGAGAGACAGACAAAAAAGACAGAGATAGAGAAAGAGAGATAAAAAGAGAGAAAGAAAGAGAAACAGAGAGGAAAAGAGAGACACAGAAATCAGGGTAGATAGAGACATATAAAAAGACAAAGAGAAACAGACATAGTCAAACAGAAAAACCAGACATACAGAGAGACAGAGACAGAGAGACATACATAGAAAGAGACACATACACAGAAAGAGACACAAAGAGAGAGAGGCAAAGTTAGGGACAGAGACAGAGAGACAGAGATAGAGCAACAGAGAAATAAAGTCAAAGACAGAAGGAGTATAAGAGAGACAGACAAAAAGACAGAAAGAGAGCTACAGAGACAGAAAGAAAGAGACAGAGAGACAGAAGCATAAAGAGGAAGAGAGAGGGAATGGAAAGACACAAATAGACAAAAAGTCAGAGCCAGAGAAATAAAGACAGAGAAAGAGAAAGAAGAGAGAAAAACAGAGAAAAAGAGACAGAGAAACAGAGACAGACAGAGAAATAGAGACAGAGAAATAGAGACAAAAAGACAGAGACAGAGAAACAAACAGAAAGACAAACAGAAACAAAAAGAAAAAAAAACAGAGACAGAGTGAAAGATTAAAAAAAGAAAGAGACAGAGACATAGAAAGATACAAAGAGACACAGAGACAGAAACAGAGAAACAAACAGAGACCAGGAGGCAGAAAAAGAGAGACAGAAAAAAAGAGGCAGAGTCAGATAGAAAGACATATTGAGAGAGACAGACAGACAGACAGAAAAAGACACAGAGATACAGAGACAAAAAGAGATAGAGTGAGAAAGAGACAGAGAAATGGAGAGAAAGGAAAGGCAGACAGAAACAGGCAAAAGGTAAAGACAGAAACAAAGAAAGACAGAAACAGAGAAAGAACAGAGACAAAAGCAGAGATAGAAATAGAAAGAGACAAAGAGACAGAAAAAGAGAAACAGAAAAAGAGATAGAGGCAAACAAAAGGAGACAAAAAAACAGAAAGACAGAGAAACAGAGAGACCGATATCAGCAGCTAGACAGACACAGAGACAGAGAGATAGAGACAGAGAGGCAGAAACAAAGACAAGACAGACAGAGATACAGAGACAAAAAGTGAGACAGAGACAGAAAAAGACAGAGACCGAAACAGAGGGTGTGGAGGGGGGAGAAGACAGAAACAGACAAAAAGTCAGAGACAGAGAGAAACAAAAACAGAGTTAGAGGAATGAAAAAGAAAGACAGAGAGAGAGAGAGAGAGAGAGAGAGAGAGAGAGAGACAAAAAGAAGAAAAAGAAGCAGAGACAGAAACAGAAAGAAATAGGAAAAAACTAGAGCAAGACAGAGAGAGGCAGAGAAATAGAGACAGAGACAAATAGAGAGAAACAAACAAAAAGACACATGGAATAAGAGAGACAGAAAGAGACAAAGAGAGAGGCAGGCAAAGAAGTAAATAGAGTCAGCCGCAATATATATATATATATATAATATATATATATATATTATATATATATATATATATGTATGTATGTATGTATGTATGTATATGGCAAAAGTAGAGAGTTAGACTGAAAGAGAGTTAGACAGGAAGTTTGAGACAGAGAGACAGAGAAACAGAGAAAAAATGGTGAAGAAAAAATTCAAGCAGAGATACAAGAATCATAGGAGAATGTTCTCTAGAATATTCAGTCAGGGATATAAAATGAGATAGAACTGAGACCTAGAATCAGAATCTAGGATCTCAGTTTACTGTTCCCTAAATGTCAGATCCCTAAATAGACAATCAGACTCCTCCAAAAACAAAACCCAATCAGCACAACACCCCAGGACACCCCACTGCCACTTTCTTGGTTCAAGTCTTCCAGGCTCGAAAAGTATTTTCTGATGAGAATATATTATCTTTTCTTAATCCTGTCAAAGACAAATGATGAAAATAAGCAATATTTCTGCTCAGAATGTATCTAATTTTTTTTCCATTCCACATTAGGTCAGCTCTCGGTTTAGAGTAGTTACTTTTTATTGTGTTGTAAAAACCTTATTTTCAATGTTTTTATAGTGAATTGAGGTTGGATTTTGATGTCTTTTCTGCATCAATCAGTATAAACAGAAGATATTTCTAAGTTTTCTGGTTTTGATATCTTATTTTGCTGATAGATTTTTTTTTGTTCTTTGACCAGCTTGGCATGATAAACCTTACCTGGGCATGAGCAAAAATGTTCTTAATGTCTTGCTACATTGCATTGGTTAACATTTTTCTGAGCATATTTTTTAAATCTACATTCATTGGTAGAAACTCAACTGTTTCTTTTTCAGAGTTATCTTTAAAATGTTTTAAAATTAACACCATCTTGAGATCATTACCCACATTTCTGTGCTGGCAGTTAAGATTTGGAGTTTCCAAGGTGGAGTTGTTGTGACCTAGAACCCTTTCCTATTGATACAGTTCCTGCCCTGCATGTTTCTCCCTAAAGAGAGCAATGGTAAACTTGGAACATTCAAGATTCAGACGCCAGTTTTCAACTAGTCTACTTGTTGGTTGGTTCTTGACCTTCATTATTGAAAAAGACCAAAATGACATCACTATATTTGAGACAAATTACAGTGTGTCCTACCAATAGGGGCTTGGAATGCTCTGCCACAGGTTGGGCACAAATAGTCCATGTGAATCCCTGGGGTGGGTAGTCTAAACTTATGTATATCACATTTCCTTTCAGCTGCTTCCATTCTGCCTTCCTCTTCGATGAAGGCACGCCATGCTGGATGGTCCTGTGCCAGTGTCTCCCATGCTGTACAATCCATTCTAAAGTTCTTCAATGAGATCTTCAGGGTGTCTCGGTATCACTTCTTCGGACCCCCTTGTGAGTGTTTGCCCTCTGAGTTCTTCATAAAATAGATTTTTGGCAAGTATATGGCTGGCATTCCAACATATCCAGTTCATCGTAGTTGCATTCTCTGTAGTCATGTTGGAATACTACATAGCTTAGCTTGAGGAAGGGCCAGAGGTCTGGTATCTTCTCCTGCCAGGTGAACTTCAGAATCTTCCTAAGACAATTTAAATGGAAGTGATTTAGTTTTCTGACATGGTACTGGTAGACTGTGCAGGTTTCACAGGCACATAGCAATGAGTTCTGGAGACCTTAAATTTGGTAGTTAGTCTAATAATATCTTTTCTCTCCCACACTTTTTTTCAGTCTCCCAAATACTGAACTAGCTCTGGTAAGATGAGTGTCAACCTCATTATCAATGTGTACCTTCTTGGAAAGGACACTGCCAAGGTAAGTGAACTTGTCCACAGTACTCAAAACTTCTCTATTTGCTGTAAATGACAGTTCCACATATGGATAGTATGGTGCTGACTGATGGAACACTTGTGTTTTCTTGATATTAATTGTTAGACCAAAATGAGCACAAGTAGCAGAGAATTGATCCATACTCTGGCATCTCAGCTTCAGAGGCTGCATTGAGAGCACAATCATCTGCAAACAGAATATCATGCACCAACATTCCCTCCATTTTGATATTGGCTTGTAACCTTTACAAGTTGAAGAATTTGCCATCAGTGTGGTAACTGACCTTGATGCCGGGTTCATCCTCAGAAGGCATCTGAAAACATCAAGCTAAAAAGCACAGGAGCAAGGACACATCATTGTTTCACTCCATTGGTGACTGGGAAATCTGAGAGCATCAGCCACTGATGAACTTCTCTGGGCAAGCAAATTTTGACCAATTATCTCAAGTTGAAGTCAATCTGGCTCTAGCTGAAGTTCCAATTGAAGAAGAGGTTTTGAATGTCATTAGGATCCTTACATGTGGCAAAGGACCTGGTGCTGATTCTACATTCTACCTGGTGCTGAGATTTACAAGGTTACTGCAAGGATAGTGGACAATGCTCTCAAGATTTCTCAGTCAGCAATGGAGTGAAACAAGGCTGTGTCCTTGCTCCCATATTTTTTTAGCATGATGTTTTCAACTATGTTATCAGACTCCTTCAATGAGGATTAACATGGCCTCAAGGTCAGCTACCTCACTGATGGTAAATTCTTCAATTTGAAAAGGCTACAAGCCAAGACCAAAGTGGAAGGAGGGTTGATGATTGCAGATGATTGTACTCTCATTGCAGCCTCTGAAGTTGAGATGCAGCAAAGTATAGGTCAATTCTCTGCTATCTGTGCTGATTTTAGTCTAATAATTAACAGTAAGAAAGCAACTTATGCAGGGGCAGCTAGGTGGTGCAATGGATAGAGCACCGGCCCTGGAATCAGGAAGACCTGAATTCAAATCCTACCTCAGACACTTAATAATTGCCTAGCTGTGTGACCTTGTACAAGTCATTTAACCCCATTGCCTTAAATAAATAATTTTTTTAAAAAGAACTTAGAAAACAACATATGTGGAAACAAATGGAGAAGGTAGACCCCATTTAACCCAACCTGTTCAAGGAAAGCCAAAATGTATCAGTTGGGAAAAAATAAGCACTTGAAGGTCAAATCCCCTAAGGATGTTCTCTTTTCTACTAGGGACAATATCTTCTAAACCCACCAAAAGAACCATCCAAAGGTCATAATAGCTTTTATGATGAATTTGGCTGATGGAGGCTAAAAATGAACTTGGGCAAATGGTCTGTCAGACCCAAAGAGGACAAAGGCCTGGGAATTACTGAGACAAAGGGTAGTGGCTTCCCAGAAGGGGAAAAACACTATATATGTGTCAGAGAATAATAAAATCCAATATTGTAGAGGAATGCTCATGGGCCTTAAGACCTGAAAGAGATCTGAAAACATAGATTAGAATTTGGAAGGACTTTAGATCACTAATAGACAAAGTTGGATAGGTTTATATAGCATAGACAGAGCTCGGAGGGGTTTTAGAAGAAGGAATGTCACAGCTGGAGGGGCCTTAGAACACAGAATGACAGAGCTGGGAGGGCCTTAGAACAGGGAATGTCAGAGCTGGAGGGCCCTTAGAACAAAGAATGGCAGAGCGGGGAGGAGCCTTAGAACACAGAATGTCAGAGCTGGGAGGAGACTTAGAACACAGAATATCCTAGTTGGAGGGTTCTTAGAACACAAAATTATCAGAACTTGGAGGGGCCATAAAACACAGAATGTCTCAGCTAGAAGGTTCTTAAAACACAGAAGGTCAGAACTGGGAAAGGCGTTAGAACACAAAAATATCCAAGCTGGAGGGTTCTTAGAACATAGAATGTCAGAGCTGGGAGAAGCCTTAGAACACAGAATACCCCAGCTGGAGAGTTCTGAGAACACAGAATGTCATAGCTGGGAGGGGCTTTAGAACATGGAATGTCAGGGCTAGGAGAAGAACATCATAGCTTATAAGGGCCTTAGAACACAGAATAACACAGCTGAGAGGGCCTTAGAATACCAGATGTCAGAGATTGCAGGGACCTTAGAACAGGGAATGTCAGGGTTGGGAGGGATCTTAGAACACAGAATGTCAGAGGTTGGAGGGGGCATTAGCACACTGAATTACAGAGGTGGGAGGGGCCTTAGAACATAGAATATACCAGCTGGAGGGTTCTTAGAACACCGAATGTCAGGACTGGGAGAGACCTTAAAATTCACATTGTCCCAGCAGGAGGGGTCTTTGAACACAGAATGTAAGTGCTCAGAAGAGTCACAGAGATGGGAGATGCTGTAGAAAACTGAATGTCACGGCTAGGAGGGGACTTAGTACAAGGAATGTCAGGGCTAAGAGGAGACATATAACACAGAATGTCAGAGATGGTAGGGGCCTTAGAAAATGGAATATCAGAGCTGGGAGCAACCTTAGAATATATAATATCCTAACTGGACGTTTCTTAGAACACAGAATGTCAGAACTCAGAGGTGCCTTGGAACATGGAATACCCCAGCTGGAGGCTTCTTAGAAGACAGAATGTCAGAGTTTGAAGGGGCCATAGCATATGGAATGTCACAGCTGGAGGTTACTTAGAACACAAATTGGAAGAGCTTAGAAGATTAGAATCCATATTGTCAGAGCTCAGAGGAGTCTTAGAAAACAGAATGTCAGAGCTGGGAGGGGCCTTAGAACATAGAATGTCAGAGCTGGGAGGTCCCTTAGAACACAGAATGGAAGAGCTGGGAGTGGCATTAGAACACAGAATAACCCATGGAAGATGGAATAACAGAACTGGGAGGGACATCAGAACTCAGAATGTCATGGCTCAGAGGGGCCTTAGAACACAGAATATCCCAGCTTGAAGGTTCTTAGATCACTAAATGTCAGAGCTTGGAGGGGCCATAGAACACAGAATGTCAAATCTGGAGGGTACCTAGAACACAGAAAGTCAGAGTTTGTACAGGACTTAGAATATCAGAATTGGAAAAGGCCATAGAACAGGAAATGTCAGGCCTGGCAAGTCCTTAGAATCCAGATTGTCAGAGCTTGGAGGAATCTTAAAAGACAGAATGTCAGAGGTGGCTGGGGCCTTAGAAAACAAAATGCCAGAGCTATGATGGCCTTAGAAGACAGAATGTCATACCTGGAAGGGATCTTAGAACATAGAATGGCAGAGCTGGGAGGGGATTTAGAACACAGAATGTCAGAGATGGGAGTTGTATTAGAACACATAATATCCCAGTTGGAGAGTTGTTATAATACAGATTGTCAGAGGTTGGAGAGGCCTTAGAAATCAGATTGTCCTAGATGAAAGGGCCTTAGAACGCAGAACGTTAGAACTTGGAAAGGTGTTAGAACATGAAATATCGGGGTGGCTAGGTGACGCAGTGGATAGAGCACAGGCCCTGGAGTCAGGCATGCCTGAGTTCAAGTCCAGCCTCAGACACATAATAATTACCTAGCTGTGTGGCCTTGGGCAAGCCACTTAACCTTATTGCCTTGCAAAAACTAAAAAAAGAAAAAAGAAAGAACATGAAATATCCAAGCTGGAGGGTCCTTAGAACACAGAATGTCAGAGCTAAGAGGAGCCTCTGAACATGGACTACAACAGCTGGAGAGTTCTTTGAACATAGAATGTCAGAACTGGAAGGGACCTAAGAACACAGAATATCCCATTTGGAGTGTTCTGATTAGACAGATTGTCAGAGCTGGGACTGTTCTTAGAATACAGAGTTGGGAGGGGCCTTAGAAAACTGAATAACTCATCTGGAGGGTTCTTAGAACACAGAATGTCAAAGCTGGGAGGGCGCTTAGAACATAGAATGTCAGAGCTTGGAGGTTTCTTAGTACACAGAATGTCAGAGATGAGAAGGTTCTTAGATCACAAAATGTCAGAACTAGGAGTGATGTTAGAATACAGAATGTCAGAGCTTAGAGGGACCTTAGAACAAGGAATGTCCCAGCTAGAGTGTTCTTAGAATGCAGAATATTAGAGCTGGAAGGGACCTTAGATCACAGAATGTCTCAAATGGAGGGTTCTTAGAACACAGAATGTCAGAGCTAGGAGGGACTTTAGAACATAGAATGTCAGAGCTAGGAGGGACCTAGAACGCAAAATGTCAGAGCTTGAAGGGTCCTTAGAACATGGGATGTCAAAGCTGGGATGGGTCTTAGAACATGGAATATCCCAGCATGAGGGTTCTTGGTACACTGAATGTCAGAGCTTGTAAGGGACCATAGAATACAGAATGTCACAGCTGGAAGTCTCTTGGAACACAAAATGTCAGAGATTGGAGAGGCCTTAGAACATAGAATGTTGCAACTGGGAAAGACCTGAGAACAAGAAATATCAAGCTGGTGGGGGGGGGAGCTTTATAATACAGAATTTCTGTGCTGGTGGGGAGGATTCTTGGAATACAAAATGTCAGAGCTGGGAAGGGAAAAAGAACTTGGGATGCCAGAGTTGGGAGAGGACTTGGAATATACAATGTCAGAGATGGGATATCCCTTAGAACACAGAATGTCAGAACTGGGAGGATTCTCAGAACACAGAATGACAGTACTGAAAGTAGTCTTAGAAAAAAAGAATATCCCAGCTGGAGGGTTCTTAGAAGAAGACGGAATGTAAGAGCTAGGAGGTTCCTTAAAAAAAAGAATATCTCATCTAGAAGGTTCTAAGAATACAGAATGACAGAGGTGGGAGGGGCCTTACAACACAGAATGTTATTGTTGGGAGGGTTCTGAGAACACAATGTCAGAGCTGAGAAGATTCTTAGAACAAAGAATATCAGAGCTGGGGGGAGCCTTAGAACTTGGAATGCCCAAGCTGGGAGATGTGTTAGAATGCAGGATATCCCAGCTGGGGGGTTCTTAGAACACAGCATGTCAGAGCTAGAAGGGTTCTTAGAACACAGTGTGTCAGAGGTGGGAGAGGTCTTAGAACACAGAATGACAGAACTGGGAGGTACCTTAGAAAACAATGTCACAGCTGGAGGAACCTTAGAACATGGAATGTCAGGGAGAGGACTTAGAACACATATTGTCAGAGTTGGGAGGGGCCTTAGAACACAAAATGTCAGACAGGGCAACAGCCTTAGAAAACAGAATGTCAGAGCTAGGAGTGGTCCTAGAAGACAGTGTTAGAAGGGCCTTAGAACACAGAATGTCAGAGCTGGTAGGGTTCTTAGAACACAAAATGATAGTGCTGAAAGTGACCTTAGAAAAAAGAATATCCCAGCTGAAGGGTTCTTAGAAGACAGAATGTCAGAGCTGGGAGGTTCCTTAGAACGCAGAATATCTCATCTAGAAGGTTCTAAGAATACAGAATGCCAGAGCTGGGGGGGGGGGGAGGCTTGGAACTTGGAATGTCTGAGCTGGGAGGGGCCTTAGAATACAGAATATCCCAGTTAGAGGGTTCTTAGAACACAGAATGTCAGAGCTAGAAGGGTCCTTAGAACATGGAATATCTAACCACGAGGGTTCTTAGGATATAGAATGTAAGAGCTGGGACCATTCTTAGCACTCAGAATGTCAGAGCAGAGAGGGGCCTTTGAACTTGGAATGTCAGAGCTGGGAGCAGCCATAGAACACAGAATATCCTAACTGGAGGTTTCTTAAAACACAGAATGTCAGAGCTGGAAGGGTCCTTAGAACATGGAATATCTCACCTGAAGAGCCCTTAGAACACAGAATGTCAGAGCTCAGAGGAATCTTCAAGACACAGAATGTCAGAGCTGAGAGGGTCCTTAAAACATGGATTATCTCATCTGGGGAGTTCTCAGAACACAGAATGGCAGATCTGGTAGTAGTCTTAGAACAAAGAATGTCAGACCTGGAATGGGCCTTAGGACATGGAATGTCAGAGTTGGGAGGGCCTTAGAACACAGAATATCGCAGCTGGAGCATTCTTAGAATACAGAATGTGAAAGCTGGGATGGTTCTTCGAACACAGAATGTCAGAGCTGGGCAGGGCCTTAGAACACAGAATGTCAGAGCTGGGAAAGGCCTTAGAACATGGACTGTCAGAGCTGGAAGGGGTCTTAGAGCACAAAATATTAGGACTGGGAGGGTCCTTCGAATACAGAATGTCAGAGCTGGGAAGGGCCTTAGAACATGGAATGCCAGGTCTAGCTAAGGGGCCTTAGAACTTGGAAAGTCAGAGCTTGGAGGGGCCTAGAACTTAGATTGTCATCTGAAGAGGCAGGACTTTAGAATAGGAACTGCCAGAGCTGGGAGGAACCTTAGAACAGAAGGAAGCAAAACAACAATCAAATAATTAAGCAAACAAACAAACAAACAAATAAAATAAATATTTCCTGACAATACAAATATACATGGCCTTTCTTCAGTGGGCTACAAATATGCATGGCCTTTCTTCAGTGGGCTAGGCCTAACCTAGTGGTTTCTAAATTTTATGGAATGATTCACCACTGCCACTTTTACCTAAGAAATTCACTTTTCATAAAACCATCTTTGCAAACAATTTTACAAGCTCTTAAATTACTCAAAAACAATGTTATAATTCTTATAACATAAACTAATTTTAGGCATGCAGCAAAATAATATAATAAATATTTATTGACAAAATACTTCCAAATTTTCAAATTTATGGAAAACAGGAAAACATACTTCCTAGTTGTGTTACCCTGGACAAGTCACTTGACTTGTCTGTCTCAGTTTCCTCACCTGTAAAATGGAGACTATAACAGCACTTCCCTCCCAGGGTTGTTATGAGAATCAAATGAGAAATATTTGTAAAACATTTAGTATAGTGTCTGGCACACAGTAGTGTTCCCTTATCCTTGTTCAGATAGATAAATATATCACGCTCATGGCATGTCCTGTTGTGGTGTTTGTCCTTTGTTCTTGAAGAAGACCATGATTTCAGGGAGGAGATGACACGACAAGTCCATGAATTAGATTTGAGTGAGGGTGTTCTGTGCTAAGTCACCAGTCTCACTTTCTCCCCCAGAGCCATCTGGATCCTGTGGCCAGAGATGAATCAGGACAACTGGAAGTGGCCCTGGATGCAAGACAATCAGGGTTAAGTGACTTGCCCAAGGTCACATAGCTAGTTAGAATTATTTGTCTGAGGTTGAATTTGAACTTCCATCCTCCTAACTCCAAGGTCAGTGCTCTATCCACTGTTCCACCTAGCTGCCCGTATTCTATAGAGATAAGCATTAGATGGGTGATTTTGTAGGTCGAGGGAACTCCCGGGTAAGGGAACTCCCTCTTCAATGCAGATTGGCACTTGATCTCCCAAACTCAGATAGAAATAGGGTACTAAATCATATAAAATGATTGCTTTAGAAAATACATAATTAACATTTTATATCTCTCTCTATAGATATATAGATATATATTCTATTGTACTTTTATTTGCTTTGTTAACTATTTTCTGATCACATTTGAATCTGGTTTGGGGTGAAATGGTAGTGTTACTGGTTTCATGTTTGCAGCCTCTGACCTAGAGTACAGAGAAGTTAAGCAGCTTGCTCAGGGTCACATAACAAGGATATATCCATGACTGAATCAAACCCAGGACTTCCTCCTACCTCTTGAGTCCATTTCTCCATCTATTAAGTTATATCTCCTCTCATATTTATAATTAATCATATTATAAGTAATATGATGAATAAACTTGCTTTTTTGTTCAGTTTTTCAAAACATGGTGTCATTGATGATATTGCTATGCATTATTATTTTCCATCACTAAGCAAGTTTGAAATTTTGTTTTTATAACATCTAGTGCAGCAAACCTGATTTCTCACAAATAAAATGTTTAGAATGACAATGGGGCATCTGGATGGAGCAGTGGATAGAATACCAGTCCTGGAATCAGGAGGACCTGAGTTCAAATTTGACCTCAGACACTTGATATTTTTAGCTGCGTGACCTTGGGCAAATCACTTAACCCCATTGCCTCACAAAAACCAAAAGAAAAAAAAGGGAAAAAAACAATGGCAAATCTATCAACCATTCTTATTACTAGACTTATTAACAGCTATAGGACTCAGGGGTAGAGCTCTGAGACTGGAGTCAGAAAGACCTGAATCCAAATTCAGTTTAAGATACTTTCCTGTGTGACCCTAGACATGTCACTTGACTTCCATCTGTCTCAGTTTTTTCCAGCTGCAAAATGGGGATCAGAGTGGTACTCACCTGTGAGAGTTGTGAGAATCAAATAAGATCATATAAGTAAAACATTTATGTTTTAGTTATGTCTGACACATAGTAGGCACTATATAAATGCCTGTTCCTTTTCTCTTATTCAGATGGAATTAAATAATTATAATACCATAATAGAAGAGAATAGAAAATATAACAGTTTAATTATGCCATTTAATTGTATAATGGATAGCTATAGTTATATAAAATACAATATACAATAATATATCATGTTGATCATGGCAAGTGGGTTCCTTATTCATTCATGTTTAGAAATACATGTCTCTTAAATAAATTGAAAATGACTCCTGTAAAACAGTCCAAGTGATTAATAAATAAGTCTTTACTTGTATTTCATTGTAGGACAAGTAAATTTTTTTAATTTAAAAAAATATTTTTAAAAATGTATAATCACTATATATTTTTTCATAAATGTGGTCATTTTATCTTTAGAAATCAGGGTATTAAGTACTTTGATCAGTTTTTCAAATACTTGCACCAAATATGCAAGCATATTTATAAGCACCTACTATATACAATATAGACTTTTGAGAGTCCTGGCTACAGCAGTGATCAAATCAGGCCATACTTAAAGAAATTAATTCAGATTATTTTTGGAACAGTGGATAGAATGCTGATCCTGGAGACAAGAATCCTCTTCCTGAGTTCAAATCAGACCTCAAACATTTACCAGCTGTGTGACTTGGGCAAGTCACTCAACTATGTTTGCTTCAGTTTCCTCATCTGAAAAATAAACTGAAGAAGGAAATAGCAAATATGATGATAAGGAAATGGCACTCCAGGATCTTTGTCAAGAAAAACCCAAATGGGGTCACGAAGAGTAAGACACTACTGAAATGACTGAACAACACAAATACTAAAGCTGAAGCTTAAACACTTTGGCCACATAATGAGAAGATGGGACTCCTGGAAAGAGACCCTGATGTTGGAAAAAGACTAAAGGCAAAAGGAAAAAGGGACGGCAGAAGATGAGACAGATATAGAATGTCATGGAAGCAATGAACATGAACCTGGGTAGACTTGGAGAAATAGTGGAAGATGGAAAGACCTGGTATGCTTACAGTTCAACGAAGAGTTGAGCAGGACTGGACAAGAAAATGCAAGATATTTAGCAGTAGCTTGGTATATACAGCCCTTAGTTCATGTCTTGCCCTGTTCTGACTGTGTGTCCCTGGGCAAGTCATTTAACCTCTCAGTACCCTCAGGCAACTCTCCAGGATGACAAGTTGCAGAGAGGGTATGTCAGTCAAAAATTGAGGGAGGAAGTTTCTAATCGGCAGTTCCTATTATCAATTAAATCACAAACTGTGTCAATATTGTATGTAGTAGGTACTTAATAAATGCCTGTTAACTTGCCTTACCAAAATAAATTACATTGACATCTATAACACATATGTTGATATTTTTAAACTGACAGACAAAATGTGTTGACCTTTGATTTAGTACACAAATCCATCATAAATGACACAATGACACACTTATCCATGCAATGACACAGTTCATCTGAGTCTTGAGTCTATGCTAAATGACTGCAACCTCAGTAGCAGAAGCCCTTCCTTCCTACTTGCCTTTTTTTTAAACAAGGCAGTGGGGTTAAGTGGGTTGCCCAAGGCCACACAGCTAGGCAATTATTAAGTGTCTGAGGTCACATTTGAACTCAGGTATTCCTGACTCCAGGACCCGTGCTCTATCCACTGTACCACCTAGCTGCCCCAAAGCCCTTCCTTCCTGAAAAACATTTTGCCACTTGATGAATCCAGTTTGACCTTGTTTGTGTACATTGGAAGCTATAATTGCTACATTACATTCACAGTCATTTGGAGCAAATTCAGCCTTAGTCTCATCTTTGATCGAATTTTATTTTCACTGAAAAAAAGGGATGTTATTTATGTGAGAGAAGTACTTGAAAATACTCAATATTTTTGACTGTCATTTCTAGCTTCCCTTTAAAAACGTCTTATGCTTTCTTCCCTTCTATCAAGTGTGTCCCATAATTTGGTATTCTGACCTAAATTCCAGGAGGTTAGACCTCTGAACAAGGTGGTATACCCGGGTCATCACTGCTCACATCAATTTCCCACTAGGACCCCCTGCCAGGCCCTCACTGGGAAGGTGCCTGTAGGCACATCCCATTGCATTCTGGGAGAAACTCTGACAGACAAGCTGATATGGCAGAGAATCATTTGTTAGATTTTAGATTTAGATTTTTTTTTGCAAGGCAAATGGGGTTAAGTGGCTTGCCCAAGGCCACACAGCTAGGTAATTATTAAGTGTCTGAGACCAGATTTGAACCCAGGTACTCCTGACTCCAAGGCCGGTGCTTTATCCACTGTGCCACCTAGCTGCCCAGAGAATCATTAGTTAGATGGGACCTTAAATTATGGATTTGGATTATGGAATGTAAGAACTGAAAAGGACCTGAAACATAAAACATGAAAAATCAGGTCTGGACAAGTTTGGAGATTAAAATGTCCAGAAGTGGGCTAGAGACAACTCATACAAGCTTGTGAAAGTTGACTATTAAATTTTCAGTGTATTTATATTTCAGAATTGACAAATGGTACAAATCTAAGACTGGATTGTTAAGAGTTAAGAAAGTGAGGGTGGAATTAATAATTCAATTTAAACTTAAAAATATGTCTTGCCTACATATTTTTTTCATAAAGCCAATTGTTACATATTTACCAGTTACTGCTGAATTCACCTCCAAATTTTATTTAGGAGAAAACTGAGGCCTAAACCAGTTGCATGAACCAAATCTGACTCTGAATCTACTTAGGCCATTGCTGTCTATATATGAATGACAGATTGTTAGTAATTGGAAAAACATGGTCTTTCTAAAAGAAATTAGCCATTTTCATACAAAACTTGAGGTCATAAGACTGGAGTTTGAGTCTTGCTAGGTTTTGACACTTGCTAGGTTTATGACCAGGGGAGGTCTCTAAGCCTCAGCTCCCATTTCTGCAGAATGGATGTAATATTTCCCCATGAGGATGCTAAAGAAAAGAGACTGTAAACCTCGAGTTTAACATTATCACTATTAATAATAATATGCATAACAAAAATAATAACAACAAGGATGGTTGAAATGAGAGCCAATATCACAGTGTTTCCTTATAGTAGAAAGAGAACTGAGGGTGAAGTCCTAAGCCTGGAATCAAAGGAAGTTTGGTCATAGGGCACAAGAGGAAAATAAATTCTCTTCTCTGAGCTGAGTTATCGCCTCTGTAATATGACTAAAGTTCTTTGCATGGAACAATGGCAAGAAGCAATGATTCTGGAGACAGAAAAACTTAGCTTCAAAGCTGATGCTAACTGTGTGACCTGGATAAACTCCTTCCCTTTTGTGAGGAAGGAGGTTTCCTCCTCAGTAACAGGAAGGGATAAGGTCTACTCCTGCCAGCCCTGTCAGCTTTAATCCTAGGAGACAATTAGTGATCTGAAGGCCTTGGCAGCCAGGAATCCTAAGGAAAATCTCACACCAGTCATTAGGTCTCTAGGATTCAATTTCTGCCTAAATTTTAAAAATGAGACTGATTCCATGGTCTCTAGGATCCTAGGCCTAGTCTAGAACCAGTCAGTTTGACTTTCTCAATCTTAGGTTCAGCCTCAGTCATAGGAAGGGATTGGACTATAAGACCTTATGAGGCCTTGACAGCAATTAATTTAGAATTCTATAGAACCCATACAAATGAATACAGTTCTCTTGGTCTCAGAGCAGGCTAGACTAAATGACCTCTGAGGCCTTAGTTATGAATCTAGGACCTTATGTGTGATCTCATACTAGTCCCTTCAGCTCTCTAGGATCCAGTTGCTGACTAAATTTTAAAAATAGGGGTGATTCCATGGCCTCTTAAGACCCTGCCATCTCTAAGTCTAGAATCCTAGACCTAATCTAGAACCAGTCACTTTGGTTATTTAAGGGATAGGACTCAATTTCTACCTAAATTTTAAAAATGGACATGATTCCATGGCCCTGCTACCTTTAAGTCTAGGATCCTAGTCCCAATCTCCCACCAGTCACTTTTTCTCCCTTGGTCTCAATTTCTGCCTTATTCATAAGGCCTTATGAGGCTTTGAATTTCACAGTAACTAGGAATTTAGAATTCAGTGGGTGATCACATGACAGTGAATTTAGCTCTCAAGGCCTCAGTTTGTTCCTCAGATAATATCTTATGGGACTGAACAAATGCTTGATCAAGATCCATGAAGAGCAAAATCTGCCTCAATTTCCCTATTATGTAGGAGCTAGACAAGACTAAAGTACACGAAGCTTACTCTGGTCTGCCCAGAAGGTGAAGACACTGGACACTGGGACTCCATGAAGGTGGTGGCAGTCCAAAAAAGAGCCAAGAAATGAGATTAGTTCCCCTCAAAAGGAAGTAGTGGTTAGGCCCTCCACTACTATCTGTCTAGGACCTGGTTCTAACTAGATTTAGGGATCACATGCTGGTGACGGCTTCCTGGCTCCTGCTGCCATTTCCTTCCTATTTCAAAGCAATTCTCCTTTCTATGTGACCTCCCCATCCCCCCTCTTCAAACACATTAGTGGAAATGCCCGATGTAGTTTGGCCCCAGAAGGACTTGGCCCAGGGTGGGAGATGGGAATATGTTAAGAAGTAACCCATGTGGGGAAATGAGAAAAGTGAATGATGCAGTTGCTCCTACAGAAGGGCATCCCTCCTAGAGGGCTATAGTCATTTTAATGGCCCCAGAAGTGAAACATAACCTGGGTGATAATATAATGAATCCTAAAAGTCTAGCTTTGATCATGCTTCTTCCTTGACCCAAAAGAAATAGGTTCTGGGAAGTCTCTGTCCTGTTGTGTGGTCTCTCAGTCAAGGCTTCTGGACCCCTGTTGTGTTTGGTCCTCTTTGACAATCTGGTGAATGAAACAATGTACTACTCCAAATCATATTTTTAAGTGTGGAAAATAAAATACACTAACATAGGAAAACAATTATTTTGAAAAACAGTTATCACAATATTGGTTTGGTTCTTTTTTAAACCAATGTCACTGGTCCCAGGTTTAGAATCCTTCCTCCAAGTGATGTCAAAATCCATCTGTGGCCCATTTCCATTCTGCCTAACATATCAAAAAACTGAATCTGCCTCCTAGGTTCTATCATTTATTTTTTAAGCATCACTACAACAAAACTTTTTTGTTCTGTTTTCTATAAATAATATTAGTTTATAATATATAATCCATAATAAATGAATAAAGTAGAGGAAAAAAGAGAAAGAAATCCTTGGTGAATTTGAGTAAAATTTTAGCTCAGTGGTAGCACCAGAAACCAGTCTGGAAAGGGTTAAGAAGCAAGTGAGAGAAGTGGAGGCATTGAGGGCAGACAATTTTTTCTAGTAGTTTGACTGGGAAATGAAAAAGACATATAGGAATAATTACTTCAGAAGTCAGAAGGAAGGTTTTTTTTTTTAAGGATGGGGGAGAATGAGCCAGGGAAGGAGGAAAGAAGGAAGAGGGGAGGGGCACAATTGAAGAAGCAAGTTCTTAGTGGAGATAGAAGGGGATGGGACCCAGGGTAAAGCAGAGGGGTCAGCATCTCTTTGTCAGATACTGGAGCAAAGGAGTAGAGAATGGGATTTAGGCAGTAGAATAGGAAACAAGATAGAACACAGGAATTCTTTTCTCTTTAAGGTAGGAGGTAAAGTTCTCAACCAAGTAGTTGTTTAGTTGCTTCAGACTCTCTGTGACCCCATTTGGGGTTTTCTTGGCAAAAATACTGGAGTGGTTTGCCATTTTCTTCTCCAGCTCACTTGACAGAAGCAAACTGAGGCAAACAGGGTGAAGTGACTTGTCCAGGATAATCGAGCAAATAAATGTGGGAGGACAGATTCAAACTCATGAAGAAGAGTCTTCCTGATTCCAGGTCCAGCCCTCTATCCACAGTACTCCTTAAGATGTTAAGCTGCTGTGGTGACTGAGGCACAGTTTGTTCAGGAAGAATAAAGGAGTAGATGTGCTGCACCAGGGCCTATTTGGGATTGAAGAAATTTGTAGTGTCCTGTGATTTCCTCTAGTTGAGCTCAACAGCATTCGGGATGGGGAAGTTATCCAGCATTGAAATTTGGCAAGGCATGATAGGAAAAGGGGACAAAGGCCTGGAGATCTGAGGACAATGTCATGGTGACCTGGTTGCCCATAGAATTAAATAAGGAAGAAAAAAAGAGAAGAAAGAGCAAGGCTGCTTTCTTCCTTCTATTATTATATTTTATATAGAATAATATGTAGTATTATACTTTATTCACAATTACCATGATAAAGACAATAATAATAATATAATGATGATGATGATGATGATGATGATATAGTACCAATGGTGCAGATGTAAGGTGGAGGTTGTCCCCTAGGTACTACATTATTATTATTATTATCATCATCATTATTTATATAATTTTATATATAATATTTATATGAGTGTTATATTATTCACTATATATTTGTGTATTATGCATTATGCTATCATTTATTATTGTTATTATTACTATTATTATTATATTTGTATTATTTGGGCAGATCTGGGCTCACTCAACCCACCCTCACAGGCACAGGTGGCTTGGCTCCCAGAATGAGGTGATTCACCCCATTCACACTCTGGGCTCCAGACATAATGCTGAGGAGTTGGACAGGTTGTCTCCAACACTTTCACTCACTAGCCTCCATCTTGTATGCTCCCCTAATATCAATCACCAATTCATAACTCTTTAAAATCAAGAGAAGCCACCAATTCCCTTTTATAAAGAGATATTGACCATTGACCATAGCAGAAAAGCCACTGCACATAAACCATTCCAAACTAAGGGCTTGCTTGAAACTTTAAAGGGCTTGAAAAATCTCTCCCACCAAGTTTGATTCTGGAAGTAGTGATTCCTTGCTTGCAGGACCGGTATCTGCTCCCACATCAGAGAGAGTGGATCCAGAGAGAAAACAGCACAGTTCAATTGGAACTGGACCATGATCATGGAAAATGAGTAAGTTGAATAATTGGAAGGTTTGGGTGTTTGAAGAAGTATCACTGTGTATGTCAAATTCCCCTGGTTTTAGGAGGGTAGGAGCTTGGGAGGAGAGGAAGACAGAGCCAAGTACTGAACTCAGTGAGGAAAAAAGGGTAGTCTGTGTGTCTATGTGGGATGGCAGTAGAGCAGGGGAAGAAGAGAAGGGAATTCTGTTAGGTACCAGCAATTATTATCATTTGTATATACAGTGGGCTGGCCCTAGTCAGGAAAACCTGAAGTCAAATCTAACCTCAGTCACTTACTAACCATTTAAGCTGGGCAGATCATCAAAGTTCTGTCTGTCTCTGTTTTCTCAAGTGTAAACTGAGGATAATTATGACACCCCTCTGCCAGGGTTATTGAGAAGATCAAATTAGATATTGTAAAGCCCTAAGTCAATGACTGACCCACAAATAAATGCTTATTCCCTTCACCTTTGGGCTCAAGATGGAGAAGAGACTTGGCATCAAAAGATCTTGAGTCTAATCCAGACCTCTCATTTTATAGCTGAGGAAACTGAATATTACTTGACAGAGCTCCACACAGTTTGAATTAGTACTGAGCTGCAAGGGGCAGCTAGGTGACTCAGTGGAACCAGCCCTGGAGTCAGGAGGACCTGAGTTCAAATCCAACCTCAGACACTTAATAATTACCTGTGTGACCTTGGGCAAGTCACTTAACCCCACTGCCTTGCAAAACAAAACAAAAGAACTGAGCTGCAATACCTCAAGATTGAGTACTCCACCAAACCAAGATGCCTCTCACCCTAGATTCTCCTGGAATGATCAAGGAATCCCAAAAATTGATCCTTACTTTTCTTCCTGGGACAAGTGTGAGTGCCTCTTGCTGTTGCCTGGCTTCTTTAATTTCTAGTTCATACTGCTTAGGGAATGGTTATTCTTTCATCAAGTTATACAAATGTATTTGCATAATTACCAGGTTCATTATTCTACTTTCTCTAGTAAAAAACATAGGTGTGGTATTGAAGTCAAGCTGGGACATTTTAAAGTCTAGCAATCTGACACCCAGGTGTAGACATCTCCAGTAGCTTCAGGAGAAGTTTCCCAATGCTTAAGGTAGAAGTGACTATAGGAGGTGTGGGATCCATTCCATCTCCTCATGTTGCAGAGGAAGGAACTGAGACTCAGTGAGAGGGACCTCCTAGTCAGAGCTCAGAATCAGTACAAAAACCCAGGCCTCCAATTTAGCACCCTTTCCCCTTACTACTCTCCTCTCTAGGCCAAGTCTAGGGGAGGGGAAGAACATTTGCATCTGGCTCCAAGGCTACTTTGGGTTCTGTATCCAAGATCTCAGACTTGTTGATCTAGAGAAGTACAGTACTTTTTTAAGGGGATTAAGAAACTCCAAACTGTGATTAACACCCAGGGAATCTGTAGTCTTGGAGTGTTGCAATCACAATCACAGCCCAGTGGCACTTACATTTGTGCTCCCAGCTCAAAGTTTTCTTGGACATTGAGGATGTTGGGGGACCAGGAGATACCAGTCACTGAGATCCAGGCTGCCCTCCTTCTAGCATTGTCCCCCAAGTCTATAGGGCTTTCTATCACTGGGCAGCCTGCAGCAGAACACTTTACATTCAGGAGATTTGCAATTAACTTGATGAAATGCTAGGGTACATGTCTGAGCTTGGCTATCCCAGTGAGAGATCAGACCCACTGCACTGGGTTCACAGTTGGAAGGAAATCCAGAGAGGGGAAAAAAAGGAAGCAGGGAACAGAAGGGGGGGGAGGAGAAGAGAGGAGAGAGAAGAAAAGGGCCAGGAAAAGGGGAAGGGAAGGAGAAGAAAGTTAGAAGAGATAAGAGAGTGAGAGAGAGAGGGAAAACAAGAAAGAGAAAGGAAATGGGAGAGGAGAAACGAGAGGGAAGAACATCAGTGGGTCTCTATTATAATCTAAATGCAGATGATTCCCTGTCTTCAAATCCAGCCCCTGGGATCACTTCTGAGTTCTGATTTCCCAGTATTAATTATCTTCAACTGTTATGTGACACTTAGTAGTCCAGAGCAGAACTCACTATCTCTCCAGAGGTTCTTACCCCTTCTTTCCTCCCAACTTCCCATCTTTTTGTAGGGCAGGACCACCCTCCTACTCACTCAGGTTCACAATGTGCAATCTCCATGTTCTTCACTTTCCACATCTAATCTGTTGTTCCGGTCTGTTGTTTCTCCCTCAGGTCTCCCATGCATCTTCTTGTCTGCATCCTCTCCACCACCACTCTTGTCAGACCATCACCTCTTAATGACTCCTGGTTACTGTGGTCTCCTAAGTGGTCTCCCCCTTCCACATGGTTGCTGAGGTGATTTCTAAAACAAAGGCTTCACCACAGGAGTCCCCCCTACTGTCGAAGTTTTGGACATTTTTTCTTACCTCTATTGTGAAATATAGACTCATCTATTTGGCATTTAAAACTCCTTACTATTTGGTTCTATACACGTTGATGCTTTCATTTAGTTCCTCCCAATAAGACCTAAGTGACATCACACATAACATTTTATTTGGTCTCTTCACTTTTACATTGGCTGATCCCTAATTCATTAGCTTGGGATGCTCTCCTTTTTCACCTGTGGGTCTCAGAATTCCCTAGTTTCCTTTAAAGGCTAGTTCAAGTGTCACCTACATGAGGTCTTTTTCATCTCTCCACCTGCTCTAAAAATAAGGTTGGTGGTCACTTGAAACTGCATTGAGAGTTTTGGGACACTGTGGATTTATTTTGTATTTGCTTATAAAAGCACAAGTTGACTCTTCCCTTAGAACCTTTAATTTCTGTGAAGGCAGGGGTTGGTTTTGGTTCCCAATGTTCAGTGATGTCTGGTGTACAGGAGGAATTTACTAAATGCTGGCTGATTGGGGAAAGAAGGGATTGGGAGGAAAGGAAAAAAGAGAGACTTGGAGGCAGAAGAAGGAAGAAGGGAAAGAGTGAAAAGCACAATGGGAAGCAAGGAGAAGGGAAAAGGAGGCTATGGGGAAAGGGAGGAGAGGAATGGAACGAGGGGAGAAAGAATAGGGGATTTAGAAGTGAGGCAAGAGGGAGATAGAGTAGAAGAGAGAAGTGAGGAGTCAAGCTATGGGGCCAAGGCTAGAGCTCACAAGGTGAACTCGCAGCAAGGTGGAGATGGATTGTGTTCGTGTGTGTGTGTGTGTGTGTGTGTGTGTGTGTGTGTGTGTGTGTCTGTGTCTGTGTTTAATCTCAACTCATATCTCTAAGGGGCAAGAAGAGTCACAGCACATTGTCCACAGCTCCCCATGCTATGGTGCGGGGAGTCCAACTGTTATTGCAGATGAAGAAACGGGCAGGAGGGAAGTGAAAGACGTGCCCACGGAGCTAGTGAAGTGGCAGGGTCAGAACTGGAACCCCAGTCACCGCCTCCCAACCCCAATCAGCTACCTCTGCCTACTAATTGGGAGCAGGAGCCAGAAAAGAAGTCTTGGGGGGGGGTGTAAAACTTCGCAAAGGCCACAGAAAGGCCTGGCAACTTCCACTGAGGCAAAGGGGGAGGGGGAGGGAGGGCAGAGGGGAAGCATGGCCACTGTTTCCATCCGCAAGGCCTGGCTCGGGGCCAAACGCTGCCGCTGCCCTCGAGCCGAGCCGAGCCGAGCCGAGCCGAGCCGAGCCGAGCCGAGCCGAGCCAAGGCCCTTCCCCCCCCCCGCCGCCTGCGCCCCCTCCCCCCTCGCCCTTTGTCATCGCCAGCCTACCTTCCGCCAATTGTGACCCGAAGGGGCGGCCCCGGCAACGGGCAGCCGCGTTCGGAAACGGGCGAGCTCGGCGAGCGATCTAGCCCCGCCCCCCGGCAGCCCTCCTCACAGCTGGCCCCACCGCCCAGCAGGCAGCCGGCGCTCCCTCCGCCCCGGCCTCGGACCCTGCTCCGTCTCTGGCCCCAACTTGGGCCACTCCAGCGCCCCTCCTAGCGCCGCGCCTCCGATGAATGGGGTTCACTTGGCGTCCCCAAGTCGCCGGAGCTTCCACAGTCTCCGGTCGCTTGGCTCGCGAGGCTGCTCAGGGCTCATCGGCCCCTTCGGGGAGTTCTCGGGGCTCGACCGAAGCCCCTTCCACAAAGGACCTCCGGAGGGCAGAAGCGGCCTCCCGCAGTGCCAGCGAAGACTCTGAAGAGGCCTCCGAAGCCCCAAGGCAGCGCCCCGACGGACACCGGGAGAGGGAACGCGAGAGAAACCGAGAAAGAAACCGAGAAAGAGACCGAGAAAGAGACCAGGACCGGGACCGGGACCGGGACCAGGACCGCGGCCGGGAGCGCCATCGACAGCGACACCGAATCCGAGACGAAGACTTGGAAAGAGAACGAGAGCGGGTCCGAGCGAGAGAGCGGGAGCGGGACCAGGAGCGAGACGTAGGAGCCGGAGACCTGGGGCGCCACCACGCGGAAGGACATCATCTGCACCGGTAACCTTGACCCCCCCTGGCCCGTGCACCCCAACCTGGGCTCCTAGGGCCCGGTCTCGGCCGGACTGGAGGGAGGAGAGAGGCAGGGAAGGGGGTGGGGGCGGGAGAGGGGAAGGGGGATGACCCCAGCACCCTGCCTCGGAGCGGGGGAGGGCAAGGCGGGACTACAGACTGATGGGGCTAGGCGGCGTCGGGGAGGTGAATGAAGGAGGTCCCTAGGAAGAGACGCGGTGCCAACACGGCTGATCTGCCTCTGACTGAGGCCAGCCACCCGGGGGAGTGTCCTCCAGTGCTTTTTCCTCAAGGAAAACCTCGTTTCTACAGCCCTGCCGCCCTAAGCTCTTCCTTCCAAGGCATCCTCTTAGCCAGAAGGTAGAACTTTATGGGGTCGAAAGTCTCGCAATTGGGGGCAAAGCCTGCAACCTTCTGGGTCCTTGCCACACCCCCACTCCTGTCTCCGCCCCACACAAGACACCCCTTGGACCCACAATTACATGCTTGGGGGGATGAGACGGTGAGGGCTGCCAAGATTACTCTGACAATTTGAGGCAAAGCTGGCACCCCCTGGGTCTATTCCCCAACCCCCACCCCAGTCTTCCTCCCCCATACACCCTTCTAGCCAGCAGTTACAATTGTAGGGAAAAGGGGACCGGAAGAGCCAAGGTTAATCTGACCATTCAGGGCAAAGCTGGCACCCCCCTGGGTCGTTTCCCATCCCCCACCCCAATCATCCCCCCCAAGAAAACCCTCTTTAGCCAGTAGGTAGAATATTGGGGGTATAAGGGGACAAGATCAATCTGACAATTTGGGGCAAAGCTGGCAACCTACTAGGTCCTTTCCCCACCCCCATTCCTGTCTTCCCACAAAAACACCCCTTTGGCCAGCCATTAGATCTTTGGGGGGTAAGAGGGGTGGCAAAGTTAATCTCACAGTTTGTTGCCAACCTGGCAACCCCCCCTGGGTCATTTCCCCATCACTCACCCCAATCTTCTCCCCCTGAAGAGACCCACTCGGGACAGCAGTTAGAATTGGGGAGGGGGGTCGATGAAGGGGGAAAGATTAATCTGACAATTTGGGTCAAAGCCTGTAACCTTTTGGGTCCTTTCACCACCCCCACTCCTGTCTTCCCCCCATAAGACCCGTTTGGCCAGCAATGAGAACTTTGGGGGTATAAGAGGGTGCCAGGATTAATCATAAAATTCAGGGCAAAGCTGGTACCCCCCGGTTCCTTTCTCCATCCCCCACGCCAATCTTCCCCTCCCCAAGAGACCTTCTCTGCTCAGCAGTTTGAATTGGGGGGAAAATGGAACAAGGGGAGGCAAGATTAATCTCACTATTTGGGGCAAATCCTGCAACCTTACAGATCCTTTCCCCACCCCCACTTCTGTCCCCCCCAATACACCCCTTTGGCCAGCAATTAGAACTTTGGTGGGTAAGAAGATGAGGGGTGCCAGGATTAATCTGACAATTTGGAGCAAACTGGCATCCCCCTGGGTTGTTTCCCCATTCCCCACCCCAATGTCCCCCCCCCATTCGAAGAGACTCTCTCTGACCAGCAATTACAATTGCAGGGAAAAGGGGACGGGGGATGGGGAGAATAATATGAAAATTTTGGGCAAAGCTGGCACCCCCTGGGGTCATTTACCCATCCCCACCCCAATCTCCCCCCCACTCCGAGACTCTCTTTGGCCAGTAGGTAGAATTGGAGGTATGAGGGGGCAAGATCAATCTGACAATTTGGGGCAAAGCTGGCAACCTTCTGGGTCCTTTCTCCAGCCCCACTCCTGCCCCCCCCGAAGACACCCTGTCTGGCCAACAGTTACAATTGGAGGGAAAAGGGTCAAGGGGGACCAAGAGTAATCTGAAAATTTGGGAAAAACTGGCAACCGCCTGGGTCATTTCCCCATTCCCCCGAAATTTACCCCCCCCAAGAGACCCTCTCTGCCCAGCAGTTAGAATTCGGGGCAGAAAGGAGCAAGGGGGGACATGATTAATATGAAAATTTCTGGCAAAGCTGGCAACCCCTCAGGTCTTTACCCATTCCCCACCCCCATCTCCCCCTCCCACCACAAGACCCTCTCTGGCTAGCAGCTAGAATTGGGGGAAGAAGGGAGCAAAGGGGGGGCAAGATTAATCTGACAATTTGGGGCAAAACCAGCAACCTTCTGGGTCCTTTCACCACCCCCACTCTTGCCTTCCCCCTCCCCCAAAAGACAGACCCCTTTGGCCAACAATTAGAACTTTGGGGATTAAGAAGGTGAGGGGTGCCAAGATTAATGTGACAATTCAGGGAAAAGTTGGCAACCCCTTGGGTCATTTCTCCATCCCCCACCCCAATCTTCCCCCCCAATACACCCCCTCCGGCCAACAGTTATAATTAGAGGGAAAAGGGGTCGAGGGGTGGCAAGATTAATCTGAAAATTTGGGGGAAAGCTAGCTACCCCCTGGGTGGTTTCCCCATCCCCACACCAATCCTACCCCCCTCCCAGAGACCTCTTTGGCGAGCAATTAGAATTTGGGGTATTAAGGTGAGGGGTGCCAAGATTAATCTCACAATTTGAGGCCAGCCTGGCAACTCCCTGCGTCTTTTCCCCATCCCTCACCCCAATCTTCTCCCCCCGAAGAGAGCCTCTTGGGCCAGCAGTTAGAATTGGGGGGAGGGGGCAGAGAGAAAGGGGCAAGTTTAATCTGACAATTTGTAGCAAAACCTGTAACCTTCTGGGTCCTTTCCCCACCCCCACTTCTGCCTCCCCCCCAAAAGACCCCTTTGGCCAGCAATTAGAACTTTGGGGGGGTAAGAAGGTGAGGGGTGCCAAGATTCATCTAAAAAATTGGGGCAAAGCTGGCACCCCTTGGGTCGTTTACCTATCCCCCACCCCAATCCTCCCCCACCCCGAAGAGACCCTCTTTGGCCACTAGCTAGAATGGGGGGGGGAGGGGGGCAAGATCAATCTGACAATTTGGGGCAAAGCCAGCAACCTTCTGGATCCTTTCTCCACCCCCACTCTTGTCTCCCTCCTCCCAAGACACCCTTTCTGGCCAACAGTTACATTTGGAGGGAAAAGGGGGTGAGGGGTACCAAGATGAATCTGACAATTTGGGGCAAAGCTGGTACCCCCTTGGTTCTTTCCCCTTTCCTCCACCCCAATCTTTCCCTTGCTCAAGAGATCTGCTCTGACCAGCAGTTAACGATGGGGTAGAAGGGGGTGCAAGATTAATCTGGCAATTTAAGGCAAAGTCATCAAAGTTATGGGTGCTTTCCTCATCCCCACTCCTGTCTTCCCCCCCACAAGTCACCCCTTTGGCAAGTAGTTAGAATTTTGGGGGAGTGAAAATAATCTGACAGTTCCGATCTGGCAACCCCCTGGGTCTTTTCCCTATCCCCCACCCCATCTTCCCCTCCCAGGGAGACCCTCTCTGGCCAGCACTTGGAACTTTGGGGGGAACGGGAGGCTAAGATTTATCTCACAATTCCAGGCAAAGCCCCCCTATGTCACTCCCCCCCACTCCCATTTTCTCCCCAACAGGCTCCTCCTTTGGCCAGCAGTTAGAATTGGGGGGGGGGGGGGGCAGGGGAAGTCAAGATGAATCTGACAATTCAGGGCAAAGTCAACAACCCCATGTGTCGCTTCCCCGCCCCCACTCCTGCCTCCCCCCCAAAAGACCCCTTTGGCCAGCAGTTAGAACTTTGGGGTGGTAAGAGGGTGAGGGGTGCCAAGATTAATCTGACAATTTAGGGCAAAGCTGGCAACCACCTGGCTCGTTTTCCCATCTCCCACCCCAGTCTTACCCCCCCAAAAGACCCTCTCTTGCCAGTTGTTAGAATTTTGGGGGAAAGGAGGCAAGGGGGACAAGATTAATCTGACTATTTGGGGTAAAACTCACAACCTTATGGGTCCTTTCCCCCCCCCCCACGAGACCCCATTGGCTAGCAATAAGAATTTGGGGCCGGTAAGAGGGTGAGGGATGTGAATGTTAATCTGACAATTCAGGGCAAAACTGGCAACCCCCTGCGGTCTTTTCCCCATCTTCCCCTCCCAAGGAGACCCTCTCTGGCCAGCACTTGGAACTTTGGGGGGAAAGGGAGGCTAAGATTTATCTGACAATTCCAGGCAAAGCCCCCCTATGTCACTTCCCCCCCCATTCCCATTTTCTCCCCAACAGGCTCCTCCTTTGGCCAGCAGTTAGAATTGGGGGGGAAGGGGCAGGGGAAGTCAAGATGAATCTGACAATTCAGGGCAAAGTCAACAACCCCATGTGTCGCTTCCCCACCCCCACTCCTGCCTCCCCCCCAAAAGACCCCTTTGGCCAGCAGTTAGAACTTTGGGGTGGAGGGGATGAGGGGTGGGGTCAAGATGAATCTGACATTTTGGGCCAAAGTTGGCAATCCGCAGGGACGTTTCCTCACCCCCCACTCTTGTCATCAATTCCAAGAGACCCCCTTTGGCCAGTATTTAGAACTTTGGCAGGGGTAGGTGTGAGGGAGGCAAGATTAATCTGACAATTCCAGGCAAAGTCTACAACCTCTTGAGTGGTTTCCCAACTCTTGTCACCCTAGCTCTCTTCTTCCCAAGAGAACCCTTTGACCAGCAGTTAGAACTTTGGGGGGGGGGGAGCTGATATGAATCTGACATTTCAGGGCAAAGCTGGGCAACCTCCTGGGTGGTTTCCCTACCACCACCCCTGTGCCCCCCCCCCAAGAGACCCCTTCTGCCAGTAGTTAGAACTTTGTGGAGGGATGGAGAGGGGGTGTAAGATATTCCAATTTGGGGCAAATTCTGTTTTGTTTGTTAATTTCCTTGGCTGGGGCAAGTAGCAGGGTATGGTGGTGGGGGGCAGCCAGCAAGCAACTGCAGGTGAGAAAATGGTAATTAAGGGAGTAAAGTCGAAATGGGAGGGTGTCATGAAGCCCAGATAGGAGCAGCTGTACAGGAAAGCCTAGTGGTCCTTGACCTGCCTTTGCTATTTGTACAGGGTCAAAGTGGCCATAGGGCAGTGGGTTGCTGACTGAAAACCTGC
Source organism: Macrotis lagotis (assembly GCF_037893015.1). Classification (NCBI taxonomy): domain Eukaryota; kingdom Metazoa; phylum Chordata; class Mammalia; order Peramelemorphia; family Peramelidae; genus Macrotis; species Macrotis lagotis. Next base: position 78,897,944 of record NC_133666.1, read on the forward strand.
AGGAAGGACTTTTAGGGCATTTAGGAACACCCCCCCCTTCAGAACCCAGTAAGAGGCCAGGTAGGCCCAGGAGAGATGCTTGGGCATCCTTTGGCCCTGTGACTAGGCTAAAAGCCCCCTGATCTGGGCCTTTCTGTTTGGCCAAGGGAACAGGATGTTGAAGACAGCAGAAAAATAGGATTTTTCCAATGCTGGTCTGTTTGGAACACCTCCCCTCCCCCATTTCTTCCTCCCCCAACTGTGATTCCCTGCCCCCCACTTTGATCTCCCCCATAGTTGGAAAGGCTAACTTTGAAATCCTTGGAGCCACTGTTACCCATTCTGGCCTAGGCAGGGCTTTGCACAGTCTTTGCTGTTCCTTACTCTTGTGACCTCAGGCACATCCGGGTCATTCTCTGGACTGCCACCCTTTTCCCCTCCAAGATGAGTGAGGTTGAACTCAAAGATCCCTGCCCTGCTACCTCCTAAAATAAATTCCAACTTTGTTCTATTCTGTTCCAAATATCCATCTGCCTCTATACTCTGGTTTTGGGGACCCTTTGCCTGTTCTCTTACATTTTAAGACCTTGTGGGAAAGGTAATGGAGATCAGGAGGGCCTTGTTGGTATCTGGGTCTTGGGACCCCAAAAGATCTTGAAGCTTCAGGCTCCAAAGAAGACATAGGTCTGTGAATGAGGTCACAAAATTGGGGAAAGGCATCTGGCCTCCCTCAGTCCTCATGGGGAAATCCTGTCTTGAAGGGGTGTTACCTCATTCCTGGATTAAGGAACAGATCCCTCTTTGGATTTCTCCCAAGACCTTTCCTTCCACACAGACCTCTTATGTCACATTGATTCCCAGCCCAAGGTTCAATAGAAACTGGCAGTAGGTCTCATAGGACAAAGCAAATTGAGTAGAAAAACCCCAGACTTTAGAGTTCGAACACTTAGATTCATCTCACCAGATGCTACATCTCAGATGTAGAGCTCGAAGAGACCTCAGAAGCCAGCTAGTCCAGACCTCTCATTTTACAGAAAGGGAAACTGAGACCCACGAGGGGAAGTAACTTCCTTTGGGTCAAAGAGATGGGTGGAATTTAAACCCAGAGCCTCTGACTCCAGAGTTAGTTGTATGACCATGGAGAACATTTTCAACCTATATGATCTTGAGCAAGATCCTTATCTCTGGGCCTCAGTTTCCTCATCTTTAAAATGATCAAGTTGGGTCAGATATATTCTACATCTATGATCTTATAACCACTCTTGTTTCTGCCTCTAAAATGGGGATAATATTTGTGTTTCTCCACCTCATAGCAATGTAGAGAGGAATCATACTGTAAACCTTAAATTTTACCTAGTGAAATGGTGTCTTTTTTGATGGTGTTGTACAGAGTGTAAAATGTATTCACACTGTACAGATGTAGAGATTATAGTTCAGAAGTGGGGAGTGACTTGTACAGGGTCTCACAGTCAGTAATTGACTGAACCCCACCCTATCCCTGGGCTTGACAAGAACCTTGGCCAAGGTGATAATTCTTGAGACTCCTGTTCTGATTAGAGACCTGTTAAGTTCAAAGAACTGGGTTGGTTGACCTACTTTTGGAAATTACCTTAACTGTTTAGATCAAGACTTTGAGACACACCAGTTCCTCCCTCTCTGGGAACAAAAGTAACTCTGGATGGAGAGTTTCTAGTGGTTCCCAATTTCTTGGTTCAAGGATGCTTGGAGTAGTTGGCGGTAGTTTCCATCCCCCCAAGGGGATTCTCAAGGAGACTGGAACTCCTTGAACTATTTAACAGATCCTAAATCTAGAACTGAATGGGGTGCCAGAAGCAATCTGGGCTGATCTCAATTTTAGAGAGGAGGAAATTGAGGCCCAGGGAAGGGCCAGGATTTCCTAAAGTCCCATAAGGTTCTAGAGTTCATCATTCCATCTCTAGTCTTTTAGAGTGTCCAGATACGTTCCATGCCTTTGGATTGGGACTTTTCCTCATGTTTGAAGTATATGAGATTAACCCAAACTTTTCCCCATCTCCAACATCTCCCCATTCCCCTCAATGGACCCGTTGGAGGTAGAATGCACACCCCTCACTTTCAGGACTAACAACATCTTGTGAGAGTAAAGCCAAACCCTCAGCTCTACCACTGATTAGCAATGTAACCTTGGACAAATCACATCTTTCTGAGTCTCAGTTTTCCCTTCTCTGAAAACTGAGACTCCAGTAATCTGGCTACTTGGTGAGAAATTCTTAGCCATGGTAACCAGAGAAAGGAAAGAAGTACAACATAGTCCTCATTCAATCCACAAACATTTCTCAAACACCTGCTGTGTGGACCAAGCACCATCAGATGCTGAGGATAAACAGCCAAAAGGGCACCCTCAAAAAGCTGATATTAGAATAAGGAAGGGTAGGGGTGGCTAGGTGGCGGTAGTGGATAAAGCACCGACCCTGGAGTCAGGAGTACCTGGGTTCAAATCAGGTCTCAGACACTTAATAATTACCTAGCTGTGTGGCCTTAGGCAAGTCACTTAACCCTGTTTGCCTTACAAAAACCTAAAAAACAAAACAAAAAAGAATAAGGAAGGAGGATCCTGGTCACCCACATAAGTGGAAATGTTGGAATTAGTACATATTATGAATATACTCCCACCTCCTTGGGAGTGATAGAAAGCCTACTAGGAGATGGCAGTTGGGCTGAACTTTGAAAGAAGGTAGAACTTCTAAGAGCCAGAGGGGCCCATGCTGTGCAGGTCTGAGGATGACAAGCAGGTTGTTTTGGCTGGCCCCTAGAATGGTGGGCACAAGGGGGTATCCTATGTAACAGATCTGAAAAAGTGGCCTGGAGTCATAGTTGGAAGAATTTTTAATGCTAAACACAAGAGATCGATCTTGATCCTAGTAATGTTAGGGAACTATTGACATTTCTTGAGTAGAAAGGTGACCTAACATTTTCTTAAAATGGATGTATGTTTGTGTAGAGTGAATAGAAGGTGATCTGAGGAACAGGAAAACCAGTGAGAAGGGGAGGTACCAAATGGCACTCTTCTGGGTGGTGCCCCGGGTTCCCAACTCTTCGCTTCAGGTGGAACTACAGTGCTTCCCCCCTTCCCTCATGGCTTTAGGTATGCCTCAGTTTCTTTTTCACTCAGTTCACTCATTCTTTCTCTGCTTTAGGGAACTTTGGCTACTAAACTTGAAGTTACCTCCTCTCTTTGTTGAAAATGTGCTAAGCAATTAGGAAAGTGACCCTCTTTCCCTCCCATTCCTTCTCCATCCCTACCCCAGTCCCTTCTCTCTCCCTCTCCAAGTCTCTCCCTCTCCCTTCCTCCTCTCTGTCTCTGTTTCTGTCTTGTTTCTCTCCCTCCACCAGTCCCCTCCCTCTTCCTCCTTTGCCCCCCCCAATTCTCTTTCTCTCTCTTCTCCCCCACATACACATTGCTTCCTAGTCTACCCTTTCCCTTGGCACCATTTGGTACCACCCTTACACAAGCCATACACACAAACCTATATAGTAATAATGACCATTTAGTCTAGGGAGACCAGTATCTTTTAAAAGAAGTTACAGAACATAGGTTCTTAACAAAAGAGGATTGGTAAAACATTTATGTATCTCTGGGGGGTGGGGGGGCTAGACCCCAGATGGAATTCCCTTGGGTTCCCTGTCTATATCACATGGAGCTGGCTGCTTTAGCCCCATCAGTCAGATGTTCTACTCACTGGTCCCTTAGAATAAGGGCTGAAGGCTCTTGGGGGCAGGCATAGGGAAAGGGACTCCAGCTTCCCTGACTAACTAGCTATGCTCTCCTCTATGTTTCCACACTGAAGCTTTTCTTTATGGCATCTTATATCCTTTCCTCAACAAGCTTGCTCTTGGTACCCTGTCCAGAAACATGACAAGTAAGTTATTGACCATTTTTTTCCTTGAGTGAAAGCACACAGAGAGGAGATAGTTGGGGTGGAGGGAGAGACAGAAAGGCAGAGAGACAGAAGGGTAAGAGAGACAGAGAAATGAGGAAGGGCATGGGGGAAGAGGGACAAAAAGAGGCAGACAGACACAAGATGGGAGAGAAACAGGTTCAGTGTGAAGGGGGAGAGACAGAGATAGACACAGAGGAGAGCAGAGACATAGAGAGACAGAGATGGAGAGAGGGAGAGAGAGAGAGACAAAGAGGAGAGCAAAGACAGATGGGGAGAGAGAGAGGAGAGAGTAAGAGTGAGACAGATGGAGAGACAGAAAAAGACAAAGATGGAGAAGGGTGAGCAAGATATAGAAAGAAAAGCAGAGATAGACACGGATGGGGGGAGAAAGCAGTAGGGATAGAAAGACAGAAAGAGATACAGAGACAGGTTGAGACAAACACTCACAGAGACAAGACAGGGAAGGAGGGAGGGAGGGAGAGAGACAGAGACAGAGAGAAATAGGAAGAGAAATAGGAAAAGAGTGCAAGAGAAGGGAAAGGAGAAGGGAAAGAAAAAGACAGAGAAGGACGGGGAGAGAAAAATGGGAGAGATGGGAGTGGGGAGAGAGGCAGAAACAGGAGGGTAGAGAGAGATAAATACAAAGAGAAAAGAGAGGAAGAGAGAATCAGATATGACACAAAGGAAGTTGAGAATTGAGGGAGAAAATAGTGGAAATAGTGAAAGGAGAGAGAATAGAGGAGGGTGGGGAGGAGGAAGAGATGGAGACCAAAAGGGACAGGGAGGGAAATGGGTAGGGAGCAGAAAAGGAATAAATGGAGAGGGGGAGAGGGAGAGAGAGGAGGGAAAAAGGAAAGACATAAGGAAAAAAAGGGGAGGCAGAGTATGAGAGGCTAGAGAAAGACAGAAATGGATAGAGAAAAGGGAAGAGAGAAACAAAGAAAGGGGGAAGAGAGATAGACGGGGGGGCACAGACAGAAGACAAAAACGGATAGAGAAAAGGGAAGAGAGAAACAAAGAAAGGGGGAAGAGAGATAGACGGGGGGGCACAGACAGAAGACAAAAACGGATAGAGAAAAGGGAAGAGAGAAACAAAGAAAGGGGGAAGAGAGATAGACGGGGGGGGCACAGACAGAAAGGCAGCGAAACTAAGAAGAGGTTAGGGAAGAGAAAGACAAAACAGAAAGTCAGTGACAAAAAGGCAGACAGAGCAGAAGACAGACAACTGGAGAAAGGGAGAAAGAGAGGCAGGGGAAGAAAGGAAGATGAGATGAGGAAGAGAGAGTAGTGTAGTGGGGGAGAGGGAGAGTGAAAGGGAACAGAGAGGTAGTGAAACAAAATGGGAGGAGAAAGGAGACAGAAGAGGTCAGAGATAGAGATAGATACAGAGGAAAAGAGAGATGGAAAGAGGGAAGGGGAGAGATACTGAATCAAAAGAAGACAGACACTAGCTGTGTAGTCCAGGATAAGTCACTTAACCCTGGTTGCCTCATCCAGAGCCATCTCCAGTCATCCTGATTCATATCTGGCCACTGGACCTAGATGACTCTGGAGGAACCTGTTGACTTAGCACAGCACCACCTATTCACAAGCTTGTCATGGCTTCACCTACCTGATGTAGTCATATTCAAGAATGAAGGACAAACCATCCTCCCTGTCTAAACAAAACATCCATCCTCCCTGTCTAACCCACCCTTCTGATTCTCCTTCTTTGAACTCCATTCTTATCACACCCTCAATTGTCTGATCTCCAAGGCTCTTCCCCATTTACTCTATACATTCTTTTTTGTCCTCCTTGCTTCCCTGCTTCTCTCATCTCTCTCTTCCTCCCTCTCTTTTCTCTTTATCTCCCTCATCTCTCTCACCTCTCTTTCTCTCCCTCTGTCTTCTCTGTGTCTCACACTCAGTCTCTCACTGCCTCTCTCCTGTCTCCTGTCTTGCTTCTGCCTCTTCCTCCTCCTCTCTCTCCAACAGTTTCCCTCTCCCCTCTCCCTCCCTGCTTTCTCTCACTCCCACTTTCCCTCTCCTCTGTTTCCTTCCCATTCTCTTCCTCCCTCTCTGTCTGTGTCCCTCCTCTCCTCTCCTCCCCTCTCCTCTCCTCCCCTCTCCTCCCCTCTCCTCTCCTCCCCTCTCCTCTCCTCCCCTCTCCTCTCCTCCCCTCCCCTCTCCTCCCCTCCCCTCCCCTCCCCCTTTCCCCTTCATCCTTTCTTCTTATATTTCTCCCTCTCCCTCTCTATTTTTCTCCTTCTCTTTCTACTTTTGTTTCGCTATCTCTCTATTTCTGTTTCTTTTGTCTGTCTTTCCCATCTCCCATTTCTCTCTTCCCTTTCCTCTTCTCTATTTCTTTACCACTTTTGTTTTCTTATCTTTCTGAGTTTCTGTTTTTTTGATTCTGTCTTTCCCATTTCTCTCTTCCCCGCCCTCCCTTTCCCACTGTCTTCCTCCTCCTCTCTTTGTCTTTCTCCTTCTTTGTCTACTCTTATCTCTCTCCTCCTCCCTTCCCTTTCTCATCTCTTTATCCCACATTCTGTCTTACTTTTTCCTGTTTTTTCCTATCTCTCCCCCTTCATCTCCCTCTTTTATGTCCCCCATTCTCTCCCCATATAAGTCTTGTCTCTCCACCCTATCTCTCCTTCCTCCTCTCCTTTCTCTCCCTCTGTTCTTCTTTTTCTTCCTCCTGCCTCCCTCTCTGCACTTTTTTGTATTCATGTGTAGGGATTTCCTTTAGATCCATGCTGCATGGTACACTATTAAATCTCAAAATTGCACTGAGACTTTTGGGACATATTTTATCTCTCATTCCAAGTAAACTAATTGTAAATAGAAATTATTTCATTCTCTATACTCAGGGGAGGCAGAGGATGAGAGGCTAGAGAAAGACAGAAATGGATAGAGAAAAGGGAAGAGAGATAGAAACAAAGAAAGGGGGAAGAGAGACAGTGTCTGGTAGCACTTCGCAAATGGTAGGTGCTTCATAAATGCTTATAGATTGGCTGAATCCAGAAGACAAAAGGTAGTTGTAGATATAAATGAAAGAAAGCTCCCAGATTGTCTGGGAAGAGACAAAGAAGGGAGTTGGCATTGCCTCATTATATCCAAAGACCCTAGCCAGAAAGAGTGTTTTGTTCAATTGGTCATCTCTTATTGTGGTGTCCATACCAAGTATTGACCAAGAAATTATCTAGAAAAGAAATGAACCTTATGGATCAAAACCAGTTGTCAGTGATGAAGAGGTAGAGAAATGTTCCAGAAAGTTCAGTAAAACCTTCCTAGTTAAGTCAACATAGGTATCTTTGATGCCCATATGAATGGGGAAGATGTCTCCCTCCCCACTAAAGGGAAGAAATAGGGATCAGAAATAAGAAAGACCAAAAACCTTTGTAGCATGAAGGGAACAAGTATTTAATACATGCCAACTGTATACCAGACACTTACAAATATTATCTCATTTGATTCTCATGACAACCCTGGGAAGTCAGTGCCATTATGTTCCCCATTTTACAAATGAGGAAATCAAGGCAGATCTAAGTCAGGTGATTTGCCCAGGATCACTAACAAGTGTCTGAGCCACATTTGAATTAAGTCTTCCTGACTCCAGACTGAGGCTCTGGGCATTATGGCGCCCCCTAGTTGCCCTTGTTTCTAGAAAAGAATTAGAAGACAGATATCACTAGTATTGAATTACATTACAAAAAATAAAATTGGCTTATTATTCATATTATAATCATTCCTGACCCAGTGGATTATGTAAAATTGGACCAAGAACTTGTTAGAGCAAAGTTTGAAATGGATACAGAGTTAGAAGGATAAAATTTATGAAGGGCAATTGAAACAACTCCAACCTGACCTCCTTGAACTATTTAAATTGATTATTACCCTCATAAAATGGTGCTAATAATAGCACTCACCTCCTAGGTAGAATTATATATACACATGTACATGTGTGTGCATATTGACACACATGTATATGTCTATACATGCATACAGACCCAACCAGTATGACCTAGGTGTGTGTGTATATATGTGTGTGTGTACATATATTATACTTGTTTATACACATGTATAAATGTGTGTTTTCATGCACACATGTGTATATAAATGTATTATGTATGTGCATACATGCATAAAGCAGTCAAGTCACTGGTCTAATGTCACCATATTAGCCTAATGCTAATCTCACTAGTGCTGATGTCACCATGCTAATAGATAAGCTTATTGAGTAGAGGAGAGATTGGAAGGGCAGTCTCTTGGAGGTGATCCAGTGTGAGAACATGGCAGAATAAATGTTCAAGGGATCTGAGGTAGGGAAAGATAGCAAAGGTGGGAAAAGAATCTTGAGACTTGTTGTCACCAAGAAAAGATGAGTGAGAGAGTGTTCACATCTCCCAACCCTCCTTTCTATAGAAATAGGCAGGCTTTCACAAGAGATCACTTCACAGGAGACCAATCTTTACAATCTTTTTAAAGATCTTGTAGAGAATAAAAGATCCCACTCTGGTTATTAGAGCTTTGTTAATCATCCTAAGAAATTAAAAGTGCCTCTGCCCAGATTAGGTTATGGATGACCTCTAGGACTCATCCCATCAGGCAACACTGCAAATGGGCAGTGAGTTGGGCCCAGAATTGAAAAAAATAGGGAGAGGAAAATGGATTGGATTGCCTTGGAGAAATTGCTAAATTCTTTTAAGGATCCTGAGCTTTCCCCAGAAATATTCATCTTTTTTATCCTTAAGATATTATTTGATTGTGAGTAATGAAATTAGTAAATTTCACTGAGGGGGGCAAAGAGAAGGTACTTGAGAACATGGGTAAGCTATACCATCATTCCGAACAAGGAACCACAAAGAGGAAGCAGAGAAAGGATGTCACCAAAGAAGTTGGACTAGTAGCTAGGGGAAAATTAAGGGAGATACCTAGCATGGAGGACATGGACAGAATGGGCAGATAAGAATGTCTTGGGATCTATAACCCTGGAGGGAAGAACACCCTCATTAAAAAGATTCTGATCCATCTGACTCCCCCTGGGTCAAGAGAGGGAGTTAAGGTTTAACTGACAGCTCCAGTGTTCCATATTCTGAGGTCCCTTCCAGCTTTAGCATTTTATGGTTCTGGGAGCTGACTCCCTCCCTTATCCTCATGTTGTCTGATACCAAGCAAGTGACTTGACCCAGGGTCACCACTGGAAAGTATCTGAGGTGAAATTTGAACTTCCTGACAAGTGCCACCATATCTCCCTAAGAATGTACAGTGCCACCATATTTCCCTAAGCCTCAGTTTCCTCACCTGAAAATGTGATACATCCCTAAGTGTAATAAATAATGCATGGGTTATTGTGAAGAAAACGTGCTTTGCAAAACTTAAAGTTTTAGAGAAATGTAATCTTTTATAGTTATTACTATTATAGATGAAGATAGAGAGGAAAAAGGAACAGAAAAACAACTTAGAAGCATTAGAGTTGGAAGGAATTTTGTCTTCTCTGGAGCCACTTGGTTTAGGGCTAGAAAAGGACTTGGGGTCATTGAAGCCAACTCCCTCCGTAGCCTAAAAAACTTAATGTGACTTATCCAAGGTCACACACTTTATTCCTCCCTCCCATTTTAGTGATGGAGAAAGTGAGAGGGAGGGGAACAACACAGTTCCAAGCAAGCCAGCTTTGCTTCTGGGACTGCAGTAGCGAAGGGAAGGGAGGAGAGTGATAGGAGAGGGATGGCTCAGGCCCTTGCTCTGCCCTAAGTGACTGAGATTAAAGGAGGACTCATTTTGTATTCTTCCCCTGCCCCCCATCCTCAGGGGCAGACCTTTAGAGGAGCTGAATGATGTAGCCAGGGGCTGGGGCTTAAGTGTCCCAGCCTGTCCCAACAGGCTTTCAATTGAACCTAAGCAGGAAGAAAAGCCTTCTCCCATTGTTCTCCAGCCCTTTAGGGTTGGGACAGAATGAAGGGGCTGGGTGGGACCCAGGATTCTGGAATCTCAGATATTGCAAAGGAACTAGGGGGATCCTTTTCTGTTCTATTGGAGTTCAGGTGTGAGGGGGTGTATAACATTAATGCTGCCATCTTCCTATCTCCTTATAGCTCAGGGTCCCTGAATTGAGTGCCCCATAAAGGCCTCTGGTTTTCACAGTTGGGTTTCACACCCACCCCAGTCAGAGCTCCTGTCCCCTCAGTTTCCCTGCTCAGATAGGTAGAAAGCATTGAATTAGCTCAGTTTGCATCCCCATAGGGGTGGCTCTCCTAGAACAATCTGGTTCATTGCTGTCAACATTTAGCTTCCTAAGGCAATGGGAATATAGAGATGAAGATGAATTAGGCCTTGCCCTCAGACAGTTTAGCTCTAGGAAGGGGATACAGGACTGTGTCTAAGTAGGGGTGGGCGTGGGGGTGAAGGGAAGAAGAATAACATTTTCTGATTCAGGCATTTCGTAAATGCCTCCTATATGCTGTGTTCTCTGAATACACAATCAAAAGTGAGGCAGTCTGTTAAGGAGCTTCCATTTTACTTGGGGCGGGGAGGAGAAGGTACAACATATTCACAGGTAAGTACATATAAGAGAGACTTTCAAAATTCATTAAGTTTTAATAGTTACAAATTCAGGGTTTTGGTATATTGTACATAGAGATCTCAGGTTCACTCTCTCTGTCTCAATTTGTCTTTCTCTCTTGTCCTGCCTATCTATCTAGTATCTTTTAACTATCTGTCTACCTCTCTCTCTCCCTCCTGTCCAACCTATTTGGCTAGCATCTTTCAGCTATCTCTCTGGCTCTCTATCTTTCTGTCTCTGTCTCTCTCAGTGTGTCTGTTTCTTTCTCTGCCTCTCTCTCCCTCCTATCCAGCCTGTCTAGCATCATTCATCTATCTTCCTGTCTCTGTTTCTCTGTCTGATTCTGTTTCTCTCTCTGCCTCTGTCTCTCTCGCCCCCTTCTGTCCTATCTGTCTCTCATCTTTCAGCTATCTGTCTTTCTATCTCTCTGCCTCTGTCTCTCTCCCTCCCTCCTGTCTAACTTATCTGGCTAGCATCTTTCATCTATCTCTCTGGCTGTGTTTCTTTTCTGTGTGTATCTGTATCTATCTGTCTCTGTCTCTGTCTTTCCTTCACTTCTTCCTCCTTCCTGTCCAACCTATCTAGCATTTTTCATCTGTATATCTGTCTCTGTAAAGGAAATAGCCAGTGATTAGGGAGTGATCCTAATAAGCTGGGGAATCAGGCAAGGCTTCCTGAAGGGGGTTGTACTAGAGATGAGCTGTGAAGAGAACCCAGGGTTCTAAGAGACAGAGGTCAGGAGGGAAAGGATTCCAAGTGTGGAATACATCCTGTGCTAAGGCCTAGAGGCTGGAGATGAAATGTCTTCTATAAGGAACAGCAAGGGCAAAGGGGATACTGTGGAAGCTGTGACATCAGCCTGGAAACAGGCCAGAGCTCATTTGTGAAGGCTTTTAAATAGTGCTAAATGAGGAGTTCAAATGAATATCTTAAGTCCTAAGGACACGGGGAGCCATTGAAGCTTTCTGAGCAAGGGACTATCAATTTGTCTTGTGGTTTCTCTGCAGGCTGGAGTCTTGCTAATCACCAGGGCAAAAAGTATAAACAATGAGGATTGAGGGGCTCCCCAAGGAAAGGCAAAGAAAATATGTCCCCCAGGCCCAAAATATCAGAATAAGAAGGACCTTTTGAGTTTGAGACCATCTGGTCCAACCACCTCCTCCTAAAAAGGATGGAACCAAGGCCCAAGATCTTAAGGTCACGTAGCTATAGACTGCCCAGTTTCAAACAGCTTGTAGGTTCTATGACTAGCTCAGATCCCCAGAAGATAGTGGAGGAACTTGCTGAACCTACCAGGAAGCAGAAATTACTTCCTCACTTTTCCCTACCCTGTGATTACCCCCCCCATATTCACACTACCCCATTTCTCTTACATGTACTTCTCCTTCCTGTAAGAGCCCTGCACATAAGAACCAGTACAGAAGGAAACTTCAGGCCACAAAGGAGGCTGTGGAAACTGGAGGGCAGACCTGCCCCATCCTGTCCCATCCTGGCCTGTTCACCAGCCCCAGCTGGCGGGGAGAGAGCCGGCAGACCAGTTCAGTGAGGTCTCAGGGAGTGGGTGGTAAGCAAGGCTGTTCAGCCAGAGCCCAGGCATGCTGGCAGCCCTGCCAGAAGCTCAAGGATCCAGCTGGACCTGTAGCATCTCGAAGGTTCCAGCAGGAACAGTGGCTGCATCTCCTCCCCTTTGGCCTGGCAAGAGGCAAGGGCCCTGAGGGCTCAGAGAGTATAGTGAAGCCATGGTTGGGTCTAAGTGGGAGTGAATGACAGAGAGGAGAGATTAGAAGCTGTGGAGTCTGAACTTGTTCTAGAGGTAGGGAAACTGAGGACTAGACTGGGGAAGTGATTTTTTCAAGGTCAAACACTTGTCAGTGGCGGGGCAAGAATATAACTTTGGAATTAGAAGGGACTTCAGAGGACATCTAGGCCTGCACCCCACTCATTTTATGGAGGAGGAAACTGAGATCTAGGGAGGGGAAGTGGCTTGTCCAAAGTCACATATGGAATAATATCAGAGGCAAGATTTATACCCAACCTCAGAAAGCAGCAACTCTTCCTGTCCTGATTCTGGTCACTTCCTGTTCTGATTCTGGCCACTTCCTGCCCTGATTCTATTCACTTCCTACCCTGATTCTGGCCACTTCCTGCCCTTTAGCCCCCTTCCACAAAAGACTCAACTGTCTTCCTGGAGCTCTCTACTCACCTAGAGATTGGTGGCCTCAGTTACCAGAAGACCTGGGACTTCTTGGCAATTTACTGGGTCCTGGTCTGCTTAAAGGAGACACCCTTTTGCAGAAAGCTGCCAAGGAAAAGTCATGCCTAGTTTCTCCTCTTTGAGTTATGTGGAACCTCCTTGAAAATTCCCATCCAGTTGGTATCATCTGAGAACCTACTTTGTGGTTCTAACTACTACATAGTTAGTCCTGTTGTTATGAGAGGAGAGTAATCTCTGAGGCAGGAGACCTGAGGCTTGCCAGTCTTCCCTTCCCTGGTCTGCAGTTTGCAGAGGAATTCATGTAAAATAGGGGAGTGGGATTCAAAGGTCTCCAAGGCTCACTTCATCTCTGGTTCTAGGATCCTATGGCAGTTTACACAATGTAGGTCGAATAATGAGGAATGCTGGCACTATCTGAAGACAGAGAAAGGGGTATTGTGGATTAGGGAAAGCAAGGCAGGACATGTGGTCAATGAGCTTCCATTTCCCCACCTGTAAGTTACAAATAACAACATGTATCTTGTTGTCAATAGGTATATTTTCATATGATGTACTCCCAATGCCCTCAGAATATTAGCTCCTTAAGAACAGGCTTAGAAGGGCTGCTTAATTTTTTTCTGTCTTCCTAATGCATGATCCTGCCATATAGTAGGTATACATCAATGTTTGTTGAATGAATATCTGATGACCAACCTCTCAGGGGTGTCATGAGAGAAAGAACTTTTGTTAGTCTCTTACTATTGGAGGAGGCTCCCGAGGACCCATTTAGGCCTAGAGGGAGGGAGAGGTCCTGATGGGCTGGGGTATTCAGGAGGTACTTTGGGGAGGGGAGGGAGCTCCCTTTGGGGCCACTGCTCTCCTGCCTTTAGGGTTAGGGAAGAGACAGGACAAGGTGGGACCCGAGGTTGTCATTTTGGTTTGGCTGTTTTCCTTCATTTTTCTGTTTGTATTCTCATCTGGGCAGCAGCTCTGAATATTAGCTTACCATGTTTTCATTCATTTGAAAGAAGTTAATGAAAGCCTTTCTTATTAGTTTATACAAATATAAACCTTCTCTTTGCCCTGTCACAAACCTGAGTCCCAGTCCTGGGGAGCTTGTGGAATTGAAGGAAGTGAAATTTGGGGGAGTTTTTTTTGGGGGGGGAGAAAAGGAATACCAATGACCTCAATTCCTGGGCAATCCCTACTGGTCCCCAGTGGCTAAAGCTGGCTCTAGGAGCCCCTTCCAAGTTTTTTTTTTGTTTTTGTTTTTTTTTAGTTTTTGCAAGACTTAAGGGCTTAAGTGGCTTGTCCAGCGCCACACAGCTAGGTAATTATTAAGTGTCTGAGGCTGGATTTGAACTCAGGTACTCCTGACTCCAGGGCTGGTGCTCTATTGAGACAGTAGCCTAAGATTTAGATTTTGTCCAGCAGAGGGCAGTGGTGTGGCGTTTCCTGGCAGCCTTCTGGACACAACCCCCTTCTCAATGTGGGATCTTCCCATCCCACTATGTCTACTGCTTTATCTGATGCTATCGTTTCCCAGGTACCTGTGGGATGATGGCAGGGTCCTTAGAAGTGTGTGTGTTGGGGAAGAGAGATTTGAGCCCCTAAAGAACTCCTTCAGTCTTCCCTACCTTTGAATCTCACCCCTTGGCTTTCTACTTTGCCTTTGTAGACTATCTGCATTCCCCTGAACCCACCAGACTCAGAAGGCAAGTTGCAAAAGGGAAACTCGAGGCAGTGAGATTAATCAGGGCAAGATGTGCTAGTAACTCCATGCATAGAGGGAAAGAAGGGAGCAGATTCAAGAGATGCTATAAGGAATCTTAAAGTCTAGACATGTGAATGGAAACCAGGTGTCATTGAGAGAGAAGAGTAGTCTCCAAACTCTATTATGCCTTTTAAAAAGTTTATAATCAATTCAACTTGTTACTTTCAAAACTCTCAAGTTTATCTGTTTCCTTCCAACCTTCCTTCTCATCTGTATATTTAAAAATGCTTCATTGGACCTTTTTTCTTTAATTATTTTAGGGGGAGGGCAACATTATCTCTAGTCCCTGTCCCTCAATAAAGCAATGAAAAAAGAATTACAAGACTGTCAGCAAACATGCAGAATCAAACATAATATATTCCTATGTTGGCCATGTCCAAAAATGTATATCGCATTCTGCTCTTAGAGTCCAATCCCCTCCATCTGGAGGTATGAGTAGCTTGAGTTACTGGGTCTTTGAACTTGCTCTCTGCCCCCCTCCCCCATTCCTCTGCCTATAGAAGTAGGTACTGATTAGTGTGAGTACCCTGATGTGATCACATGTATATATTGGAATTCATGCTCTGAAGTAATAATGCAATTACATTTAATTATATATTATTAAATATGGTCATTGGTTCCAGCTCAATGATAATATATAGTGTCAATCCAAAATTGTGCCTATGCCTCAGGGAATGTGTCATTCATACTGATTGGGAGGGACCTAACTATGTAATTTCAAGTTTCCTTAAAAACTGGGCCCTATTGGGCAAAGCTTTTCCTTATCCCCTCCTTTGTTAATGACTTCCCACTCCCAAATTAATATACAAACCAAAAAAACTTTGTCTTTTTTTTGGTCTTTTCTGTTGGGCAGTAGGGTTAAGTGACTTGTCTAAGTTCATACAGCTAGTAAGTATCAAGTGTCTGAGGTCAAATTTGAGCTCAGGTCCTCTTGACTCCAAGGCCAATGATTTATCTACTGCAGCACCACCTAGCTGCCCTAAAACCGCTTTGTCTTTACTTATACTTGTGTTGTTTCTACCAGTAGGTTATAAGCAACTGAAAATCCAGGGACCATCTGAATTCTGCCTTTGAGACTTCGGGATTCCAACAGTGCTGGTCACATAGTAGGTGCTTTAGATAACTACTTTTTTTATTCTAGATTGATGGATGATTCTTGGGTGGTAAGTCTGGGTGACCAGAAGAATGGGGAAGGGGTGTACCCTTAACAGAGATGGGGAAGTTAGGAAAAGGGGAAAATAGAATGAGGGTATTTTAGACATGAGTTATTTGGAATAGTGTACGTCCAATGGGAGGGTATGGGGGGGCATTACCTTTCCAGCAACCCAGTGTGTTCCCCTTTTATATTCCAAACCACAGGTGGCATTATAATCATTATAAGTTGGGAGGTGGGATTGTCTCTGTAGAATCTCATTGGAAGAGAGGTCACTCATATATTAGGGAGTCTCAAACTCAATTTACTTTTGAGTGTAGTGCAAACCATGGAATAAACAATCATCCCTTCATTTCTCTCTATGTCCCTGCCATCTCTGACATTCTCCTGCAACATATCAGCCTTAGAGGTGAAGCTGGGATAGATACAAATCTTCTGTACCCATTCTAACTCTATTACAGAGTCCCTTGACCTGGCTGCTTCTTCCTAGGTTTTCATTTCAGCCTTGGTGCTGACTCACATTGTGACGTTAGGCAAATTTCTTTGTAATAATGGTAAATAAAAAATAATAATGGTGACTTCAATTTCTATAGGTCCACTCTTCCAAATATCCACAGATTTTCTTTTTTTTTTTTGTAAGGCAAACATGTTTAAGTGGCTTGCCCAAGGCCACACAGCTAGGTAATTATTAAGTGTCTGAGACCAGATTTGAACCCAGGTACTCCTGACTCCAGGGCCAGTGCTTTATCCACTACGCCACCTAGCTGCCCGAATATCCACAGATTTTCAAATAGGATCTTAGCTGGTCTTCATAGACTCCCTGGGAGGTACAGAGGGGGTAGATTCTAACTTCTCCAGTTTACTACTTGGAGAAAGCAGATTCAAAGAGACTGAATTTCTTGTTCAGAGGACATACATAGATACTTGGTGAAGAAGCATTTAGACTTAGCAAAATGAACTTTGGCTTCTGAGTCATGAGATTCTAGATGTAAAGCTGAGAGGAATTCTCTTTTTTTCACAAAAGGGGAAATTGAGACCCAAGGAGGGGAGGGATTTGACCAAAGTCACATAAGTGATTCAAATCTAAACTGCAACTCTAAATCCCATTATCTTTCCAACAACCATGCTCTCTCATTTGCTACTGTACTTTTGGCAACTGTAGAACTACAGGCGATAGATCCTAGATAATTGAAGTTTCCCATCACTCCCACATTATTCCTCTTTGTCAGGCTTATGATCTATTTTATGAACTCTGTGTCTATTTCTTCTTTCTAAATAGGTGGTCTGTAGTATAGTTCAATGACAATATTGCTTCTATTTCCATTGATGTTCACTCAGCTTTTATCCTGCGTCCTTCCCTGGAATCTGGATTTTTTTTTACCTGATTATTTATTCAAAATATACAATATTGCCCTCTTCCCCCTTTTACTTATTCAGATCCTTTTGGATAAAGCATAGATATTCACAGTCTTATTTCAGGCATGAGCTTCCTCCCACCAAATCCCAGGGATGCCCATGAGACTGAATCTGTCTCCTGGCATTAGGCCTTTAATTTATGTTGCCTTGTTAGTCATATTTTGGACATTTGTATACTGGTTCCTTTCTCTCTTGAATTTTGTGAACTTTGGGTCATGGTTGCCAATCTCCTTTCCTACACAGCAGCTATTTTCTCCAATTTCTAACAGACAAGTTTCACCACCACTGTCACCACCACCATCGTGTCTCCCTTTCAGTTTAAAAGACTTCTATTAGATTTTTTTTCAGGGATCAAGAGGACCTGAGTTCAAATCCACCTCAGACATTTGACACTTACTAGCTGTGTGTAGACAAATCACTTAACCCCAATTATCTCACCAAAAAAAAGGAGAGATAATTGCAAGATATTAGACAATTTTTTTTAAAAAAAGAATAGTAGTAGCAGTAATATGTTTTGGTTTGCCATTGCCTTATTTTCTCCTGTGTCCCCTCTTCATTTTCTCCCAGAGAGCCATTTTGGTAGAGGTTTTGGGTTTGGTTTTTTTTTTGTAATTTAAAAAAAAATTTAAACTTAAATACAAAATGAGAAAAGAAAAAAATAAACATTGCCACATACATAGCAGACCATAAGAAAATTCACAAAAAACCCCCCAAACAACTGATCATTTCCTACACTACAGCAGTATTCCAACTTAATCTACATTCTGAGAGATTATCTATGAAAGGTTTTCCTCCAATTTTCTATAATTCCTTCTACTCTTGGTTCCCTAGATTTTATTTATACAAGATAATTTCAATTTAAAATAATCAAAATTATTTTTTGTTGAGTTTTTGCAAGAGAATGGGGTTAAGTGATTTGCCCAAGATCACATAGCTAGGTAATTATTAGCTGTCTGAGGTCAGATTTGAACTCAGCTTCTTCTGACTCCACAGCCGGTGCTCTAGCCACTGTGCCACCTAGCTGCCCCCAAAATTATTTATTTTATACTTCAACAATGCTCTCATCTTATAATATATAGTTCAAGGTCTGACCTTTGTTCTTCCAAATGAACTTGTTAATATTTTTTCTAACTTAATAAGATAATTTTTTATTTAATTGGGAAGGCATTGAATAAATAAATTAGGTAAAATTGTAATTTTAAAAATTATATTGATTTTTCCCATCCATGAACAATTATTTAGATCTGAGTTTATTTGAATATAAAGTACTTTGTTTGAATATAAAGTTACTGTGTCTGTTTTGGCAGGAACACATTCAGGCATTTTATACTGGGTAGGTATTTTAAATGGTCTAAAACAATATTGAATAATATTTTTGATACGTAAAGTATTTTCTCTATTTTTCAGTTTTAGTTAAATCTATTTTAACTTTAATTTTGTCTGATATCATGATTACTATCCCTGTTTTTACATACTAAATTTTATTCCTGTCCTTTAGAAGACTTTATACTCTTCTAGATATATATGTTGTTCCCTCTTTAACTAATTCCTCATAAGAGTAAGATTCCAGCACTACCCACCATCTGCTGCTTGCTGCTTCTGTGTCAGTTTGTTTCTTTTATGCCTCATTTGTATGAGATCATTGCTCTTTGTTTCTCTCCCTATTTTTTTAGAATCACCCCCCATCATACTCAGCTCAACACAAACTTTTCTTTCAAACTACCCAAGCAATGATGACAGTCGTGAGTTCTGATAACATTTTCACATACAAGAAGAAAACAATTTGACTGAGTCACAATTGGTCTTTTATATTTTCTTTATTTTTCTCCTGAATATCATATGTCAAATTTACCCTTAAATTCTGGAGTTTTTGTCACAACAACCTGAAAGTTGTTAAATGTCCATTTTTTTCCCATTCACAATTATACTTAATTCTACTGGGTAAGTTACCCTTGGTTGTAACCCCAGATCTTTTGCTCTGTGAAATAAAGTCTTCTAAGACCTACAGTCCCTCAACATAGTAGCTGCTAGGTCTTGTGTAATACTTCTTGTAACTCCCAGAGTTTTTTTTTCCCTAAAGAGAAAACCAGTAGAACCAATCAATACTTAGGAAAATTTGAAAAGTTATGCAGTGTTACATACCTATGGCTCTCCCTTCTCAGTACAGAAAGCAGTGGTCTGTGTTTTCTCATATCTCTTCTTTGGGCCATAGCTCGTTCTGTACAATTTCACAATATTTATTTTTCATTGTTTTAGTGTGGTTCTTTCCATTTGCATTGATGTAATCTTTGTGTATTTCATTTTCTTGAGTGCTAACTTCACTCTGTATCAATTCATGTAAGTCCTCCCATGTTTCTCTTTATTCTTCACAGTCACCATTTCTTACAGCCTAGTAACATTCCATTTGCTTTTTTTATAGAGGACTTTCAAACTTTCTTTTTTTCTTTTTCTTTTATTTATTTAAGGCAGTGGGATTAAATGACTTGCCCAAGGTCACACAACTAGGTAATTATTAAGTGTCTGAGGGAGGATTTGAACTCAGGTCCTCCTGACTCAAGAGCTGGTGCTCTATCCACTGCACCATCTAGCTGTCCCTAACATTCCATTTGTTGACCACACAATTTCTTTAAAAGTTCCCCAATCAATGAGCATCTACTTTGTCATTTCCAATTTTGGTAAAAGCATTCTTCCTGGGTGTTGTTCTCCATCTCTGTTTTGTCATTCTCTTATTTAAAGCAGTGGTTCTTAAATTCAAATGTCATCCCTGGAGCTTCCTACTTTGAGCAGATGTGAATCTGAAATGGGGTGCTGGCACTACTTAGCTGTCAAGTGAAGATAATAAGTGAATGACCTTCTTCCCAAGGTTTTTGGGAGGAAAGCAATTTTTAGACTTTACAGTGCTATAGAAATGTGAATGATTTCCTCCCAGGTTAGCAGGCAAGATTATTCTCTGAAGTAATAATGGTAGCTGACATTTAGACAGAACAAAATGATTACCCAGCATTTCATCTTCTTCATTTCAGCTGAGACAAGAGCCCCATCAAAATTGGAGAGTTTAAGCTTTATCCTCACTCGATGATGGGGAAACTGAGTCTCATTTAAGGACTTCTAATGTTCTTTCCTGGTGAGCCTTCCTATCAGATTGCTTTTTCTCAGTGACAAAGTGACTCTGCCTCTGTATACCATGACTAGGGAGTCACAGAGGCTGAGGAAACAAGTGCCAAGGACAGGGGTGAGGTGCCCTTGTTGTGGTTGTTTATCCTTTGTTTTGAAGAGAACCAATGACATCATGGGGTGATGTCTTGCCTTGTGCGTGAACTGGATTTAAATGAGGCAGAGTTGCACAAAGTTATTAGCCTCACTCTCTCCTCCAGAGTCTTTGAAGTTCAGTGGCAGGACAAAAGTCAGGATAATTGGTGATGCCCCCAGATGCAGTGGATAACCTTTGTGGCTTTGATGTCTAACCAAGCTTTAAGTACTCCACAGCACCTCCTTCAACTGCCTTCATGGCCTTTGGAAAAAACTGTTCTCATCTGCTTATTCTACTAGGGAAGTCTTCACATACTTGGATTAGGCCCCCCAGTTCACCAGTGGGTTTGAGACTCGTCAGTTATATTTTAGGATAGCCTACTGGGCAGCTAGGGGTGCTATGGTGCACAGAGAATCAGGCTTGGAGTTAGGAAGACCCTGGTCAAGTCACTGTTTGCCTCAGTTTTCTTATCTGTAAAATGAACTAGAAAATGAAATGGCAAACCACACTAGTATCTTTACCTAGAAAAGCCCAATGGAATCACAAAGAGTCAGGCAGGAATGAACAACTGAACTACAAAAGGAATAGATAGCACACCAGACTTGAATTTGGAAAATCTGCTTTCAACTCTTGGCTCTGTCTCTACCTAGTTGCGTGACTGTGGAGATATCACTGTTGCTCTCCAGACCTCAATTTCCTCCTTTGTAAAATGAGAGAATCTGACTAGCTGATCTCTTAGGTTCTTTCTGGTTCTGATCTGTGAACCTATGCTCTTTTCTGAACAGGACCACAGAATCTTTCCTTAGAGATAACTGAGTCCATGTCCTCCCCTCCACATTTTAAGGAGGAAGAAACAGATACCCAGAGCTGGAAGGGACTTCAGAAACCATCTAGTCCAACCCCTGACTTTACAAATGGTAAAAATGAGACATACCCCTTCCTCCCCCCATGAAGTGATCTGGCCAAAGTCACACAAGCAGTAACCATCAGAGGCAGAATTTGTACCCAGTTTTCTGAGTCACATGGAGAATATGTGGCCAAGCTTTAGCTGCAGTCCTGGTTTTCTTGATTCTCAAGTCTATCTGAGCCACCTCCAAAGGAATGAATTTCTAATGGTAAAATGTCAGGCATTAGAAGATGAGAAAACTGGGAAGGGGAGAAAAATGGGAATTCCTGTTAGACTTGTGTGATAGGTAGCTAACAGAGAAAGGGAGAGGGAGAGGGGGAGAGAGAGAAGTCTTCTGGATGTTTTCTGGATAACTATAGGCCTGCCCAACTGTCAGGGTATCATACCACCCCCTCCCCCCCACACACACACCCTTCCCGCTTCAGGCCCCTTTGACTTTAGAAAAATTCAGGAAATCCTAAACAATCAGCCGGGTATCCGGCTCCAGGGGCCTCAGCTCTAAATTTTCTGGCACGTAAAAGGATGCCCAATTTTAGAACATCATTGTTTCATATAGAGTTTCAAAACTGAGAGAAAGGGAACAATGAGACAATAGTCAAGAGATATTAAAGTTGCAGCCTCGGTTAGCTTTAGCCCCATCTGGGGAATGGATCTTGGATTATTATTTAGGGGAAAATACTGAAGGGGTCAGGGGGCTGAGCATGGCCCAGAGGCAGAGGTGGCTGCTGTTCTCCAAGGTAATCCCAGTGAGTTTGTAGATTTTATGGACTTTTTTAGTGGCATGGACTCTCAGGGAGAAGAACCTCAGATGGTGGCATTGTAAAGGATTTTGAGGCATGGAACATCTAGGCCAGTTAGAATGTGGAGCATCTTGGCAGGCTAAGGCCTTAGAAAATGAATAGATGGATCTAGAAGGGATCCTAAAACATTAGAGAAAATGTTTCTAATCCAGAGAAGCGATGCCACAGAATAGGCGGAGAGCTGACTTGGAACCTGGGGAGATTCAGGTTCAAAGCCTGCCTCACACACTTGCTGTGTGTCTCCAGGCAAGTCTCTTAGCCTCTCTTTCCTGTACGCAACTCCCTTTCCTCTAAGCTGCTCTCTCAGATTGAGAGTTGTGGAGACTTGTTGTGCATTGTATAGAGAGTTTCTTGATGGGGAGGTAAACCCTACAATAACATCACAGGTCCTGTCCAAAGAAAAATTGCTACAAAGTTCCAAGGCTTGCAAAGCACTTTCCTGATCATGCTGTTAAATTTTTGAGGTAGAACTGCAGGTGTTATTATTCCTGTTATTCCCACAGCTAAGGAAATCAAAACTCAGACTATGGGATTTGCCTATGATCATACTGCTATTGCGAATCAAGAGACAGGATTTAAACTCTAGTTCCTCTTGACTGAGTCCAAGTTCACCCTCTGCACCCAAATTCCCCCAATTCTGGCATTTCAGAATTGCTAGAATAGTGTCTCTTATGATCCCAGCCTGCCTTAGTCTGTTTAGATTTAAGAAGGAAATGTGTTGCTTATGCAGAAAACTATTTCTACATCCTAAATGTGATCAGGTAAAAAAAAATTTGGGAGTCTTATGTCTATGCCCCCCCTCAACATTTTCTAGAAAAGAAAATAAACCTCTAGAAAGGAAGTGACTTTTCTAAGGTCACACAGAAAGTTGTGGCAGAGAAAGGATTTGAACCCAGTTCAAGAATTAATTTGCTCAGAGGATCCTAGGACTTAGGCAGGAAGGGACCTGGGAAGTTTCACACATTAAATACTTGCTATGCACAAGGCTCTGTGATAAGTGCTGGAAATATATGAGCTCACTATCCCGGGGGAAAACAAAGCATAAAAGGGAGCTGATGAAAAGGGTCTCCATCTGTGTATCCCTGGTTCATGAAATCAGAAGTGCCACTGGGAGGGGGAATAAAGGTTAGCCACCAAGGGCCCCTCCCCAAAATAGAGCCTCCAGGAGGAATTCACTAATGGGGAATGGAAGAGAGGTGGGCCAGCATGGGAAAATCTTAGAGGATGATGAGTGTCCCAGGGTGAGGAGGTCTCAGACACTGTGGGATGTTTCAGGATGAGACTACAACAGAGCCATTGGATTGAAGTCACAAGTATAGACAAGAAGGACTTGAGATTTTTCTGGACCTCAGTTTCCTCCTCTGAAAAATGAGGGAGTTGGATTAGCTGGCTTTTGGGGGCCCTTCTAGCTCTATCTAGGCTCCTATAAATCCACAAGACAGGAATTGTTTGCTCAGAGTCTGTCTGGCCCAGAGCCTTCATTTAGTAGACAATTTAACTGAATCCCAGAGAAGGGAAATGACTTGCCACAGGTCATGATTCCATAGCCAGGGCTCTTGCCAAATCTCATCTTTTTGGTTGATTTTATGCTTACTTTCAGACTTTTATCAGCTGAGTGGTGGAAATTTGGTGGAATGGCAAGTGCTCTAGACTAAATAATAGAGAATCTCCATGTGAACTTTAACAAGTCATTCTCCCCTCCAGGCCTCAGTTTCCTCTTTTATAAAATGTAGGAGATGGACCTGCATCGAGGGTGACCAACCTCTTGGCTCTTCTGGGTCACATTGCCTAACAAAACTTGTCAAGGGCCACAGATGGAATTTAATATTTATTTATGATTACAGTAGTAATCCAAATTACTAATGGCTATAATAATAAAATATAATAATGGTCATGAATGGACTTTGAGGGTTGCATATAGCTCATGGCATGAGAATTAGACACACCTGGATGTGATGATCTCTTAAGGGTTCTGCTGGCTGACATTCTAGGTTCTAAGCTTCCCTGAGTTTTGAGCATCTGTATTCTAAGGGCCCTCCCAGCCCTGCCATTTAGTTGTCTGAATCCCTTCTAGCTGTGGCCTTTCTACTCCTGAGTGTTTGTATGTTCCTAAGACTTCTTCTGCCTGCTAGTGGGGGAGGGTTTTGGTGGCCACTTTTGGAAAAAAGGATGTGAGCCAGAAGGACAGCCGGACTCCTTGCCTTTGTCTGAGAGCTATTCCAGGCATCAGAGGAAATGCAGCTGCTAGAGTAAGCAGGACTGAGGGCAGAGGTCACCAGGGGTGGAGTGGGGAGGAGATGAGGGATTGGGGCTCAGGATCCAGACTTTCAAAGTATGAGTAAGAAAAATAGACATAGCACAAGACAGTCTGAGGTAGACTGAGAGATATGCTGCCCAGGGCTAGGCCACATGCTTATAGCATTTTGGGCCACCCATGTGGATTACTCAAGGGCTGCCTCAAGTAACTCCTATGCTCCCAAGGAATCAGAGTCCCTGTCAGTTCACCTGACCAGTGGCATGGCAAATAGAGTTCACTGGGACCTCAAGGTTCCTTCTGCAACCAATTTAACTTGGGGGGGGGGTGCCACCTTATATTATTCCGTTCTCTTCTTTGGCTATTGGGTTATTGAGTTTTGCACCTGTGTCTTTACACCCTTCCTAATCTTCTGGAGGGCAGAAATAGAGTTGTTTTCATCAAGGTATCCCCAAATCAAGTGCTTATAATTCATGCTTCTTGAATGGAATTTTGGGACAATAAAGAAGGCACATTTCTCCAGGACTCAAAAGTTTCTTTGTCATTGCCCAGTTAGGTAAGGAAGGGCAAATCTTGTGATTCCTGTTATACAGAAGAGGAAACAAACTTATTAAGCACTCAAGGGAAATGACAGCCCTCTGGCTCGACAGTGGCCAGAATTGCAGATTTCTGACTGCAATCCTCTTTCCCTGTGCCAGCTCTTCCTGTTTGGGTATAACTGCAGAAGCCTTGCCTCCAATAGTCTCCCTTTTCTTTTTTTAAAGTTTTGTTGATGCCTTTCATCCTTTTCACTTTTAAGATTTCCCAGTACTCCCCCTCCCCTTCCTTGTCTCAATGAAAATAGATAAACAAAAACACTGGATACAGACAATACATCTGTCAATACATTTAACATTCAGTACCCAGTGTCTGCCACCTCTTTTCTACCAAGAAAAGGGGAGGAATTTCATTAGCTTTGGAGTCAATGGGTCATCTATTGTATTCAATCCAAGTTCAACTGCCTTTTGCTGTCCTCATCCCCTGTATGATTCTTTTAATTAACTTTGATAGAGTGATCTAAGTGATCACATTTTGTCCAATCTTCATAACTCCATTTTACAGATAAGAAAACTGAGACAGAGAGGTTAAGTGACTTGCCCAGGATCACACGGCTAGTTGTCTGAAGCAGGATTGGAACCCAGGCACAGGGTGCTCTCCACTGTACCACCTGACTGGTCCATTCCCAGTTTTTTTCTTTAGTATTCCCATGTTTCTCTGAGTTCTTCCTAATTGTTATTTCTTAAGGTATTGCAGTATGTCTTTACATTGACATACCTTAGCTTGTTCAGCCATGGATAGGCATCAGCTTTCTAGTTCTTGCTACCACAAAAGGTTATACTATTAATATTGTGACATATGGAACCTTTCTGTCTTTGAGCTCCTTGGAGTATATCCTTAATGGAATTTCTACTCATTCACTTTTGTAATTTAACTCTAAACTTTTTAGAGTGGTTGGAGTGATTCAGAACTCCTTCAATGTCAATATATTAATGAACCTGTTTTCTCACACCCCCTCCAACATTAATTCTTTCTGCATTTTGGCATCTCATCCAATTTTCAGTGTTCTTGGCTTCTTTGAACACTGGACTATGTTGTTTGCTTCTACGTTGTACTGTTCACTTCTATTCCTCTTACCTACTCCTCTATTTTTAACCAGCCTCAAATAGTTGTTTCTATTTTATATTTCCTCTGAGACTCAGTTTCCTCATCTCTGAAGTGAATGGAAGAAAAGATTTTTTCCTACCTCCCCTAATTCCTCCCTGGGATTTAGTTTCCTCATCTTTCAAGTGAGAGAGAGAGAGAGAGAGAGAGAGAGAGAGAGAGAGAGAGAGAGAGTAGATATTTCCCTTATGCCTCTCTGAGACTCAGTTTCCTTTTTTCTGAAGTGATGGGTGAATAAATTTTTCCCTACTTCCCCTAATGCCTGTCTAAGATTTAGTTTCCTTATTTCTGAAATGAGGAGGATGAATTTTTTTCCTACCACCCCTAAAATCTTTCTGGGACTCAGTTTTCTTGCCCCTTAAATGTGGCATAAGGTAAATGGAGATATTCCCTGAAAGTCTTTGCTTCTCTGACCTCTCCTTGGAGCTCCCAGGCCACACAGGCCACTTTCTGCTCTTCCAAATATCCCTTTCTTATCATATCTCTCAAGTGACAGCAAGCACCTAAAGCCTGCACAGACTGTTTATTTGTTCAATCCCCTGAGGTGACACTATACCTCAGAGGAGCAATTATCCGGTTTCTCGAGGTTGAAACATCTGTTTCCTCTTTCCCTTTTTAAGAGCAACACCAGTGTGGGCCTCATCATCTTCCTTCTGTCTGGGGCTGTAGAAGCTGGCTGCCCCAATGTGCAGGGTCAGTCTCCTGGGCTGACTTTCCCTTCTGTTAAAGACTTTTCTTTGTTCTCACCCCCCCACCCTCCACCCCTTCCCTGGTCTAAGTTTTTCCCTTCACTCCTTAGCAGGGCTTAACTCAGAACAAGGTCTTTGTGTTCCCTAAGGCAAGGATGGAAAATTAAATTCCCTGTGGGTTATTAAAGCCTTTGAGATTTTCCTGTGGTCCTTAAAACTCAACTGATCCTATGATTTCTCTCTCATCACATTCAACTTAGATCATGGAAACAATGTAAAGACTAACAGACTGCCTTCTTTTGGGGGTGGGGGGAGGGAAGCAAGAATGGGGTAAATTTGTAAAACTCAAAATAAATAAAATCTTTCATTGGAAAAAACTCAACTGATCCTAAAAGAAATGCCCTTGATCCAGACCTTAAAATGGAGACTGGAAGGGCCCTTAAAACAAAGATTATCCCTCTCTAGCTCTGACATTCTGTGTTCTAAAATGTTCTCTCTCCCTACTCCTCCCACCTTTGACATATTGTGTCCTAAGTCCCTTGATGCGCTTTGATCACTTCCAGCTCCAACAGTCTGGAGTCTAAGGTCCTTTCTATCTCTAACATGTTGTGCTTTACATTTGAAGGTCAATTTTCTAAGTATCAGTTATTGTATTGGGTTATGGAACTCCCTCTAGAAATGTGGAATCAAGAAGCAGTTCCCTGTAGGGATCCCGTGAACCTCTTTGTACAGTCAAGGTGGTGTGTATGTCTGTGTGGGGGGCGACCTTGAGGGAGGGTGCCATATTGAAAGATTTCTTCAAATAGAAAACTTGTCCTCTGGATATGAGCATTCTGGTTTGAAGAATGGAGCCTTCATCTGCTTGATTCTTTTTTTTGTGAGGCAATGGGATTAAGTGATTTCCCCAAAGTCACGCAGCTAGGTATATTAAGTGTCTGAGGTCGGATTTAAACTCAGTTCTTCCTGACTCCAAGGCCAGTGCTCTGTCCACTGTGCTGCCCATCATCTGCTTGATTCTTCCAAGAACCTTCCTCCTGACTCTTCCAACTTTTACTAAAGTCCTGAATAACACTGAAAACATTCACTTTGGGCTTTTTGTAACCCAGGTCCATTGTAAGAGGTTTTAATTCATTCTCATTGAGGTGTCAGTGACTGATGACATCGAGTCTGCCCCTCTCGGAAGTATTTGCATTTTTAAAAGCTGATTTTTTTAGCCCAGCATCCTTTATAATAAATGTCTTCATTAGTAAAATTTATATTTTTGGTGCTTTGCTGCATGACAATGCCAATAACAAGTCAGGCTTTTCCTTTCCAAGCCAGGCTACATCCATAAATTTATTTAATTTCCATAATAACCCAGTGAGGTTCACTGGCTAAGGATTATTGTTCCCATTTTCCTGCGGGGAACACTGAAACTAACTCACCTATGACTCTTATTGCTATTTGTACTGCACTGCACTTGGAGGATTCTGGGAGCTCAAGAGATTGTTTATATTTCACAAAGATGAACGCTTATGCATCTGCATTTGCTGCCTTCTCTAATATGCGTTCCCTTTTTTTTTCCTTCTAAAGGAAATAGCTGGCAGTCCATGACTCTAGGATCTCTCCCTTGCCCCTTCTCTGGTTATCATGGAGCCCTTCAACGGTTGCCCTAATGCCCAGTCTGAGCATGTACCCAATGGGTGTGCAGGTCTGATCTTGAGCCAGGCCAGTGGAGAGATAGAAGGAGCTGGGGCAATGGAACTCAGCGACCTGGAACTCTCTGGTACAGCAGACAGTCATTCAAAAGAAGAAACAAGCTGGCTTAAGAAGAAAGCTAAAGTCAACAAGATTTGGAATTTTGTTAGCCGGAAGAAAGGACCCCTGGGACAGGGGAAGAGACCACAGTCCATGATCGTCCTTGGAGGCCCTATGAAGACATCTGAGCACAAACCAAAAATCACCTTTATGGACCGAATGAAATCCATTAAGAAGCTCCGGTCATCTTCTGGGTTGTCCAAGGGTGCCACTCAGAGAAGTTTCAAAGTCCAGTCTATCCATGACTGCCCCAGTGATCAAGATGATGGCCTTTGGCAGAAGGATCTTTACAGAGTCAAGAGGCTATCTGATAACCAGAAGCCATTTCGTCACTCCTATGCTGGACATACAGAGGGCCTGGAGGCCTGTTTTGAAGATGTGGAGTTGGGAGTCCCAGTTCTTGAAATGGAAGCCAGTGATGGGAAGGGCCTCCGGGATATTGATGTGCAGATGAATGAAGACCTGGAAGAGATCTGTCCTCGAGAGCTAGAGGACACAAAAAATGAAGATTTGAATGTTGCATCCCCCTCCCTGAGGGCTGCCCGAGACTGTCGGAAGAGGTGCCAGACCCTCCCCCAGGATAACCGTCGCAGGAGAACTTCTGATGTCTGGAGCTACCTAAAAGGGATCTCACTGGCAAGCAAAGACAACTCTAAGGTCACTGAGTCAGACCCAGAAGGCAATTTCCAGGACATGGAGAATGTGACAGGGAATTCAACTCTATATTTGGACTTTGAGTCAGGCCATGAAGAAAGCCCTAGCCAACCAAGAAAGGGAAGCAGTACAAATAAGGCCACACATTTTGGTGGAGTTTTCAGATTTTTCACCAATATGGCAGAAGCAGCTAGGAAGTGGCGAGGGTCTTCCAGGACATCCTTTCAGGAAGAAGTGAAATCTTCATCTCAGGGATATCAGCTGCAGCTGCAGGAGGTCCCAGAGGACAACAGTGTCCCAGCTTCCTTCTTGATGAGACTGTCACTTCAGTCTCCTGATTCAGGGATTTGGGATCACTCTAGTCTTCAAACTTCTACATGGAGAAATGATGGACGGCAGGGTCCAGATACAGAATCTGTTCATGTTGCTTATTCTTCAGGACTGAATAGTAAGACCCAAGATTTGAGCCAGACTGCTTGTTCCCAAGCTGCTGTCTCTACCTCCTCTCTCTCATCCCTTCAAGGTGATGGGCAGGTTTCACCAGATCTTCCTATACACACCCATGAACTCTCAGAGGCTCAGCCTTCTTCTCAAGACTTGCATGAAAAGCCAGAAACTCTGGATAGCTTTCTAAAAGAGAAGGAAACCCCCAAAGAGTCCTCAGAAATGAAACAGGCTAGTGAGTCAAATCATGAGTTGGCCTGTGAAAAGGGACATAACCATATCAAAGAGGAGGAGGAGGAGGGGGAAGAGGATGGTCTCAGTCAGACTGAAGAACAAGATTCTTTTGAGCTCCTGGATGAAACGAGCCATTCAAAATACAGCCCCAAATGCCACCCATTCCAGATGAGCCTCTGCACCATTGTGTCCCTCACTGAAATCAACAACAGGAAGGTAAGATGGTGGGCTTCTACCCCACTTCTAAGGCCATGCCCAGGCCTGTTCTTCTCTGCTCTATATTTTAAGGTCCTCTCCTAGATCACTTCCGGGACTCACCTTTGTTATTTTCTACCATCTGTTCAGATTCTGGGCTTCCCATGTGCTACATTCTAGAACCTCATCTAGTGCTAACACTCAATCCTCCTCCTATGATCTTGACCATGCAATGCTTTTGAAACCTCAATATTACCTTCAGTGTAAAAACCTCCAAAACCTCTCTCCATTCTGCTTAATCTCTCCAAATTCTGTCCATTCGCTAATACTTTAAGCCCCTTCTTGGGGTCATCTATTTTTTTTCTTCTGCTTCTTGGCAGGAATGTCTCTGAGCCAACCTAAAATGATGCGTTTTTGCCTCCTCTTGGAAATTTAATTGGAACAATCAAAACTGGCTCTATGCCTACTCTGGCCAGTTTCATGTTAGGTAACATTGTAAGGGAGAGAAATTTAATCCAGGATTTGTCAGGTCTATTGAGCTGGGGGCCAAGAAGGCAGCAATGAAGAGTGGGGAGAAGTCAATTATTGGTGGTAGAACTGTAGAGCATGGTTATCTGAGTAGCTTTCCTCACATGTCTGTCAGTGTCTACCTGAGTGATGTCTGCTGAATACTCTCTATGACAGTCTGATGCATTTGTCCTAGATTTGCTCTGGACAGTTCTCACCAAGCGTTTGAATTGCAGTGACTGTTTCCAGATCAGCACCAGCACATTCTGACCTCTTGAGCATTCTGAGTCATCAGTAGTGTTGGTACCATGACAATAAAGAAGAGACATGTCTCCCTCAGGAAGCTCACTAATGGAACAAATAAAGAAAAGTAGAAGGAACTAGCCCAAGACATGTCCAGTGAATGGTAGAGCTATTAGAGAAGAAAGAAAGAGATTGTTGAAGAAAAGAAGGCAGCTTGGAGGTGGTGGGCCTAGAGGTTCAGATCTTTAAGCCTGGATCGGGTTTGGAGAGCAAGAGGGGAAGTGCCAGGGCTTTCTGCTCTCCTGACCTCTTGGAGGAGGTATGAGTGGGACCATCTAGTACATGATTGCTTATGGGAAGATATGAGGAAGCAAAGGATATAACTATTACTGTTATTTTCTTCCCCAAGAGTGCCACGTTTTTCTACCACCCTTCTTATGGTCTGGTAAAAGTTGTACATGTACATTCGTGTTTAACATAATTACATATTGGCCATGTTGTGAAAGAGGAATTAGAACTAAGGGGAAATAAAAAACCATGAAAAAGAAAGGAAAAATATAAAAGAGGTTTTTTTAAAAAGTGAACATAGGATTTATTCAGACTGTAGTTTTTTCCTCTGGATGTGGATAGTGTTGTCTGTAACACATCTGTCAGGATTGTTCTTGCTCTCTGAACTGCTGAGAGGAGCTGTAATCATCATATTTGGATCATCTCACAATGTTGTTGTTAATGTGTACAATGTTCTCTTGGTTCTGCTCACTTCATTCAACATCAGCTCATGTAATTCTTTCCATGCTTCTCTAAAGTCTGACCATACATGATTTCTTGTAGCACAATTTGTTCAGCCATTCCTCAATTGATGGGCATCCCCTCAATTTCCAACTTTTTGCCACTACGAAAAAGCTGCTACAAATATTTTTGAACATGTGAGACTTTTCCCATTTTTTATGAATTCTTTGAGATATAGACCAAGTATTGCTGGATCAAAGGGTATGATCAGTTTCATTGCTCTTTGGGCATAGTTCCAGATTGATCTACTTTTTTAACTAGGACAAGATGACAGCTATGAAACTTGGAGAGGGTGATGGCTGTAGATGCAACTGATTAGTAGAAAGTAAGAATTCCAGATCCTTAGAATCTGTAAGCTGGGAAGGACCTCAGAAGTTATGCAGTTGAGGGGCAATTACACTCTTGATAGCACACCTGACAACAGGGCACCCAACTGTGGAGGCCTCTAATGAGGGAAGCTCTTCCTCTCTACCTAGCCTATACCTCTTTCAAAGAGTTCTAATCCCTAGCAAGTATTTCCTGACGTGGAACCAGAATACCTCCCACTTGCTGGTTCTAGTTCAGCTTTCTGGTCTTAATCAGAACATAGCTCATCCTTCTTCCCTGTGACAACCCTTCAAATTCTTGAAATGACCTCATCTTTCCCCCTATGACTTTTCTCTTCTCCAGCCTAAACATCCCCAGTTCCCCCAACTGAATTTCATGTAGTTTAGTTTTCACTCCTTGAAACATCCGGGCCATCCTTCATCGGTATATGCTACCCCACTTGTCCATGCCCTCCTAAGATGCTCTGGACCAATTGGAACCCAGTATGTTAGGTAAACTCAAATTTCCTGACTTTGGGTCCAAAACTCAATCCACTGCACCACAACATTGACAACTTTTGTCATTTGGAAGTCTTGAAGAGTTACTTGGGTGAAATTCAGTGATTTACCCAAGGTCTCCCAGTCTCTGTTAGAGGCAAGATTTGAATACAAGCCCTCCAACCCTAGAGCCAAGGCTCTTTCTGTACTGTATTTCAGTCGAGGAAAAACCAAGGAAGACTTCTTGGAAGAGATGTCATTTGCTTAGGCCTTTTTCAGCAGGCAAAGGTGGACAGATGACATTCCAGGCCGAGAAAGCAGTATGAAAAAAGTCAGAGGGTTCAGAGGGCCTAGGGTATATTCAGGGGTTCAGAAAAGGTCAACTTTGTAGTGTAGTGTAGGGAGATAATCCTGGACAGGTCCTTCTTGTTTTAACCTTTGTTCCATTTAATTATTGCCCTACACACACACACACACACACACACACACATACACATAGACATACACATAAATACTGAAAGCTCAATTGTAGCTATAGACATTCCATGAATACTCATATCAGCATAGGAATTTTTGGAAGTGGTCTAGTTCTGCCATCTACTGGCTTCCTGAGGAACTTCATGGGTTGTTAGTGATAGTTGAAGAGGTGTAGATCCTTGAGGATTGTGGAAATTTGCTGTCTATGTGTTCCTCAGGATGCCAGGTCCTCCCTGGCAGGAACAAGGGTTAAGCATAGAAAAAAACGAATTCTAACAATTGGGATTGGGAACTATGTGACAACCAGAGAATGACAGGAAAAACAAAACCAAAACCAACCAAAGACAGATGAAACCCATGTAATTGAGATGCATAGCCATGAAAAATTGCCACTTGGCCATGTTTGAAAATGAGTACCACATTCTGTACCTTGAGTTTTACCACCTAATGTCATCATGAGCTTTCAAAGGTCACTAAGAGTGACTTGGTTATCCCATCTATCTTTTTTGCAGTAGGTTGGTGGATTCACTGTGCATTCATGTCCAGTTCTTGACACCCCTCCATTTCTCTTCCTTATTGGAATTGTTTTTTTCATATGCATTCAGAATTGAATTCCCAAGATCTTCCCATTTTTTCTGGGCTGATGTCCCCTCTAGGTTTTATTCCATGAGATATCATTTGCCCTTTCTCTTTTTCCCATTTCTCATTTTTCCATGTCATAATATTTTATTCTATCCATTCATTTCCTAGTTCATGAGAAGACACTTTGCATGGGATTTTGTTTTTTTCTGGCTCATATCTCTTTTTTTTAGGTTTTTGCAAGGCAAATGGGGTTAAGTGGCTTGCTCAAGGCCACACAGCTAGGTAATAATTAAGTGTCTGAGACCGGATTTGAACCCAGGTACTCCTGACTCCAAGGCCGGTGCTTTATCCACTATGCCACCTAGCCGCCCCTCATATCTCTTTTTTTTAAAGATTTTATTTATTTTGAATTTTACAATTTCCTCTAATCTTGCTCCCCTCCCCCACCCCCACAGAAGGCAGTCTGTTAGTCTTTACATTGTTTCCATGGTATATACTGATCCCAGTTGAATGTGATGAGAGAGAACTCATATCCTTAAGGAAGTATAAGATATAGCAAAATTATATAATAAGATAGCATTTTTTTTTTAAATTAAAGGTAATAGTCTTTGATCTTTGTTCAAACTCCACAATTCCTTCTCTGGATACAGATGGTATTCTTCATCACAGATGCCCCCAAAATTGTACCCTATTGTTACACTGATGGAATGAGCAAATCCATTAAGGTTGACCTTCACCCCCATGTTGCTGTTAGAGTGTACAGTGGTCTTCTGGTTCTGCTCATCTGTCTCATACCTCTTGAGATAATCTGTGCAGGTTATAGAATTTGGGGGTCAAAGGGCACAAACAGTTTAGTCACTTTCCTCCCCAAGATTTTAAATGGCTTTCCTAAGACTTGTTAGCATTCACAGCACTATGACTGACCTTTCTTTCCACAACCTCTCCAACATTGACTCTTCCTATCTTTTATCCTCTTTGCTAATCTGATGGATTTGAAGTGAAACCTCAGAATTGTTTTAATTTGCATTATACCTGATCATGAGTAATTTTGAACAGATTTTCATATATTCATAAAAAATGTACAGTTCTTTTTTAAAAAGCTTTTTATTAGTCTTGTGTGGTACTACTACTACCAGATTGACTGAGGTTGGCAAGTCTCTTGAGCTGGGACTTTCAGAGCTGCTATCAGCTAGGCTGATTGAGTGGGCTACACTTGAGTTTGATGGTAATCTGGTAAAGCCCACTGGAGTGGGGAGACCATATTGCCTAAGAAGGGGGAAAAATATTCCAGCTTAGAAATGAGCTCAAGGCTCCTGTTACCATTAGTAGTGGATTCTGACCCATGAGTGTCCCCTTCACTTCTTATTTGGGCAAAGTGGATAGACCCAGTCTCAAAAACCAAAGAATAATTTATGTTCATATCCTTTGACCACTTTTATTTCTGACCTATCTTGCTTGGGTTTACACATTTTACACATTTTTGTCAATTCCTCATATAGCCAAAATGTCAGACTTTTAATCAGAGACAACTGAAAGATTCTGCCCCCTCCCCCACTTGTTTCTCTTTTACTTGTACTGAAACTGTGCAAGATCTAAAAAATTTGATGTAATTGACATTGTCTTGTGTATTTTATGATCACCTCTATCCTTAGTTCAAAATCCCCTACCACTGCCCAACCACAGTTGTGAAAGGCATTTACTTCAGTTCTCCATTTTTTTTATGTTGTGACTTTTTATAAAGTCAAGAGCCCATTTGGAACTTACTATAGTAATGACTGATATTTCTCTAGTGCTTGGAGGATTACAGCATATACTCTACATCCATTAGCCTGTCTGAGCCTCATAACAATCTTGGAAGAAAGATGCGGTCATTTTTAGTATTATTTTATTGATTAGGAAATAGAAGTGTTATGGTAGTTCAGTGACTTGCCCATGGTCACACAACAAGGACTTATCTAAGGCAAGATTTGAACCCAAATCTTTCTTATTCCAAGTCTAGCTTGAACCTCTCTTCTACATCATGCCAACTTTACCATATTCTTCCTTTACCTTTTTCCCCCTTTTTAAATCTATGCTGTTCCTTTTGAGATTTTAAAATTAATTTGTTTTGGGGCAGCTAGGTGGCGCAGTGGATAAAGCACCGGCCCTGGAGTCAGGAGTATCTGGGTTCAAATCAGGTCTCAGACACTTAATAATTACCTAGCTGTGTGGCCTTGGGCAAGCTACTTAACCCCATTTGCCTTGCAAAATACTTAAAAAAATTAAATTAAATTAATTCGTTTTAATGTAAAGACTGGCAAATTGCCTTCTGTGGAGAGTGGGGGGAGGGAAGTAAGATTAGGGGGAAAATTGTAAAACTCAAAATAAATGAAATCTTTAAAAAAAATTTTAAAAAGGTTGATATGCAAAAAAAAGAATTAGCTTTCATCAGAAAAAACTTTGACTTCTAACTCTCCTCCCCACACACACACACACACACACAGATACACATATTAAGAACAAAAGAAAAATAAATACCATACAAACATGTAGAGTGAATCAAAACAAATTTCCTTACTGGTCATTTAAAAAAATGTCTCAATCTGCACTCTTGAGTTTTATCTGCTCTTGATCAGGAGATAAGCAGCACATTTCCTTATGAATCCTCTGGTAGATCATTATGCTGATCAGAGTTGCTAAGATTTTTGAAATTGTTTTTCTTTAGCATATTGTTGTCACTGTATAAATTGTTCTGATTTTGGTCATTTCACTTTGCATCAGTTCCTATAAGTCTTCCCAGATACTCTGAGATCATCCTCATGCATGTAAAATGCTTTGCAAACCCATACAGGTAATCCCCAAATTCTTACCTGTTTTTAGTTAATAGTCTGTAAAATGGGGATAATAATCATCCAATGGACTCCCTAGCATTGTGTGAGGATTTGATGAGATCATGTACGTAAAATGCTTTGCAAACCCTTACAGGATGTCCCAAAAGTCTTAGCTCTTTTTAGTTATTAACACTTTTGACTGCACTGACTTATGGAACATCCTATAGAAATAGGAGATGCTATTTTTGAATTCTTTTTTAGATGAGGAAACCAAGGCCCTGCTAGGCTATGACTGGCATAGGATTGCACAAATACTGAGTCTTGGGGCTGATATTTGAACCCAGATATCCTGATTGCCAGCCAAGTTCCCTGCCCATTCAGCTTGGTTGGTATCTGGTGATCATGAAGGTTGTTGTGATGCCTCTTCACAGTGAGAGTTCACTGCTTGTTGCTGACTGCAAAATGAGCCTTGGGGTTGGGATTCCAGAGTGAGACAAGTTATATACTTCCCTTCACTTCCGAAGTTTATAATTTCATTAGGCTCTCAGGCACTAATGCAAAGAAGAGCCAGATGTGTCTTTCAGTGGTGTGACTAGGAGTTCATTAAGGAAGTTTATCACATCAAGTGGCCATAATGGATATTGCAGCCAAAGCCATTCTCCAGCAAATGGAGTTGGAGGATGTCAGTGCTAGAAGGGCCCTTAGGACATAGAATATCAAAAATCTGAATTAAAGTATGATCTTACTGAGCTGCCTGGTTCAACCCATTCAGTATCCTCCCCTCCCTGCCCCTCCTTCCCAGTGCCAGTGCCTGCCTGGTCTCTACTGAAGTCCCCTGGGGAGCGAGAGCCCATCACTAAACAAGGGTGTCTCCCTCCCCCACTTCACCTGGAATTTAAGCCAGTATCTGCCTTTGTGCTATCTGCACTAAGTGTTCCAAGCTCATAGGTCTGAAGTTAGAAGGGACCTCAGTGGCCATCTGCTCCCCTCCCTCTACCCCGCCTTCATTTTTACAAAGGAGGAAACTGGGAGGGAAAGTTATTTGCCCAGGCTCACACAGATGGTGTGTGTCTGGGAAAGGATTCGAACATTGGTCCTCTGCCTTTTGAATCAGAACTCTGTGGCAGTTAAAAGGATTCAAGAGACATAATTTCAGGGTAATTTAATCACTT
Source organism: Macrotis lagotis (assembly GCF_037893015.1). Classification (NCBI taxonomy): domain Eukaryota; kingdom Metazoa; phylum Chordata; class Mammalia; order Peramelemorphia; family Peramelidae; genus Macrotis; species Macrotis lagotis. Next base: position 78,935,229 of record NC_133666.1, read on the forward strand.
TATTAATAATGCCAACATTTTAATAAAAGGATGATCATTTGATTGTCTTTCTTTTAGACCAAAGACAGCTGGCTCACAGGTTTCACACTCTCCAAAGAGTAAATGTTCCCCAGGGTAGCAATCCACCTTGATTGGTTAACAAATTTTTCCCCTTATTTATTTATTTTTCTAATTATATGTAAAGATAATTTTCAACATTCACTTTTGTAAAATTTTCTCCCTCCTCCCCTTCCCTCACCCCCACCCCAGTATAGCAATTAATCTGACATGGGTTATGCATGTACATTCATGTTACACATATTTCCATATTAGTCATGCTTAACAATTAATGAGAGAATGAATATTAGAATGAGTGACTGGACCTGAACTTTGATTAAGTCATCTACTACTTAAGTTAGCACCAGCCTTGGGCAATCTATTCAAAGAATTTATCCCCACCCAAACCTGAGTAGAACACAATACCTACCCCACCTGTGTGAGGTCTGAACAAGAAAATTAGTACAAGCTCATCATCAGCAAAGTCCTTCTAGGCTAGAGGCTGAACTTTTAGAATTAGAACTTTAGAAAAAAGGGGGAAGTCAGGATCTCTCCAAATCATTGGATATTAATATTCATTTCTTGGAGTCAGAGGTGAGGAACCTTTTTAATGCCAAGAACCATTTGGATATTTATAACATCATTTTCAGGCCATACAAAATTATCAACTTAAAAATTAGCCTACTATATTTGGTTCAACATTTAATTAATTCACCCCTATAAACTAGATTTATTGAATTTTGAGTCCCACCTATGATTGTCTTGTCAGCACAAACCAAATGATTTTGGGGACTTTATATAACCTGTGGGTCAGACATTCCTCTTCCTGCTCTAAGGGCTTTCCACTGTAGTAGTTTGGGTTCCGAAATGAAAACTACTGCTGCCAGTCGGTTCTTAATCAGAACCCCTAGAGGAGATGAAAAAATGTACTTCCTTCCCTTCTTTTCAGAGGTGAAGGCCTATGGGTATGGAGTTTGCAGTCACATATTTGGTATGTGATTTTGCTTTGCTAAACCTGAATTCATTTTTCTCTGGGGAAGGGAGGGATAGATTCAGAAATGAACGTGCTGATTATACGTGAATAACCTATGTCAGATTACTCATTGTCATAGGGAGGGAAGAGGGAAGATAGAGAAGGAGAAAATTATAGATGTCAAAAGCTTACAAAAAAATGAATGTTGAAAACTATCTTCACTTTGTAATTGAAAAAATAAGATAACATTTTAAAAAGAGAAGAAAAAAGAGATGAATGTAATATAAAAACAAAACTTCTCAGTTAAAATTAGATTAAAATTAACTAGAGGACTTACCATGGCACTAGGATTATGGAAAGAGTTGGAAGTGAAGTGAAAAATCCAGTAGTCCCTATCTCGGTTCTTTGGACAAATCACTTGACATCTCTGGACCCCACTTCCCCAGCTGCAGTACAAACTAGTTCCAAGGATTGTTAGGAAGAAGTTCTTTACTAAACCTTGTATCCCAAAAGTCCTGAGATTTGTTGTTGTTTTTGGCTTCCTAACCCTGGCAGTTAATCAAGAAGCATTCTGACATGGTGGGTAGAGATTCTGCCCCAAAGACAGGAAGCCCTGGCCCCACAAGGTAAGGAGATAGAAAGAGATCGGTGGAAGGCCTCAGAGGCCACAAAGTCCTTACTGGATGTTGTAGGAGAGTTAATGTTTGTTTGAGTTGGGGGTTGGGGCTTGGGGGGCAATGGGGTAACTTACCCAAGGTCACAAAGCTAGTAAGAAGTATCTGAGGTTATATTTGAACTCAAGTCCTCCTGACTCCAGGGCTGGTGCTTGCCACCCAACTGCCCAGAGAGTTAATAATATATGAATCTGTTAATGATCTACCTCTACTTGGCCAGGTACTCTCTATATCAAAAAGTTTAACAGAAAGCCAAATAATTAGAGTTGAATCCTAGCTCTCTGACTTATGGACTGCATTTAGTCATTCCCCCACATTGGGCCTTAAGGGCCTCCTTTGTAAAAGGAGAACCATAACTCAGGTCTTTGGTGAAAAGTGAAAGAGATGTGGGATCCCACAGAATTTTGAGAAAGAGTAATACTGATTGGGCCTGTGACTGCTTTGATGGAAGGCCCTCCCAGTGAGGAAATGCCCTTCTCTGATGTACATAACTCCCTCTCTGCAACTTAATCTGAGTTACCTAAAGCATTGAGAGGTAGGTGACTTGTCCTGGTCACACAGCTAGTATATATATCAGTGGTGGGATTTGAGCTTGGTGGGAATTGACCAGGTGGTCAACTCTTTCTATTCTGCCGTCCTGCCTCTCATATTTCTATAAAACTAGATCAGTTTTAGTTATCTCTTCCACATCACATATCTCCTCATTACAATTTCTATATATCAAGGGTCAGCATCAGAAATTATATTGGAATTTAAAGGGGTAGTTTTGTAAAAATTGCAGATGGCACAAGAAAAAGTTTAGAAACTCAGAAATGCATAAAATATACATAGGGTATTAGATAATAGCAACATTTATCTATTAATACTATAATAATTCAGACTTCTCTGGTACAAAAGGAGGGCAAAAACTTGTACATGGATTTTCCAGATCTTGGGGGTGCTGTACCTCTAACCCCTGTGATGTGAAAGTGATAACTATGTATGGAAAGGAGTAATAAAGACCAAGAGCAAGGAGAGACCACTGGGGACAGCCACCAGAAAGCTAAGGGACCAAAGGAGACAGCTTGTCAAAAATGACTGGAGCTTCACTCCAAGCTCTTTGGTTCAAAATTCTGGGTTCCCTCCATTCTCCCAGGTTGTATCCATATCCTCTTACCTTTGCCCCTCCCTCCATGATCTGCCTACCTCCACTCCCATGCCCCCTACCCATTCTTCACACTTACCCAACCCAATGGCAAACAGGTCAGTAACTGGCATGTCCTTGTTTTTCAGCCATCTTGCCATCCTCTTCACCTATCACCATCACCACCACCCTTCAAGGTTTTGGACCGATGCCATTCATTACCACTTTCTCAGAGCATACCCATGGGCTTGGAGCAGGTTGGCTGGAGGAGACGCTTGCATCTCAACCCAGGTAGGTTCTCTCATATCTTGGTTCTCTGAACACTGTGCTGGGTGAGCCAAGATGTGACTTGAGATCTAAGAGGTGGGACCCTTCCCTCCCCCAATTATAACTAATAGAAATAGCAGCACCTACTATGTACCATGGATCATTCACTAAGTGTTTTTACCAATATTTGATTGTCACAACAACTCTTCAAGGTATATGCTGTTATTATCCCCATTGTACAGATGAAAAAACTGAGGTAAACAGAGATCAAATGACTTGCTCAAGGTCATGTAACTAGTAAGTATCTGAGGCTAGATTTGAACTCAGGTCTTCCCAATTCCTGGGTAGCAAGATAAATAGAACAACAGTCCTGGAGTCAATTCTGGGCAAATCACTTCATCCTGTTTGCCTCAGTTTCTTCATCTGTAAAGTGAGCTAGAGAAGGAAACAGCAAACCACTCTAGTAGCTTTGCCATGAAAACCTCAATTGGGGTCCCAAAGAGTTGGCCCCACTCACTGTACAACTTCCTGACCCAGGCTCTCTTCACTGCCCCTCCTAATTGCCTGAGGTAAATTCATCTCTCCACCCTTCAAAGTTCTTGAGGCATGCTTCTAAATCTCAGTTTTCCTATCTGTGACATAAAGGTCTTGGACCAGATGATTTTTCATTGTTCTTCCAACTCCAAGTTTCTTTTGTTCTAAGGTTCATTCTACCGTGGACATCCAGAGAGTCTAAGCTCTTAGCTCTCAAGCTGGAGGGGACTTTGAGGTCATCTAGACCAACTCCCTCATTATACAGTAAAGGAAACTGAGGCCTGTAGTAGGGGAGTGGAAGTGAGTTGGCAAATCTGGGAAGTAATAGGTAGGATTTGATCCCAGATCACAGGACTATAGAGACCACTGAGTCCCAAGCACACCCCTTTCTTGGAAGGACTTTCTCAAATGCCTCTGATGAAATGCACTGATCACCTGTCCATGGGTGGGAGCCTAATGCAAAAAATCCCCAACCTTCTCTGAGAAGGGCTAAAGTGGACATTTTGGGTTAGCTTTTGAGGTAAGGGCCTGGATGTGTGGGAAATGATGACTCACCAGAAGAGAGGAAGTTTGAGCAGTTGGTAGAGATCAAGCAGAGGGAGAGTGATTGGAGAGAGGGCAGTCTTAGAGGCAAGAGGACCTAAGTTCAAGTCTCACTAATGCCATATCTTTGCTGTGTGATCCTGGGCAAAGACTCAATATCGAGATCTGGTGTTTATGGGCCTTGGTGGAGGGAGCTTCTTTTCTGAGAGTTCCTTATATCAATGAGATCACATGTCTGACCAGGTTAAAAAATAGAGAGAAAACATAGAATTCATATATTTTGATATAAGGTGGACAAAGAGTTTTTTGCACTATGACCTTGTAACCTAAGCTCTACTGTGATCCACTTCCATTTTAGAGGAGGACAAATGGAAATTCCAGGGAGCCATTAGAGTGTAGAGTGTAAGGACAATCTTTTGTCTTTCATTGTCTAACCAGCCTTTCTTGGCACCTGGCAGGCACTTAATGGTTTTTGACTGAGTAAGAGGAGGGAAGAGATTTTGTTAAGATCACACAGTGCTTTTAAAGTGAGAGATTTGAAATCAGCCTCATTCTAAGTCTAGTGCATTTTTTGATGATATTACCATATGCAGAGCATTCTGAGGAGGTCATCCAGCATGATGAAGTATCAGCCAAAGGAACTTGGGCAGGTTTCACCCACAGAAGGGAAGACTCAGGGCAGTGGACATGAGTGCTTTTTTCCAAACATCTAATGGGACACAGTGTAGAGGAGGAGCATGGGCCTGGTTCTGCTTGGTCCAGAGAAAAGAACTAGGAGAAATGAGGAAGAGCTAGAAGAGCAGCCAACGTAGGCTTGAGGTCAGGATGAACTCTCTTAGAGTTAGAGCTAGCCCCAAATGGGATGGATAGTTCTCCTTCTCTTGGAGGTAAGCTGAGACTAGAGGGTACCTGACAGGGTATCCTTGTGATGCTGGAATTCAGAGATTTTGTGACTTGTCCAAGATTATCATACAGGGGAATGAGGCCCTGGACTTAAAATCCTATCTTAGTCACTTACTAACTGGACAAACTGTACTTCAGTTTCCTCTTCTGTGAAATGAGGTATCAAGTTAGATAATATCTGAGGTTCCTTCCCACCCTAGATCTATGATCTCATATGTGATCTGACACTGCCTCTCTCAGCCTCAGTTTCCTTCTCTATAAAAGAGTGGGGGGGGCGGAATAGACTAAATGGCCTCTGAGATTCTTAACAACCTTAACATCTTTTGATTTGGTGACTAACCAAGGTGATGAACTCAGGGAGCAAAGGCCCACTCCTAGAAAGTTGACTATCAACTTATGAATTTGTTTTTGGCCACAACATTTGAAACCCTTTGTGAAGACAGAGAAAGCCTATAGCATCCAGGATGAGTTGGGGAATGCTCACATAGAAATCACAAGGTCTTCAAATATGGAGTTAAGCTGTTAGACAAACTAACATGTGTCCTGAATGGAGACTGGTCCTCAGAGGGGTCCCCAGGGTGATCTAAAGAGGTTATAGCTATCAGGGCAGACTTCCTGAAGGAGATGGGACTTGAACAGAGCTTTAAAAAGATGGGTTGGTTTTGGAAAAGTGAAGGGCAGCCCCAGCAGAACTCAGCTGGGGGAGCCAGTAGGATGGACTTCAGGTTACTCTTTCTAAGTAGTCGGGGAGGGATATTGCTTAGCCTCTGGCTTCTTACCCAGTGGTAGAGGAAGATGGGAGGGGAAGCAGAGTCAAGATGGCAGACTAAAGAAAAATGGGAGGCTCAGGAACAAGTGCCTGGAACATGCCATCTAAAGAATTAAGGAGGGGCAGCTAGGTGGCGTAGTGGATAAAGCACCGGCCTTGGAGTCAGGAGTACCTGGGTTCAAATCCGGTCTCAGACACTTAATAATTACCTAGCTGTGTGGCCTTGGGCAAGCCACTTAACCCCATTTGCCTTGCAAAAACCTAAAAAAAAAAAAAAAGAATTGAGGAAGAGATGGAAGAGAGTGATGGGAAGAGTGAAGCCCAGAGAGAATGGGAGAGAGCTAGGAGGGACCCCAGGACATGTCAGTTCAGTGGCTGTGTGCTCAAAAGATTTGACTCTAGTCCTGCCACTACTGCTGCTTCCTATGTGACCCTGGGCAAACCCCTTGCCTTTAATCTACCTCCATTTCTTCTACAGAGTGAGTGAATTAACCTAAAAGATCTCTAAGAACCCTCCTAGTTCTGACATTCTGTAGAATTCCATCCTTTTTTTCTTTTTTTTTTTTTTTTTTAGGTTTTTGCAAGGCAAATGGGGTTAAGTGGCTTGCCCAAGGCCACACAGCTAGGTAATTATTAAGTGTCTGAGACCGGATTTGAACCCAGGTACTCCTGACTCCAAGGCCGGTGCTTTATCCACTACGCCACCTAGCTGCCCCTAGAATTCCATCCTAATGCTAATATTCTTTGGCTAAGTCCATTCCTTCCCCCAAAGTAGACAGGCATGTTCTCTAAAAGCCTCCACTGGCCCCAAGAGAGAACCAGAAACTGTTCCTAGCATTTGACCAGTCACTACTATGCTGGTACCCAGTTGAAGCTGGTAGGAGCCCCATTGGAGGGTCCAGTAGGGATGGGGTAAATCTCCAGTCAAAAAGGGGTGGGGTGAAGGATGTTACTTATAGGTCTGGGGTGAGATATGTGTTCTTGAGAGCTGGCAGGCCCCACCACCATCACCATCACCTTAACAGCTTGCTCTCACCTTAGGGATATAAGTGGCTCCCACGTAGCAGCTTCCCTTCTCGAGGTCCCAGCCAGACACCCTTGACTAAAAATAATTCTGGGGAAGTGGCTGACATCAGGACCCTATTTAGGAAACCAGTTTCTATCAGCTCCTCCTTCCCCAGGAGGGAGATAAGTGCCCACACCTGACCAGTGTTCAAGATTGTACTATTATTGAGGTGATTATTGCATATCATTATTATTATTATCTATCATTCTATCATTGATAATTATTGTGGTGTTACATTAATCCTATTGATGATCTTTATGACACAATAATAGTATCACTTGGTGTTTCTATAGCCCTGTAAGGCCAACAATATTCTTTTCACACACCAAACTCAGGAGATAAATATTGTAAGACTTCTTTTCTTCATTTGGAAGATGTATCACAGACCTTGAGAACTGGAAGAGACCTCAGGGGCCATATCTAGTCCAAGCCTTTGCCAGAAGGAATGTCCCCTATTACATCCCTGACAAATGGTTGCTTTGCCTCTGCCTGAAGTCCTGACAGCTCCTTTAACTTGGGTCCCAATGCTCATCCCCAGGAAGGTTTGCTGCCCATTGAGCAAGAATTTGCTTCCCTGTCATTTCCACCCACTGTTCCTAGTTCTGCCCCAGAGGGGCAAGCAGAGCACAACTAATCCCTCATCCACTTGACAGACCTTCCAGTGCTTCCAAATACTGCCTTCAACTCTTAGCTTGCTTTCTAATCCCCTCCATCCTGGCCATTCCACTGGATGTGCTCTGGCATCCACAAGAGAGCCCAACACTCTGAGTTCTGAACAATGAGCCCAAGAGCTGAGACTGTTTCATTCTGTCATATTCCTTAGAGGCAAGCTCTGACTTTCCCACATTACACTGCTGATTCCTGTGGAGCTTGCAATCCACTAAGAACCCCAATTGTTTTCAGACCAAACAGCACCTAATTATGTCTTTCTTTCTGTTGTCTCTGAAGTCACTTTCTAAAACCCAAGTGAAGGACTTTGCCTTAACCTACACTGTTTCATTTAATTTCATTCAGCCCAGTTCTCTGGCCTGTCAAGATCTCTTTGGACCCTGACCCTTTCATCCCTCTATCTGTCCCTCCCATTTACCAGCTACAATTTTGACAAGGCTACCAGCTTATCATGCCCTTATCTACATTCCACTGGACACCTCCTTCCCTGCTGATATTGGACTTTGAATGACTACTCTTTGAGACTGCCCAATCCTGCGGCTCAGACTGCATCTCAGTGGACCATTTGAGTATCCCACCCCCCACCCCCACTCCATCTTTTTCACCAGAATAGTGCAAGACATTTTACCAAAGGCTTGGTGAAAGTCTGGGTAAATTATAATCACCACTTTCCTCTGATCTGCTGGTTCAGTTGATCTGTGAACAGGAATACTCTCAAACATCTCTGAGGCTTTCTGGCCTCCATTTGATTGCCAGGTCAGGTCCTGAACTTGGAGTCAGGAAGTTGTGGGTTCAGATTCTACTTTGGATATTTACTACAAACCTAAGCAAGCCACTTCCCCCTCCCTGGCCTCAGTTTCCTCCTCTGTAGAATGAAAAGGTTGGACTAGATGGTTTCTAGGTTTCCCTTCTAGCCCCAAATCTAGGATTCTATGACCTTCTCACCTACAGTTAAAGGGATAACTAAGAATTTCTTCACCTGACTCTCTGAGCCTTCTCCTCTTGCCCCCAGAGAGATGAGGAGGTAGCATCAGAGGATGATGTTGGATGGGGAGGCAGTTTGGGGACCTAGAACTTCTACAGTCAGACAGGAGCCAAACTGCTTGGGGAAAAGGGAAAGGCTTCTGTGAGACTTTACTTCTCCTAAGCAGTGAGAGTCCAAGAGGGAGTCACAGGAATCCTGACCAAAGGGACGGAGCTTCTTCCAGGAAAGAGATTTGATTCCCTCTACAAGGAATTTTGCTTGAATAGGCAGGAAAATTACTTAGATTCCCCCCTTTTTTCATCTCTCCACAACTCTGAAGCTAAGGCTGGTCTAGAGTATGAGGGCAGATGAGATGCCAGCCTGGGGCAACTTGGACCAAGAGGCAAGAGATGCAGGGAACCAAGGAGGCACCTCCCCTGGGGGTCATCTGTGATGATCTCAACTCCCACTCCACCTCCCAGCCTATGAATATCTTCATGTACAAAGAATGGCATGCTCCATCCTGGGTCTTTTGGAATCATTCTTCCTAATGGTGTTTTTTCCTGAGGGTGGTGACGTGGGCAGCAAAACCCATACTCAGCCAAGAGTGTACTCAAGGATTGGGGGGGGGGGCAAGGAAGATGACAAATCAGCCCCAGAGACACGAGCCCAGGAGACTTGGCTGGCAATCTTGCTCAGGCGGGCGGGTGTTGGAAGATGACTGAGACTGTTCCTCTCCCTCCAGGATGTCTCATGTCCCAGAAATTGGGGCCCCAAGAAAGTAGAGAGGAAGGTGGAGATGATAGATGATGAGAATGCTAAAGAGGTAGTGTGGTGCAACAGCTAGTGAAGCAGTCTTTGTCCCAGAAGGGCCTGGCTACCAGTCCTGCCTGCAACACTAGCTGGGTGGGTGACCCTGACCAGGCATAGCTCTAATCCTTTCAGGGGCCCAGGCAAGTGGAGAAAGGACCAATCTATATTGGTGCAAAGAATGTCCTCATATGGGAGTTCCCTACATCAATGAAATCACAGGTCTGGCTGTAAAATTAACAATCATGGTATCTAGTATTTAAATTGAACTTTTCTGTTTACAAATACAAAAGTATATTTACAAATGTGATTTCATGTAATTCTCACAAACAACCCTGGAAGGTCAGTGCTGTTACATTCTTCATTTTACAGATGAGGAAACTGAGACAGGCATTATAATGACTTGTCCAGAGTCACATAGTTAAAAAGTGTCAAGAGGCAGGATTTGAACCCAGGTCTTCCTGACTCTAGGACTAGTACTCCTTGCATGGGTACCCCCAAGTGGCCTCATACTTTCAAATGGTAAAAGTAAAACTCAGAGAGAAGTGACTTACCTGTAGTCACACACGTCATGAATGTTGATGTCTCCACTGCCATTGTGGCAGTGCCCGGGAAAGGGTTGGAGGAGAAATTAGAGATCAGTGGATCCCACTCCTCAGTTTTACAGGTAAAGAAACTGAATCACCAAGGGCTTAAATAACTTGTTTAGTAGCACTATTATTGTGTCATAAATGGCATACCTCCTCTATCATCTTAGGCAAAATTTGAATTCAGCTCTGACATTCTTTGTCCTAATGCACCTTCCAGCCCTGACATTCCTGATCCTAAGGCCCATCCTAGTTCTGACATCCCTTGTTCTAAGAAGACCTCTTCCAGCTCAGACATACCCTGTTCAAGAGTCCTCCCAGCTCTTCCTCACCCTGCCCATTAGAATCTCCAGTTTTCTTCAAAGATCTGCTTCAGCCCCTTCCTACAGGACAGCACCCCACTCACACCCCCAGCCAAGGCCTAAGGCCTAAGGTCTTCCTCACCAAATTACTTTGCATTGATGTTGTAAATACTTAGTTATGAATTTCTTTCTCAACAGAATGTAAGCTCCCTGAGGGTGGAAATTTCCTTTGTTTTTTACTTTTTTTGTAAGTAACAGAAAATTGAGTAAATGCTAGTAAGTTGATTGTTTTGAGATCCCAGGAGCATGACACTGGCCTTCTTTTCCATCCTGACTGGCATAGCTAGCATCTGAGGCCTCTTCCCATCCTAGTTCTGTGATCCATGGAGTTCCCTGAGCCTCACTTAGACTAGTTGAACAAGATGTCCTCAAGGAGCCTTCCAACATGATTTCTGTGCTTTGTCTCCACAGCAAGCACAGTCCTAAACTCTAAGACCTTGGAAGTTCAGCGAGAGAGCCGAAAGAAGAGACGGCATTGGAAACCCCTCAAACCAGGAGCTGAGCAAGTCCTCATTAACAAAGTAAGGACTCCCTTCTGATTTTTCTGGGGGCCCTAGCAGCTTGGCAGTCCGGCAGCCTGGCAGGTTTTGTAATCTAAAGACTTTCCTCTTGCTGTTCACATTTGAAGTGGCAGTCCTTCTGGGTGACTTTTTAAAAATGGATTTCTGAGTTATTATATGGAGACACCAAAGTTGGGAACATTAACCTTATAGTTTTGGTTTTTTTTTTCTCTGAGATTAATTTCTCTGAGAGATAAACCAAAGGCCTTTTTTGGGTTCCACACCACCCACTGGTGCCCTTGACTTTGGCTGCTTTCCCCAAGCAGATGGGGAAACTGTGAGATTTCAAACCCAGGCTACTTTGGCTGGTTTTTATTACATCCTGTGGGCTCCTGGCTGTCTTCAGAGCTTTTGGGTGACATGTTTACGGGCCTACCTCTTAGGGGAAGTTGTTTCACAAATACCAAGACAGGTCGGGGGTTCTGAGGATGAATGTACCTACAAATCTGTGTGTGTGTGTGTGTGTGTGTGTGTCTCCATGTATAGCTGTCTTTTTATGGCTGTCCATAAATGCAGATATACATGCCTGCCTATAGGCTCCTGAATGTTCATGTGTCTTTATGCACATGTGTCTCTGGGTCTGCTGTCTGGGACAGCATGGGAGAAGCTCCTCAACAAAGTGAAAGAACTTTCCCTGGAGGCAGAGGATCTGCATTTGAATCTTACTGCTCTCACTCCCTACCATGAGTGTGAATTAATTCATCTTAGGACTCTTCATCTGTACAATGGTGAAGTTTGGAATTAGCTGGTCTATGAAGGCCCACCCTTCTAATCCTATATGTAGGAGCCTCTGTGTATACTTATGTTTTCTGTGTATATGTGCTTATGTACATTTAGACCTGTGCTACTTGCAGTGTATACATGTATTGAAAAATAGAGGTATCAAATCCTTAGAAATATAACTGACTACGAGTCTGTGAGTCCTTAGAGGCAGACATGATGCCCTAGGGCCAGGACCTTGGCCACCTGGCTGCCTGCTCTGTATTCTCAGCCCCCTGCCAGCTCTGATACTCTGTGATTCTGGTCTTAGGCTAGACGTGGGAGAGAAGCTGGATGACTTTGGGCCTGCCCTGGCTGCCTCACCTGGCATAGTCTCTGTTGGACCCCTGCCCACAGGAGGCATGCTCAGACCACTGTTCCTTTTGAGCCCAAGGACCCGGATGTCTTCTCTGTCTCCCAAATTCTTTTTTCAATCTCTTTGTGTCCACCTTCCTTGATCACAGAATGTCATGAAATTGCTATACGTACCTGAAAACAGCAATAAGTCATAGGAGATTTGAAGTCATCTTAGGGAGATTTGTTGTGTCTTAAGGCACACCATCTTAGGAAGACATAGGAGTGACTTAGTGACCCAACAAGGGGTCAAATCTGAAAGAACCCTGGGGATTGAAAATGTTGGCAGTTTTCTTAGAATCCATGAGATTAGGGGCGGCTAGGTGGCACAGTGGATAAAGCACTGGCCTTGGAGTCAGGAATACCTGGGTTCAAATCCGGTCTCAGACACTTAATAATTACCTAGCTGTGTGGCCTTGGGCAAGCCACTTAACCCCATTTGCCTTGCAAAAACCTAAAAAAAAAGAAACCATGAGATTAAAAATGATCATTTGACAAAAGAGGAAATTGAGACCCAAATAGGGTCTACTTGTCTTAAGATCCACAATTAGTGATTAGCCACATTAGAATTTAAACCCAGGTCCCCAGACTCTACTGGGATCACCAGAACTCTGAATCGACTTAGGATGAATGGAAAGAGTTTGAGGGCACCCTCCCCTTCTTCCTGGCTCCATGTTGCATCCTTAGCCATTGAGAGTGAGATGAGTAGTCAAAGCTTACTTTCTTCAAAGACATCTCAGACACTTCCTGAACTATGTGTTATAGAAAGCATCTCTTTCCTCCTCTGGACCTCAGTTTTCTTGTCTGTCAAATTAGGGCTTGGGGCTAGCTAATCTCCAAAGATTCCTTCCATTTCTATATCCTTTACTCCTCTAGGTTCACCAAATGCCTTCAGTAAACAGAGGCAGAGAAACTAATTTAGGCTAACTATTGAGGAAAAAAATTCCCTGGTAATTAGACCTGTCCTAAAATGGAATATCCTGGCATGGAGGTCCTCAAGCAGAAGGTAGATCAGCACATGCTGGGGATGTTGGAAAGGATATTTTTGGCCAGGAAAAGGTTGGGCTTGATGCTCTATGCCAACTACAGGACATAGCCAGGGGGTGGCACTGTGGGGAAATCTCAGTAATTAAGGAGGCCAATAAGCAGCTCAGGATTTGAGAAGTCCATGGAGCCTAACTGAGAAGTTAAGTGATTTGCTCAGAGACAGAGGATATATCAGAGGAAGAATTTGACCCCTGAGCCTGGAGACTCCAAGCTGCTGTGTGATGAGGCCTTTATGATGCTTAAACTTTTACTGTTGCTGTTGTCCAGTCTTTTTTGCTCATGTCTTATTCTTCATGAGCCCATTTGGGATTTTCTCAGCAAAGATACTGGAGTAGTTTGCCATTTCCTTTTCCAGCTCATTTTACAGATGAGGAAAGGTCAAGTAACTCACCCAGAGTCACAAAGCTAGGAAGTGTCTGAGGCTAGATTTGAACTTAGGAAGATAGGTCTTCCTGACTTTAGGCCCAGCACTCTATTGACTGTACCCTGATGCTTAAACTTGAAAGTATAAAAATGGGATGTGTTGATGTTCTTGATGCAAGTGAAAAAAATCCATGGTGTCTAATGAAAAGGGGTCTTTACTGATGGAGGTAGGAATAAAAGAAGGCTTCCCAAAGGAGGCAGCATTTGAGCTGGGAAGGAATTCAACAGTGGGATCCTAGGACCTCAGAGACAATCTAATGCAACCCCCTCATTTAGTGGAAGAGGAAATTGAGACCCAGGGAGATCCTCAAAGTCATGATGAAAGAGGTCTAATCTAGCCCTTATTTTACAGAGGAGAAAGCCCAGGGAGTTTGAAAGAGATTTGCCCAAGACCACAGAGAATTCCAAATATGGCTGTAGAAAGGATGGTAGAAGTCATTGGGTCCACCCCATTCATATTACCAAGGTAGCATGTTATCATGTTACCAAAATTACAAAGGTACAAAGAGATAGGTCACTTGACCTGGGTAGTAGAGCTGTGAAAAGGTCTAAGGCAAGAAGTGAACTCCTGTGTTCCTCAGCCCCAAGGTCTGCCGTGATTTCACTATGATAGGAGCACTTCAAGTCTGCAATCATTCTAGCTCTCAACGATGGCCCCCAAGCAAGGGAAATGAGAAAGGGGTGACAAAAATGGAACATCAAAGGGACAAACAGCTTCAAATAACCAGAAGACATTATAGGTGACACACCAGAAGATTCCACCCAGAGTCCCTCAACTTTTCTGAAGTATGGGGGAAGGGGAGGGGCTGGGGGAGTGGGGGGGGACAGTAGTTTTTCCCCTCCCTGGCTTTTCCTCCATAGCCTCTTTCCCTTCTGGGAAGTGCAAAACCCTGCCCACCCACCCCCTATCAAAAACCAACTCAAACTTGCTCCTGCCCCCCCAAAGAAGTTAAAATTAGCTCAGCTTCTCTCCTCTCCAGTGCTAGGCTGAGAAAATATTTTTAAAAACTAATTCATTAATTACTTGATAACTAAAGTGCTTGGGGGGCGGGGAGGAAGATTGAAATTCTAAATCTGGCCCTAAGCCATTGGTTCAGCACCTGACTGCAGGCAGCTGCCTCCTCTTGTTCTCATGAGGTGGACTGACTGACCAGCCAAAGTGGGGCTTGAAATAAGCATCATGCCCCCTTATAGTAGGAGACTTTAAGATTTTCCCATTTCTTTTATTCTCTCAACCTCCCCCTATACCAAGTAGTGACCTTGGGGACAGGTAAGCAGCCAATTCCCCTCTCCTCCTCTGAAGAATGAAAATCCTCTTAAGCTCCCTATCCCTGGAGATTTGAAAGTAGAGGTTAGAGATTTAGTCTGGATTTCAAGTTTTGATTGAGACAATCCTTTCTAACTCAGATGTCATGATTTTGTTCGTTTTTCCTTTATTAGTACTGAGAGGAAGCACAGTAGAGGGGATAGAATGCTAGGTCTGAAGTCAGCAAAACCAGAATTCAAATTCAGCCTTAGATGTTTTCTAGCTCTGTGATCCTGAACAAACCACTTAAACCTCTCTGCCTCAGTTTCCTCATCTGCCAAATGAAATAGATGGGCCCTTCCAGAGCTATAGGCCTGTGGACTTCAGGGTTTCAGATAGTGTCTTGAGGTGGAAAGAAAATTCAGCTTTGAGACAGATTTTTCTTTATCTGTAAAAATGGCCTCTTCCAAGGGTAGGTGCCATGGAGTGGGGCTTGAGGGTAGCTGAACCTTTGGATTCCAGAGTCAGGATGGGTAACAGTGACTTGTGTTTTTGGTCTACAAAACACTTTCCTCCAACATCCCCCTGGGAAGATTATCAACTCTATTTACAGAATAGGAAACTAGAGAAAGTGACTTGTTCAAGGTTACATTGCCAGTTAATGGTATGACTACAAAGAAAACTTCCCAGTCCAGGGTTGCCTTTAATACAGGGATGATTAATGATCTCTAAGGGTGTGGCTATGCTTTGGGACAGTTCTCTGGCTTGGGAGTGAATGTACAGTCTAATATTTGGGTTCTAGTCCTAGCTGTATCATTTCTGGCCCACGTGATCCTGAACCTTCAACCTCAACTTCCTTCTTCATAAAATGGATCTAAGATTTCTTTCTACTCTAGAATCTATGATAGGTGATAGATCCTTTCTCCAGGGGAAAGGGGGAAGGGGAATTAATCTACTATGACACAACAACTCTGAACCTCAGTTTCCTAATCTGTTAAATAAATACAATGATAAGAATACTTGGAGCATCTACATCAGTTCAGGCTTGTTGGGAGTGTATTGTAAATACTTTTGGAGCCATTACTGATCTTTTTCAGAGAAAATAAGAATGGCTGACATATAACAAAGGAAGAAACAGAGACCTGGAATCCAGGCCCCATGCCTTTCTCATCCCCACTAGGGCAAAGGGGATGTTAGAGATTTGTAAAACACTAGCACATAGGTGTTTTAATACCTATGTTTATTAAAAGTTTATTCCCTTCCCATTTTGAGTAGAGAGTGATGCGGAGAATGCCTTGCCCCCCACCTCTTGAAATTCCCCTGGGTGGACATCACCTGCTCAGACTGTTCTGAAGACACTGATGGAGGAAAGCGTTGATAAAAATGCTTTGGGGCAAGCCTAGTATTCTTGGCACTGAGGACAGCCCTGAATTAGGAAGTAGGAATCTGGGTTCAATTTCTGGCTCTGCCACTCTCTAGCTGGGTGAGTTTGGGATGAGATCAATGGATGGATCTTGTTGAGTATGAGTACAGAAAACAGGGTTGACTTGTCCAGGCTGCTCAGTATAGGCAGGGAACTGACCGCAGCTGAATCCTTTGGGGCAGATTCCAGCCTCCAGCTCTCTCTAAGGGCCCTTAGGAGCCCAACCTGATTTTACAGAGCAGGAAGCTAGAGGTCCTGAGAAACTTAGAAAGCCCTCAGCAGCAAGAGGCTGAAGTCTTTTGCGGGCCCCTGGATAACATTCCTGGAAATTTCAAGTGTCCTCATAGTCTAATTGTGCCTTTCAGGTGTGCATGGTGGCCTGGGTGACAGCCTTGACAGGTTTCAGTGGCTGTGATGTCTATTAGAAAGTTACCATGGGGTGGGGGAGTGGGGAAGGGGGAGTGAATGAGAACTCTGTACTCGGTGATGATGGTTTTTTCTCCTTCTCTGTTTCTGTCTCTCCCCCCTTTCCCCTTATCAAAGGCCCCTCAACTCTCACTCTCACTCTCATTCTTATCCTTTCCTTATCTTTAAGTTTCTTTCTCTTTCTAACTAACTTTGTCTCTAGCTTAGTTGAACTGCTCATTCTACCATCTAGGCTCTGCACCTTAATTAACCTTTTTCTCTTTATTCTTCTGAATCTTTCCACTTTGACTTCCCCCCTCTCTTCCTCCCTCCTTGATTCTGCACTTTCCCCTTCCTCTTTTCTCACTGCTTCTCTTTCCCCAACCCCACCTTCTTCCTTTCCCATTCCTCCATCCTTCCTCTCTCCTCACCCTTCCCCATCTTTCCTGTACTTTCCCCATCCTTCCCAACCCCCATTCTCCTCCCCTCCTATCAACTATTCTCCCCCCTCCCCCTGATCACCCATCCTCTTTTCCCCTCCCTCCTTCCCTTCTTGCCCTCATTTCTCCCAAATGTGTTCCCCAACCCAGATCTCTTCATGTCGTTTTCCTCCCCTCCCTCCCAATATTCATTCTCCTTCTCCTTCCTTTCCTTCATTACCAGGCAATCTCCCTTCTCTTGTTTTTCCTCTCAATTCTCTGCTACATCCTTTCCCCCCATCCTCTCCTTTCTCTCCTCCCTTGAACCTTTGGTTTAACCTCTCCCCATCCAATTCTCCCCTCTATCTCCAATCCCATCCTCTTTTTCTTTTTGTCCTCCCTAATGGTCCAGCTTGTCCCTTTTCTCTATCTCTACCTTTCTTGCTCAATTTCTGCTCCGAATTAGGGCCTGAAGAGCAGAGAATACGCCCAGAGACTGCCTGCCCACCTGCCTACCCAGCGGCCAGCATCACTCCCTGCCTGCCTCTCGCCTACCTGCCCCCAGAGCCCACCCACCAGAAAGATCATGCCTTCTTCCATGCTCCAGACTCCTTGCTTGCTTGCTTGCTTGTTTTTTTTTCCCACCATTACCACCTGACTCAGGCAACGACAGAGGACACTGAACCTCTGAGAAGGGCATGAGGGCCAGGGGCAAGGATAAACGACTTCTAGGGGCCTGACCAGGGTTGGCTAGCCCAACACCTGCCCCTTTCAGTGCATTATGTAACTAAACAACGCAGGGAGCTATCCAGCTGCTGGGTAGCCTGTCTTCTCCATTTCTAGGGACCATTTCTGTATATTGCAATGGAATTAAAATCCTGTCCATTTCCTCTTCTAGGGAACAAGAATTTCATTTGTTCACTCCTGTCAGGGCCCCCACATTACAGTAGCCACTGCCTGGCACCAATGGAGGGGAGTGTGGGGGAGGACTTGGTGGGAATGGACTAGAGGAGGAGGGATTAAAAAGGGTTAGATGTTACAAGGGGAAGGTTTGGGAATTGCCAGTGGTGGGGGAAGGGGGAACAAGGCAGAGGGATAAAGAAGACCTCCCCCCCCATTTCTGTGCTCCAAACTCCTTTCTAGCCCATGTTCCAAGGGCTCTTCCAGCTCTGACACTCCACAGAAAAATTCCCTTTTTTGACATCCTGGGTCCTTAGGCCCCTTTCAACCCAGTAGACTGTTTCTTAGAATTCTCTGAGAGTATCTTGTTCTGTGACTTACATAACATCCTTCATTGGGATTAGTGGTGCTGCCTCACTGT
Source organism: Macrotis lagotis (assembly GCF_037893015.1). Taxonomy (NCBI): domain Eukaryota; kingdom Metazoa; phylum Chordata; class Mammalia; order Peramelemorphia; family Peramelidae; genus Macrotis; species Macrotis lagotis. The sequence goes on from NC_133666.1 coordinate 78,953,466, forward strand.
GGCAGAATTCTTAAGGAGACAGTCCATCTTTGCCTGCCCTGTCAATCAGAATGACCCAGCCTCCTCCACAGGCCAATTCCCAACCCTCCCCCATCATGGACCACGCTAGGCCCCCACATTAAGTCTGTGCCTGCCATCCAATCACAATTGTTCTCAGGCTCAGCCGGTTTGGTCTTGGACTGGGGGTGGGGGTGGGGGGACCACTGTTACTCTGGAGAAAATGCAGAGGCTTAGCTGAGCTTCAGGGAGCCCCAACTGAGAGTCACTTGGTTCTGAGGGAAGCTGCATTATTTTAAAGGAGAAACTGTCTTCTCCCCCAAAGAAATAGTCCCAGTAATAAAATGATGATTACCAATAATAATAATTCATACTTCACTGCTGGTGCAGTGTCGGCAAGCAGCAGCAAGTGCAGATACTCAGACCCTTTTGGTGACATATAATGGGAGATAGCATGGACTTAGGAGGGGGCTGGGGCAGCCAAGACCTGCTATGGAGTTTGGACCCAACAGTCATAGAAGCATAATATTTAAGACTGGGAAGAGCCTTCAAAGATACTCTGGGTCAAACTGATGCTGAACAGGAGTACCCCCAATAGCATTCCCAACAACTCATCATCCAGTCTCTTGAACACTTCAGTTAATGGGGAACTCACTATCTCAAGACATCCTATTCCATTTTGAGACATATTGTTATTTCTCCCCCCCCAAAAAAAACCCCTAAATCTGTCCCTCTGTATTTTTCATCTCTGCTACCTATTTGTAACTTCTGGGACCAAATGGTCTACTTCTAGATGTCAGACCTTCAAATACTTGAGAAGGGAGTGGAATCAGTCCAAGTAGTCTCTTGCCCAGAGTTTTGGCTGTTGGTGAAATTGGGTTTGAAGATTGTCTAAGGACTGCTGAGAGATGGGGTTCTACAGCGGCTAGAATTTCAGCCTCAAAGCCTGTATCAAATTGAGCCTTAGCCACATCCTAGCTATGTGACCAGAGAGGGTAAATGGCTGAACATCTCAGACTGGGAGCTGCAGAAGTGGTGACTAACTGCATTGGAAAAAGAATTTTCTTTACCTGGGAGTTCCAAATAACTACACAGGTCCCATCCCCATTCTACTGTGAATCACAAAGCCTCTCTCTCTCTCTCTCTCTCTCTCAGCAAAGTATTTATTTAGGAATAATCAGTTTTTGGATTTTTTCAGTTTTTATTTTTAAATTAATGTAGATGGGGATTTAGTTCTTGGGGAATTAAGTGATAGGTATTTAGAAAGGCAAGTACAAGTACCAGAAATGTGGAAACAACTTACTGTTTATGATATTTAAGAGCATTATTAGATATTAAGTACACAGTTTAAATGCCCAATGCTTTACTTAATCCATAAGCATTCACAGTTAAAGGTGACAACCACTCATTCCTTAATGATCTCAAACTTTTCCCAGAAACAAAAGCCCATCCTTTCACTTTCAATATTCTCCCTAGAGGTGGTGAGGTGGATGCTCATTTCTATCCATGCCTCTATTTCTCCCAATGGTGTTTATGGGGGGGGGGGTCTATGAGACGTAGACCGCACCAGTTTCCCAAATATTGAAAATGAATATCATACAGAGGGCAGTGGTGAGACACATAGTGGGTGGTGGCAAGCTGCATCCCAGAACCAGTGAGGGATTTTAAGGATGTCATGAGGTTTAAATGCCCAATGCTTTACTTAATCCATAAGCATTCACAGTTAAAGGTGACAACCACTCATTCCTTAATGATCTCAAACTTTTCCCAGAAACAAAAGCCCATCCTTTCACTTTCAATATTCTCCCTAGAGGTGGTGAGGTGGATGCTCATTTCTATCCATGCCTCTATTTCTCCCAATGGTGTTTATGGGGGGGGGGGGGTCTATGAGACGTAGACCGCACCAGTTTCCCAAATATTGAAAATGAATATCATACAGAGGGCAGTGGTGAGACACATAGTGGGTGGTGGCAAGCTGCATCCCAGAACCAGTGAGGGATTTTAAGGATGTCATGAGGGAAGCAGATGATAGGAAGAACAGATGGTCTGGTCACATGGTGAGGGTGAGGGATGACAGGCAGACAGCCCCAATGCTTCTCTGATACCCTTGATATGTCAGGAGAAAGTGAGGAAGGCTTACTCTAGCCCATAGTGAGGGTGGAGAGGGAGGATGGGACCAGCAGCCCCCTGGGGTGGGCAGGCAGGCACACATGTTGTTGGAGGAAACCCACTGAAGATCAGGGAGATCCTAGAGTAGCTAAGATGGAGACTGAGGATGGAAGGAGCTGATTCAGACTTATCTAGCCCCAGTGATTGTGGATCTCTGACACTACCATCTAAGACCATCTAGCTCTCCTTTCTCCTGGCTCTGTCACTTATGAGCTCTGCAAGTTGGCCCAGATCCCTCCCCATCCCTCCATCTCAGGTGCTCATTGGTAAAATAAGGGAGTCAGGTTAAATTTGGGCCAACACCCTTCCATTCCAGGTCTAAACAATCTGTAGTATGCAGTCATGCTCAGGTTGGTTTCTCTTTTATAGTCCCTGAGATCCCCTCTTGGTCTATGTTCTGAGTCTTTGAGCTCCACCATTTTCTCAGGTCCCTTTTTGCTCAGATGGACTGTGTATGGTCCATAGATGGCCCTGTCAGCTCTCCCATTCAATGACCCAGTGCTTTGAGGTCCCTAATTTCTCCATTGCCTTCTGTTCCCTGGTTTCTACTAGTTCTTCATTCTAGGTGTTAAGGCCTTTTCCTCCCGTGACATGTTGGTTCTAAGGCCACTTCCATCTCTGGCATGGAAGCCCAAGTAGGAGGGCTCAGTGGCAAGAGCCAGCCCCAAGGTTGCCCAAAGCCTCCAGCTGGCAGTAGCTAGCCTAGCAGCCTGCTGAGGAGTTGGCCAAGCTCTCCGAGGTAAGTGGTGGCCACCTCTGAGGGCAGTGTTGCTGGAAGAGGCAGACTCAAGAAAACAGCTCTCAGCATGGGTCCTGGACAGGTAAAGCCCTTTTGAATGAAGACACCATCCCACTGACCCCATGGGCCCAGAGCTATGAGCCCCATCCCAGGCCCATGTCATGCTTTGATTGGGTTGAACTTTCCCTTCCGAGGTCTTCCTGAACTAGCAATAGAAGGGAAGGGAGAGTGTGGTCTAGCCAGCCCATGTGAAGGCAAAGAGTCATCTTGGGGGTTGACTTAAAAGTTCCCAGCATTCTGAAAGCTCCAGAGAAGGCCAGTCTTTGTGAGCCAGAAAAAGGCATTTAAGAGGACTCCGTGAGCCCCATGCTGGTGAATCCAAGACCAAGAGGTTTGGGAAAATCAAGACGAGGATAATGGAGCTCATTCAACAGATTGGGGGGAGGATGGCAGGGTGGCTTCTGGCTCGAGAACTGGGTGACACCAATTAGGCCTTAGGTCATCTTCATCTCTTTCTAGTCTCCAACCAAATAAGTTGCTACTAAGTGCCTATGCTGGTTGTTGGGGAAACAAGGGCAGTGAAGGAAGCTATCCCTCCTCCCTAGGAAAGGGGAGTTGAGAACATCCATGCACAGATGCAGAACAAATATAAAGGGAATGATTGCAGATGGATCCCAGGAAGTAGGGAGGGAGGGAAGGGCTCCGATCCTTGGAGAGATCCAGAAAGAGTTCCTGTGGAAGGTGACATTTGAAGGAGGAGATGCTGTGAGAGGCATAGGTGCAGAGGGAAGGTGTTTTCAGTGTAGGGGTGATCTGGGCAAAGACAGGGATGGGGTGGCATGTATGAGGGTCACTTTGGCTGCATTAAAGCAGTGGGGGTGAAGTAATAATGTCCCCCTGCAAATACTTGCCCACTCCCACCCCCAGGGAAAGTTGGGGGCGAGTCATGAGAGGGTTTAAGATTTTCATGCTTTGTCCTGAAGCAATGGGGAACCATTAGAGTTGACTGAGTAGGAGAATGACATGGGGTGATGGGGAAATGAAGAGCTCAGCATAATGCTGAGGTTGCAAACCTAGAACTACCACCCTGTTCAAAAAAGGAGACTGGAAGCTTTAGGCACAACAAGAAGCCTTGCAGATAGAGCTTCCCTTTCTTCACCCATGGACCAGCCTGCTCCAACTTCCTTCCCATAGCTTAGTGTTTCGTACTCTAGGGAACAGAATAAATGCAAGATTCTTTCTTTAGTCCTTGGCTTACCAGAATTGGGACTCCCCGTGGATGAATGTCTTTTTACAAAGCTGCTAGGTAACACCATGGATAGGATGCTGGGCATGGAATCAGGAAGAAATGAGTTCAAATCCAGTCTCGGACACTCACTAGTTGTAAGCAAGTCATTGAACCACTACTACCACAGTTTCCTGAAGTACAAAATGGGGTAACAAAAACACCTATTTCCCAGGGTTGTTGTGAGAATCAAATGGAGTATATATAAAGTGTTCAAATTTTGAAAGGCTAGAAATATCAGCTGTTATCATTGTTTTATATTTTATTATCAGAACAAGCCATTACTTTGGCCCTATTCTGGTTAAAAAAAAGTCACCACTCAAATTAGTGTTAGTTTTCAATATTTTACCTCATAATTCTCTGCTGATTTTATGAGTTTGTTGATGTTTGGTCATATCCAACTCTCTGTGACCTCATATGGGGTTTTCTTGGCAAAAATACTGGAGTGGTTTGCCATTTCCCTTCTCCAGCTCATTTTACAGATGAGGAAACTGAGGCAAACAGGGTTAACTGACTTGCTTACTCACTGAGTCTGGATTTGAACTCACATATTTCTAATTCTATGCCCAGCACCCTATCCACATAGCTAGTCAGTATCTAGGGTCAAATTTGAACTTGGGTCTTCCTGACACTAAGCCCAGTGATCTATCTACTGTACCAGCTAACTCATATCATAGATTGATATAGAACTGAGAGGGATCTAAGAGGTCAAGAAGTCCAACTGCCACATTTCACACATGAGGTAGATAGAGAAAGGCTCAATATCTTACCCAGGGTCACAGAGCTAGTAAGCATTTGAGACAGGATTGGAATCCAGATCGTCCTGACTTCAGGGTCACTTTCCTATACATTAAGCTTGTGGCCAGGGGCTACAAAACCAAAGTCAAGCATAATTGGGAAATATTTAGCAAAATAAAGAAAAATACAATAAGGCATAAATAATGTTAATATATGGTTTTCTAAGTCAATATGTGCCCACAGAGAACTCTACTTCCGTAGAGTTCAGTGACCCCTATCAGACTTTATTTGAGTTTGACCCCTCTGTATATTACCTCAAAGGCAATGATAAACAAAAGGGGTGCTTCTGACATTGTTAGAGCATCTTGTTAGACTGTCTCTAGTTCAACCCAGTTGGTTTCTCTCTGTCCTCAGACCACTGACTGTGAACTTTACTTCAGCCTGCCACAAGTCAAGTTTATTCCATTGGTCTCAGATGGGTATGAAAATGAATATGAGTAGATAATCCAGCCTCCTGTCCCTTCCCAGAAAAACACCTCACAGCATAACCTTAGTGATGCCAGGTGAGCAGGCCAGATCACCAGACTGAGAGTGATGAGCTCCCTGGGCCTCAAACCTTGGCTCTTGTGGAAATGGTCAAGTCATTTCCCATCTCTGAACCTCAGTTTTTTCATCTGTGAAATAGAATTGATAATGTCACCTGTTGTGAGAAAAACATAAAAATGTGGGTTGTAGTCATTATTATTCTCTTTCTACATAAACACTAACACATCTATGTGGAATTGTAGGCACTGTCAACCAGGAAGCACTGGAATGTGGTGGAATTTTTCAGTAGAATTTTCCCATCACTGTGGAGATATTCTCATTCCCTTCATTCCTCTCTGATGCCATCCTTTTCTTTGCTGCTTGTGTCCACCTGCTGCAGTCTAGCTAAGTTCACTATGTGTCTTTCCATTACCCTTTGTGTGACTTGTAATTTGGATTCTTCAGAGGAGGTGGTATTCCATGACTTCCAGCCAAATAGCATGACTGGGAGAATATTGCTTTTAAAAAGATGGGCGGGCTAAGTGACCTAAAGGTCCCTTCTAAGAGCTTTTTCATGGGTATTGAAATCACTGTGCAGTTTTCTGTATAGTCAGTCAAATTTCCCCTTATTCAATTCTTGTCCATTTGCTATGTCTAAAATATAGGTACCAATTGGCCAATTCTATGGATGGACCATTTGATGGCTTAGCATAGGTAGGCATTCTTCATACACATGATGGAAGAGTTAGAATGAATTCTTTTTGGGGGGGGTGGATTTTGCAAAGCAATGTGGTTAAGTGATTTGCCCAAGGTCACACAGCTAAGTAATTATTAAGTGTCTAAGGAAGGATTTGAACTCAAATTCTCCTGACTCCAGGACCAGTGCTCTACCCGCTATGCCACCTAGCTGCCCCTAGAATGAATTCTTTAGAGTATTGAGCATTTCACTGAAGAGGAAGATCTCCAGTAGATCTTAGATGCATGTATGACCCAGGGCAAGTCACTTAACCTTTAATGATCCAGACAACTCTTTAAGACTATGTGTTCCACATGGCTGATATGGAAATATGTTCTGCATAATTTCACAGGTAGAACAGATATCACATTTCTTACCTTCTCAGTGGGTAGGGAAGAATGGAAGACAGGGAGAAAATTCAGAACTCAATTTTTTTAATGAATGGTTAAAATAATTACTAAATGATAATTTTTTTAAAAGACTTTAAGTTGGGGCAGCTAGGTGGCATAGTGGGTAGAGCACTGGCCCTGGAGTCAGGAATACCTGAGTTCAAATCCAGCCTTAGACACTTAATAATTACCTAGCTGTGTGGCCTTGGGCAAGCCACTTAACCCCATTTGCCTTGCAAAAAAATAAAAAAAAAAAAAGACTTTAAGTTGTCAGACAGGTGCCAGCCACTATCAGGAGAAGAAATGTCCTTACAAGGCATTCTTTTTAGAAGTGTCAAACATGTAACCTTCTGACTCTTGTGGCCCACCACACTCCTTAGTGTTTGAACCAGATGAAAATGGATGTGGTTTTCAAAGTCAATATATGGCCCACAGTTTAGCGGTTCCTTTTCTATTTGAGTTTGACATCACTGCTCAATACCAATGAAGTGATAGGTCTGTGTGATAGAGAGATGGATCTCATTTAAGAGTCTTTGTGGTGTCCCTAGGATTGCTCATTGATACCACAAATAGGGACACCTTGGGGACCTCATTATCCACAGGGAATCCTCCTTCTTTGACTTGGACTCTGCATGAGGTATCTTCCATGACAGTGATAAATAGCTTTGATGAGCATCTCTCTCTCTCTCCCTATCTCTCTCTCTCTCTCTCTCTCTCTCTCTCTCTCTCTCTCTCTCTCGCTTATTCCTTGTTTAATATCACTAATTAGAGAGTCATTAAATTATACTCTATGTTGATGTGCCAAACCAAGAATCCCATATGATGTTAGCATTTACATTGGAGGCATGTTGTTTGGGGTATGAGTGTCTTAAAAGGGGCATTTTGTTCTCTCAGATCAAATTGATTACCTAACAAACAATAGGCACAGTGGGATCATGTCTTATCTGTATCCTTCCAGACAGTTGCATGACTGTAAAAATGTACTCTGCCAGAGATTTATCATTTGGGAAAGCCTGCCTATTCCTATCTTATTTTTTCATCAAGGCTAGCTTCAATACATGTATAGATGGTGCTTGGAAAGAATTTCTAGTGATGAGACAAAAAGTGTACAGATTGGCTGTTTTAACCTATTTTTTAAAAAAAATTAATAGTAATTCTTTTTTTCCACAATCATTTGGGATGTTGGGAATCAGTCCCTTCAATACCTTCAAAATTGTTCTTCTTGCAGCACAGAACTTCAGGTACACTTGATCTGCTCATGCAGCTCTTTCTATCTTTATTTTCTTTATTATAATTTCTCCAGCCTTATGCTGATGATTGGAGGAATAGAGAAGGGTGGAGGGTGGGAACCATAAAGTTAGAGTTCAGATATGTTGGTTATACTTTCCCTTATGGATAAAAATGTTTCTTATAGAAATCTATACCGATCTTTTATTTTTTCTGCTTTCTGTCCTTTCTCCAGTTTCAACCTTAGTATCTTGGCTGTTGGTATGATTTGTATTACTTGGGTCTCAGTCCAAGCTTTGTATTTCTCTCCCCCATTTTTCATGGTATTAGGAGATAGTACTGATTAAAACCCTTCACCATCCTCCTCTCAAAGATTTTGCAAATGAGTTTATATTCTTAACTGGTATTGCCCTTGGTCACCATATCTCCTAGTGTTTGCTAGTGGAAGTGGTTTCTGGGTTTTTTTGGCCACTTTGGTTAAGCTTTTGTAGGAGATGTTGGTAGTGTATATTAATGCTTGTTCTTTTATCCATTTCCCATTTTTCAGCATCAATGGCATGTTTAAAATAGTTCCAACTTGACCTCTCTAATGGCAAACCATACACTCATTTCATTGTTCCAAATTTTCTTATGTGATCCCTGTTCAAATAAACTGTACACAGAGCTAATTGAAAAAAAATGACTTACATCTGTAACCAGTTGTTTCCTAGCTGTTAAATATGGCCAATTTCATTTGTCCTCCCCCTTTCCCCTAGCCATTTTCTTTGATCCTTAACATGTCAAGCACCTCCCGGTTCTCTCCTTGAAGACAGTAAAAGAGATGATAGATTTCATTTGAGAGATCTATTTGAGTTCTTCCTAGATTTCTCCCATCTTCTCAGCCACTGCAACATCTCCTTGTGCCTAAGTTGCTGCCATTTTCATAGTGGTCTTATTGCTTATACTTATCCTGAACACTGCAGACAAGATGAGTCAGCAGAACATGTAATTATAATATATGGCAAAACCAACCCTGTCATCACTCTGATTTGCCACTTCGAGGAAAACCTGTGAGCTTGTCTTCCTTTTAACCTTCTTATATCCTCTGGTTTCATTTATAGTGAAAATGTCAATATTGATGTGGCTCAGTTCCTCCAATGAGCAGTTGACTCTCTGGCCACTGGACCAGGATCTTGTGTTCAGAATCATTTTGGTGCATGTCCACAGATTCAGGTTGTAGAAGAAGAAGGGAGGAACCCAGGTCTGATGACCAGTTGGTGTTTTCCTGTGTTTCATGGTCAAAGGTTTTTATTGATTTGTCTGTTTGATATCTACCAACATCAGGTAACTGATGATCAGTTCTTAGCTGGACTGGTCCTTGGTTCTTTTTGACACCTACCTTCTCACCCTCTGCTGCCATAGCCTTCAAAAGCCCACTGTCCCCATGTCACAAGAAGGCATCCAAGAAGGACTTTTATGGAGGTAGAATAGAGTGGAAAGAGCCTTCAATTTGGAGGCCGAGGGCAGAGTTTTAATAATGATTCTGCCATTTTGTTGCTATGTGACCCTAGGTAAAACAGATTCCCCTTGGCCCTAGAAAGAGAAAGCAAAAGCAATGGGTGTGTGTTCCAAAGAGAAGTGAATTAGGCTCCATATCAAAAAAAATACTTCCTGACAATTAGGACTGTGTCCAAGTAGGCTGGGCTGCCTGGGGAAGAGGTAGGTTCTGAGCTGAGACTGGAAATGCTGTAGAATAGATTCTGGTTCTGACCCACTGAGAGTCCTTCCAACTGAGATTCTGAGATTTGGAGAAGCCATTCAAAGGGACCCTCAGTTTCTTATTCTGTAAAAATAGAGATGGTCATAGATGCACTATCTGCTTCATTTCACTATTGTGAAACTGAAATGTGAGAGAGGGAAATTTTGTTTACAAAAATGTAAACTAATGAGCTATGGAAATACATTATATCCTTGTTGTGATTTAAACATTTGTTAAACTTTGATGGTGAACAGGTAGAAGAATTAGCTTGGTGTGCAAGGAGGCTGAGAGGAAGGCAAACAAATGGCCAGGGGGGCATTTTGGAGTAAACTGAGCCAGAGAGGACTCCTCTGTAGTCTCAGTTCTTGCAAAGAACTCTCTTCTTAATGAATTAAAAAAAAAAAACCAGATCCTTTCTGCACTGAGGCTTTTGCTACCTGTTAATTACCTAAAAGGAAATGAGATAAAATATCCATTATCCCAAATTGAAGTGCTTTCTTCCACTCTGAAGGACCAGTGAAGTAATCATGCTGAGTTTAGACCAACTTGACCTGAAACAAGGGTTTTAGTGGAATGACATGCCATATGGAGAGTTCGAAATTCAAAAGCAGACTGAGATGGGACCCTTACACTGTTGTGATGTACAAATGATTTCTAGTCAGAAGACCTAGCTTCAAGCTTTGCCATTTACCAGATATATGGTAGACTTACCTTCTTGGGCTTTAATTTCTATTTTTGGGAATTGACACAATCCCCGATGACTTTAAAGGTCACTCTTAATCCAAACTAACCCAATCCAACAAGCATTTATTAAACTCTATTAGGTACCCTGCTAAGTTTTGGAGAACAAAGGTAAAAGCAAATAATTCTTATCCTCTAGCTTACGCATTCAGTTGTTTCAGTCATGTTTAACTATTCCTGATGGATGGAGTACTAGCCTTGGAGTTAGGAGGATGGAAGTTTGAATCCAGACTCAGACACTTGCCACTTGCAAGCTATGCGACCTTGGGCAAGTCACTTAACCCAATTGCCTCATATTCAGGGCCATCTCTAGTTGTTCTGACTCATATCTGGCCACTGGCACCAGATGGTTCCAGAGGAGAAAGAGAGGTTAGTGACTTAGCACCCCCTCACTCAAATCCAATTTATGTCATGGCATCACCTCCCTAATGTCATGGTCTTCTTTGTGAATGAAGGACAAAATAACAACTATCCCTGAGCCCATTTGGGGTTTTCTTGGCAAAGATCCTAGAGTGGTTTGTCATTTCTTTCTCTAGCTCATTTTAAAGATGAGGAAAGGAGGTAAACAGAGTGAGGTGACTTGCTCAGGGTCCCACAGCTAGTAAGTGTCTGCAGCCAGATTTGGACTCTTGAAGATGAGTTTCCCTGATGCTGGACTTGGTGCTCTAGCCATTGCAGCACCAGCCAGCTGCCCTTGATCTTTGGTAGCTTACTATTTTCTGAGGAAAGTCAATCTAAGAATTTACTCCAAGCAAATACAAGAATGGGGGAGGAGGGTGGAAAGTATGGACAACTAGGATTTGTGCTTTATAAGCCAGAGTGGAGTGAATGCCCTTACAGATTTCTAATTCGGTTCAGTTCAATAAACATATATTAATTTATTAAATTTTATTCAGCACAGTTCTAATAAAAGACTCAAGCAGCTACAGTCCAGTCTGGCACTGGACTAGGTATTGGGGGCACAAATAAAAAAGGAAAAACTGTCTGAAACTGCTGCTTGGTCTTCACCTCAAAGTACCAATTTGCATTTCAGGCCTTTTCAAAGTGCCTTAATCAATGGAGGGATTACTAAAGGTCTGAAGGAGTCAGCAATGACCAGTGTTGCCCAGAGCTACCAGGCTGGCAGATATATCCTTGTCATCTGCAGTAGTTCTGTTGAAATCCTTCATTTGTATTGGGGAGGAAGAACTCCGGCTGAGCAAGTTAGAAGCCATCAACTGTGGCGACAAAGGATTTCAGTCTGAAACTTTCATCTCTGTGGGCCTCAGTTTTCTGAACTGTAAAAATGAGGTGGTTGACAAGATGACCTGACAGGCAGCTAGATGACAAAGTAAGTAGAGCTGTGGGCCTGCAGTCCAAAACATCTGAGTTCAGATTTGGTCTTAGACCCTGGGCAAGTCATTTAAATTCATTTGCCTCAGTTTCCACAACTGTAAAAACCGAAATGTTGTGAGGATCAGATGATATTTGTAAAAGGCATAGCACAGTGTCTGACACATAGTAGGTGATTTTTAGATTTTTTTTTTCCTTCCTTCCTTCTGAAGTCCATTCTAGCTTCCCCTTAGGGAAAGTCACTTTCTTTCCCTCAGTCTTAGTCTTCTTGTGTGTAGAGTAAGGGACATGGACTGGGTGGCATCTGAATTCTTTTCCAACTCTAGGTTTGGAATATCTAAGTCCCTTTCAGGGAAAAGTAACTCTCTTCCTCTTGGCTACTTAAGTTGCCCGAGGGACAGAGACCTTATCACAGCCCAGTGTCAGAGAAAAGAGGGTGGAGTGGCCTGGGTCTTAGAGACACTGGTTTTCTATTCATTTTCCTCTCTATGTAGTCACCTTCCTCCTTTTCCCTACAACAAAACAAAGCAAAATCAGTTGCTATTGTTTAGTTGTGTTTGACTGTTTGAGACTCCATTTCTTGGTTAAGATATTAGAGTGGTTTGCCATTTCTTTCTCCAGTTCATTTTACAGATAAGGAAACTGAGGCAAACAGGATGAAGTGTCTTGCCCAGGGCCACAGACCTAGGAAATGTTTGAAGTTGGATTTGAACTCTGGCCTTCCTGACTCCAGGTCCAACACTCTATCCACTGCAGCGCAACCTAGCGCTATTAAAACACTAGTTTCAACTTTGGACCATGAATCATGCTTTTGAGAAGAAAACTATGGGTATGTCCAGGGAAGAGGAAGGAAGGCAAAAAGAGAGGGTTAGCAAGTCACCTTTATTGGCTCAGCAAGGGGGCACCACAGTGCACAAAGCACTAGACCTGAAGTGAGGATAGAATTGAGTTCAAATCTGGTCTCAGACACTAGCTGTGTGACCCTGGGTAAGTCTTTGTTTACCTCAGTTTCTTCATCTGTGAAATGGGGATAATAATAGTACCTATGAGCCATTATTATAAAGCATGGGCCTGGCACATTAACTGTTAAGTACCAGGCCCTGGGCTAAGCCCAGAGGTACAAATAAGGGGGTGGGGAAGGCAATCAGTCCCTGCCTCCAAAGAGTTTACCATCTAATGGGGGAAGATAAGACACGGTAGGAAGCTGGAAAGAGAAGAGGGAAGTGCCAGAAGTTAGCCCAGGTGGGCATCTGATGGTGGAGCTGATGGCAAATGAAGAGATAGATAGCTGGGATTTTTGAGTCCTCTATAAAAGGAGGTAGAGTAACCAGATGAGTAGAGCCCTGGGTCTCAATAACATCTGACTCTTCATGACCCTTTTTAGGAATTTCCTTGGCAAAGGTACTGGAGAAGTTTGCCCTTTCCTTTGCCAGTGCATTTTACAGATGAGAAAACTGGCAAGCGGGGTTAAGTGACTTGCCCAGGGTCACACAGCTAAGTGTCTGAAGTTGCATTTGAACTGAGGTCTTCCTGAAAACTAAGTGGTGCAGTGGATCAAGGCTAACAGAGGTTAAATCAACCCATTGAATCTTACTTATATTTTCACAGTAAAAGTCTTTTCACATCAGTCTGCCCTAGGTAAAAAGGGAATGAAGGCTTATTCTACTTCTCTAAGATCATATAGCCAGCCAGTGGTGTCACTGTGGCTAGAATACAGACCTGACTGTTCCCAGAACAGCACCTAGAATGGGCCTTATAGCATGAGGCAACACAAGTGATATCATTGCATAGTGCCCAGGCCTTTCTCTTTGGTAGATCACTGGCTTTTGCTCAACCTCAGTTTCTTCATCTGGGATAACCTTATTTGCCTTGGTCAAAAGCTTGCTTCAGAACCAGAAAGTCCCAGCTATATGTCCTGCCTCTATGTGATCCTAGGAAAGTCATTTGACCACTCCTTGCTCTAGGCAACAAGTGGTAGAGTACTTGAAGTTAGGATGACCTGAGTTCAAATGAGACCTCAGACACTTGCTATTTTATGACCTTGGGCAAGTCACTTAACCCTGATTGCCTCACATCCAGGACCATCTCCAGTCATCCTGCTTCGTATCTGGCCACTGGACCCAGATGGCTCTAGAGGAGAAAGTGAAGCTGGTGACTTAACACACTCAAATCTGATTCACTTGCTTGTCATTGCATCACCTCCTTGATGTCATGGTATTTTTTAAAAAGAAGAAAAAATATCAGTAAGAAAGAGGTAAAGAGCACTGGTCCTGGAGTCAAGAAGTTTAAATGTGACCTCAGACTCCTACTAGCTGTGTGATACTCTGAAGCCTCAGTTTTCTCATCTTTAAAATGGGAACAATAATAGCTCTATATCCCAGGGTACTAGAAAAACATTGAAATTCTCGCTATAATTATTCTCAGGAGTGAGTCAAAGCAGACAACTTGACTTTTTATTCTTTGAGTTTTTTTTTTTTACAACACAGGAGAGAATTGGGAGGGCAGAATAAATAAAGCAGGAAATGGTTATGATTTAAAAACCATGAAGACATCAGTTAACTAACAAACAAAGGAAAAACCAAAAAAGTACCCATCAAATTTAGCAGAGAGTACTGGGCCTCTTCTTGGAGTACTTGATCCTTAGGAGTACTTAACTTTGGATTTCCTTTCTTTGTTCTCCATCTGTCAGTCACTAGTGAGGCTTTTATTAAGCTTGGCCCTGTAGATTTGCAGGCTTTGTGATGAGTTCTGGGAAGACAAAGACCAAGACAAAAGAGTCTCTTTGCCAGCTTGCATTCCAATGGGGTAGATGGACATGTAAATAGCCAGGAATTTACAAGATACTGAGTGGATGTAAGGGGAGAGGGGAAGGCCCTGGTTGCTGGGGCTGCTGGGAAAAGTCTCTTATGGAAGGTGGAGGGGGAGCCAAAGCTGGACTTTGTAAGAGGCCAAAGAGAGGAGGTAATGCTTTTCCGTGCCAGTAGACAGCTGGAGCAAAAGCGTGGAAATGGGAAATGGGAGCCGGTGCATTCTGTTTGTGGAACACCAAGAATATTGGTTTAGCTGGGTCACTGAGCACAAGGAAGGCAGTCCAATGGAAGAGGACTTGGAGAGGTAGGAAAAGCCATGTTATGAAGGATGCTAAAAGCCAAACAGAAAATTTGCTATTTGATACAGGAGCTAATAGGGAGGCACTGGAGTTTATGGAATAGGGGGTGAGGGTGCCACAATTAGGCCTGTAAAAGTTGGGTCAGAGCAGAGAAAGAATGCTACAGCAAGTAGTCCAGGTTTAAGGCCATGAAGGGTCTGCACCAGGGTGGCTGTCCATGTGAATGGAGAGAAGGAAACCCATACAGGAAATGTGAAGATAGAAAGGTCAAAGCTTGGTAACACTGAATATGTGAGGTGAGGGCAAGAGAGGAGGTGAGGGGGACCCTGGTTGGGAACCTGGAAGCCTTGGTAAGCTTGAGAGTAACTGGAAAGTCTGGAACCAGGGGGCTTATTAAATAGGAAGTGCCTAGGAGAAATCCAATTGTAGGTGTTGTTGAGGGGGGCTCAATCTGAGGCTGAGTAGATCTTAGAGAATTAGTGACTTCAAGATGGAAACTGTTGAGTTTATCTAGAGGGAGAAGATCCAGAGATGGAGAACCAGGAGGAGAGAGAGTCTGCAGAGAGTCACTGCCTGTGTTTAAAGCTGGAGGGGGTGGTCCAGAGTGGGGTCCAGAGGGACTAGGAGGCTCCCCCAGGCTGGGCCTGAAGACTGGAAGACCTAGATTCAAACCTGACCTCAGACACTAGCTGTGGGACCCTGGGCTACTCACTTACCCTCAGTTTCCTCAACTGTCAAATTGACATAAAGTAGCATCTACCTTCCAGGAGTGTTAGGAGGATCAAATGAGGTGCTTAGGACAGTGCCTGGTAGCTAGTAGGTGTTTAATAGATGCTTATTTATTCCCTTTACTTTTCACCCCTTCCCCCCCAGGGTAAAGATGAGAGAAAAGGCCCTTAATATTGACAATTAAGAAATTTGGGGTTAGAACAGTTTGGGTTGAATGCTGAGGTCTGAAGCCAGAGAATGAGAAGAGGGGAAGAGGAGGCACTAACTGGAAATGGCTTCCTCTAGAAGCTTAGGGGAGGATGGATTAAATGTAGGTTTTTGGTTTGCCTCGAGATTGTAATTGTTATATATCTTCTTTTTCGTGGTTCTGACTGGATTTACTCCAACTTCCTTTTGCTAATACCTCTAAGTGGTCTTTTGGAAGCTCCCTTCCCCTTCCCCTTCTCCCTCCCCTCCCCTTTCTCCTTCTCCCTCCTCTTCTCCTTCCTTGATCTTTCTCTTCCACCCTACCTATGTTGCCTCTTTTCAGCTCTTCCTGGATGAATATTTTCTGCCCAATAGATTATCCACAGACACTGCTAACTCAATGGCCTCAACCATGGGAGCTATTTCCTATGTTCGTTCTTCCTTCTCAAAAAAGACCAAGACATCAGGGAGGTGAATTGGATTTGAGTGAGGGGGTGCTGTGCTAAGTCACCAGCATCAGTTTCTCCTCCTTAACCATCTGGGTTATGGATATGGATATGGATCAGGACAACTGGAAATTGTCCTGCATTTGAGCTAAACAGGATTAAGTGACTTGCCTAAGGTCATACAGCTAGTAAATGTCTGAAGTCACATTGGAACTCAGAACCTCCTGACCTCAGGACTGGCACAATACCCAATGTACCATCTATCTGCCCCTAATTGACAAGGCTTGGTAACTGATTACATACAGGGCTCTGTGCTTGTGATCCTGGAGGATTGGCAGGATGGATAGACAGTTGCAGAATGGGAGTGGGTTTGGTTGAAGTGGGATGAAGAGGAGGTATCTGAGGATATAAGGTCTCTTTTTCTCAAACATCCTCCATCTCCACTCCTTCCTTTTTAGATCAAAAGCTCCAAGTATCTTTTCCATCCTGGCATCCTCTGAGCTGAGCAGAGTACTTTGCACATTGTAGGTGTTTTCTGAGATTGTGTGAAATGAATGAATAAATGATTTGAAACCCACTAATGGGTGCAGCAGTTAGAAACTGCTGGGGTTTTATGATAACTGTCTGCTCCCCTCCTCGACAACCTTCCAGCACCTTTCTAGCCACTGAGACCCCATCCAACCTGACCCCCCCCCCACCAGGCCCAACCTAGGCCAGGAGAGATGTGGCTTCTCTTCCCTCCCTCCTCCCTCACCTACTACTTCCCTACCCACTGCTCTGCTCTTCCCCAAGGCTTTTGCTGCAGGCTGACATATAAGGCTTAGCCTGGGCTGTCCTGTTTCTCCCCAGAGGCTTAATCAGGATAATATCTGGAAGGAGGAGGTCTGCAATCCATCTGATCCACCCAGCAAGCTGGGCCCAATTGTGTTCTCTCTCCTGCTGCTTAGTTATACTGCTAACTGTGAGCAGCAGAAGGAGGGAAAGGGCTGATTTGAACAGATGGGGGAGGCTCAGGGAAGGAGAAAGAGAAGGGTTGGGGGAACATTAGTCCTAGTCAGGATGATTATGAATATCTCCCAGAAGTACCTGGGAGTCCAGAGGGGTGTAGGGAAAGGAGAAAATAGGCCTTTTCCTTTCTCCTTGGATGTCCTGATTGTGAGGAGTGAGGCATGGGAGTGGGGGAGGTGGGCACAGCTCAATTTTGGGGGGTGGAAAAGATCTTCTGAAGGACAGGATGGGAAGACTAGAAAACCTCAGAGGTTTAGTGTTCAAAAAGCCCTAAGAGGTGGGGCAGCTAGGTGGTGCAGTGGATAGATCACTAGCCTTGGAGTCAGGAGTTCAAATGTGGCCTCAGACACTTAGCTGGTGTGATCTTGGGCAAGTCACTTAACCCCCATTGTCTTGCAACCCCTCTCCCCAAACAACTAACAAAAAGCCCTAAGAGGGTCCAACCTGTATACCATTGGAACCTGAAACCTATTGTAACCTTCTTGGGTTGAGTGGTCATCTAACCTGCAGTGACAGGGAGCTCATTATCTTCCAAGGCCCATTCCACTTTGAGAAAGTGCTAGTCACTGCATAGCTTTTCCTTTTAAATGAACCAAACCTTTTAGCAGCTTCTACCCATTGCTCCTGGTTTGACCCTCTAAGGACACAGAACATGTCTTTCACATCCTTGAAAATGGCTTAGGATATTCCTTCTAAGTCTTCTCTTTTATCTAAATACCCCTAGTTCCTTCAGGAGTTTGCCAGATTCTCTGGTTAGCAAGCTGTTGGGCAAATTGAGGTCTTTGACCATCGTTGTCATCTTCCTCTGGACATTCTGCACCTTGTCAAAGTCTCTGTTCCTATGTGGTACCCAGAACTGAATACAAGGTTCCAGTGTGGCCTGACCAAGGTGGAAACCAGTGGGTCCATAATCTTCCTTATCCTGGACACCCTGTCTCTCCTGGGCCTGCAGTCAGTGGTCCTCATCATTCTTGTTCTTTTTTTTTTTAAATTCAAACAGGTCAAATAGCTTTATTAAGAAATAATATTTGGAAACTTGGTCTGTATTCTATTTCCTCTCAGATTCTTTTTTTTTGTTCTAATTCTTTAATTTTGTTTGGTCTTTAGAAAGATTTTATTTATTTTGAGTTTTACAATTTTTCTCCTAATCTCACTTCCCTCCCCCCACCCCCACAGAAGACAGCCTTTACATTGTTTCCATGGTATACATTGATCTAAGTTGAATGTGATGAGAGAGAAATCAGATTCTTTTTTTTTAAAAAAAATTATTATTTTTTTAGGATTTTTTATTCAGAAGGAAAAGATACTGCAGAGAAAGATTTGATTGGTATTGGTGTTGATGAGTGGTAGCCCCATTTGGGGTTTTCTTGGCAGAGCTATTGAAGTGGTTTGCTGTTTCTTTCTCCAGCTCATTTGATACCTGAGAGAAACTGAGACACGCAGGGTAAAGTAACTTGCCCGGGGTCACACAGCTAGTGTCTGAAGTCAAATTTGAATTCAGGTCTTCCTCACTCCAGGCCTTGTACTCTATCCACTGTGGCATCTGTGCTATATTTTGACAACTGATTGTATTTGGGTGAAGAATAAGTGAAAATACCAAGGTGAGGATGACTCCCAAGATGTTGAATTTGGTTACCAGGCATTCTCTTTGTGCCTGTGGTTGTATTTCCCTATGCTGAGTGTTTCTGGTGAGTCTTGTGTGTTACACTGTGCTATGAGATGCCCAAGGTCTTGAAGTCATTCCTACCCAGCCCCTCCCCTTTCTGCAGTGTCTGTTTCATCCAGATCAGTGATGGCTGCATCCTTGCAAACAAACCTAAAATAAACCCTGTCCTCTTCCTAAGACTGCTCTGGGAAAGTGTCAGTCCAGAAAGCTGGACCCTTGACAGAAAAACAGGAGCCAGCCATAGGTTATTGACCCCAGGAAGATCAGAGTAGAAGGTGGGAGCCCATGGTCATGTGGCCTCTTACAGTCATCTTGCCCAGCCCTCTTCTTTGGAGGTGAAGGATCACTGTACTCTTATTGCTTATGCATCTCATAGATTTGCTTTGGGGAGAAGCTAAGCTGGCATTATGGTGGCAGGAGCAAATTTCAAGCATTCACTCTCTTTGATATTAATTTCTTATTACTTCTGGGCTGAGTACTTTTCCAGGGTCATTTTGGCAAAGAAATCTAACACAAAAATGTGTCTTAATTAGTGTTTCAATAGCCCTTCAGGTTTTCGGGGTGGTTGGTAATAGTTTGCAAGTAATTAACCTGGCATGGTTCTTGTCTGCCCACTCCCTTCAGGGACCCAGGAGCATTACAACATCAGAGAATCAGATTCAGAGTTGGAAGGAACCAGAAGGGCCAATTCCCTCATTTTACAGATGAGGAAACTGAGGACCAAATAAATGAGATGGCTTACTCAAGTTCCCAAAAAGGATCCTAGCTCTAGAGACCTTAAAAG
Source organism: Macrotis lagotis (assembly GCF_037893015.1). Taxonomy (NCBI): domain Eukaryota; kingdom Metazoa; phylum Chordata; class Mammalia; order Peramelemorphia; family Peramelidae; genus Macrotis; species Macrotis lagotis. Next base: position 78,973,010 of record NC_133666.1, read on the forward strand.
TCATTTAGTTCAATGTGTTAACCCTCCCCCACCCACAATGTTATAGATGAGGAAACTGAAAAAGACTTGTTCAAGGTCATATAGCTTATAAGCTGCTGTAGCAGGATTTCCCCCCAGATCTGGTACACCACTTTAACTGTTGTAATCATTAAGAGGCTGCCCCAGATTCCAATGGGGCACCCTTCTGAGTGCCCAGTTTGATGGACTTCTGTAGGCAGGAGGTCTGGGTTTGAATCTCAGCTTTGCCATTCTCTAGTGCTCCACCTTTCTTAGCTTCCAGCTAGGGATGCTAATACTCACATTGTCGTTGTCCCTTAACTGGTAAGAGGGAAAGGGTTGTGTAAACCTTCAAGGGATGTGAGATCTTAGTATCCAAGGCTCCCCAAGCCTGGAGTGTACATGCAATCAAAACAAAGAAACCCCTTGAGTAAGTTATTTTGTTTATTAGAGATGAAAAGAAACAGGCACAGATATCTAATGTTTTGGCTTTCTTCCCCAGTAGAGGGTTCCTGACTAGAGTTTTCTGTCCGTACCCACTTCTGCCTTCATTGTTTCCTTCTCTTTGTTTTGGGAGGAATCCAAAGTAGCCAAACAGGCCAGACCTTGGGCATCCCTATCTCCCACTGCCATGCTTTCTTCTAGGGGAATTGTGTACCCCCCCACACTGTACCCTCCTGCCTTCCTGTTTTCACAGCTCAGTTGATTAGAACTCAGGACATCTTCTCACATGTATGTATTGTCTTCTTTCCCAGCTATCTTTTTTCAAGGCAATGGAGTTGTGACTTGCTCAAGGCTACACAGCTAGGTAATTATTAAGCAACTGAGGCTGGATTTGAACTCAGATCCTCCTGACTCCAGGATCTGTGCTCTATGTACTGCACCACCTAGCTGCCCCCTTCCCTGCTATCTTGCCACTGTCCTTACCCAGCCACTTTAGTGGCCAAGAAAGTCAAAAGCCTTCTATGGATCTGAGATTTTCTGAGGCAGATGTCAATCTCCACTATACTTTCTCACTTTGTACCACTTGCCCAGGTCTTTCAGGAACTTTCCAGAAAGGATTCTTCCAATGTGCTATAGAAACTTTCTTCTGATTCTTTTAATATTTTGTGGATGTCAGTGAGACATGTGAGCTATCTGTCCTTTATCTCTATCACTCCCAATCTCTTCTCTGTCAGCTGCAGGTCCTCAGCCCTCAGCTTGCAGGCCTTCAGCCCTCTCACCTGCACTATTGCAATATCCTGCAGGATGGCCTCCCTGCCTCCTGTGTCTCCCCTTTCTCATTCATCATCCAGACAGTGCTCTGCCAAAGTGATTTTCTTAAAGCTTGGGTCAGACTATGTCACCTTCCCCCAACCCCTTGACTCAGTAAACTCCAGTGGCTGGTGCTCTCTCTCTCTCTCTCTCTCTCTCTCCCCCCCCTCTCTCTCCCCCCTTCTCCCTCTCCCTTCTCCTCTTCCCCTCTTCCCTCCACTGGCTGACTCAGTGGAAGTGCCTGTTCCTTCTCTGTCATATCCTAAATTTTACACATTCCTAAGTCATTATTGGCTCCTGCTCCCAACTAGTAGGCAGAGGAAGCTGATTGGGGTTGGGAGGTGGTGACTGGGGTTCCAGTTCTGACCCTGCCACTTACTAGCTCCGTGGGCACGTCTTTCCCTTCCCTCCTGCCCGTTTCTTCATCTGCAATAACAGTTGGACTCCCCACACCATAGCATGGGGAGCTGTGGACAAAGTGGTGTGATTCTTCTTGCCCCTTAGAGATATGAGTTGTTATTAAACAGACACAGACACACACACACACACACACACACACACACACACACACACACACACACACACACACACACCATCTGTCTCCACCTTGAATTGTGATTCTTCTGAGAATATGGTGTTCTATGATTCATAACCACAGAGTGTCCCTGGGAGAACATTGGTACACTAAGGTATGGGCTTGGGGGTGCCAAGCTACTCAGTTTCATTAAGGCTGCATGCTTTCTCCAATATGATCAAGTCTTATCTCCCTTTTTAAAATTGTTGGTATCTTTTGTTTTGACAGCACTTTCATTTCCTAGTCATAGATTGCTCCCTCCTTTCTCAGCCCCCTCCCCATCAGTCATCCCTTGTAACTTAGATATTTTTAAAAAGTGGGATGGAGGAAGCAGTTCAGCAAAATCACTAACAAAACACATCTACTGAATCTAGCAAACTATATAATAATGTTCCATAGTCTCTGCTAAGAAGTTACATTTTCTCCTCCTTTCTTCAGGATCTGATTAGGCTGTTGGGATTCAAGTCAAGTCCTTTTATATTATCACAATCATATCCCTTCCCTCATTTAGTTGATCTAGACCTTCCCATCTTTCTCTGCATTCTTCTTTATTTTGGTGCTACAGTGCCTGTTGTAGCCATCAGTGAAGACCCAGGGAAAATTCCCCCAAGGGCCCTTTCAACTGGAAATCTATGATTCCAGTGGTCGTTCTACTCAGCTCTAGGGTTAACACATTGCCCAACTATGGGAGTGGTAGCATGGGCTAATGGGGATATGTTAGGAGCTATTTGTATGTGGGAATGCTGTGAACCATCACCTGGTGCCCTTGGGCACCAGAGCCTTGTTTTACTAAGTGGGAGTAGATAAGAGACTGGGAGGGATATTTAAGCACTTGTGTTTTGGTGAATAAATGGAGACCTTGGTATATAGGGAGAAACTTGTCTTCCTTGTCTCCCTCCCCTTCAGCACTCACCTGGGGAAAGATTGAGGGAGTCCAGAAAGGGACTCAACAGGGAAAGTATGGATATGGGATTTATTGGGAACCTATATGAGACTGGAAGCTTTTGAAGGGCAGGAACTGTTTATTTCCATTTTATTTATCTTCCCCCTCCCCTTAGCCACCATCTCCTAGGGCCTAGCTCTATGATCTGTATAAATTATAAGTCTAATATTTTTTTTAATTTTAAAAAGGTTTTATTTATTTTGAGTTTTACAATTTCCCCCCCAATCCTACTTCCCTCCCCCCCCCCCAAGAGAAGGCAGTTTGTTAGTCTTTATATCATTTCCATAGTATGCATTGCTCTAAGTTGAATGTGATGAGAGAGAAATCATATCCTTAAGGAAGAAACATATAATATGAGATATAGCAGAATTATATAATAAGACAATTTTTTAAAAAAATTAAAGGTACATAGAAAGTCTTTGGTTTTTGTTCAAACTCCACAATTCTTTCTTAGGATACAGGTGGCATTCTCCATCACAGATATCTCTAAATTGTGCCTGATTGTTGTCCTGTTGGTATGAGCAAGTCCATTAAGGTTGATCATCACTCCCATGTTGCTGTTAGTGTGTACAATGTTCTTCTGGTTCTGCTCATCTCGCTCAGCATTATTTCATGCAAATCCTTCCAGGCTTCCCCGAATTCCCATCCCTCCTGGTTTCTAATAGAACCATAGTGTTCTATCACATACATATACCAGTTTGTTAAGCCATTCCCCAATTGATGGACATTCCCTCAGTTTCCATTTCTTTGCCACCACAAACAGGGCTGCTATGAATATTTTTGTACAAGTGATGTTTTTACCCTTTTTCATCATCTCTTCAGGGTGTAGACCCAGTAGTGGTTTTGCTGGAGCAAAGAGTATGCACATTTTTGTTTCCCTTTGGACATAGTTCCAAATTGCTCTCCAGAAAGGTTGGATGAGTTCACAGCTCCACCAACAATGTATTAGTGTCCCAGATTTCCCACATCCCTTTCAACATTGATCATTGTCCTTTCTGATCATATTGGCCAGTCTGAGAATACCTGATATTTGTTAACAAGCATTTATTAACTACCTACTCTGTGAAGGCCTTGGGAGGGTATTAGAACTACAAAGAAAAACTAGAAGGAGCTTACATTCTACTAGAGTGTGGAGGTCAGGTGGCTAAAATACATATCCTTGAGGGAAGATTAGGATTCTGAGATATAGAAGGGAGGAAGGGAGACTGTTTCAGGTATGGGATAACCTCTGTCAATGTATGGAGGAAGGGGACTTGAACTGTTGAGCTTGGGCAACATCTGGTTTGGCTGGAACGTAAAGTAATCTAGAGTCTTCCAATTATCTGGAAAGGTATATGAAAGCTAGGTTGTGGCATATCTTAACATTCAGGGCTGAAGCAGCATGGATTTTATTACAGAGATGGTAGGGACCATGGAAGGTTTTTGAACAGGTAAGTGACGCTAGACCTGTACTTTAGGGAGATGTTTTTTCTTGAGAAATAGTATTTTACTTTTTCCAACTACATGTAAAGATAATTTTCAACACTTGCTTTTTTGTAAGGTTTTGAGTTGAAAATTTTTCTCCATCCCTTCCTTCCCTCCTTCTCCTTGACAGAGAGCAATCTAATATAGGTTATAAATGTCCAACCATGTTAAATAAAATTTCCATATTAGTAATGTTGCAGCTAATATGGAAGGTAGCACAGTAGTTCAGTCCAGAGGTGATGAGAATCTTAACTGTTGATCAGCCGTTTTTCAGTTGTGTCCAACACTTCATGACTCCATTTAAGGTTTTCTTGGCAGAGATGGTGGAGCCATTTGCCATTTGTTTTTCCAGAGTGCCAGCAGGGTCAAGTGACTTGCCCAGGGTCACATAGCCATCAAGTGTTTGAGGTCATATTTGAACTCATGAAAATGTCTTTATGATTCCAAGCTCAGAACCCCATCCACTGTACCACCACCTAACTGGCCCTTAATTAGGGTGGTGTCTGTTTGAGCGGAGAGGAAGCATTGCAAATGGGAATTGCTGTCCATGTAGAACAGTTTCTCAACTGTCCATGAGATAAAGCACCTTCTAGGGTTTGGAACCAGCCTGATTCTGGATATCTATGTTGGGCCTGACTTCTTAAGACACCTTTGGAGTTTTGGAAAGGGCTCTGTCCAGCTGGTTTGATGGTGTTGTCCATAGGCCTTCTGGCTCAATGCCCTACCCATATTCATCACTGTAATAACGGTTCACTTTCTAGTGATTTAGGCTTCACAAAGTGCTTTCATCACAATGATTCTTGGAGGCAGGTAGTATGAGTATCATTTCTTTCTTGCAAATGGGGAAACTGAGATGTATAGGCTCCTAAGAGTTGTAGATGTCTGAGCTATAAGAGATTATCCTTAGAGGTCATCTGGTCCAGTCCTTTCATTTTACAGAGGAGAAAACTGAGGCCCAGGAAGGAAACTGACTTGCCCAAGATCACACATAGGACTATAGTTGTATAGTTAGAAGGGACCCTCACAGACCATCCTCAAATACCCTGATTTTACATAAGAGGAAAACTAGACCAAGAAAGGGGAAGGGGATTTCCCATAGTCACACAGCTAGCAAGCAAGGATTTGCAACAGGACTTGAACCTGGGTCTTTCTGACTGAATCAGATTTTAGGACACTTAACTTCCTCCAAGATAAAACAACTTACTCCAGTTCATACAACTTGGGGTGGAGCCATAATTCATAAACTAGTTGAGGCATTCTCATGAATTTTATATACATTTTCTCATTGAACCCTTCCATCAGTTCTGTGAGGTAGGATTACAGGCATTATCACTCCCATTTTATGAGTAAGGAAACTGAGGCACTCATCAAATCAAACAGGGGTTCATCCTCTTACATACTTATTTAAATTGAATGGGATATTGGGGATCATCTCTTCTAACCCTTGAATTTTATTGAAGGGGAAACAGAAGGAAAGGAACTTGTTTCTGTTGGATTTACAAATGATTTCTTTGGGAAATGTCCTTTTAAGAAATCAGGACTAGAATCATTTACCTGTGTATTAAACACACAGACAACTAGGGGGTGGAGTTTCTGCCCTCAAGAGAGCAGAAAATGGATATTGACTTGGGGAGTCATTGGAAGCCAAGTAGAGGATGTGAATACGTGATAGCTTAGGACCAAAAGATCCTGGCATTAAACTAACCAGGGGCACCAATGATAGAGGGGCATGGAATTGGAACAGAAAGGTCTTTAAAGGCATCTTTAGTCCACTGAGTAAAACTGAGGCTCAGAGAAGCTATGACTTGCCCAAGGTCACACTAACAAATAAGGAGCAGAGCTCAGTCTTTTTTTTTTCCCCAGGCAATGGGGTTAAGTGACTTGCCCAAGGCCACACAGCTAGGTAACTATTAAGTGTTTGAGGTCACATTTGAACTCAGGTTCCCCTGACTTCAGGGCTGGTGCTGTATCCACTATGCCACCATTAAGTGCCTACTGTTTGCCTGGCCTGGTATTAAGCAATGAGGATACAAAGAAAGACAAAATCCCAGTCCCTGCCCTCAAGGAGCTCCCTGTCTAAAGAGGGAAGACACAATACAAACAACTATGAGGAACAGTTATAGCCAGCATAAATAGAAAATAATCAAGTGAGGGAAGGCCAAAGCAGCTGAATTTCAAACATCACTTAATCTAATCTGATTATTTCATAGATGAAGTGAAGTGGTTACAGATGTAGTGACTTTCCCATGGTAACATGGGTAGTGGGTAGTAGGGCTGGAAGTGAATGTAGGCCTTCAAACTCCAAATCTGGTATTCTTCTCAGAAGACCTGAATTCAAGGCCTGGTCTGGTACATCCTTGATGGATAACCTTGAGTACATCAGTTACCCTTGCCTACTGCATTTGGTTGGTTTACATAGGAAGATATGTAAAATAGGGCTAATCATGCCTATACTCTAGTGTCTGCCTCTTGGGATTGTTGTGAGACAAGCTCTTTATAAATGATGAGCTTTCAAGGACAATGCATTATTAATAGATTTTATTATAGTATTACTTGATGCAAAAATATTATTTTCACTCAGTACCCATAATAATAACAGATAGCCTTGGAATCAGGAAGATCTGACTTCAAATCCCACCATTGACTCATGCTGGCTGTGTGACCCTGGAGTGGAGAAGTCCCTTAACCTCTCAGTAGCCCAGGAAGCTCATTAAGAGTAAGGTGCAGGGTCAGCTGGGTGGTGCAGTGGATGGAGCACCAGCCCTGGAGTCAGGAGGATCTGAGTTCAAATCCAGCCTCAGACACTCAATAATTGCCTAGCTGTGTGACCTTGGGCAAGTCACTTAACCCCATTGCCTTAAATAAATAAAATTTAAAAAAAGAGTAAGTTGGAGTACATTTCCATGCTAGGATGTCACTACACCAACAGTATAGCCCAGGTCTGAAACAAAACCAAAAAAGACAATAATAGAAACCCTGGCCACCCCAAGGAATTTATGTGAGTTAATGCTGGGTTTGGTCTTAGGTTGCAGTCCCAAACCAGTTCCCAAGGATCTGCCACTCCAGAGATGAGGTGAATTTGTATAATTAGCACTTGATGTGCCAAAGAGAGAGGGAGGGGAAAGGAAGCAAGGGGGTTGCCCTGAAAGGAACAGTTCTTCTCTGATAAGGCCTGACATGTGGAGAGGACACCCTGCCAACCACTCAGTTCCCCATGTAAAGCTTGACTAGGGAATTAGTTTTTTTTTTAAAAGGTGAAGGTGTTTTGGGAGGGGGGGAGCAGGAAAGGAGATGCATTATGGATACATCATCAGCTTTGATTATCTGACAAAGTAAACTCTTTGGAGATGAGCTAAAACATGTCCCTTCATGTTCTTTGGAAAGATGACAAGAAGGGCTCTTCTTGAGGAGTGCTGTCCAGGGTCTTTCATAGATGGCAGATAGAGAACATAAGCTATAATCAATAGGCTCTGGAAGAGAATTGCCAGATAGGTCTCAGTATGTTATTGGAAATAATCTTTACACCAGTTACTGGCTTGGATAGTTCAGATGTGTCTCTGAAGGGAGGAAGGATGCCCAGAGGCATGCTAACATCACTTTCACAGACTCCTAGATTTACAGTTAAAGGGAACCTCTGAGGCCATCAAGAGTAAATTGAGAGGCGGCTAGGTGGCCCAATGGATATAGCACTGGCCCTGGAGTCAGGAGCACCTGAATTCAAATCCACCCTCATACACTTAATTACCCAGCAGTGTGGCCTTGGGCAAACCTTGCAAAAACCTTTAAAAAATAAGAGTCAATTGAGGCCTGGAGAAGTGAGAATCCTAGACCTAGAGCTGGAAGGGACTTCAGAGGTCATATAAATAGTTCAGCCCCCTCATTTTATAGATAAAGAAGCTGATGCCCAGGGATATTATAGCTAGTAAGTATCTGGGGTAAGATTTGAACCCAGTCTTCTTTCTGAGTCCATGTCAAGCATCCAGTCCTTTCCATCACACTGCTTTTCTTGCCTTCTCTCCCGCTGCACCTTACTATAAGAATTATAAAACATGGCTTCCAATTCTAGTTCTGCTACTTGCTATTGGAAAATCCCTAGACCTCACTTTCCTTATGTATAAAATGTGACGATTGCACTGACTGATCAGTAAAGTTCTTTTGACCTTTAAATCCTATGATCAAGGACTTTAGAGACAGTCATTTCCAACCTTCCATTTCACAGATGGAAAAATTGAGGTCCAGAGAGAAGTGGCCCTAAATCATCTCAGATAGCACACCAGTAAGCAGAACCAAAGACTCTTTGACCCCAAAGATAATCAGTGTTCTGTCTAGGAGAATTTCTGTTGGAAGAAAACCAGAAAAGGTAGGAAAGGAAGGAGCGAGCACACATCTGTATGGGATATGGCCCTTCCAAAGACACAGTCAGGAGGAATGACTTGTGCCCAGAGCCCAGTATCCCTCAGTTATAGTGTAGGGAGTGAAGTAAGGTTCAAGAAGACTAGAAAGCTAGGAAGGGGACAGGTGTGAAGAACTTTAAAGGCCACACAGAGGAGTTTCAAGGTTATAGGAACTTCTGCCTTTTAGAGGTTTGGAGGTAGGGTTCGAGCAGGAGAGTGAATGGTTGCTGCTGCTACCTTAGCAGTGAGACAGAAGATGGATGGGACCAGAGAGAGCCTCAGGAAGCAATTGGGATGATCCAGGGAGAAGGTGGTGCCAGGTACTGACAGTGGTGAGAAAGGGATGGATGTTGGAGTGGTCTGGCTGGTGGGGTTGGCAAGGCTTAGCAATGGATTCCATGCAAGAAGTGAGGCTACACTGAGCTTGTGAGCCTATCACTGAGAAGGTGGTGGTAGAAGGACAGGATGACCTGCGAAGAGAGACATCTGGAAGAAGAAATGTTTTGGGGAAAGAATATTCATTCTGCTTTGGACAAGTTGAGTTAGAGATGCCTCTGAGTCATGAAATGAAAAATATCCACCAAGCACTTGTTGATGTAGACTGGAACTCAGAAGGGACATTAAAGCTAGATCTGTAGGCTTGGGAATCATCTGTCAAAAGAATGATGGTTGAGCCCATGGGAAATGATGAGGTTACCCATCCAACTAGGAGAGGGCCTAGAACAGAGGACTGGAGTTACCCCATGATTAGCAAGCTTGACTGGATGAAGACCTAGTAAAGGAGACTGAGGAACAGTGGACAGTCAGATAAGAGGAGAACCAGGAGAGAACATAATCATGAAAACCTGGAAAGTAGGTGCTGCTGCTGAAGAAAGGGTGATTGTCAATCTCCAAGGCCACAATAGAGGTCAGGACAGATGAGGACTGAGAAAGACCACTAAACTTGCAAGTAAGAGAGCATTGTTAACTTTGGGGAGCTTATGGGAGAGCAGTTTCAGTTGGATGATTAGATCAGAAGTCAAAAGTCAGAGGACTTGCAGAAGATATAAGAGTAGTGAAGCCATCTTGGATGGCTTTCTCAGAGTTTGGTCAACAAGGGGAAGACATGTAAAATGCTAAAGTTATCTGGGATGATAGAATCAAGGGAGGGTTTTCCAAGGATGAGGGTAACATGGCCATGTTTGTAGACAGAAAGGAAGGAATTGGGCAGAGAAGAGGACTGGAGAGTTTTTCAGAGTCAGTCTACTGGGGAAGAAGGGAACTGACCTTGATAATAAGGGTAGTCTATCTAAGTCAGAAGGAATGAGGAGATAGTAGTGGCTGATATATGAATGATATGGGAGGGGAGAAAAAGGACCTCAAATCTAGGGAGAAGTGTGATAGGAGACCTGTCAGCTGAGAAGGTAGGGAGACAAGGTGCCATAGTACCTTTGAATATGTTTGTAAATGCTGCTAGGGTAAGTAGCAAATATGCTACATAGGTATAAAACTCTTGCCTTTCTGCAGTAAGCTAAATTGCAATTAGGTAAAAAATTCTAGTGAATCCAATCTGCATCATTGTGAAAGCCCTGAGAAGGGACGTGACTTTCCCAGGATCATACCATTAGTAGTAACAGGAGAATTTGATCCCAAGTGTCCTGATTCCAGAATCAATGCACTCTAGTTGTCTCAATAAAAAGACCTTTTTGAATAATGAGAGTTGTCTCCCAAATGGAATGATAGGCCTCTTTAGGCAATGAGCTCTCCATCAGAAAAGTGTTCAAGTAGGGTTTGGCTGGTACAGTGGAGGAAGTACAGGCCTTAGAGTCAGGAAAACCTTGGGTTCATATCCAAACTTTGACATGTATCAACTGTGTGAGTCAGTCAAGACATTTGCTTTCCATTGGCCTTAGTTTGCTTCCCTTGAGGTCCCTGCCAGGTTTAAAGCTCTGAGAGGCCCTTAAGCATGGTACAGAGGAGAGACCTGGCTTGCACCAGGAGCTTGGACTGGTAGGCCTCTAGGGTCCCTTTCCCATCCTGTTCTTAGCTCCCTTTGTAATCCCTGACAAATCATTGTGCCTGTTCAGAAGGAGTAATCATTCCTTTTTCCCCTGTGCCTCAATGTCTCTTGGAGGGTCAGATGGGCTCATATCTGGGACAGTTTGGAGAAGCTGGAAGGTCTGTATGTACTCTTGTAGGCAGGGAGGCAGCAGCTATTATATTCCAGGTTGCTTGGGGAAGATCACGTCAGAGAAAGGAAAATTGCACAGGGATGAGGCCTACTTTTCTCAAGTGGTAGGCGGTAGAAGAGCCTTCTGGGTTCTTATGCTAAGTATTTAAGATTGCTATGTCAACCAAGCCAGGCTTCCCCCCCCCCCCCCATCTCTCTCTCTCTCTCTCTCTCTCTCTCTCTCTCTCTCTCTCTCTCTCTCTCTCTCTCTCTCTTTCTCTTTCTCTCTCTCTCTCTCTCTTTCTCTTTCACTAACCCTGATCTCTTCCATTGCTTTGTTGCCAAGTGGGCAAGCCAGCCTTGGGGACTCAGGTCATATTCCCCCTCTTCCATAGTACAGATGGGGAAACCAAAGTTCACTAAGGTGAGATGACTTACCAGGACAAGAGCAGCTTTCTCTCCATGAACCTGTTTTCTTATTTGTCAAGTGAGGTATTTGAACTAAATGATTTCTGACATTGCTCCTGATTCCAGCATCCTGTGCTCTCAGGCCTCTCCTAGGTCTGACATTCTGTGCTAGTTTTGATACTCTGTGATCTGGGTCCTTCACAGCATTTCCATTGATCAATTGTTATAGCAAATGAGATACGTGATGGGGGAGGGGAAGGGCTCCTAAAGAGAAACTGAAGAGAATTTGGAGCAGGAAATAGGCAGAGGCTGCTTGGGGTGTATGTTGTGTGTTGTAAAGTGTTGTAGACTAGGAATAGGATTGAAGAGACAATTTCCTTCTGCCCCATACAGTGCCTGAGACTGTGACTGACTGTTCCCGAATTCTATGTTCTAAGGTCCCCCCAGCTCTGATCATCTCTGTTCTTGGTCCCTCCCACCACTTCCCTTCCCAAAGTTCCTCTCACCATTAACATTCCATTGTTCTAAGGGCCCTGAAGCTCTCTTCATCTCTGTTCTGGGTCCCTCCCACCACTTCCCTTCTTTGTCCCAAGATTCCTTTCATCATTAACATTCTGTCTTTCTAAGGTCCTCCCAATTCTGATCATTTGTTCTAGGTCCCTCACACCAGGTCCCTTCTGTGTCACAAAGTTCCTCTCACCAATAACATTCAGTATTCTTTTTTTTAGGGTTTTTTTTTGCAAGGCAAATGGGGTTAAGTGGCTTGCCCAACATTCTGTGTTCTAAGGTACCCCACTCTGATCATCTGTTCTAGGTCCATCCCACAACTTGCCTTCTTTGTCCCAGAGCTCCTCTCACCAATAGCATTCATTGTTCTAAGGACACCCTATCTCTAATCATCTGTTCTAGGTCCCTCTGACAACTTCCCTTCTTTGTCTCAAAGTTCCTCTCACCAATAACATCCTGTGTTCTAGTGGCCCCACAACTCTGGTCATCTGTTCTGGTTCCCTCCCACTACTTCTCTTCTTTGTCCCAATATTCCTTCCCTGTTAACATTCCATGTTCTAAATCCCCATAGTACTGATCATCTCTATTCTAGGTCCTTCCTACTACTTCCCTTCTTTATCCCAAAGTTCTCACCATTATTCCATGCTCCCCAACTCTGATCATCTCTCTTCTGGATCCCTCTCACCAATTCTCTTCCATATTCCAAAGTTCCTCTCACTATTAACATTCTGTATTCTAAGGGCTCCCCAACTCAGATCATCTGTTCTAAGTCCCTTCCACCACCACTTCCCTTCTTTGTCCCCAAATTCCTCTCATCATTAACATTCCATGATGTAAGGTCCTGCCAGGTCTGATCATCTCTCTTCTGGGTCTCTCCCATAACTTCCCTTCTTTCTACCAGAGCTCCTTTTGCAAATAGCATTCATTGTTCTTATGTCCCCCTATCTCTGATCATATGTTCTAGGTCCCTACAACAATGTCCCTTCTTTGTCTCAAAGTTCCTCTCACCAATAACATTCTGTGTTCTAAGGGGCCCTAACTCTGATAATCTGTTCTAGGTCCCTCCCACCACTTCCCTTCTGTGTCCCAAAGTTCCCCTCACCATTAGCATTCCATGTTCTAAGGCCCGCCCTCAACTGTGATCATCTCTATTCTGGATCCATTCCACCTCTTCCATCTGTGTCCCAAAGTTCTCCTCTCACCATTAACATTCCATCTTCTAAGGGCCTCCAGTTCACATAATCTCTGTTCTAAGCTTTCTCTGCCCTATGGGTCACCGTTTTGGGATAGAAATTTAGGGAATGCTCAATCTAATTCTCAAACCGAGGCCTCTTCTTGGCTCCCAGTATCTTTACCTCTTCTCAGGGCAATGGATGGATGAAACCCCAAGTCTTTCAAAATCTCAGATGTTAAACCTTTCTCTTTTAGGTTTGAGTCATAGGATTTTAGAATTGGTGGAAACCACATAGTTTTAGTGACAACAGTTCTGGATTGAGAGTCAGAAAACTTCTGACTATAGAGAAGGCAGTTCTGGGCCTCTGTTTACTCCTATTGAACCAGATGAACTCTGAGATCTGTTTCATTTTTAGAACCCTGGTCCTTCATAATCTTGAGCAAATACCTTCCTTTCTCCAGTTCCTAGTCGAGTGGACTCAGCGAACATTTAGTGTTTTCCTCTGGTCCATGTGAAATATTGGGGCTGGCCAGGATGGTGTCTGGATCTAAATCTAAGACCCTGTGTCCATTTTCCTAATGACCAAACTAATTATTGGGGAGTGATTAGATGTGTTGGGCTAGTTGAGACAAAGTCTTTGTAATTAGTCACTTTTGTCTCAGCACCAGGGCCCCTTGCTGGGAAGTAGATTTTGACAGGATTATATCATAAATTTAGCTTCAAAGGCCCTTGAGTCCCACCTTCTTATTTTAAAGAGGAGGAACCTGATGCTCAGGGGGAAGTAAAAGGACTTCTCCCCTCCCCCCACCCCAAATCACAGCAAGGATCACAGATTTAGAGTTAGAAGGGACCTCAGAAGTCATTGAGTCCAACCCCCTTACTTAACAGAGGAAGAAACTGAGGGTCAGAGAGAGCATGAGGACTTTCCTAAACTTGAATTAGGTTGTTCCCACTGCAGAAACAATGAGTGGTCTCTGTTCTCTACTTGTTCCCCTCCCTAAGTAATTTATTAATTGCTTACTGTATGTATGAGAAGCCCTGTTTCAAGTGATGGGGATTCAGACAAAAATGAGATGATTCCTGTCCTAGTGAAGGGGGGGGAGAAGGGAGGGGAAGAAAATCAAGAAGATTAATATGTATACATATAAATATATCCAAAATATGTAAAAATAACTATATGGCAAATGGGGGGGCAGTAGTACTTGGATGAATTTAGAACAGCTTCTAATAGCAACCAACATGAGCTGAGTTTTAATGGGATCCGTGTGGAGGGAGTTGGTTCATCTATTGGCCTGTGCAGGGCTCTGATTGAGGTGGGGCCTGAAAATGATATTTGATGAGACTGAAGGTAGTCTAATGGACAGTAGCCAAGCTTAGCCTCCAATCTAGGGCTCTCAGGCCTGGTTGCATACTGTTTGGCATCCCCTGATTCCTGACTTTCCTTGGACTTGTGCCAATTTATATGACTAACCTGAGAGAGAGCACACATCACATCTTAAGTTTTGTCCTTCGGACAAGAAATGTTCACTGATTTGGGCCCCAAGGTCATCCCCCCCCCTTTGTTTGAGGGGCAGGAGGGCAAATTTGGAGTCAGAGCTAGCTTATTCTGTTACTTTTGAGTTGTACGTGGGTGAAGGAGACCACTGCTTAAAAAGCGGTTTCAGAGAATGGTGAGTATATGTGTGCTTGTGTGTCTGTGTATGTATGTCTATATGAGTATACATGTGTGTATAGTTATGAGTGTGTATAATGTATATGTGAGTATGTATGCATTCATGAATATGTGTATATGTGTGTGGGTATGTCTATTATTGAGGGTGAATATATATGAGTATGTATATGAGGGTATGTATGTGAGCATGCATTGCATGAGTGTGTATATGAGGATAGATGTGTATGTGTGAGTATATGTGTGTGAATGTATATTAGTACATATGTGTATATGAGTGCATGTGTATTGTGTGTATGAATGAGGGTGTATGAGTATGTATATGAGTGTATATGTGGCTACATGTGTATGAGTGTGTATATGTATGTGTGGGTGTGTTTAAGTATGTTTGTATGAGAGTATGTGTATGCATGTGCATGTGTTTGTGTGTGTGCATGTGTGTGTCTTGTTCACAAACTTAGGAAGCTCTGCAGGCCTGGGTTTTTCCACTGGACCATTCTGTAAGAGAAATCTCCTTGGTGATTAACTGAGAGAGAACAATGAATTTTCAAACCTAACACCATTGGAAGGAATGGAAGAAGCAGCTCTGTGGACCCAGTCTGGCAGCAGTGGTGCAGGTGGGCCTGCCAGGGTTGGGGTGGGCTATTACTTCCAGAATTATTACTGAGTAGTCTTTTCAGCTTCCAATTCAGAAAGAGAACCCGAAGGCCCCAGCAATAGGAATGCCTGACACATAGTAGAGAGTTCTCCCCACCCCACCCCACCCCCCAGGCCAATGGGATTAAGGGCCTTGCACAAGGTCACACAGCTAATAAGTAGCAAGTGTCTGAGACCAGATTTGAACTCAGGTCCTCCTGACTCCAGGGCTGATGCTCTATCCACTGTGATACCTTCAAAGAGGAAACCTCATTTTCCTGAGTGATTTGTTAAATCTCTCTTCCTTAATTGGGATCAGTACTTTGAAAGGCAAGTTTGGAAAGGACCATGCCAAACCCTGTGGATTAAGACAGCTGCAGATACTTATCAAGAAGATAGTAGTTTGGAGTCTACTAGAACTTCCTGAACCCTCAAATTAGACCACCCAAGATCTGAATTTAGAACGAGAGGACCTCAGAGATTATCCAGATTAAAAATGAGACCTGGAAAGGGGAAATGTCCTGCCTTTGTCCACTACCCTACGTGCTGACTGAGCTCAGAAAAGGGGAAGGGATCCTGGGTTTTTCTGGCCAGCCAGTGCTTCCTGGGGCTAGACCAACAGGCCTTGAGCTAGTCTGGGAGGGAGTCAGTTATCCTTCAATGTATGAACCTCCACTCCCAGCCAGCAGTGTCTCCTACTAAAAAGACTACTAGATTTGGAGTTGGAAAACTTGAGTCATTCAGTACCGACTTTGACATTACTTTTTTTTTTTAATTTTATATTTTTCCCAATTATATGTAAAGATAGTTTTTAACGTTCTTTTTTTTATAAGCTTTTGAGTTCCACAATTTTTTTTAGGTTTTTGCAAGGCAAATAAGGTTAACTGGCTTGCCCAAGGCCACAGCTAGGCAATTATTAAGTATCTGAGGACGGATTTGAACTCATGTCCTTCTGACTCCAGGGCCAGTGCTCTTTCCACTGTGCCATCTAGCTGCTCCCGAGTTCCACAATTTATCTATCTCCCTCTCCCCACCTTGACAACCAGTAATCTGATAGAGGTTATATACATGTACAATCATGACATTACTTTCATCACCTTGGACAAATCTCTGGTCCTCCTCTGTGAGAGACAGGATTGGCACAATCATATGACTGTAGAGAATTAAATGAAGACCTTGTGACTGAGAGCTAACTCATGAAGCCAGAGCTCAGCTGAAGACTTTTGAATATATAGCTGATATGAGGATTTGTTATGTTTAACTATACATGTTTGGAAACAGTGATTTTGTTTTTCTTACTTTCTCAATTGTGGTTGAGGGAGTAGGAAAGGGAAGTGGCAAGATGAGAAGGCAGATAGGAATTTTTTTTTTCAATTTAAAAAGAAACAAAGGAAGGTTCAAACAATTGGATAGTGATTGAGTGCTCATGGTTGGCCCATCTTCTGCTTCTGAGTATTTCTCTGGCTGTCCTTCATGCCTGAAATGCCCTCTTCATTTTCCCCCTACTGACTTTCTTGAACTCCTAACTAAAAATCCCATCTTCTATTCTTAATTCTAGAGTCTTCTCTCTCTTAATTATTTTCTATTTCTCTTGTATCTAGCTTGTTTGTGATTTTTGTTTGCTTGTTGTTTCCCTCATTACATTGTGAGCTCCTTGAGAGCAGAGACTATCTCTTGCTTTTGTCTTCCTAAGCATAGTAACTGGGCACCTAGTAGGTGTTAATACTTTGTAACAGATTAGCCATGTTAACGAGGCAACTGCTTTTGCGCAGTGGATAGAGCCCTTAGCCTTGGAATCAAGAAGACTCATCTTCCTGAAATCAAATCCAGCTTCCAACATTGAATAGCTGCATGACCTAGGCAAGTCATTGACCCTGCTTGCCCCAATTCCTCATTTGTAAAATGAACTGAAGAAGAAAGTGTGGCAAACCATTCCAGTATCCTTGCCAAGAAAACCTCTAGAATCTGGAAGAGTTGAACAAAGCTGAACAACAATAACTACAAACCATGCAAATATAATAAATATGATATTACTTTAATTTACAAATGTAATACTCCAATCAAATGACCAATTTAATTGCCAAAGTAATAGTTACTTTATTGAATTAGACAAAAGTAACAAGATTCCTATACAGAAGATCAACAATCTTTAGGGAAATAAGGAGAAACAGTAATTGAGGGGCTTACTAGTAGATATATATGATATCTGTGCATTTATATCTATTTATATGTATGTGTATGTGTCTACATACAGAGAAGTTAACTAGAAAAAATCTACAGCAGATATAGATGATAAAAGACCAATATCAAGATATGGAGGGGAAAAACTTAAAAAGTTATATTGATTGACTAATTGATTGAAAGATGGTGAAGTTGAAGTTGTCTAGGCAATTAGCTCCCTCACCTCCCCTAATATGTGCCAAGTTCTATGCAATATAGACATAGAAAGGCTCCAAAAATGATGCTATACCTTCAAAAGACTTGAGTCCCCCAGCTCTGGAGTAAGGGTTTCTCCCCTTCTTTCTTCCTTCTCTCTTTCCTTTTTTCCTTCTTGCTCCTCTTTCTCTCCCTTTCTTTTCATCAGGAAAGCTTGGAAGTCCTCTTTTTTTTATGTCTATCTTTCACCCCACCCCCCACCCAAGAATTATACTCAGTTGTTCTAGATAGGTGATTCTTGGTTGTGATCCTAACTCTTTTGCCTTATGGAATATCTTCCAGTCCTTTTTTTTTTTAGGTTTTTTTTTTTTTGTAAGGCAAACGGGGTTAAGTGGCTTGCCTAAGGCCACACAGCTAGGTAATTTATTAAGTGTCTGAGACCGGATTTGAACCCAGGTACTCCTGACTCCAAGGCCAGTGCTTTATCCACTACGCCACCTAGCCGCCCCCTATCTTCCAGTCCTTTAATGTAGAAACTGCTAAATCTTACATTATCCTGACTGTGGCTCTATGATATTTGAATTGTTTCCTTTTGGCTACACATAATATTTTCTCTTTGACATGGGAGCACTAGAATTTAACTATAATATTTCTGAGGATCTCTATCAGGAGGTGATCAGTGGGTTTTTTTAAATTTCTATTTTACTCACTGGTTCTAGACCATCAGGGCAGTTTTCCTTGATAATTTCTTGAGATAGGATGCTGAGATTCCTTTTTTTTTTATCTTGGCTTTTAGATAGTTCAATAATTTTAAAATTATTTCTTCTGGATCTCTTTTCCTTGTTAGTTGTTTTTCCAATGAAATATTTCACATTTTTCTATTTTTTCATTCTTTTGATTTGATTTTATTGTTTCTTGATCTCTCAAACACTTCTTTGCCCAATTCTAATTTTTAAGGAATTATTTTTTCCCTGAGCTTTTATATTTCTTTTCTATTTGACCAATTCTATCTTTTAAGTAATTCTTTTCACTGAATTTTGTGTGTGTGTGTATAAATTTCATTTGACCAATTGTATTTTTTTAAAAATAATTCTACTTTTTAAGAAATTCTTTTCAGTGACATTTTGTATATTTTTTTCCCATTTGGCCAATTCTGCTTTTCAAGGCAGAATCTTTTTATCTTAATCTATTTACACATTACTAAAATAGTCTCAAGGCATAATTTTCTTCATTGGATTTTTGTACCTTTTTTACCATTTGGTCTGATCTGGTTTTGAAGATGTAATTTTCATTAGTATTTTGGGTTTTTTTGGCAAGGTAATGAAGTTAAGTGACTTGCCCAGGATCACGCAGCTAGGTGATTATTAAGTGTCTGACACTGGATTTGAACTCAGGTCCTCCTGACTCCAGGGCCTGTGCTCAATTCACTGTATCACCTAGCTGCCCCATTAGTATTTTTGTGTCTACTTTATCAAGTTGTTGACTTTTTTTCATGATTTTCTTGTATTACTCTCATTTTTCTTCCCAATTTTCCCTCTACTCTCTAAGTTGATATTTAAAAAATCTTTTTTTGAGCTCTTCCATGGCTTGTGACCAATTCTTTTTGTTTTTGAGGTTTTGAATATAGCAGTGTTGACTTTGCTGTTCATCTCAGTGTGTTTGATCTTCCTTGTCACCAGCAACTTTCTACAATCAGAATCTTTTTTCTGTTTGTTTATTTTTCCACTCCATTTCCTGACTTAACTATACATTAGAGTAGGACTTTGCTTCTGAAGTAGAGGGAGCACCATCCCAAGCTTTAGGTTTTTTGTGTGGTTCTTTAACAGATACTTCTAGGGGCCTGTAGGTTTTTGGTTCTTTCAAGATGCTGTGATCTAAGGAGAGATGTGTTTACTACTTTCCTGTACTGTGCTCTGTTTTGAGTGACCATAAGCACTCTTTGTCCTGGAGCTTTGACCAGCATCCTTGCTCCCATGAGATTATTAACCCTGGTGTGCTAGTGCTTCTCCTCATGCTGGAACTGAGATGCAGAATGGGGATCCAGATCCAAATATGGGCAATGAAACAGAGTCCTGCTTCTGGTGCCAGCAAGGGGACCCCTATAATCTCCTTCTGACCATTTGTCTGATCCCCTTACTATCTTTGAGCTGAGAAGTCTGGAAACAACCCCTGCTGTTACTGATTCATTAGTCCTCAATGCCTATTGTTGGTTTTGTGAACTAGTTTTTCCTGAATTGAACTGTGCTCCACTCTTACCTCAGTGCAGCAGACCTTTCCTGCCAACCTTCTATATTGTTTTGGGCAATTTGTTTTATCCCATTTGTGGATTCTACCCCTTCAGAATTTCTTTTGAAACATTATTTAAAGTTGTTTGAGGAGTTTGGGGGAGAGCTCAAGTGAATCTCTGCATGTTCTCCATCTTATTTACTTTCATTTCATTTTCATTGGTGATGAATTTGCTGTTTTCATTTTTGACACTGGTAATTTGTTTTGTTTTTAAACTTAAATTAATCAATGGCATATCTTTTTTTCATAAACCAAGTTTCTAGTTTTATTTATTAGTTCAATAGTTTTCTCACTTTCACTTTTATTAATCTTTGATTTTCAGGACTTTCAATTTGTTCTTTAATTGAGGATTTTAAGTTTGTTAGTTTTCTAGTTTTTTCTTCAGTTGCATGCCCAATTCATTGATTTACTCTTTCTCAAGTTTATTGATGTAATGTAATCATTTAGAGATATAAATTTTCTCTTAACTTCTACTTTGACTGCATCCCATAAATTTTGGTATATTGTCCCATTGTCATTCTCTTTAATGAAAGTATTGATTGTTTCTATGATTTGTCCTTTAACCCACTCAATCTTTAGGATTGGATTATTTAGTTGTCAACTATGTTATTCTATGTTTGCACTAGATGATTTCCAAAGTTCCCTCTCAACTGGAGATCTCAGATCCTAGGACTTAGCACCTGGGAACACTGGAATCATGTACCCAGGCAACTTGGGTTGTAATTTCAAATAAGATTCAGGTATCCTTTAAGATGGGCTAATAGAGAGATAACAACTCTCTCTTTGATAAAAACTGCTGCGAAAATTGGAAGTTAGTATGGAAGAAACTTAGATTAGACCAACACCTCACACCCTTTACCAAGATAAGATCCAAATGGTTACAGGATTTAGACATAAAAAACAATACTATAGGCAAATTAGAACATCAAGGACTAGTTTACCTGTCAGATCTATGGAAAGGGGAGCAGTTTATGACTAAAGAAGAGTTGGAGAACATCACCAAAAGCAAACTAGATGATTTCGATTATATTAAATTAAAAAGCTTTTGCACAGATAAAACTACCGTAACCAAGATCAAAAGAAATGTAGTAAATTGGCAAACAATCTTTACAACTAATGATTCTGACAAAGGAATCATTTCTAAAATATACAGAGAACTGAGTCATGTTTTTAAAAAAAAAAAAAGACTTTCCCCAATTGACAATTGGTCAAAGGATATGCAAAGGCAATTTACAGATGAAGAGATCAAAGCAATCCATAGCCATATGAATAATTGCTCTAAATCATTAATTATTAGAGAAATACAAATTAAAGCTTCCCTGAGGTACCACCTCACACCTCTCAGACTGGCCAATATGACCAGAAAGGATAATGATCATTGTTGGAAGGGTTGTGGGAAATCTGGGACACTATTACAAGGTAAGTTTTCTTTCCCTGGATTGGTTCTGCCTCTGATCCAAATGAGTTTTTGTGACTTTGGGAAAGTTCCCCTGGCTGAGCCCCATTTTGCACATGATGTTAACACTCCTTATACTACTTGAATCCCTGTGTACTGTTCAGCTTTCATGCTCTGTTGTAGTGTGACTGTCTTTAAAAAGGCATTATCAGGGTCTCCAAATGTAGTCACAGGATCCCTGAGAAGGACTGAATTGGATGGCATGGATGACAGGAGGAAAATGACATGTATTGGGTAGGAATGTGGCAAGACGGGAACATTGGTGTGCTGTTTTTTTCAGCAGGGAAGAAGTATTCTGTGCTCTGGAAAACCATTTGAAAATCTGCTGGGAAAAAAACCACTAACTTCTATATATTCTTTTATACAGCAGTCTGTACACTAGGCATTAGAGGAGGAGAAAGGGAATGTGAAAAGTCCCTATTTACCTCCAAATAATTCATAACAGCACATTTTATATTAGAGTAAAAGGGGAAACAAGTTGGATGATTCTCCTTTGGGTGACTCTTAGAGCTGGAAGGAACCCTACATTTAGTCTAACTCCTTCATTGAGCAGGTGAGGGAGGATACAAAGACTCAGGGAAGGGGCGGCTAGGTGGCTTAGTGGATAAAGCACCGCCCCTGGAGTCAGGAGTACCTGGGTTCAAATCCGGTCTCAGACACTTAATAATTACCTAGCTGTGTGGCCTTGGGCAAGCCACTTAACCCCATTTGCCTTGCAAAAACCTAAAAAAAAAACCCAAAGACTCAGGGAAGGTAAGTGACTTGTCAAAGTCAGTCAATAAGTATTTTTTTAGGTTGTTTTTTTTTTTTTTTTTTTAGGTTTTTGCAAGGCAATAGAGTTAAGTGGCTTGCCCAAGGCCACACAGCTAGGTAATTATTAAGTGTCTGAGGCCGGATTTGAACCCAGGTACTCCTGACTTCAGGGCTGGTGCTCCATCTACTGTGCCACCTAGCCGTCCCTAGTCAAAATTACTATATATATGCTAGGCATTTTGCTAAATCCTGGGTATTCATAATGTTTGTCCTTCACTTTCTTTTTCTTTTTTTTTTAAGGTTTTTGCAAGGCAAATGGGGTTAAGTGGCTTGCCCAAGGCCACACAGCTAAGTAATTATTAAGTGTTTGAGATGGGCTTGAACCCAGGTACTCCTGACTCCAGGGCTGGTGCTTTATCCACTGTGCCACCTAGCTGCTCCTGTCCTTCATTTTCAAAGAAGATCACAATATCAGGGAGGTGATGCCACGACATGCACATGAATTGGATTTGAGTGAGGGGGCTGTGCTAAATTACTAGCTTCACTTTCTCCTCCAGAACCATCTGGGTCCAGTGGCCAAGTGTGAATCAGGACAACTGGAGATGGCCCTGGATTCAGGGCTGTCAGGGTTAAATGACTTGCCCAATGTCTCACAACTAGTAAGAGGCAAATGTCTGAGGCCAGATTCTAACTCCTGTCTTCCTGACTCCAAGACCAGTACTCTATCCACCACACCACCTAGCTACCTCTATACAAAGAAAGACAAAAAGTACGATCTCTGCCCTCAAAGGCTTCCTATTCTAATGGGAGAGACAACATGCAAACAATTGTGTCTATGAGGTATATATGTCATACAAGTGATCAAATGATCTGAGAGGAATGGCAGTAGAAGTGGAGGTGGGAGAGAGCAGACTGACCAGAAAGATGTTCTCCAGAAGGTAGTCAAGAATTGAGGATAAGGAGGGAAGAGCATTCAAGGTATAGAATATAACCTTTGCTTGTTGAGGAAGATAGGATGCCATATATGAGGAAGAGCAAGGAGGCCAGTGTAGCTGCATTCTAGAGAGCTTAGTGGGGGAGAATGTGTAAGAAAATGGGAAAGGGAAAAAGGGACCAGATTATGAAGGGCTTCTAAATGTCTAACAGGATTTAATATTTGATTCTGGAGATAATAGGGTGCCACTGGAGTTTTCTGAGTAGGAGTGGGGTGTGGTGTAGGCAACAATTATTTTAAAGTGCCTGCTAGGTGCCAAATACTGTGGGAACCTCAAGGTACTCACAATTTAATATGCAAGACAACATGCAAATAACTATGTATTATACATGGACTTATATACATACATGTATGTATGGGGTGGGGTATATACATGTCTATACAATAAAATAAAAATTATTTCAGAGGGAGCGCCAGGAGCTTGAACTGGTAGGCCTCTGGGGTCTCTTTCCAATCTTGTTCCTAGTTCTCTGCATGATTCCCAACAAGTCTTTATTAGAGGCTTCTGGTGCTTGTTCAGGAGTAATATCTCTTTTTCCCCTGTGCCTCAATGTCTCCTGGAGGGTCAGGTGGGCTCATAACTGGGACAGTGCTTGCAAAAAAGCTAGAAGGCCTGTGTGTGCTCCTGTAGGCAGGGAGGCAGCAACTATTGTATTCCAGGTTGCTTGGGAAAGATTACATCAGAGAAAGGAAAAAATATCCAGGGATGAGGCCTACTTTTCTCAATTGGTGGTCGAGCTTATATTTTTTTTATTTACTACAAAGAATGTCAAATTTTCTCTTTTTGTTTCTCATTCTCTGTCTTCCTCTGTTTTGTTACCAAGTGGGCAAGCCAGCCTTGAGGCAGGGAATATTTCCCCTTCCATGGTACAGGTGGGGAAACTGAGGCTTACTGAAGTGAGATGATTTTCCAGAACAGCAAGAGCAGCTTCCCCTCAGTGAACCTGTTTCCTTATTTGTCAATGAAATATTTAGGGTAGATGTTTTCTGACATTCCTCTGGATTCAGCAGCTTATACTCTTAAGTCCCTCTCAACTCTGCGATTTTGTGCCTTTAGAAGGCAAAGAGATTCAGGACAATAGCTAGTAATAATGCTCTGATTAAGTGATCTTTTTTAATGTTGGGAAATCTTGGCCTTCTTTGTAGGCAGCAAGGAAGGACTCAGTAGACATCAAGAGAATGAAGAGTAGAATGAGAAAGGATGATATTGGAAATAATTTGCTGGAGAAAATTGGAGAGTATAGGATCAAGACTCTATAGAGGGTTTGACCTTGGCAAGGATATAGACCACCACTACCTGAAACTAGAGTGAAGGAGAAAACAGTAGGGGAAGATGTTTGACTGATAAGGAATAAGGAAAGAAGGAGTTCTTAGCAAATGACCATAATTTTTTTCAGTGCAATATGAGACAAAGGTCCTCACCTGAGATGGTGTGGAAAGGGAATGCTATAGGAGACTTGAGGAGAAATGAATAAATGATATCATGACTGGGATAGCCAATTGTGGTTTTTTTTTACTCTTTTTTAAAATTTATTTTTCCTATTATATGTGAAGCTAGTTTTGTAAAGTTTTCTCCCTCTTATCCTTCCCTCCTGTCTCTAAGATAGCAAGTAATCTGGGCAGCTAGATAGCACAGTGACCTTTTATCTAACTGTATAAAATTTGTTTTTGGTAATTTGATTGTTATGGCACTGAATAAGATTAATTTAGGTAGAATTGTCATTTTTATTATATTAGCTCATTTATCTGTCAGATCTATGGAAAGAAGAATTTATGACCAAGCAAGGAATAGAGAACATTATGAAATGTTTGGGAGGATGGGAGTTCGAATCCAGCCTCTGACACTTACTAGCTGTGTGACCTTGGGCAAGTTACTTAACCCTGATTGCCCCATCTCCAGTCATCCTGATTCCTATCTGGCCACTGGACCCAAGCTCTGGAGGAGAAAGTGAGGCTGGTGACTTAGTATAGAGCCCCCCCCTTTACTCAAATCCAATTCATGTGCTTGTCATGGCATCACTTTCCTAATGTGGTCTTCAAAAGTGAAGGACAAATATTAGCAAGTATTCTGATATGGCTTATACCTGTACAATCATGTTAAACTTAGTACCATATGGTTTGAAAGAAGAATCAGAATAAAAGGGGAAAATCATGAGAAAGAGAAAACCAAAAAAGATGGAAAAAAAGTGAGAATATTATGCTTTGGTCTACATTCAGATTCCATAGTTCTTCCTCTGGATGTGGACGGCATTTTCCATCACAAATCTTTTAGATTGTCCTTGATTATTAAACTGCTGAGAGGAGGTAAGCTTATCATAGTTGATCATTTCCCAGTGTTGCTGTTAGGGAATACAATGTTCTCTTGATTCTGCTCACTTCACTAAGCATCAGTTCAAACAAGTCTTTCCAGATTCATCATTTCTTATCAAACAATAATCTATTGCATTTACATACCACACTTTTTCAACCATTCCCCAATTGATGGGCATGCCCTCAATTTCTAATTCTTTGCCACCAGAAAAAGAGCTACTATGAATATTTTTGTATATGTGGGTCTTTTTCCCTTTTTAACAATCTCTTTGGGATATAGACCTAGTGGTGGTATTGCTGGATCAAAGAGTATGCACAGATTTATAGCCCTTTGGATGTAGTTCCAAATTTCTCTCCAGCATTAGTGTCTCAATTATTTCACATCCTCTCCTTTCCCTTGTCTGTCATATTAGCCAATCTGATAAATGTGAAGTGGTACCTCAACAAGAGTTGTTTTAATTTATATTTCTCTTATTAATAATGATTTAGAACAGTTTTTCATCTGACTATAGATAGCTTTAATTTCTTCATCTGAAAACTACCTGTTAATATCCTTTGATCATTTATCAATTGGGAAATGATTTCTATTATAAATTTATCTCAATTCTCCATATATTTTAGAAATTAAGGCCTTTATCAGAAACACTGAATATAAAAACTTTTCCAGTTTTCTGTGTTCCTTCTAATTTTGGTTGCATTGGCATTGTTTGTACAATAACCTTTCAATTCGATGAATAAAAATTATCCATTTTGCATTTTGTAATTTTCTCTATCTCTTGTTTGGTCATAAATTCTTCTTTCCATAGATCTTACAGGTAAATAATTTCTTGTTCTTCTAATTTGCTTATGGTATCACCTTTTTTGTCCAAGTCATGTCCCTATTTGGACTTTATCTTGGTATAGGGTATGAGATATTGGACTATGTCTAGTTTCTCCATACTATTTTTCTAATTTTCCCAGAAGTTTTTGTCAAATAGTGAGTTCTTATCTGAGAAGCTGGAATCTTTGGGTTTATGAAACAGATTACTGTCATTATTTACTACTGTATCTTGTGAACCTAATCTATTCCACTGATCCACCACTATTTCTTATCCATTACCAAATAGTTTTAATAATTGCTACTTTATAATTTAGTTTTAGATCTGGTTCAACTAGGCCACCTTCCTTTGCAATTTTTTCACTACTTCCCTTGATGTTCTTAACCTTTTGTTCTTCCAGATGAATTTTGTTATTATTTTTATCTAACTCTAAATTTTTTTTGGTAATTTGATTGGTATGGCACTGAATAAGATTAATTTATGGAGAATTGTCATTTTTATTATATTAGCTCATTTATCTGTCAGATCTATGGAAAGAAGAATTTATGACCAAACAAGAAATAGAGAACATTATGAAATGCAAAGTGGACTGTTTGATTATATCAAATTGAAAAGTTTTTGCACAAACAAAAGGAATGCTACCAAGATAAAAAGGAACACAAACCCAAGGGCATTGATATTTTTCCTTTTGTTTAGTTCTGATTTTGTGTGAAAAGTGTTTTGTAATTGTATTCATGTGGTCTGTGGGTTTATCTTGGCAGGTAGGTAGGTGGCATTAGGAATCCAAGCTCACCCACCAGGAGCATGGGAAAGTATGGCCTGGAGTGGAGCTCCTGATAGCTAGTGGGAACTGGGAATTTCAGGTGGGTCTTCCCAGGTAGCAACCTTTGAAGTAAATAGAGAAGACTCTGAAGTAAAGGCAAAGGCCAGCAACTGGGTAGAGTGGATCTGTTATATAGCAGGAGTCATTGGAAAGTCCTTGGAGTAAAGTGGCCAGGCAAAAAATCCTAGATATAAATCTTTTTTTCTTTTTTTTAGTTTTTGCAAGGTTAAGTGACTTGCCCAAGGTCACATAGCTAGGTAATAAGTGTTTGAGGCCACATTTGAACTCAGGTCCTCCTTTCTCCAGGGCCAGTGCTCCATCCACTGCTCTACCCAGTTACCCCAATATAAATTTTCAAGGAATCATAGAAATCATCTAGCTCAAACTCCTCATTTTACAGTGGGGAAAACTGAGGTCCAAGTAGGTGAAATGAATCACAGAAAGGATCATGGCCCTAGAGCAAGATGGAACCTTAGAGCTCATCTAATTCAGCCCCTTGGCTTTACATATGGGGAAACTGAGGCCCATATGGATGAAGACAAAGTGTTGCCTAATATTGCACAGAAGTGAGTTCTGGAATTTGAATGCAAAAGAATATAGGTGGGAATGAGATGAATACTTGTAGACCAATGATAGATTATCTTGATTAGGCTTTTTTGTTATAAGGTTCTGTGTGTCTGTGTGTGTGTGTGTGTGTGTGTGTGTCTGTCTGTCTGTCTGTCTGTCTGTCTGTCTACATCCGTAAAGGAGAGGGAAGGTCATTGGTAAATAAAAAAAAAATGTAAGAGTTTCAATAAAAACTTTTTTTTTAAAGAATTGTGTCGGATTCAATGGAGAAAGGACTTTGCAAAGGAGGAGAATGTCTTGACTCTGGGTGCTTGGGAATGTGGAGGTTGCCCTCTTCATAAGGGTGCTTGTCTTTGTCAGTTGTTAGCAGTGTCATAGACACTGGTTTCCAATGACCCCAGACTCTCTTCAGCTGGTACATGCCCAGTGATCAGTCTTGATGATGGCAGTTTCCACTAATCATCAGCATTAGTCTACTAGGATGACTAGGAACCTGGAAACTGGATCTTGAATACTGACTCTCCCTCTTTTGTAGCTTTGGGTCCTTGCTCAAGTAATTTTTCCTTTTCAGCCTCAGTCTCCTCATCTGGAAAATGGGCTGCTGAGACTTGCACACCCGACTCACAGGGGAATTATGGGGCAAGCTTTTTGGACACTGCAGTCAGAGCAGAGACAGAAACATAATTTTCTTTTTTTTTTTTTTTTTTTTTTTTTTGCAAAGCAATGGGATAAGTGACTTGCCTGAGGTCACACAGCTAGGTAATTATGAAGAGTCTGAGGCCAAGGGGGGTCCAGGTGGCATAGTGGATAAAGCACCGGCCCTGAAGTCAGGAGTACCTGGGTTCAAATCCTGTCTCAGACACTTCATAATTACCTAGCTGTGTGGCCTTGAGCAAGCCACTTATCCCCATTTGCCTTTGCAAAAACCTTAAAAAAAAAAAGAGTCTGAGGCCAGATTTGAATGCAGGCCTTCCTGACTCCAGGGCTCATGCTTTATCCACAGCACAACCTAACTGCCCCCAGAATCATCATTTTCAACCTTTTCTCATCTAAGGGCAGGGTAGCTGGCAGCTAGTCCTGGGAACATATCTCCAGGCTCATATGAGCTGTTGTAAACCAAGCTGTGGCTTGTTTTTGTGTTATCTATTTACCTTGCCTCTTAATCATCATTCGCATTCTTAAGAGCCCTTTCCTTAAAGTCTGTAGAGCAGTTAGGCAATGCAAGTATTGCCATATTAAAGATCAGAAGATTGAGACCCAAAAGGGTAAAATAACTGGAGGTGGTTGAGGTTAGAACTAGAATGAACTTAAGATACAATCTAGTTCATTATAGTCCTAGGACCCCAAGAGCCTTTCATGGGGAGAGCTTCCTCAAGGTCAAAGTGATCTTCATAATTATATTATATCTTAATTTTTAATATGGTTAATCCTGATGACTATAACCCACATAAACAAAAGAACTTGAGGAGTCCTCAATTTTTAAGTATGTAAAGGAGTCAGTCTTAAGCCCCAAAACTTTGAGAGCCACTTATCTCATCCAACTATGTCATTTTACAGATGTGGGACATGGGGTGTAGAGTGATTCTTTCAATCCCCTTTCACTCCCCTAGTTTTCAGTCCCTGACCCTGATCAGATGAGGCAAGGCTGGAGCTAAGAACGAATCCTCCAAAAATGTTCCAGGTTGTTCATCTGTGCTCCTGGCCCTGTAGCTTATCACTATCTCCCAAAGGTAGATGGATCTTACCCAGGGGCACCTAGATAAAATGATTGAGCCTTGGTCTCTAGGCCCTAAATCCAGGATTTTCCATATCTCTCTAATGCTGAGAGCTATACTCCAGTTGTAAGCTAAGGGATCTAGCCTAGGTACTTCAGGGAGTCTGGGCCATACTATTTGGTCTTTGCTCTTACCAACTCTCTAGGTTTCACCTGTCCTGTACCTCAGGCTCCATAAATGATAATAGTAATAAGAGTTAATTCTCAGTCAGGGCCGGGGAGCATGGGGTAGACATGTCAATGAAAACCAAGCAGCTTCTGCCAGATCAAAGGTTTTTCCTGCTTATTCTTCCCCTCCCCTCCCTCTGGGAGGGAGAAAGATATCTAGGGTTATCCCAGTAATTCCAGTCCATTCTCATCTTCTCTAGCAGGGACCTCATTACTTCTGTGAGTGGTTTGGATGGCAGGACCCGGGTCTATCTGAATCTCAGCCAAGGGTCAACTTATGCTTGTAGCAATTGAGAGCTGATTGTGGAGGTCACTGGGTAATAGGATCTGGAGCCAGAAGGGACCCATCCCTTTGTAACCTGGGAACTGTGGAATGACATCTTGACCATAGGACCCATGAGGAACTAGAAAAAGCAAAAATAATGCAGAGAACAGTAAGTGGAATTTCAAAGGGCCCTTCCTACTTAGACATGAGTTTGTGATTCCCCAGTTGTTCAGCTAAGACTAAGGTTTCTATTCATTGGCCTGGATCGGGGCAGTGTGGTCCAGTGGTTGTTTTAGTTAGAGGAGACCCATCATCTGCAGGGGGGTGCACCCTTCAGGGAAGGGAGGCTGGATTAGCACATTCCACATCAGGCTACTAATTTACTGTGTTTCCAGTAGTTTTGGAAGTTCCAGTCATTGAAGTATGTGGGGGCTTGAAGCAGGTAGGTGGGATGGAAAAGGTTGGGGGGGGAAAGCATAGCAACAGATCATGTATTAGCAACCTACTTTCACACTTTAATTAAGGCAGATGTGGGAGTCTGTAAAATGCCTCTGTCAAAGCCCAAGTGGTTTGGAGCATGAACTGGTCTCCTTGGTGGCTGTAGAGATTGGGTGACAAGTGAGATGGGAGACCTGAGCTCCTGCCTCTGCCACTCACTCACCATGTGACCTCAGGGGAAGGCACTTCTCCCTGCCAGGCCTCCTCCTGTAAAATGAGGATCCATAGCCTACCTGTCTGAAGTTGAGAGACTTGCCCACATAATCTCTTAAAATCATTTCCAGCTCTAAACTATATAATATTGAGTAGAAAGAGTATTCCAAACTAGGAGTCAAAAGATCAGAAAGTGAGTTCCACCTGAATGGCTGTGTGGCTTCTAGCAACACCTGTTTTTCTGAGCCTCAGATTCCTGATTTGTAAAATAAACAAACGCAGGCAGAGCTATTGTGGAAAAAAGAAATCTCAATCTGTATGAAAATCACAGGGTTGGCCAACACTTGTATGGAATGTGATGGCTATCTCTTTGCTACTGCCTTGTTGCACTTCAAGTTTTTAAGGAGAATAAATAGGGAAAACAAAGCATTGCTTAACAAACAGAAGGAGGTGAAGGGGGTGTGAGGACAGAATCTTAAGTGAAGAAGGGGAAAATTGATCAGTGTTTGAAGGCTGAAGAGTGAAAGAATGTTACAGAGAGGAGAAAGAGGGAAAAAGACTGTTGGAACTATGAAACACAGATGAGATTATTTCAGGAGAGCAGGGAGCTAGGCAACTAGCTCAGGAAGACCTGAGTTTGAGTCCAGTAGTAAGAGTCAGAGGCAGGTGGCAAAGAGTTGTGGTTTACATCCATCCACCCACCCATCAATCTAATTCAAAGGACTTTAAATTCTAAAGGATAGGGAAGGGAGAAATTATGCTTCCAATCACCTATCAATGAAGCAATCTCATTCAAAGGATAAGAAAGGATTGAAAATCTGTGGTCTTGGGGCAGTGGATAGAGCACTGGCCCTGGATTCAGAAGGACCTAAGTTCAAGTCTAGCCTCAGATACTTGCCACTTACTAGCTGTGTGACCTTGGGCAAGTCACTTCATCCCATTGCCTCACCAAAACAAATAACCAACCAACAAAAATAATGAAAAGTCATTGATATATTGAGAAGGGCAGATAGGTTGGCAAGTGGACTGAGGAATTCATCATAGAAGGACTCAGGGAAGAGTAATTATTAGGCCAATGTCCTTATCCTTTGTTATGCAGACTAGATTGTTTTAGTCAAGTTATCAGTGAAAAGAGTCCCTCTGTAAATATTATGTGTTAGGTTAAATCTAATGGAGGAACCAACCATAACATTTGTTTAAAAGAGTAGGCTCATCCAGTCTCCATGATGCCTATGAGGTCAAATCTGCCTCCTTGTGTTAAAGGACTGGTCAAATCTGCCTCCTTGTGTTAAAGGACTCTAGTTTCTTTTACTTGTTAGAATATTTGGTGATAGACATAGGAAGCCATGGACTTTACTTCCTATGAAACTCTGGGTGTCTTTTTTAAAATTAAATATTTTATTTTGAGTTTTACAATTTTTCCCCCAATCTTTCTTCCCTCCCCCACCACAGAAAGCAATGTCAGTCTTTACTTTGTTTCCATGTTGTAGATTGATCCAAATTGAGTGTGATGAGAGAGGAATCATATCCTTAAGGAAGAAACAAAAAGTACAAGAGATAACAAGATCAGACAATAAGATACCTAGTTCTTTATCTGGATACAGATGGTATTCTGCATTGCAGACAGCCTAAAATTGTCCCTGGTTGTTGCACTGATGGAACGAACAAGTCCATCAAGGTTGAACATCACCCCCATGTTGCTGTTAGGGTGTACAGTGTTTTTCTGGTTCTGCTCATCTCACTCAGCATCAGTTCATGCAAATCCCTCCAGGCTTCCCTGAATTCCCATCCCTCCTGGTTTCTAACAGAACATTAGTGTTCCATGACATACATATACCACAGTTTGCTAAGCCATTCCCCAATTGAAGAACATTTCCTTGATTTCCAATTCTTTGCCACCACAAACAGGGCTCCTATGAATATTTTTGTACAAGTGATGTTTTTGCCCCTTTTTTTTTTATCATCTCTTCAGGGTATAGACCCAGTAGTGATATTGCTGGGTCAAAGGGTATGCTCATTTTTGTTGCCCTTTGGGGGTAGTTCCAAATTTCTCTCCAGAAAGGTTGGATGACCTCACAGCTCCACCAACAGTGTAATAGTGCCCCAGATTTCCCACAACCCTTCCAACAATGATCATTATCCTTTCTGGATAAGCTCTCTGAGAGGTGTGAGGTAGTACCTCAGAGAAGCTTTAATTTGCATTTCTCTAATAAGTAATGATTTAGAGCAATTTTTCATATGACTGGATTGCTTTGATCTCTTCATCTGTAAATTGCCTTTGCATATCCTTTGACCATTTGTCTACTGGGGAATGGCTTTTTTTTTTTTTAAATATGACTCAGTTCTCTGTATATTTTAGAAATGAGTCCTTTGTCAGAAATATTAGTTGTAAAGATTGTTTCCCAATTTACTACATTTCTTTTGATCTTGGTTACAGTGGTTTTGTCTACACAAAAGTTTTTTAATTTAATGTAATCAAAGTCATCTAGTTTGTTTTTGGTGATGTTCTTCATCTCTTCCTTAGTCACAAACTGCTTCCCTTTCCATCTGACAGGTAAACTAGTCCTTGATCTTCTAATTGTTTTTTTATGTCTAAATTCTGTATCCATTTGTATCTTATCTTGGAATAGGGTGTGAGGTGTTGGTCTAATCTAAGTTTCTTCCATACTAACTTCCAATTTTCCCAGCAGTTTTTATCAAAGAGAGAGTTTTTATCCCAATAGCTGAACTCTTTGGGTTTATCAAACAGCAGATTACTATAATCTTTTCCTGCTATTGCACCTAGACTATTCCACTGGTCAATCACTCTATTTCTTAGCCAGTACCAGAGTTTTGGTGACTGATGTTTCATAATATAATTTTATAGTGGGTAGGGCTAAGCCCCCTTCTTTTGCACTTTTTTTTCATTGAATTCCTGGAAATTCTTGACTTTTTATTTCTCCATATGAATTTACTTACAATTTTTTCTAATTCATTAAAGTAAGTTTTTGGAATTTTGATTGGTAGGGCACTAAACAGGTAGTTTAGTTTTGGTAGAATTGTCAATTTTATTATATTAGCTCTACCTATCTATGAACAGTTGATGTTTGCCCAGTTATTTAAATCTGATTTAATTTGTGTGAGAAGTGTTTTATAACTGTTTTCAAAAAGTTTCTGAGTCTGCCTTGGCAAATAGACTCCCAGGTATTTTATATTGTCTGAGGTTACTTTGAATGGGATTTCTCTTTCTAACCTCTGGGTGTCTTAACAGCTCTTCTTCCATCATTTTCCCTCTTCTTTTCAATAGTCTCCAGTTTGGTGGATATTCAAAGGTAATTTTCTCTCCTTCCTCAACCTCTGAATCAGATTGTTTAGTTGATGTGTAGATGGAGGGCTACTATCTCTCTTTTTTTAAATTTTAAAGCCCTTTGGATTAAATTGGTGGATGTATGGATGCCATCTCCCCTTTCCTCCTGCCTCCAACCCTTACTTTTAGATTCAAACTCAGGCCATAGGTCTATGCATCCCCCTTTCTTTGACCCACCTTTTTATTGGATTAGTAGTCAATAAGATTTGAGTTAATATCTTACCTTTGATATTTATTCCCTGTGTAACCCTAGGCAAATCACTTCAACTTTTTGGGACTCACTTTCTTGAGAGAGAAAGGGGGTGGGGAGAGAGAGAGAGAGAGAGAGAGAGAGAGAGAGAGAGAGAGAGAGAGAGAGACAAAGAGAGATTCATTTTGGTAGGTGTGGAGGTTTCTGTCAAACTGGGGGAAATCCTCTAGAGAAAAACAGGAACCTTTTGTAGAATGTGTCTCAGTTTCTTCCTTGGTAAAATGAGGGGATTTAATGAGATAATGTCTGTCTATGACAAGTGTTTAAGTCACATTTTAGGTGCACAAATCTCTGGATCTTAGGATTGAATCCCAGACTGGGGCTACTCATACAACACCATCTACCTTACCCACATGGATTCATATAGTGCTTTAAGATTGCAAAACTCTTTTTTTTACAAGGCAATGGGGTTAAGTGGCTTGCCCAAGGCCACACAGCTAGGTAATTATTAAGTGTCTGAGGCCGGATTTGAACTCAGGTACTCCTGACTTCAGGGCTGGTGCTCTATCCACTGTGCCACCTAGTCACCCCAAGATTGCAAAACTCTTTATGAACATTATATAATTTTTAACCTCATAGTTTCCATGGAGGGTAGGTAGGTACTGTTGCTACTTTCATTTTACAGATGGGGAGTCTGAGTCTAGGAGAGCAAAGTAACTTGTCTGGGGCTGCATGGCTAGTAAATATCTGAGATGGAATTAGAATTCAGGGCTCCCTAAGTCAAGGGAAGTGTACCATTCAGTGAGCCATGTGGATGCCTCTAGTTAGGCAAAGGTCTGGTGCAGGAGCTAGCCCAGCCTACTCCCCACCAAACCTCAGGATACTGAGGCCAGCGAGCTAGAGGCTCTCTGGCCTACCAGTAGTGACTGACATTTTTGCCATCTTTGATTCTCTGTCCTCTGCATCTTATTAAACTGAAGCAGCCCCTCCCCAAGCCACATGAAGACTCATATGACCCGATAGACTCAGTGCTTGAAAGAAATTAGGTCAAGTCTTAAAGAAACCATTACCTAATTCTGTTCAGTGGCTTTCCATCTACCTAGGATTGCAGACCACTCATTCTCAGCTGAGCTTCCCCTCCTCCCCCTTAAGGTTGTAGAATGCTTTCCCATCCATAGGATTAAGGAACATTATATCTAGAAGGGAATTTAAAACATAGAATTAATGTTAGAGCTGGAAGGGCCTTAGAACCTAAAATAGAATTTTGGGGCTAGTGTATAGAATACAGAACACAGAAGGTCAGAACTGGAAAGGTCTTTAGAAATCATTTAGTTCAACCCTCTAATGTATAGGAGGAAATCCCAGGGAAAGTGACTTGCTTGAAATTTCACTGGTAGTGATCAGCACCTCTGGGGTTCATTATCTCCCATGTTTCTTCTCAGTTTTCTTGAGATGTAGGCTGGATCAGATTTATTCTCCCCATTTTGTGGATGGAGAAAAGTAAGGTCAGAAAGGAAAGTGATTTTTCTCAAGTTCCCAGAATCCTTGAATGAGCACTGGAAAGAACAGAAGAGGCCAAACAGACCAAACCCTGCCTGACGCAGAATCCTCATTCTCAGAACCTGTGCTTGAAGTCAGTCCTTCAGGGAGGGAAAACCTACCACCTCTCCACTCATAATAGTTTTCATTGAGCCTCTTTAAGAGGCTGTTTTAGTTCTGTCCTTGGGAGCCAAGCAAGGCATGTCTAGTCAGTCCTTTTTCTTTCCAGTGACCCATCAGTAGCAGAAGAAAGTTCTCTTGAACCCCAGGTCCTAATGATTCTAGATTTTAAGCAAGAAGGAACTAGAAGTCATCTGGTCTAACCCCTTCATTTTGTGAACGTATAAACTGAGATCTAGAGAGAGAGGTCCAAATGATGTGCTTAGTTTCACACCTGGAAAAGGCAGCTGTCAGTTGGCCAACAAAGATTTATTCAGGGCCTACTATGAGCTTAGAACACTTGAGATATCATCACCAATATATATATATATATATATATATTATATTATTAATTATATTACATAATATCATTACATTATTAATCATACATATATGTGTATATGTAAATCACCTGAGTGATAATCACCAGGGATACAAAGAAAGGTAAAAGACAGCCCCTACCCTCCTAGAGCTCACAATCTAGTGGTGGTAGTGACAGTAGTGGTGGGGCAACATACAAATAATTCTGAATAGCCAAGCTATATACAGGATGAATTGGAAATAACCAAGAGAGGGACTGCCCTAGAATTAAGAGGAATGGGAAAGGCTTTCTATAGGAAGTATCAATTGAAGAAAGCCAGGAACAAAGATAAGGGAGGAGAAGGTTTCAGGTTTAGGGAACAACCAGTGAAAATTCCTAGAGTCAGGATATGGGGGTTTTGTTTGAGGGAATAGCAAGGAGACCCATGTCATGGGGAGAAGAGAAAAGTATAAGAAAACTGTAAAGGTAGGGGAAGTGTAAGCTAGGTTAAGAAGAGTTTGGAATGCTAAACCCAGGATTTGTTATTAGATTCTATAGGTGTTAGGGAGTCACTGGAATTTATTGAGGTAGGGATAACGGGATGATTCAGTTGAACCTGTACTTTATGGGAAAATCACTTTGGTGGCTGAATGGATGATGGATTGGGGTGCTATATGAGGCAGGGAGAATCACTAAAAGCTATTTTAATAGTCCAGAAATGAGAGAGTGAGATGATGAGGGCCTGCACGAGAGTGAGGTAGTGTCAGAGGTGAGGAGAGGGCATATTTGAGAGATATTTGTTACAAAGGTAAAATTGACAGACCTTGGCAACAAATTGAATATAGGAGACAAGAGAGACACCTAGGTTTGTGAGCCTAGGAGATTAGGAGGATGTCTTTGGTAGTAATAAGGAAGTCAGGATGGGTGTGGGTTTAGGGGAAAAGTTAATAAATAGAGATTTGGCCATGCTGAATTTCAGATATCTATTCAAGATTCAGTCCAAGATGTTCAATAGATAGATGGAAATGCAAGACTAGAGGTCAACAGAGGTTAATTAGGCCAGGATAGGTGGAAATCCTAAATGACCCAACCTCAAAACCACAAATTCAAGTGCTGATTAAGAAAAATGTTTGTCTGCTAGGCTGTCACAGGTTGCCAAGGCTGTCACAAAAAGAAAAAGGTTAAAGAAGTCCAGTTTTCCCCACAGAAACCTTGCCTGTTCTTTCTCCTTAGCCTTTAATGTCAAAAATTTTTCAGTAATAAGGGCCATTAAGAATTCAGCTCCATTCAAAGATAATTTGCTGAGGCCCACTCTAAGGCACTTTACTTGGCGGTGTCCTGACCCCCTAAGTTCATGTAATACACAGGATAGGTACATTTGAGAATCGTTAGGATAGAAGTAGTCATTAAATCCATGGTAACTGATGAGATCAGTAAATCAAGTGGGGTAGATGGAGAAGAAAAGAGGTCAAAAAGGGAGAACAGGGAGGACAAGAAGAGAAAACAGAGCCCTGGAGAACATCATGGTTCTCCCATGTGATCTGGAAGAAGATCCAGGCAAGAAAAAGAAGGAGCTATCAGAGAAACATAAATGGAGAAAGGAGAGGGGGTGTCTTGAAAACTTAAAGAGAAGACATTATGAAAGAGTAGTTATCACATTCAATTTGGATCATTGTATACCATAGAAGCAATGTAAAGACTGGCAAATTGCCTTCTGGGGGGTGGGGGGAGGGAAGTAAGATTAGGGGAAAAATTGTAAAACTCAAATATAAATAAAATCTTAAAAGAAAGAGTAGTGTATTACCTAGATGTGTGGCTTTGGGCAAGCCACTTAACCCCATTTGCCTTGCAACCCCCCCCAAAAAAAAAACCAAAAAAGAGTAGAGTGTGATCAGTAGTGTCAAAGACTATCAGCAGTGTCAAGGAGAATGAGAATGGAGAAAAGACCTTTTGGCAACTAAGAGATAATTGGTAACTTTGGCGGGTTTGGTGGAATGATGAGGTTGGAAATTGGATTGTAGGGAGTTGAGAAGAAAGTGAGAGGAAAGGAAATGGGGGCCTAATGGAGTTGCTAGTGATAGATCAAGGCAGTGTTTTTTTCCAACATTCCTTTTTTCTGTAAGGTTTGTTCCACATTTTTCTCCCGCACTTCCTTCCTCCCTCCCTTCCCTTGACAGAATAATCTGATATTATAACATATACATCTATGTTAAACATATTTCCATATTAGTCATATTGTGAAAGAAAAATCAGAACAAAAAGGGAAAATACATAAAGCATATTTTTAAAATTGAAAATAGTTAAACTTTGCTCTGCAATCAGATTCCATAGTTCCTGGATGGATGGCATCAAGGCAGTATTTTTTGAAGATGAGAGGCATTGGGTGTATTTATAGGCAATAGGGGAAAGAGTCAGTAGAAAGGAAGAAACTGGGGCTTTTAGAAGGGCCTGCCTTAAAATGGTTTGCCTTAGCAAGAAGAACCACCTTCTCTTAGGAGATAGAGGTAGAGAAGTAGATAGTGGGTAAGTGATTTGTATGCAGAGGAGGAAGAGGAGGAGGAGGGAAGAAGAGGAAGCTGTTTCAAAATGGCTTCTTTTTTTTCACTAGGAAATGACGATTTTGAACCCTGGTCATTTGACTCTAAATCCAGGGAGACTGCATCAAGACTGCTGCTAATTGGGTTTATTTGTGGATTCATTATGAGTTCCCTACTAGATTGTGTATTCCATGAAGTCAGGGCCCAGGACTCCCAGGAAAGTGCCTTAGTCAGAGTGGGCCTCAGCAAATTGTCTTTGAATGAAATTGAATTCTTAATGGTCCTTTATTAATGAAAATCCATTATGACATAGAAGCTAAGGAAAGAGAACAAGCCAGGCTTTTGTGGGGAAAATGGTCCTTTCTTTTTTTTTGTGATCACCTTGGCAGCCTGTGACCTGGAAGACAAACTTTTCTCTTAATCAGCATTTGAATTCATGGTTTGGGGGTTGGGTCATTTAGGAATTCCAACCTGGACCATCCATGTGAATGGGCCTCATTTGCCCCAGGGATCCAGTAGACCTCCCAGACCCTTTCTTAATCCTTACTTCTGAGTTGAGCTCCACTGGAGACCAGTGGACCTCTGTATCATTCACCCTGATGAGAAGTGAGGGCAACAAACAGCTTGGTGTGGGGGTCACAGAGATCATAGCTTTAGAGATTAGCCCTTAACTCTAGAGAGCTCATAGAGGTGAAACCCAACCCCTTCACTTTCCAGAGGAGGACATTGAGGCTCAGGGAGGCCAACAATGATGATAATAACAATGATCATGATGACAGGATTTATAAAGGTCTTTGATATTTGTATAATACTTTACAAATGTCATCTCATGTTTTTCTCACAACAACCCTGGAAGGTAGGAGCTACTGTTATTCCTATTTCACAGATGAGAAATCTGAGGCAAACAGATGGTTTGTGACTTGTCCAGGGTCACACAGCTAATCTGTCTAAGCCTGAATTTGAACTCAGCTCTTCTCAACTCTAAGTCTAACCTCCTATCCACTTTTATCCTGAGCTGCCTCAAGTTGATGTTAGAGAATGTAGGGGTGGGAGTGTACCCCAACCCTCAAAATCAAGTACTTCTTGCTGGAGTTATGAATTGGAGAAATCTAGTATTTGAGTCTTATTTAATGACCCCTCCCCTCCCCATTCTCCTTCTTTCCTTCCTCCTCATCTACCCTCCTCACTCCCTTCCTTCTTTCTCTCTCTCTCTGTATCTCTTTCTCCCCTTCTCTCCCTCCATTCAGATCTGAACAGGACTTTTGTTATCATTTGAAATAGATTTTTTTGGTACAACTTTTTTTTGGTGTTATGTGTTATTGTTGGGTTTTTTTTTGGCAAGGCAATGGGGTTAAGCGACTTGCCCAAGGTCAC
This sequence comes from Macrotis lagotis, assembly GCF_037893015.1. Lineage (NCBI taxonomy): Eukaryota > Metazoa > Chordata > Mammalia > Peramelemorphia > Peramelidae > Macrotis > Macrotis lagotis. The sequence continues at coordinate 79,012,866 of NC_133666.1, forward strand.
ACTGCTAGTAAATATCAACTCAGGTCCTCCTGACTCCAGGGCTGGTGATCTATCCACTGTGTCATCTAACTGCCCCAGTGCAACTTCTTAATGAATTGAAATCTCCTATTGCATCATCTGTCTGAGGTTTACTCTGGATATACCTCAGGTACTTTAATATTACAATTCCGTTCAGTTGAACAGTAATTCATTCACCCAATTGTCAGTATAGACCAGTGGTATCAAACTCAATTAGAAATGGGGATTGTTCAACTGTAGGGTAGGATCCCTTAAGCTGCACATTGACTTAGAAAACCAAATATTAACATTATCTATATCCTATTGCGTTATTTATTGGAGTCAATATTTCCCAATGCCATTTGAATCTGGTTTGGGCTGCACTGGGGAGTGTCTGACCATTTTCCTACTGAGTGATTGACACCTCTGTGCTTGAAAAATCTTGGGACTTAGAAGAATCACCAGAAATGTTATCTGTCATCCAACTCTATTTTCAAAGGAAGGAACTAAGATCTAGAAAAGGAAAGGGACTTGCCCAAGGTCACACAGATACCAGAATTTGAACCTACATCTTACTCAACCACAGCAGTTTCCCCAGTGCCCCATGCTGTGTCTTGTCATCTTTCCCATACAATCTCCCTGACTTTCTTCTCCCTATCCTCCCAAACCATCCAGGCTAATCACCTTGGAATAACTGGCCACTTTGCCCTCCCCTGCATTCTCTGTAGTCTTATCACATGCTAAGTCTTGGGCCTCCTCTCCCATTTCAGGTCTGCCCATACTCTTCACCACTAGAACTCATCTCTTTGGACATGGACCACTGTAATGGTCTCCTAATTGGTTTCCTTGCCTACTTGCTCCAGATAGATCTACAATGTGTCCTGTACTACATGTAGTTCACATCAGTTCCCTCTCCAGTGGATCCTGAAATTTTAGTTCTCTATAATTTGGTTGCAACTGACCTTTACAGGCTTAACTTGGAATATTCCCTTTAGTGTTCCAGTCAAATCAGCTTACTCACTGATCCCCACACATTCCTACACTTTAACCCTACACCTCAGTGCCTTGTCTCATTTGGGTCTCAAACACTTACTACCTTGATTGGCAGCTGCTAAAAACCTACTCATCCTTCAAGACTCAGGTGAGATGTCACCATTTCTATGAGCTCCTTCCTTGATCCAATTCCACCTATTCTCTACTGCTACTGATCTTTCCAATTCTCAATACTTTGATAGATTTTGGATCTCATCAAGATGGGGAGCCCCTCCAGTGGTACAGATTACATACCTTCCTATATACTTGCTTTTGTTGTTGTTAAGTCATTTCACTTGCATCTGACTCTTTGTGATCTCATTTCAGTAGCTCTGCCAGAGCTACTTAAATGGTTTGCCATTTCCTTCTCCAACTCATTTTTCAGATGAGGAAACTGAGGCAAACAGGACAAAGTGACTTGCCCAGGGTCATACAACTAGTATATGTCTGAAGCTGAATTTGAACTTAAGGAAGATGAGTCTTCCTGACTTCAGGCCTCAAACTTTATCCCCTGTAGTGCCACCTAATAGTTCCTTCCCTGCTAATCTTATCCATGTCTTTTGGGGTCTTTTAACATTGCATGGGTACTGGGGTAGTATATCAGTTGCCCATCTCTCTTTCCCTGCATGAGTGACCTTCCTCCTTTTCTTGTTCTACATTTCTCTGGTGATATTTTGATATTACTCCTCTACCTTAATTCATCTTTAGGACTATAATGCATCCCACTTGTCCCTATTCTGTGTCATCCTATTGCCCACTTTAATTTTTAGAAGACTGCTATTCCATGTCTCTTGAGGCAATAGTTTCTTTAGAGGAAAAGGGCTTTTATGAAGCAGATTTTGGCTCCCTGGAGAATCTTGGGATCATTAAGAACCCTACACATTATCCAACCTTGATCCCATTCATCCATGTGCAGTGCCTGTCCAAGATGACACAGAATTGAAAAACAGCCATCTAGACAACTCATTCAAAAGGAATCCTTACTATAACATACACAACAGATGGTCAGTGTGGGTTCAAAATTGTCCAACTTGTAATTTAAAAAAAAACTGAGACAGAGTTCTGAGTCACTGGCACTTTATTAGAGGGCCTATGGGTCCCTCTAATAAAGTGGACCTGAAATCTACCTCATTATCTGAGATGCCCCCCTTAAAGCAAACTAAAAATGTGAAATCTCATTGGTTGATAGATCTTACCCTTGACCCTCTAGGAGGGCCTATACAAAATACAGATTCCCATTGGTTGACAAGTCTATGAGCAGACCTTGACAGACCTATTTGACCAAACTGATGAGCAGACCCCATGGGCTGGGCTTATAAATGGATATCAGAACATTCACATGGGTCAATAGCAGTGTCACTTAATGGTCATCTCTGCCATTACTAGCCTTGGTTACCATAAGAAGGAAAAACAGGAGTGGAGGGCCTCTAGCTAGCTTCCTATGATTAAGCAAGTGAACTTAGAATCTGCACTTCACAGATGTGGGGACCTAATTTACAGAACTTAAAATCAATACTCCATGGAATCATGTCAAACTGATTAATACTGATTGGAATAAAATAGGGGTATAATTAATCATCAATCACATTTGCCCTTTTAATCCAAAGAAAGCCTAGTTCCATCAGCCAACTTCTGCTTGAAGAACTCCAAGGATGGGGAGTTCACTACCTCTTGAAGCATCCCATAGAACTCTGGGATAGCTCTCATAGTTAGGAAATTTTCAACATGTAATTGGTCTTTTTGCAACTTCCTTCTCAACCCTCCCCTTGTTCCTGGTTCTACCCTCTAGGACAAGTGGAACAAGGCCCACCCCTCCTCCACACAACAGCACATCATATCTCATGTGTCTTCTCTTATTTTGGTTAAACAAGCCCAATTTCTTCAGCTGATCCTTACCAGGCATGAACTTAAAGTCCTTCCCCATCCCAGTTGCCTTCTTCTGCTGCCTCTCCAGCTGATCAGAGTCCTTTTAAAAGCCTGGTGACCAGAACTGAACACTCTTATCCTCTAGAAGAGATCTGAGAAGGGTAGAGGACATGGGGCTTAATCCCTCTTCCTAGAAGCTCTGCCCCAACCCTTTTTTTCCTGTGTTAATGTTTTTCTTTTAAGAAAGATTTTATTTATTTTGAGTTTTACAATTTTTCCCCTAATCTTGCTTCACCCCCACAGAAGGCAGTGTGTTAGTCTTTACATTGTTTCCATGTTATACAGTGATCTAAGTTGAATGTGATAAGAAAGAAATATCCTTAAGGAAGAAAAATAAAGTATAAGAGATAGTAAAATAATATAATAAGATAATAGATAATAGTTTTTTTTTTAAATTAAAGGTAATAGTCTTTGGACTTTGGTCAAACTCCACAATTGTTTCTCTGGATACAGATGGTATTCTCCATCGCAGATACCCCAGAATTGTGCCTGATTGTTGCACTAATGGAATGAGCAAGTCCACTAAGGTTGATCATCACCCCCATGTTGCTGTTAGGGTGTACAATGTTCTTCTGGTTCTACTCATCTCGCTCAGCATCAGTTCATGCCAATCCTTCCAGGCTTCCCTGAATTCCCATCCCTCCTGGTTTCCAATAAAAAAATAGTGTTCCATTACATACATATACCCCAGTTTATTAAACCATTCCCCAATTGAAGGACATTCCCTCATTTTCCAATTCTTTGCCACCACAAACAGGGCTGCTATGGATATTTTTGTACAAGTGATGTTTTTACTCTTTTTCATCATCTCTTCAAGGTATAGACCCAGTAGTGGTATTGCTGGATCAATGGGTATGCACATTTTTGTTCCCCTTTGGACGCAGTACCAAATTGCTCTCCAGAAAGGTGGGATGGATGATTCACAGCTCCACCAACAATGCAATAGTGTCCCAGATTTCCCACAACCCTCCCAACAATGATCATTGTCCTTTCTGTTCATATTGGCCAGTCTGAGCAGTGTGAGGTGGTACCTCAGAGAAGCTTTAATTTGCATTTCTCTAATAAGTAATGATTTAGAACAATTTTTCATATGGCTGTGGATTGCTTTGATCTCATCTGTAAATTGCCTTTGCATATCCTTTGGCCATTTGTCAATTGGGAAATGGCTTTTTTTTTTAAATTTGACTCAGTTCTTTATATATTTTAGAAATGAGTCCTTTTTTCAGAAACATTAGGTGTAAAGATTGTTTCCCAGTTTACTACATTTCTTTTGATCTTGGTTACAGTGGTTTTGTCTACACAAAAGTTTTTTAATTTAATGTAATCAAAATCATCTAGTTTGTTTTTAGTGATGTTCTCCATCTCTTCCTTAGTCATAAACTGCTTCCCTTTCCATACATGTGACAGGTAATGTATTCCTTGATCTTCTAGTTTACTTATAGTGTTGATATTTTTATGTCTAAATCCTGTATCCATTTGGATCTTATCTTGGTGTAGGGTGTGAGGTGTTGGTCTAATCTAAGTTTCTTCCATACTAACTTCTAATTTTCCCAGCAATTTTTATCCCAATAGCTGGACTCTTTGGGTTTATCAAACAGCAGATTACTATAATCGTTTCCTGCTATTGCACCTAGTCTATTCCACTGGTGCACCACTATTTCTTAGCCCATACCAGACAGTTTTGATGACTGATACTTTATAATATAATTTTAGAACAGGTAGGGCTAAGCCCCTTTCTTTTGCACTTTTTTTTCATTGAATCTCTGGAAATTCTTGACATTTTATTTCTCCATATGAATTTACTTATGACTTTTTCTAACTCATTAAAGTATTTTTTTTTAATTTTGATTGGTAGGGCACTAAAAGGTAGTTAATTTTGGTAGAATTGTCATTTTTATTATATTAGCTCTACCTATCCATGAGCAGTTGATGTTCGTCCAGTTATTTAAATCTGATTTAACTTGTGTGAGAAGTGTTTTATAATTGTTTTTAAAAAATTTCTGAGTCTGCCTTGGCAAATAGACTCCCAGGCATTTTATATTGTTTGAAGTTACTTTGAATGGGATTTCTCTTTCTAGCTCTTCCTGCTGTATCTTGCTAGTCATATATAGAGAAGTTGAGGATTTATGAGGCCTTATTTTATATCCTGCAACTTTGCTGAAGTTGCTAATTGTTTCCAGTAGTTTTCTGGATGATTTCTTGGGATTTTCTAGGTACACCATCATGCCATCTGCAGAGTGAGAGTTTTGTCTCTTCCTTCCCAATTCTAATTCAATTTCTTTTTCTTCTCTAATTGCTGAAGCTAACATTTCTAATATTGAATAGTAGTGGTGATAATGGGCACCCTTGTTTCAGCCCTGATCTTACTGAATTTCATTTTTTTTTAGGTTTATGCAAGGCAATGGGGTTAAGTGGCTTGCCCAAGGCCACACAGCTAGGTAATTATTAAGTGTCTGAGACCAGATTTGAACTCAGGTACTCCTGACTCTAGGGCCAGTGCTCTATCCACTGTGCTACCTAGCCGTCCCCTGAATTTCATTTTTAACAGATTCAGCTCATTGCTTCTCCAACCTCTCATTATCCTCATGGATCCTCCTTCTGACATCTACTGTGTTGGCTCTCCCTCCCAACTGTGTGTCATATGCAAATGTCTGCCATTATCCCAGTCATGGATAATACTATTAAACAGTACAGGGTCAAGCACAGATCTGTGGGGTACTCAACTGCAGACCTCTTATCACCTTGAGATGAAACTGTTAATAATTCCTCTGTGAGTTTGACCATCCAGCCATTATGGATTCTATTTTTTTTTTGCATCTTTACATAAGAATAATATGAGTACTTTTTCAAAAGCTTTGCTAAAATCTAGGTAAATGACATCTCTAGCCTTCCCCTCATCTACCAGCTTAGTAATCTTGTCAAGGGAAATACCTGGCATGATTATTCTAATGAAGCTAAATTGGTTCATTGTAAAAAGTGCTTCCTTTCTTTACTCATCTTTTCTAGAATTATCCTAGGAATCAAAGTCAAGCTCACCGGCCTATAGTTTTTTTGAAATTCAGGACAACATATGTTCTCCAATCTTGTGAGCTCTCTGGTTTCCCATGAGCTTTCAAATATAGGTGACCATGGTTCAGCCATTCCATCTGCCAGATGAATTGAGTTCATGTGTACCAGCTTGTCCAGTAGGAGATCTCTTACTGACTCCTTCCTTATTTTGGCTATCACCTATCCATTAGTCATTTTTGTTGGTGTTTCTGCTGGCAAAGTCATTTTCCTTTGTCCATGTCAGTTAATGTCTCATTTTTTTCTCACTAGTCCATCATTTCTCTGCTAAGGGTTAGGAAACCTAGAGTCATTATTGGCCAGTTTATAAAGGAGTTCTCTAGTCTCACAGTTGATTTGCTTAATGTCATTGTAGAAATTTTTCACTTGGTTCTACTTCATTCTGCATCAGTTAATAGAATTTCCCAGATTTCTCCCAATCCACTTTTAGGAAACAATAATACTCTATTACATTCATATATATGTATACGTATACATATACATATATATATACACACATATATATATATATATATATATATATATATATATATATATCCAAATTTGTTTGACCCTTCCCCAATGCTGAACATCTACTTTGCTTCTAGTTCTTTGCTACTACTAAAAATGTTGCTATACATATTTTTGTACTTAGAGGACCTTTCCCTCTTTCTTTGATCTTTTTGTAATGTAGTCTAGTACTGGCATCACTAGGTCAATGGGAATGTACTAAACTGTTTAGTGTTTTGGGAGGCATAGATCCAAGTTGGTCTATAAACTACATTTGTGTGCCTCTCCTTCCACATCCCCTCCAACAATTGTCATTTTCCATTTTTTGGTCTTTGTCAAACTGATATCCACATTCTCAAGTTTTTTTAGTTCCCCTTTCTACTTTCCCAAATCTCCCCATGTCATGGAAGTGACCCAGGGTTGTAAGAGACAGTAGAGCCCAAGCTCAGACAGGTCCTACCAAGTTGGAAAAACTTTGGGTATGAGCCAGTGAGGGCCTGGATGTATGCCTGGTATCCAATGATGACTAGCCTAGCTGAGTTTGAATATGCTTGTCACCAGGCTGGCTGGAAAAAGATGGATTTTCCATCATCATACCTTTCAAAAGCCAAATTACAGAGAGATTGGGAATTGTACTGGCAGAGAGAGTACTAGTGCCTAGGAAATTACCCATCCTTGAAGTATTTTAATGTAGTCTGCAAAATACTTGAGTAGAAAGAGGCTAGTATAGTTCTAAGAAGAGTTTCATTATTAAGGAATGTTAGCCCCAGATCCCCAGCAACTTGGGAAGGGACTGTGCTGATTTAGCATGAGTGGGAAAACCTAGAATAAATAGCGGAAATGACACTAAATCACAAAACAAACAATTCCTTCTCTCAAGTTGCTTATGATTGAATGATCTCTTCCACTTCCTGGACCTCTCACCATCTATCCCCAAGCTCATTTTAAAGAGGAGGAAATAGAGGGATAGAGAAGCCAATTATCAAGTGTCTGAGACAGGATTTGAACCCAGGTACTACTGACTCCAGGGCCAGTGCTTTATTTACCGGGACACCTAGCCTCCCCTCCCATGCATTCTTTTAAAATAGGTCATCCAGGATGCTTTCTTGTAAGGTACACACACTGAGTTTTATTGGGTGGCTGACCTTGAGGATAATTTTACTTTTGACTTTGTCCTTACCTGGAGTTGCTCCTAGAGAATTTCTTAAGCCTATATAATTTATGTCAAGGTTTCTTCAAATGTAGATAAAGGAGTCTCTAGCTCCCATAGAAATACTTGGGGTAACAGATGCATATTAAGTGTAGGACAGCCTTTCTCTTGCCTCATAAACATGTACCTTAAGGTACAGAAAACTCACAGGAGCCTATAAACTGAGACTGAAAATGCATGAAAGACTCACATATGGCATCAGTTGTCCCCAGAAGGGCACTGAATGTGGATAGTGCTATCCAGGTAACATTTTGATATTCTGGTGAAGTCTATCTAGGAAGGAAATGGGAGGACAGTGAAAGTAGAAGGTAATAAAGGTAGACACACACGTGTAGTTTGATTTTCAGTTGACCAATCCTTAGAAGTCAGTAAAAGTCTCTGAAATTCTGAGCAGTATGGTAGCCTTAAGCATATACTCATTAATATGCCTCCAAACAATTGAGTTTAAGGAATGCATTAAATTAATTAAAAACTGCTCTACCCCATTACCTTCTTCCTCCTTATATAAGATCATAGATTTTAGTGTTGAAAGGGACTTGAGAGGTCATCTCACTTAACCTTATTTTCCAGTTGAGGAAACTGAGGTTCAGACAGGTAAAGTGATTTAGCTCCAGGTCACACAGGTAGCAACATAAGCAAGATTGGAGCCTACATCCTTAATTTCAGATCCAATATCCTATAGTTTGCTAACTCTAAATACATCTTTTAGGTCAGATGGAGGCACACTGACTTAGAATTAGGAAGATCCAAGTTCAAGTTCTGCTTCAGACACTTACTAAGCTGAATGACTGGGCAAATCACTTAACAACTCTGCTTGCATTTCTTTATCTGAAAAATGGGAATTATCTATAGCACCTACCTTGGTTTTGCAGTCATGGACAAGTCATGTTTATAATGTCCATCTTATGTAAGGATTTTAACATGCTACAGAAATGAGTTACCTGATAGCTCATGGAGGGTGGGCAGGGGTTGTTGGATTTTTGTCTCTGTGCATGGGCCTGAAGACTGGTGGACTTTAATCAAGCTTTGCTGATTGACTAAAGTCAAACAGCTCCAGGGAAAAAGATTTACTCAATGTTCTCCCTTTATAGAGGATCCCTTTTTCTCCTTTACTCCCTTTCCCCTCAGGTTCCATTGCTTTAGAATCTGGCTGCAATTCAGGATCTGAAGCATCCTAGGTGTGTGACCTTGGGCAGGTCCCTTGGCCTCTCTGGACCTCAGTTTCCCCAGCCCCCAAGCCTATTTCTAAGGGCCCCTTGCCAGCTCTCCCGGTCTGTCCGGTTGGGGGTGGGGGTGAGCTGTCCCAGACGGAAGGCCAGGATGGGATGGGGGGGTGCTCCCCCGCCCGCCTGCTCACCCAGCTCGTGCCTCCTGCTTCCGCCGGCAGCTTGCTCTCTGCCAGTTGGGACTCGGGGCTCGGCAGCAGCAAAGCGGCGGCGGCGGCAGAGGCAGAGACAGAGGCAGCGGCAGAGGAGGCAGCAGTAGTAGCAGCAGCAGCTGCGGTGACCACAAAAGAAGAAAAGGAAGGGACCATGCAGTGGCTGCGGGGTGGCCCCGGAATGGTGAGTGCAGGGAGTTGGGGCTTCCTCCTCCTCTTCCGCTCCCTCCATCCTGCCATCCCTGCATCCGCCAAGGCCGCCAGCGGCCACTGGGGCCATTTTCAGCATCTCGAGGCCCCGGGGAGCTCCGGCCAGGGTTGGCTTAGGGTAGTGGGCGAGCCAGGGCAGGGGGAAGGGGTTCAGGGCCCCAGGGGAGGGCACCTGAGGCACCCCCTCCTCGGCAAGAGGAAGGCAGAATCTTTCATTCCCGACAGCTTTGTCCGGTGCTCCAGAGTAGGAGGCAGAGGGACTTGACCCCCCCCCCATGCCAACGCTGCTACTTCTAGCTGTGTGACCTTGGGCAAGTCACTTCCCCTCTGGGCCTCAACCTCCTCCTCTGCCAAATAAGAGTAATAATCCTTGCCCTCCCCAAACTCCCTGGCTTGTTATGAGCAAAGCCTTGGAGTGCCAAAGGCAGGGGATTTATTGTTATTATAATCAAATGCGGGGGCTGGGCTGGCTGATCACCAAGGTCCTTTCTGCTCTCCATCCTGGAAACTGGTTAGTTGGAAGAGAAAAGGACGGGGAGCTGGCTGCAGTCTCTGGTGTTATGCATTGGTGCAAGGGGGGTCCAAGTGCTTAGAATTTAGGGGATGGGATGCAGAATTAACCCATCCCAGTCTGGCTGAGGTAGTACTAAGTCCAGAACAAAGGGACTCTCCTGGATAAGGAGTAGCCAAGCTGGGCAGCCTCAAGCCCACCACTGATCTTGACCTGAGCCTGGTTTGGTGTCTTAAGGTGTATGGAAGGGAGCCCCAGGCCTGGAATGGGAATTCTCCCACCTCCCACCCCCCACTCCAGCTGGACTCTGAAGAAAAATCACCTGAATTGGGGGATTCAGAAACAACAGAGCCAAAGATAGGAAGATGGGGAGGGGGAGAGGACAGAGATTTCATTCAACTTTTTTCTGAGGGGGAGGTGTTGCCTGTGAATTTGTGCATGTGAATTTGCATATATGTTGGCTTAGAAGCTCATGGGCCATGTGAGAAGGTGAATGCTTGGAAGAGTGGACACAAGAGTGTTCTGTCAGATTGGACTTCACCAACATCCAGCCCTAGCTCTCCACTCATAATCATCACCCCAGACCCTTATTCACTTTCTCCTGGGCTATAGAATGTGCCTCCTATCTCTGCTTCCTCCCCTCCAAAGTTCAATCTCAGTTGCCAGAGATGTTCCTGAAGGGCAGAGCCAATTCTGGCACTGCTGCTCCCAAAATTCCAATGGCTCCCCATTGCCTTCAGGATGAAATACATTTGCCTTGGCTCAGCATTTAAAGCCCTTGCTTTCTGTCTCCAGTTTACTTTTCTTGACTACTTCCACATTACTTCTCTTCCTCTTCATGTACTCTTCACTCCAGCTAAACTAGCCATTTGCTGTTCCCCATATGCTATAGCTCATCTCCCACCTCTATGTCTTTGCCCACATGCCTGAAACACTCCCCTCTGCCTCTAGTTACCCCACAGATTATTTGTGCCAGACTTATAGGAGAGCATTCCAAGCTCATATTTGTCTGATCAGCCACCGACACTCTGTCAGACCATAATATAGTGATGTCATTTTAGTCCTCTTCAAGGAAGGACAACAACCTAACCTAATTACCCCATGATCCCTTCAGGTACCACACCTCCTTCCTTTCATGATCATCCCTTCTCCCCCAGTTCTTAATGCCCCTCCATTATCATAAAATCAAAACTAGAAAGGACCATAGAGGTCATTGAGTTCACCCCCCCATTTAAAAATGAGGAAACTGGGGCTCTGAGAAAATAAATAACTCTCCCAGGGTCCTATAGTTTGTGTGTGTCAGAGGAAGGATTTCAACTTCAGGTTTCTTGACTCCAAATCTAGGGCCCCGTTCCATACAACAGCAAAAAGCAACACTATAGATAATGCTAGATATTATTTTTGCTGGTTATATTATATATTTTTATATTACAACATTATTATTATTATTATATTAGTAGTAGTAGTAGTAGTAGTAGTAGTAGTAGCAGTAGTAGTAGTAGCAGCAGTAGTAGCAGTAGTAGCCGTAGTAGCAGTAATAGTAGTAGTAAGTCTAGTGTGGTGAATAGAGAACTGATCTTGGAGTCAGGCAAACCTGGCTTTAAGTCCTGTTTGTATGATCCTGGACAAGTCACTTAACTTCTCAGTGCTTCAGGCAGCAAGAAGGTGCCTGACCAGGGGAGTGGCAGGTCTGGACCAAGTCTGAGGTGTGTTGGCTTATTTGTGTATGTGGTATTCCATCCATTAGATTACAAGCCCTTCGAGGGCAATTAAGTGTTGAGTGAATGCGTGTATGTGGTTTGAGTGTGTGTGTGTGTGTGTGTGTGTGTGTACTCAAGATGTGTTTCCCTGCACACATGTACATGGAAGTTTATTTTCAGGTGACTTGTTGTTATGGCTTTAAAAGAGTGTGTCCAACCCCCTTGGACCGTGTGATCTTGTGGGTCCAGAGCCAAAGAATCAGGTTCAAATCTCAGCTCTGCTTCTTATTTATCTCTTCTGGAGAATCAGTGGACTGAGATCCCTTCTCAACCTCTTCTAACTTCAAATTCTATGGTCCTTTAGGTGCCATTTGGGAGTGCAGGTGTGGACAGCTACCTGTACAGCCATGTCCAAATGTGTGTGTTGGGGAGGGAGGGGTTCAAGTGCATGTATATGTACGATTACACAGGAGAGGGTCATTGTGTGCAACTTTATTATAAGTGTGTGGTGGCATGTGGGCATGTGACTGCTGGGTGAATGCATGTGTGAAAGAGCCAGCTGGTGCTTTGGCCAGCCCGAGCAGCCTCCAGAAAGCTTCCGGTCCTGGCCTAGGCCACAGCCCTGCCCCTCACTCTCTAGGACCAAGGTGACTAGGATTTGACTTTGAACAAGCAAATCCCTTGTATCCTTGAGGCCTCAGTTTCCTCACCTGCCAAAGGTGGGGCTCCCATAGCTGTTGAATGACTCTTGGGCCATGTGTGCATTGTACAAAGATTATATCACAGTCTCTCCTTCCATGTGTTGTCTCTTCGGTGGCTGGATGGGAAGCTGGTGGCTGGGTCTTGGGGATTTGTACGCATCTGAAACAACTGTGACCTAGGCAGGGCCATTGCAGACTTTGGGCTTCAAAGACCAAAGCAGGACCCAGGCCCTCAGTTCCCCAGGGGCCTTTCATTCCTGAGAGAGAACCTGCCTGGGGTTTACAGAATTGGTGACTGCATTGCAGCCTCTTCTACCTCCCTGTCCTTGACCCGCTGTCATCTGCACTAGTGCCTCCCCTTCGATTGGGCAGTGAGGGATGGCCCATTCACACATCTCAGATTTTATTGTGTCTACCAAGGGGAAACAGAGTGACTGAAGAGGGTCCAGTGGCACTTTGTTAAGAGGACAACTTTGCAATGCAATGGACCATTTAGAGAAAGAACCCTGTATTAAGAGTCATGAAGGAATGGATGGATGAATGAGTGAAAAAAAAAAATTTATCATGTGTTTTGTTGTTGTCCAGTCATGTTTGACTCTCTGTGATCCTGTCTGAGGTTTTCTTGGCAGAGATACTGGAAGGCATTGCTTCTTCCTCCTCCAGTTAATTTTACAGATGAGGAAACTGAGTCCATCAGGGTGAGGTGACTTGCCCAGGGTCACACAGCTAGGAAGTATCTGAGGATGTATTTGAACTCAGGAAAAAGAGTCTTCCTGAGGTTTTAGTTGTGGAGACAATGGGAAGGCCCAGCAGTCCTTTGGGTATAGCAGCAGTGTAGATGGTAAAACAAAGATTCTTTGACACCATGTCTATTATAAACCCATATTGGATTCTGATGTTTCAATATTTCCCAGTGCCAAAGATTTTGGCAGAAGACTTGGGTATGAGTACTGGATCTTGCCCTTCCTAATTATGTGGCCTTGGGTGAGTCATTTTCCCACTGTGAAGAGTGCTGGACTAAATAACCTCAGAGGTTCTTTTCAGCTCCAGATGTGATGGTCCATCGTGCCCCTTGTTCTGGTGACTGCTGAAGGAACCTGAAATAGTGTTTACCTCAGAATCCTAAAGCTAAAACTGGGAGGGATTTTACAGGCCATTGAGTACAATCTCTTCTTTTTCACATGAATAAACTGAGTCACAGAGGGAAAGTAATTTGTCCAAGGTCACACAACTAATAAGTGTCAGAGATGGGTTTTGGTTTAGAGTTCAAGACCCTGTTTCTTGGGCAGTTGCCTCTGACCTCACTGACAGGCATGGTAATGTTGTCATAAGAAACTTAAGTTTGGATGGAATCAGGGATTGGGGCTCTTGGTCCTCACACTGACATTGAACTTCTAAAACTCACTTTCCATGCCTGAAAAATGGGGAGATTCATTCTCAGCATACCTTTTAGCCAGAGACATGTGAGAAAAGAGCTTTAGTATCCCTAAATCTATGAGAAATGGCAGCCATCACTATCTCCTCTCTGCAGCCACCCCTCTGCAGCCCCTTCCAGGCCATTGCCCAAAGCAAGATAGAAGGGTGCTCTGGGGAGAGGGAGATAGTATCTTGGCAGGGCCCAATTTGGCACAGCCTTTGGATAAGGGGCTCTGACAGCAGTAGCAGCTGCTCAGAAACCTCTCTTCCTTTTTAACGGTATTGTACCTTAGGGGGCCAGAACTGTCCAATGGCAAAGAAAATCTTTGACAGAGAATTTGGAATTATTGGCAGTTTTGGAGGACCCCATGTAGATGCATGAATCTCAGGTTTAGTCACAGTAGGGCAGCTAACCCCTTGGAGGCACTGCATTAGGCCCCATCTGGAGCTCTGTCTGCCTTCCGTTCTGGGTACCACATTGTAGAAAGGGCATTGCCAGACTGGAGCGTGGCCAGAGGAAGACAGCCAAGGATAGTGAGGGGATCAGGCCATACTGAAGAAGAGCAGCCGTTGGAACTGGGAGAAGAGAAGAGTGTGAAGTGAAGGCAAGACAGATATTGAAGGTCTTTCTAGTCTAAGAAGGGACATCAGGCCTATCCTGCCCAGCCTCAGAGGCCTGAATCTCAGGCCATGGGGAAGAGATGCCAAGAAGCTTTTGGTTAGTTGGATTTTAGGGTTCTGAAGTTCTTTATATTATAGACAGAAAGCCTAGAGAACACACAGACCTGGAGTCAGGAAGGCTGACTTTCTGGCCCTGTTACTTTGCTTGCTCTTCTCTCAACCTTTTCAGTTTATCACCTGTGACCCCAAGGGCAACCACTAATCTCTGAGCCTCAGTTTTTTCCTATGTAAAAAGGGGGCAGATAAAAGACTCCTTTCAGCTCAAGAATCTTTGATCCTAACAATTGGATATGGTGGGCCATGGATGGTTGATACTATCTGGTGAGTATTCGTTCAAATGATTCCATTCTATCTTGTCTCCTCCAACAGATTGCACCCTTTCTCCATCATCTCCACCTTCTCAATTATTTTCAATCTCTCCCTGTCCACTGGCTCCCTCCATCTTCATTCTCTTTGTCCTCTTTGTGGCCTATGACATTGCTGATCACCTACTTCTCTCCTCCCCCTTCTCCTGACTTTCCTTAGCTACCTGACCACTCCTTCTCTGACTCCTTTACTGGTGACCCTTCCAAATCATACCCTCTAACCCTAGGTGTCCCTCAGAGTTCTGTCCTGGGCTCTCTTCTCCTCTGTCTCTACCCTACTTCACTTGGGGATATCATTAGCACCCCAGGATTTAATCACCATTTTTATGCTTATGATTGTCTCATCTATCTTTCCTGCTCCAGTCTCTCTGAAATCACATTCCCAGATGCCTTTCAGACATCTCAAACTGAATGTTCAATAGACATCAATACATCCAAAACAAAATTCATTATGGTTTCCCCAAACCCTCCCCTTTCCCCCTTCCCCATTACTATAGAGGGTACTACCCCCTTCCTGAGGCTCATCACCTAAGTGGCATTCGCTCTTATCTCTCATCCTGCCTTCTTGATGTCCACGTTGTCAGCAAGGTCTGGTGAGTGCACCTTTGCAGCCTTCTCTCCTCTGCCCATACTCCTACTCTGATGCAGAACCTCATCATTCCAGGCCTCTATGATTACTGCAGTAACCTGCTACAACACTCCCTCTTCTGCCCTATCAACCTCCCAAGTTTCCTCTAAGTTCCAACTGAAACCCACCTCCTACAGAAAGCCTTCCCCAACCCCTTTTCATTCCATGGCCTCCCTCTCTTAATTTTTTCCTATTTATCCTGTATATAACTTGCTTTGTATATATTTGCACCTCAATTAGATCATAAGCTCCTTGTGGACAGGGAGTGTCTTTTGCTTCTTTTTGTAATCCCCAGAACTTAGCACAGTTCTTTGCTCATGGTAGGCACTTAATAGATGTTGACTGAATTGAACTGAAGTAATCAAGGACTAAACCCCCAAGATAGAAGGGACCTCAGAGGGCTTCTAGGCCAAACTTCAATCCTCTCGAAAATAAGCCTAACCAGTTAACATCTAGTCTCTACTTGAAGACTGCTAGAGATGAGGAACTTCCTACCCTCCAGAACAGGCTATTCCTCCCTTTTCATAGTGGTTGTTCTTTGGAAGCTCTCCCTGATATGGAGTCCTGTACTGCCCTGAAGGGACCTTGGCCAGGGACATCCAGTGAATACATCTGGCCAGGAACGTGACTAACTCCCTAACACTGGGGCCTCATCTGGCAGAGATTGTACTACTCATGGGATTGGTCATGACATGGCATTCCAGCATGGCCACATCAAATATAGAATTGCCCTCATTCTGGTTGTGGTTATTGTTGTTGTGTTAAGGTTTAACTGATATATCTTGTGTTTTTAGATCATCTTCACTGCTAAATAAGTGAAATGATAGGGTTACAAAGAAATGTATCAGGTGGATTTCCAAATGGCTGGGACTCAAAAAGCAGATGTCAATAGTTGCCTCTCAGAGTAGCAAACGGTCTGCAGTAGAATGCCTCAGGGATCTGTGCTTGATCCTGTACTGTTTTAACAGTTTTGTTCATGATTGGGATAAGGGAATAGATGGCAGGTTCATCATATCTACATGTGATATGAATCTGATAAAAATGAAATTCAGTAAGGCTAAATGTAAAGTCTTGTACTTGGGTACAAAAGATCAAACTCCTCATATATAAGCTGAGGGGAGACAGACATGAATAGACAGCAAGTATTCTGAAAAGAATCTGGAAATTTCAGTGGACTGCAAGCCCAGTAGGAGCCAGCAATGGGATGAAGATTCCAAAAAAAAATGATCTGATCTTGGACTGCATCAAGAATTCCAGAAGAGTCTCCAGAGGAGAGACTAAAGCCCAGGGAGGTGTGCTAACTTTTTGGAAGTATTCTTTGCCCCTAAAGACCTCTCCCATAGATCTTCCATTTAAGCAGAAGCCTAAATCAACCACTGACTCATTCCTCTTGAGGCTACTACCCTCCAGAGTTTTCTCTCTCATGTCCCTTCAAGGTTCTTTTGGTTGCCCTTCCCACTTATTTTCACCTTTCTTTATGTGTTCTCTTTTCCATTAGAATATAAGCTCCTTGATGGCAGGGACTGTCTTTCTCAGCTTACTTATATTCCCAGTTTTTAACTTGGTGTTGAAACAGAAGAAGCTCTTGATAAATACTTGCTGACTGAGAAACTTGCTTAGGGTCATTATAGCTATGGAGTTTGAAGGGACCTCAGAGACCATGCGGCTTCGTTGCCTCATTTTACAGAGGAGGGAAATGGGTCCGGGAGAACACAGGTGACTTGCCTAAAGTCATACAACAGATCCTAGATATAAGACTGGAAGGGACCTCTGAAGCAATCTTATTCACTGCTCTCATTTTAGAAATGGGAAAACTGAGATCCAGAGTGGTGAGATGACTAGCCGCGGATAACACAGATCATACAAATCCTTCCAATGGAGTATTTGAACTCAGGTTCTTTAACTCCAGATCCACATAAAGCAGATCAGCTAAACCAGCCAACACATATTTTTATTCTCATATTAGCTGCTATATTTCACACCCATCATTACCTACCTTTCCAGAGGAGGGAGAGATGTATATTTTTTTCAATTCTTCTCAAGGCCAAACTTAGAATAAGTAGTTCGTTTCAATTAATCATTCGTTCTGCTGACCTGACTAGAGTCATTGTGTTTGAATGTTTGACTGTTTCTGCTGACTTCACTCTGTGTCAGTTCATAGAGGTTTTCTAATCCTTCTCTGCATTCTTCCTATCTTTTTTTCTTACTGTGCAGTCATTCCATCCCATTTGCACACTGCCATTTGTTAAGCCGTTCCCAAATCAAAGGAAAGTCCTCTGTTTCTCAGAAGGAAACTGTTCTATCTAGAATGGGAAAATAAAGTGGGTGACCAAGACAATAAGGGAGGGCAGTGAATGAGTACAAGAATCTAGACATGGATACTAAGAACTGAAAGGGCTCTTGAAAGATCTTAGTTGTCATTCTCCTGCCTTGGGGAGAGACAAGACCTAAACAAGTTGGGATAAATAAGACTCTTATTACACTCATTCTTTAAAGAAGAAGAGATATCATTCCCATCATCAGCTTCCCTGGCACTTCAGCACTTACAGAATACTTAGCACAATTCCTAGTACATAGTACAGGCTTGATAAATGTTGATAAATGACTGACTGAAAGATCTGCCTTTCAATAATCCATCTATGTGGGTAGGTAGTGTCACTAATATTTTCCCCACTTTGAAAGTAGAAAAATGAGGCTTTGAAAGGTTGTAGGATCACAGGATTTTTAAATTAGAAGGAACCTCAGACTTTCCTCATTTTCCAGAGAAAGGGCTTAGTTATTAATTTGTCCAAGGCCACCCAGGTTTGAAGGGAGAGGCAAAATTTGAATAGATGTCTCCTGATTTCAAACATCCTTTTCTTTGCACCCTCCCAGAGCCTCTTTTTTTCTCTTGGTAACCAGCACAGGATCTCCTTACAGAGAGGTGTGATAAAATAGTCCCTGACCACTGGGCTCACTCAGATGAGTTCCTCAGATCATTTCTGTACTTCAGCTTGTCCTTGTAAACATTGTCCCCCATTCCTAGGAATTCTCTGCTTAGTCTTACAAGGGAATAGAATCATAGAGCTAGAGCCCTAGAAGGGGTCCCAGAGGATATTTACTCTCTAACCCTTCTCCCCATTTTACAGAGGGGGAAACTGAGAGCCAGGAGATGATGTGACCTGTCAAAGGTCATGTGGCATCAAAGACAGGGCTTGAACCCAGACCCTCTGGAGCCAGAACTAGAGCTTTATCCAGAACCAGAATCCACTATCTCTCTCTTCTATATGCTACCTGTTTGTCACCTGTTTTTGAACCAATTGTTTTCTTTGCTCCTTATAACCCTCTTTGTGCCACCTCTCCTCAAAAATCTTCAGTGATTTAAAGTTCAAACTCCTTAGCCAGGCTTTCAAGGCCCCTTACAATGTTACCCCACTTACATTTCCGGGCTTATTTCATTCCACTCTGCTCCCTCCCCACCTTCCCTTCTGGTGCCTCCTGACATGGCTTCCCCTTCTCTTCTTTCCCAATTTTTAAAACCAAGTTCAAATATCACCTTCTTTGAGAAGTCTTCCTTGCTAGTATTGATCTTCTCCCTCAGACATTTTACTAGCTGTGTGATCTTGGACAAGTCACTTCATCCTGTTTGTCTCAGTTTCTTCATTTGTAAACTGAACTGGAGAAGGAAACATATAACCACTCCAATACCTCTGCTAAGAAAACCCCAAATGGGGTCTTGAAACAACATGCCTCTGGAATACAATTCTTATGCAACACTGTGTATTACAATTATATTTATTTGTATCTTCTCCCTCAACTAGACTGTAAGCTTCATGAGGGCAGGAACCATGTCTCATGGAACATCAGAATGTCTCCCAGTCTTCCACTACAATCAAGCATTCAATAAATAAGCGCTTACTAAATTAAATATTGCTGTTAAATATTGTCTTCCAAGATCCTTTCATGCTTTCATTCCCTAATTTACCTATCCAATCTGTGATCTGATTTCTTTTGAAGGAGAGGATAGTGAGCTAGTCTCTGAACCACAAAGACTTGGGTTCAAGCCTTAACCCGTGACTTATGCTGGTTTGGTGACTCTTGGCAAGTCACTTAACCAATCAGTACCCCAGGAGACCCTCGAGGAAGAGGGGTTTTTGTTATCTGGGAGTTCTCTATAAGAATGAAATCACAGATTCAGTCCCTATCCCCCCCCCTTTTTTTTTAGGTCTTGGTTGTGTGGGCACATTTCTACGTTGCCTGACCTATATATAGACATTCAGGATGTCTCAAAAGTTAATTTATTTAATATTTGAGTCACTTATGAGAAAGTGGGGGAAAGTCCTGGTCTTGACATCAGAAGGCCTGGGATTCAGTCTTCGTGGTCTCTCTCCTGATCCTCAGTTGCCTTATCTGTAAAAATGGGGATAATACTTCCATTGCCTCTCTCTTGAGCTTAATCCATCTGAAAATAAATTTAAATAGTATAGATTTTTACTGGAACAAAAGAATTAAATAAATTTACTGCCTCAGGTGAATTCAAAGTAAGCTAACTTGAGGTTCTTATCAGAGTGATATATGTTACAGCTCATAACCAGTGGTATGTGACTCTGCCAAAGACCCCTATAGGAGTTGACCTCCAAGAATGCAAGGAGACAGGAAACTATCAGGGGGTGGAGTGACAGAGACAGAAGTGGCAGCAGCCTTGGGATAGTGTATTTGAGGAGACTTTCCCCTAGCCCTCCCTGCCTATTGGAGGCAATTCCATAATGAAGGAAAGATAGCCCATTTACAGGTTCCAAGTTTGAATCTCCATCCTGCCAAGTGTGTGGCAGCTACCTTGGGCCTAGTTGGCCTAGATAATGGCTTCTGAAGTCCCAGCTCTAAGTCAATCAATCCTCTTTCTGGGCCTTTTGATTGCTCAGGCCCCTTCCAGCTCTGACGTTGTCTGTTCTAAGATTCACAGGAAATTTCTGGTTAGAGTTGCAAAGAGCCTGAAGCCCAGGCAGGAAGGACTCAGTTTGGTTGACTTATAGAGCTGATTGTAAAATGTTCAGGCAATTGTTACACATCAGGCCATGACTTCTGAAAGTGACAGAGAAAATGTTATTCATGCCAATGAAACTGAAATTCTTCTGTTTGTCCATGGTTTTGGAGAACCCATTGTAAAACATAAGCCAGCAGCAACCTGGCCAGAGGAAACTCCAAGACCAGTTAATCCAATCTCTTCCCCACCTCTAAGGAACTCAAGGGAATGGTCCTGCTAGAAACAAGTGACCTGTCCCTTAGTATGACAGAGCTGCAGGCCCTGTGTGTGACCTCTCTCCCTGAATGGCATTCTAGACTTGACCTCTTCCTGCCTCAGTCAGCAGATGGAGTGTAGGGAAGAAAGGAAGAAAGAAAGGGAGGGAGGAAGGAAAGAAGGAAGGAAGAGGAGGGAGGGAAAGAAGGATTTATTTAGCACTGACAGAGCTAAGCACTTTATCTCATGTGGTTCTCACAAATAGAGGTAGGTGCTTCCCTGAAGGGAAAGTAAGGGATTTTTTACAAACAGTAACTAGAAGACAGGCACCCATTCTAGACCCTAGGGAATCATGGGAACAAAAGCACTGGTGAGAGAAGGTAGGAAAACAAGAGGTGGGGGGAGGCAGACTTTGTAACAGAGTATAAGCCTACACATAGTTCTCTAATTGTTTATTGCCCTCACTCCTCTTTAGGGTGAATAGCTATGGAGAGGGCCCCTAATCTCCAGTAGAGCTCAGTTCTGGAGTAAGGATTAAGGAAGGGGCTGGGAGGTCTACTGGATCCCTGGGGCAAATGAGCCCCATTCACATGGATGGTCCAGGCTGGAATTCCTAAATGACCCAACCCCCAAACCATGAATTCAAATGCTGATTAAGAGAAAAGTTTGTCTTCCAGGTCACAGGCTGCCAAGGCTGTCACAAAAAAGAGAAAAGCTAAAGAAGGCCCATTTTCCCCACAAAAGCCTGGCCTATTCTCTCTCTTTAGCCTCTATGTCAAAATGCATTTTCTTTAATAAGGGCTATTAAGAATTCAATTCCATTCAAAGACGATTTGCTGAGGCCCACTCTGACTAATGCACTTTGCTGGTTGCTGGGCGTCCTGGCCCCCCAGTTCATGGAACACACTGGATAGGTACATTTGAGAATCATCATCTTAGAGACTAATTAAATCCATGGTAACTGATGAGATCACCAAATGAAGTGGTCTAGTCTAGAGGGAGAAGGACCTAGAAGAAGAAGAAGACCTAAGACAGAGCCTGGGGGCACCTGTGGATCTAAAGCACCATCAAGGAGAGGATCCAGCCAAGGACTTAGAGGTAGGAGAGAAGGGGTGTCCGGCACTAGGCTAGGCCCTGGGGACAGAAAAATTAAAAAGAAAATAGTCCCTATCCTCAAAAAGACTGTATCCTAGGGGTTTGTGGGGGAGGCAGGGTAGAGAGAGAGGGTATAGTGCTAAGGCTAGAAAGGTAGGTTGAAGTCAGATTGGGAAGGACTTTGAATGCCAGATTCAAGACTTTAGATTTAATGTGGCAGATAAAGAAGAGGAGGGAAGGGGTCAGAATATGGCCACAAGCCTCTTTTTCCTGAGATCCTGTCTATCAGAATAGTTATCTGAATCTCAGTTTCTTCATTTGTAAAATAAATGAATTCGACTAGTTAGTTTGGAGACACAGGCTGGCAACAAGGGCATAACTTTCTGTCCATTTAATGCCAGTAGTCTATAGACCATTTCAGAAAAGGGCTTTAAGAATTCACCTATTTCAGTCTCCTGCCAAAGGAGACAATGGACATCCAGACAGAAAGTGACTGGCTGGCTGCTGAGGGCTAAGAGAGAAAACAATATTTGGGGAATAAGTGAGATGGGAGGGAAGGTCTTCCCAGAGCCGCCCCCCCCCCAGATGCCAGGAAAGCAGTCACTTCATCCACCTATACACCCCTTAGCAACAGCCCCCTACTCCCTCCCCTCACCACTCTGAACCAGCTTTGACTGAGGTCAACCTTAGATTCCATGGCTGTCTGGGAGGCTCTGACATCTCCATACACCTGGTGACAGGAGCTATTACTCAGAGGGGAGACTTTACACGTCTGAATATGACTAATTCTATGAGTGACTAAGCTGTTAAATAATGGGGGGTGGTATGGTGGATTCACCAACTGAGCTCCAACTCAAATAGGTTCCATTGTTGCTGGCTGGAGGGGTGGGGGTGGGGGGGAGAGAAGGGTGCTGGTTGAGAACATTAATAGTGTGAGGGCTTACTATATGGAGCCTTGGCAAGGCAAGGCTTTCTTGTGAATGAGAGGGAACTGTTTGACACAGGATTGTGGCCTAAAAAGGGATCTCAAAGTAGCATCTCTGCCTGTCCTTTGTCCCTAAGCTCTTTCCCCAAATGTTCTTCTGAAGAGAAAAAAATAGGATTATAGATTCCAGAGCTAAAGAACCTTTAGGGACTGTTGAGTCTAACCCAGTCATTGTACAGAGAAGGAAACTGAGACCCAGGAAGGGGAAGGATCTTACCCAGAGTCACAAAGATAGCAGAGTCAGGATTTCAACCCAGATCTTCTGACTCACAATCTGTGGTCTTTCTGCTTTCTCTGGATCTTTCTCAAAACCATTCATATCCCTTTTTCTGGCATGTTGACTTCAAGGTTGAAATTCTGGATTTTAAGATTTGCTGTAGGATGAAAGGTGGATATGAAGAATAGGCTTTGATTGGAAGTAGGGCTTTTGTCAGGTGGTCTCACAGGAGAGAGGCAGTATGCCATAGTGGAGAGAGTTCCAGGAGTCAGGAAGACCTGGGTCTATCCTTTGTAGCTGTGTGATTTCTGAGGGAGGGACTTAATTTCTGAACTTCCCTGATTGCAGGGGGACTCCTCCACTGATGTGTATCCTGTATTCATGGGACATGGTTGGATTGCTCTCCTGATGGCACCTTGTTGTGGAGGTGACCTATCTGGATCCTTGTGGGCTGAAGGGCCACAAGCTCTGACAGGCCCTGCCAGATAGTAGTGAGGTTTGGAGACACAGGGTGGCAGCAGGGGCATGATTTTATATCCACAGCAGCATACAGAACAATCTTCAAAGATATAGAAGGACTATGATCTGTTTGTGACCTTACAACAAGAGAGATCAATCTTGTGATTCATGGGAGGACAAGGATACAGGCCCAGGAATCAGAGCATCCTATAATGGATAAAGTGAAAGTGACCCTGAAATCATTCAGACCAGTGATCTTCAAAGTGTGACCCTCTCAGGGGGTCCTCAAGGCCAAAATGATTTTCATAATAATTCCCAGATGTTTAATTTCCAGTTCTAATTAATTTAATTTCTAATACAGCAAATTGGTAGCTATAACCCACCTAAACTAAAATTCTTTGGAGGGACCTCAAATTTTTTTTAAAGGTTAAAGGTGTCTTGATACCAAAAAGTGGAAGCAGGTGATCTCCTCTCTCACTTTATAGCAGAAGAAACGAAGACCCAAGAAGGGGAAGGGTCCTTCCCAAGGGAGGGAGCACAAGTGATACAAACCATTCCTTGACTACCAATCCATTGTCCTAGAGGACATATCCAAAAGTGCTATGAAAAATCTGAGTTCAGATCCAGCTTCAGACACCTGCTTAGCTGTGTGACTCTGGACAGATTACTTTTAGTGTCTCAGTCTCAGTTTCCCTAAATGTAAAATGAATAATAAGAACTTCACAGGATTGTTTTGAGAATCAAATGAGTTAACATAGATACAGTGTCTGGCAAACCTTCCAGTGTCATAGAAATATTAATTGTTTTGGTTGTTTAGTGGTGGGTGGCCTTTGTTCTGTGAAGAACAAAATCTCCCCATCTTCTGGTGTGAAATACAAATTCATTCATTCATTTCAGGGTGGGGCAATGGGGAAAGGGAAGTTGGGCCTAGATCAAGGGGCTTGGGGGATTTGGCTACCAATTTTTCCTCTTTTCTTCTCACAACGTCCAGAAAGAGATCATGTCAGTTCACTGCGTCCCCCTCCCACTTCAAATCATCTCCAAGCAGTCCAGCACAGCAAGTCCCAGAGCTGACAGCTCAAGATTTCAAGGGTTCTTAATCAGATTCCTATGGGCCTTCTCTCAGCCATGGTACTAGCAGCACCTTTGGGTCTTAACTGATATCGATATTCTAGCTATGACTGCAGGCCTGCTAAGGCCCAAGGATGTTGCTAGTGCCATGACTGAGAGAAGGCCCAGAGGCCTCATTTTACAATTAGGAAACTAAGGAGCAGGAAAGAGAAGGGACTGGTCTAAGGCCACACAGGGGTTCATAGACTCTAGTTAGAAAAAATGTGATTGACCTTCCTCATGCTACATTTGAGGAAACAGGTAGCAGCTTGCCTCAGGTCATATAGTGAGGGGCAGAAGCAAGCTTCAAACCCAAGTTAATTCCCCACCCAGCAACTTGCTACCATTACCTGGTGGCCAACTTTTCAATCTATGCCTCTCCCCACTTAGTGAGGCTTCTCCTCAATTCACCAGGGCTACACTTGAAACTCATCCAGTTTGGTCAAGTTGTGCCAAGTTGTCATGACTTTGAAGAGGCAGGCCTTAGCTCCTCACCAATATGTGACATTGTAGGAAGAAGAGATGCACATAGCAGGACTTGGCTCCATTTCCTAGCTGTATGAGCTTGGGTCATGCTGAATATACTTCTTAGAGCCTTAGTTTCCTCACTGGAAAATGGGTGAGATGATCCCTGACTCCTGGGCTGGGGTGAAGAAGAAATGAGGTCATTTTGGATAGTAGAAAGAATTGGGATGCAAATCTTGGCTCTGTCTCACCTAATCTTGAGCAAGGCGCTTAATTACTTTAGGCCTCAGTTTCCTCATCTGTAAAATGAAAGGACCCTTAGGGACTGTTGAGTCTAACCCAGTCATTTTACAGAGAAGGAAATTGAGGCCCAGGAAGGTGAAGGGTCTTACCCAGAGTCACAAAGGTAGTAGAGTCAGGATTTCAATCCAGATCTTCTGAGGTTCCTTCCAGCTCTGAAGTATTTTGTAAATCTTTGAGTGTTGGATACACCTGGATTCAGATACTATGTCTGATACTTGGTAGCTGTGTGACTGAGCAAGTCACCTACCTTCTGAGCTTCAGTTTCTTTCTGTAAACTGTAGGTGCTAGCTAGTGCAACAACTGAGAGAAGATCCAGAGGACTTATTTTACAGATGAGGAAACTGAGGTATAGAGAAGAGAAAGGACTGATCTAAGGCCACACAGAGGTTCATAAGTAATGCTAAGGAGGGAATTTCCCTTGGGTCTTTGTGAATCTGGTCTAGAACTGAGGCTGATAATAGGCAAAAGGGGCTACTCTCCTGACCCTTGAAGACAAGAAACAATAGCAGTCACAGGGCCTGATTCCAGGATAATGTATCCAGGTCACCACTTTCTCACTCCCCCCCCCCCCCCATTCATCCTCCCCACTTGCCATAGGGGGAGTTATGGGACTCTAAATAGAAGAGATTGCCATATCTGAAAGGGGTCTCAGAGGGCCTCCTGTTCAACTCCAACAGCATTCCCAACAAATGATAGTTGTACCTTCTCTTGAATACCTCCCAAGATGGGGAACTTACTATCTGTCAAGGCTGCCAACTGCCACATTGGGATAGCTTTGATTGTTAGACTTTTTTCCTCAACATATAGACCAGATCTCCCTCTTTATACCTTCTGCCTCTTGGTCTCTGGTTCAGGAAGAATAAATTGTTTGCTCCAAAGGCAGAATCCTAGGATTTGAGGTGAGGGATCTTTCAGCCTTAGACCCAGCATGATCTAGCTGAGTTATCCATGGCAAGGATTCTTAGCTCTCTGAACCTCAGTTTCCTAGTCTTGAAAATGGAAATTATCATTCTGGTCCACCTCCTAGAGCTGTCAGCTAGAAAGAAAGGAAAGGGGCTTAAATATTACTGACTTGTGAGGGCTTTTTATCTAGCACAAACTTCCTCTTTGTTGCAGGAATATAGCCCTTCATTACATACTGCTTTTTTTTTCTGTGACTGATTTTTCCTTTTTTTGTTCCATTTGTCAGGCTGAATGCCCCAGCCCTGCAGATTGGACTCATTCCTTTATGGGCCTTGGGCCTGCTGGCCCTTCTCAGCAGGCCGCCACTCTGCCTAAAGAGGCTGAGCAGGCAGGGAGAACTTCCAGTCTCCCCCAGGGCCATCAGGACAGGCAACCACAACAAGAATAACAACAACTTCCCTGCAATGCCACACCTACCTTGATGGCATCCTCTCATTCCTGGAGATCTCAGAAATAAGGGCAGGGAGAGCTGTCTGGTAATACTTGCCAGCCATTGTGCCAAACACTTTACAAATTGGATCTCATTTGATACTCACAGCAACTCTGGGGGGTGGGGGGGTGGATGCTATTACTCTTCACATTTTACAAGTTAGGAAACAGACAGGTGAAGCAGAGGCTGGATTTGAACTCAGGCCTTCTTGATTCCAGGTTCAGTGTTTTCTGCTCACTATGCTACCTAGAAGCCAAATAGAGGGGGTGACATAGAGTGGTAGGATAGATCTACTCAGAATCAACAGTATCTTCAGCTTGTCAGTGAGGACAGCTGAGTGAGTGGTCCTCTTTCCATCCTGGTAAGAAAGAAAGACATGCCAAAGAAGAAATACCAATATACTCACCAGCTGGAAATGTTTTAGTGCTGATGGGGCTGACCACTAATGTGGGTGTAAATGTACCAGTGAGGAATTGAATGTGTCTATTAGGCATCAGCACTCCAGAAGTAAACTGGAAACTTATCTGACCAGTAAGGGATAAAGGCTTCTTGTCCTGGCTTTTGTTTGTCTGTTTTTGTCAGTGATACCCTCAGCAGACCTTTTTGGTCTTCATTCTCCTGAACACAGTCTTCGATACTGTTTATCACCTTCTTCTCTTTGATACTCTCTTCTCTAGGTCTTCAGGATGTCCCTCTCCTGGTTCTGCTCTTTTTTGGTCTCCTTTGCTGGATCCTCTCCAGAACATACCCTCTAACCACAGGTGTCCCCCAGGACTCTGTCCTAGGCCCTTCTCTCTTCTCCCTCTATACTAATTCCCTTGGGGATCCCATGGATCAAATGACCATCTCTATGCTGATGATTCTCAACTCTACCTTTCCTGGCCTGATCTCTCTCCAGATCTTCAATCTCCCATCTCCAACTGCCTTTCAGTCATCTCCAACTAGATGTCCTGTAGACAACTCAAACTCAACATGTTCCAAATCGAATTCATTCTCTCTCCCTCCAAATCCTTCCCTATCAAGGGCACTGAATGTTCCCATGCTCAGAACATCCATAGCAAGCAAGACTCCTCAATGTCACTTGGCCCACATGTCTGATATTTTGCCCAGTTTCCAACCCCCTTCATAGTATCTCTCTTATCCATCTTATTTTCTCCATTTCCATAACCTTCACCCTTAGGCCTGGACTGTTACAATAGTGACTGGTCTTCCTGCCTCCACCCAGCAAAGTGATTTTTCTATAATGTAGGTGTGACCATATCACCCTCCTGCTACAAAAAATCCAATGGCTTCCTAACTCCTCTAGAAACTCAAATAAATTTGTATGGCATTTTAAGATCTTCACAATGTGACCCTGCCTTCCATTTCTAACCTTATTGCACATTAATTCTCTCCACACACTCTATGGTCTAGCCATACTGGTTTTCTTGCCATTCCATCTCCCATCTCTATGCCTTTGCTTAAGCTGTCTCCCACACCTGGTATACCCCCTCTCTTCCCCTTACCTTCTTAGAAGTCTTCACTCAAGTGCTACTTCTGCAGGAAGTCCTTCATCCCTCCAACTTTCCGTGCCTGCCCCCAACCCTTCCAACCCCACTTTCACTTTGTTTCTTTTCTACATTTACCTATTCCCATACAGGTGCCTCCTCCAATAGAATATAAAGCCTTAGATGCAAGGATTGTTTACATTTCTATCTTTATAGCTCCTGGGTCTCACATAGTGCCTGGCATGGGGTGATTCTTTATTACTTCCTTGTTTATTAATTGATCACAGTTTGCAAAATACCTTAGGCTTTTACATCTTTCTGCTTTATGTTTTGCTTATAATAAGTTCATCAAACCAAGAAATCCTGTATGATTTAAATGTATGAATGTATGTGTGAAACATCTTTGGATGCCCCCTTCATTAAAAATCAACCCTAAGCCAAAATACTGGCTGAAACAAAAATCCAGAAATTTTGAGTTGGAGGCAACATCAACAGTTGTTAACACTAGTGTATTGCTTGGTGACCTCCCTCTTGGGAAGACCTGCCACATATTGGATGTCTCAAGCTGGGTAAATCATTTAATCTCTCCAAGGCTCAGGCAATTCTCTTGAGTCTAGAAATTGCTAAGAAGATCCATATCTACCTTGGTAGGGAGAATTTTCTCTTTGAAAGTTCCCTCCACTGGTCCAGTTCAAAATAATCATGATGATCATGATGATGAAATCGATGGAAGTCAGAGGGTCACTTTACAAGATTCTCACATCTTTTAAGGAACTTTCACCATCTTTGACTTTGTTGGAAGCAAACCTAAAGGTCAGTGTTTGTCTAGATCTATTTTTTTCCTTAGTCAATAAACAATAAACATAGTAGGATCTTGTATTCTCTACTGGCTGGATCCATTTTTTCCTTAGTCAATAAACAATAAATATGGTAGGATCTTGTATTCTCTCCTGGCTGGATTCATTTTTCCCCTTACTCAAAAAAACAGTGAGATCTTATATTCTCTTCATCTTTCTGTATCTTGTGATGGTGAAAGTACATCCACTACTATAATATATTACTTGTGAAAACCTATATGCTTCTTTCTATATCCTCATCCCATAGATGCCTGAGGAGATAATCTTCATATAGACTGGAAAGTAGGCATATGGGTCAATCATCATTTATGGGTTGGGTTCCCCCTCTCAACTTTTCCTTTCCTGGCCTGAACTCTCTCCAGATCTTCACTCTCCCATGTCCAACTGCCTTTCAGTCATCTCTAACTAGATGTCCTATAGACAACTCAAACTCAACATGTCCCAAATTGAATTCATTCTCTCTCCCCCCAAATCCTTCCCTATCAAGGGCATTGAATGTTCCCCCTCTCCCAGTTGTAATAAGGTCTGTTTTCTCCCTACCCCACCCCACCCCACCCCTGCATTTTTGGTATCCTCTCCTTCAGATACTTTAGGTTTTTTTCTCATTAGATACTTTGAGAATTGTTCTTTTTTATGTTCTTTTTAATTTATTTTTATTAAAGATATTATTTGAGTTTTACAATTTTACCCCAATCTTGTTTCCCTCCCCCCACCCCCACCCCACAGATAGCACTCTGTCAGTCTTTACTTTGTTTCCATGTTGTACCTTGATACAAATTGGGTGTGATGAGAGAGAAATCATATCCTTAAAGAGAACAGAATTCTCAGAGGTAACAAGATCAGACAATAAGATATCTGTTTTTTTCTAAATGAAAGGGAATAGTCCTTGTACTTTGTTCAAATTCCACAGCTCCTTATCTGGATACAGATGGTACTCTCCTTTGCAGACAGCCCAAAATTGTTCCCAATTGTTGCACTGATGGAATGAGCAAGTCCTTCAAGGTTGGACATCACTCCCATGTTGCTGTTAGGGTGTACAGTGTTTTTCTGGTTCTACTCATCACACTCAGCATCAGTTCATGCAAATTCCTCCAGGTTTCCCTGAAATCCCGTCCCTCCTGGTTTCTAATAGAACAATAGTGTTCCATGACATACATATACCATAGTTTGCTAAGCCATTCTCCAATTGAAGGACATTTACTAGATTTCCAATTCTTTGCTACCACAAACAGGGCTGCTATAAATATTTTTGTACAAGTAATGTTTTTACCCTTTTCCCTCATCTCTTCAGGGTATAGACCCAGTAGTGGTATTGCTGGGTCAAAGGGTATGCACATTTTTGTTGCCCTTTGGGCATAGTTCCAAATAGCTCTCCAGAAGGGTTGGATGAGTTCACAGCTCCACCAACAGTGTAATAGTGTCCCAGATTTCCCACATCCCTTCCAACAATGATCATTATCCTTCCTGGTCATACTGGCCAATCTGAGAGGTATGAGGTGGTACCTCAGAGAAGCTTTAATTTGCATTTCTCTAATAATTAATGATTTAGAGCATTTTTTTCATATGGCTATGGATTGCTTTGATCTCCTCATCTGTAAATTGTCTTTGCATATCCTTTGACCATTTGTCAATTGGGGAATGGCTTTTTGTTTTAAAAATCTGACTCATTTCTCTGTATATTTTAGAAATGAGTCCTTTGTCAGAATCATTAGTTGTAAATATTGTTTCCCAATTTACTACATTTCTTTTGATCTTGATTACATTGGTTTTATCTGTGCAAAAGCTTTTTAATTTAATGTAATCGAAATCATCTAATTGGTTTTTGGTGATGTTCTCCAACTCTTCCTTAGTCATAAACTGTTCCCCTTTCCATAGATCTGACAGGTAGACTAGTCCTTGATCTTCTAATTTGCTTATAGTATTGTTTTTTTATGTCTATGTCCTGTAACCATTTGGATCTTATCTTGGTAAAGGGTGTGAGGTGTTGGTCTAATCTAAGTTTCTTCCATACTAACTTCGAATTATCCCAGCAGTTTTTATCAAAGAGGGAGTTTTTATCCCAATGGCCAGTCTCTTTGGGTTTATCAAACAGCAGATTACTATAATCCTCTCCTGCTTTTACACCTAGTCTATTCCACTGGTCCACCACTCTATTTCTTAGCCAACACTAAACAGTTTTGATGACTGATGCTTTATGATATAATTTTAGATCGGGTAGTGCTAAGCCACTTTCGTTTGCACTTTTTTTCATTAAGCTCCTGGCAATTCTTGACTTTTTATTTCTCCATATGAATTTACTTACAATTTTTTCTAACTCATTAAAGTAATTTTTTGAAATTTTGATTGGTAGGGCACTAAACAGATAGTTTAGTTTTGGTAGAATTGTCATTTTTATTATATTAGCTCTACCTATCCATGAGCAGTTGATGTTCATCCAGTTATTTAAATCTGATTTAACTTGTGTGAGAAGTGTTTTATAATTGTTTTCAAAAAGATTCTGAGTCTGTCTTGGCAAATAGACTCCCAAATATTATACACTATCTGAGGTTACTTTGAATGGGATTTCTCTTTCTAGCTCTTCCTGCTGTTTTTTGCTAGACATATATAGAAAAATTGAGGATTTATGAGGGTTTATTTTATAACCTGCAACTTTGCTAAAATTGCTAATTGTTTCCAGTAGTTTTTTAGATGATTTCTTGGGATTCTCTAGGTAGACCATCATGTCATCTGTGAAGAGTGAGAGTTTTGTCTCTTCCTTCCCAATTCTAATTCCTTCAATTTCTTTTTCTTCTGTAATTGCTGATGCTAACATTTCTAATACAATATTGAATAGTAGTGGTGATAATGGGCACCCTTGTTTGACCCCTGATCTTATTGGGAATGCCTGTAGCCTCTCCCCATTGAATATAATGCTTGTTGATGGTTTCAGATAGATACTGCTAATTATTTTAAGGAACAGTCCATTTATTCCTACACTCTCTAGTGTTTTTAATAGGAATGGATGCTGTATTTTGTCAAAAGCTTTTTCAGCATCTATTGATATGATCATATGATTTCTGATAGGTTTGTTGTTGATATGATTGAGTATACTAACAGTTTTCCTAATATTGAACCAACCCTGCATTCCTGGAATAAATCCTACTTGATCACAATGTATTATCCTATTGATGACTTGTAGTCATTTTGCTAAGATTTTATTTAGGATTTTTGCATCTATATTCATCAGGGAAATAGGTCTATAATTTTCTTTCTCTGTTTTAACTCTTCCTGGTTTAGGTAACAGTACCATATTGGTTTCCTAGAAAGAGTTAGGCAGAGTTCCATCTTTCCCTATTTTTCCAAAGAGAGAATTGTTCTTTTAACAACCCCCAAATACCCAAATAGTTTCACCTTCAGTGTGGTTGTCCTTTGTGTATACTTGATCTAACCTAGCTGCTTTTCCCCCTCTTTATTTTCTTCAGTATGATTTATATTTCCTCCAGAAGTATATCAGGAACTGTGATGTTAGCTGGGGTGTGCTGGAATCACCTTGAACCCCAAGAACTGATCATTAAATTTTCAGTGGAAACATTTCCACCTCAGAAATCAGCCAGCTACAAATCAAGGCTTGTTTTGTTAATTGTCTAGACTTAGAAAATGATGGAGCAAATGTTAACAGCGCAGATTAGATGAGTTTGTTATTTTATAAACTTTGGAAGTAGTCGAGGGTGACAAGGAGCTAGTTTTTGAACATACACTATCATACCCCTGGATGTCAGAGTTCAAACTTGGGATTTATTGTCTTTGGGGTCTGTTGTTCTTGATGTGGTTTTTAAAAAAAAATTGTTACAGAAATTTTGCAGATCTTTTCCATTTTTTTGCCTGTGACTCTCCTTCCTGCTTCATCCTGAAATGTCCTAAGGCTGACTGCGTAGTGGGGCCTCTCACCAAAGTTTCTTCAAATCAGTTTTTTCCTTTTGCTATATCTACTGTTTTATGAGGTGATGCCTACTCATAATCTTGCACTGTCTTCCTACATAAGATTTTACAAATGAATTTATGTCCTGAACTTGCATTGCCCTTGGCTGCTATCTCCCTCCACTTGGAAATTTTATTGAGTGTTTGCTGATTGAGCCTCTTGTTACGCTCTTTTGGTCTTCTCATTGTGGCAATTGATTTACATGAGTTATGAAATAATTATCATCTTTGTCTATGTCCTTCCATACATATCTTATTTTTCAGTGTCAATACTTGTTTAGATAGGTAAGATTTGAGTTGTTTTAATTGCATGACAATCTTTTATTCTCATTTGTCTTTGCTATGACCTGAACATATTCTGTACTGTGTAAATGCCTTCTATAGAAGTAACATGTTGTTTGGTGAAATATCATTGGGTTGATTTTTGTATGGTGGTATTTTGTGATTGCTTTGCCCAGTTCTTTACAATTCTTTTCTTGAATAAAGTCTTCATGATACACAGAAGGGAAACTTCTCTGGCCTCTCTCTTTCCTTATTCTAGGACCCTATTTTCCACCATTGTCTTTCTAGCCTCCCCTCTGCCCACCTTTATATCAGAGTTACCGTGTATCCAAGTGTATGTTGATTTAGTTTGTAGGGCTTTATCGAATTCTTTATTGAATTTTTCTCTATCTCTTCATCCTCTGCAAAAGATGTCATTACAAAAGGCACTATTTTCATGGTGTTCTTTTTGCAAATACTTCTCGTGAGTGCTACAAAAAGAGATGATTGAGTGGAGGAAATGATGTTTCTTATTGCCTTTGGGCATATGATAAAACCAATTCTGCCAATTCCTTTATTTGCTTTCTCTCCATTTAGTGGCATCTTCCTTTTGTCTCCTGTTTTTCTTTATGGCGCAAATGTTCAGATCTACTTGCTGCAGCTGTATGTCCACTTGTTAGTCATTGGATAAAAACCTTACTTTTTGAGGACCAACAGCTATAGATCATCTTTTAAAAACAGATTATTTTTAGTTTCACATACCCATTGTTGTGTTTTTTTCCCTGTTCTACCATTATTACTGCAGTAACAGAAGAGTGCTGAACAGAAGAGAGGAGTGTTTTGTGTTTTTCTTTGCTTTGTGGGTTGCCATGGTCAAAGAATTCATCACTAAGTTGGCCAACTTACTGGTGGTGAGGAGTCTCTTAGTACTAAATGAGACCAGGCCTTGAGAACTCAAGCATAGTCTGTTGCTAGGACTTCAAAGTTCTATGATATATATAATTAGAACCCATGACTGACTTAATAGTCACTCATTTGAGTTAGAGTTTTGCCTCCCTGTACAGTATAGAGTGCATGTACTATCATCCCCATTTTGCAGATGAGGAAACTCATCTCCAGGGTTACTCACTTAGTAAATGGCAGAACCCCAAATCAAAAAATCTCTGATCTCAAAAGTCCACCTAAAACATGCTTGCCAAAGGGTCCTTAGACCTTTCCACTTATAATACCCTCTAATTGTTAGGAGATTTTTCTCAGTTTACCTCTCTGCCACTTCTACCCATCATGCTTCTTCCTGATCACTGTTTGCTTGTGTGGATATTCCTATATCATCCCTTTCTGTAACTTATACTAGGATGTTTACAAACTCTAGATGCTTTCCTATTCTAAAAATCGAGACATTGTCCTTTCCCTGACTTGCAGTATGTCTCCTATTTCTCCCCCTATTTCAAAGACAGTGACTCAGCAATCACATCTGTCAGTTCTCTCAGCACCTTAGGAGGCCCTGAATTTGGAGTTAGATCCTTCCAATTTCAAGACCAAGTTGTTTTTCCCTAAATGGTACAGAAACTGAGGTGTTGGGAAAGAAGCCCTGAATGTATTTGGGAAGCTAGCCCATGTTAGTGAGAGAAGGGGTTTGGGGCTCAGGCTGCCCATTATTCTGGTGCTAGGAAGCAGCTAAGAACTAGGAAGGATTGGTGGTGGTTAACTTCTGCATCACCTCCTTGAAAAGAGCCCACCTGTGTGGGCAATCTAAGATTAGATAGAGCAATCTAGGATTAGCTAGATTGGATAGAGCACCAGCTCTGGAGTTAGGAGGACCTGAATTCAAATCTAGCCTCAGACACTTGTCCTTACTAACTGTGTGTCCTTGAACAAGTCACTTAACCCCATTGCCCCCCAAAATAAACAAACAAAAATATCTAGCTGCCAGAAGACCCTTGGTGTTCACCTGATGAGGTGGCCATTCTTCCTCTGTTTTTCTCTTATTTGGAAAGTGGGGTGGCTAGCCATCTGGGATTTCTTCTGGGCAACAAGTAAACAAATTGATTTATCTGAGCAGCATCAAGTCATCCTCTGAAATGATTTCTTCTTGTAATTGATAGTTTTTTAATTTAATTTTATTTTGAATTTTACAATTTTTCCTCTAATCTCACTTCCCTCCCCTCTACCCCCCCCCCCCCATAATAGAAGGCAGTCTGTTAGTCTTTACATTGTTTCCATGGTATACATTGATCTAGGTTGAATGTGATGAGAGAGAAATCATATCCTTAAGGAAAAACATAGTATAAGAGATAACAAAATTACATAATATGATAACTTTTTTTTCTAAATTGAATGTAATAGTCTTTGGTTTTTGTTCAAACCCCAGAATTCTTTCTCTGGATACAGATGGTATTCTCCATCACAGATACCCCCAAATTGTGCCTGATTGTTGCATTGATGGAATGAACAAGTCCATTAAGGTTGATCATCACTCCCATGTTGCTGTAAGGGTGTATTGTACATTGTTCTTCTGGTTCTGCTCATCTCTCTCAGCATCAGTTCATGCATGTCCTTCCAGGCTTTGTAAAGCATATTTTTTGGGACTGAGGCACCCAGAGGGAGTTTGACCTATTCAGGATCACTCAGAAGCAGAGATGGCACTATAACCTTAGCAAGCCTCCTAACCACTAGCTCATGCTGGTGGTCCAGGGTTCTGTGTCCCCTCCTTGTCTCCCCATATGTCAGGACCTCTGGATTTCCTAGCCAGTATGTCAAGATCCATTGAAGAAGAATACATTGGGTTTTGAGAAAAATCTTTCAGTGGGAACACATAAATTTCTCTGGTTATGTTCCTGTCTAGGTGTCCAGTACACTTTCTTCTTTTTATCCCCAACCTCCAAGTTCCCCCTGCCCAACAACTTTTGGCCCTCTTTTTCCCCTTCTGAATCCCAAGCCCATTCTAGTCTTATTTTGGGATGCTAAATTATGAATCGCAGCAGTGTCTCTAACCACTGCTCTTCTGCCTCTACTCCCCTTTTCACTTGCCCTCTCTATCCCTCTTCTTAACTTTTGCTTGAGAATTGCTTGAGACTGCCCATATGGTCACAGATCTAGAACTGAAAGGAACCTCAGAGGTCATCTGGTGCAACTTGCACATTGTACTGAGGAGGAAACTGAAACCCCAAATGAAATGTTGTCCAGGGTCTTACTGAGGATTGTAGTACTAAAAGTTAGAAGGGACTTCTAATGCCAGCTAGTCTCATTTTAAGGAAGAAACTGGGACCCAGAGAAGGGAAGACACCAGGTCCCACAAGCAGCAAGTAGGAGTTGAATTTGAGCTCAGGGCTCTGTGTGCAGAGGCTTTTAATTGGGGAGGGAAGTGGGGGAGAGAAAGCTAACTGCCCAGAATCCATAGCAGGTCATTTCTTCCCTCTGTAACTACAGGCTGGCCTCCATATTCTCTGAAAACACTCCCAACTTCAACCTACTTTTCACTTGAAGGTCGCTGTCCATGGTCTGAACATACCCCAAGGCTTACTATTTACTCCCTGCTCATTTTCTCCTGCAAAAACTGAGCACCTAAAAACTGGCACTTAAGAGATCTCTAGGACAAGAGGCAAGAACTATCCTGCCAAGTTCAGGTTACTTACTGGGCATCTCTATTTGGGCTCTGGCCACTAGAGGACAGCCCAGGCACTCTCTTTCCCCAGGGGAAATAATTAGTTCTTGGGATTCAGAACTAGGAGCAACCTGAGACATTCATGATGATTTCTAAATTGGCATAGTTTAAAGCTCAAGAGTATAATGGGCTTGTTTTCTACATGAGGTCCAGAGAGGGGAAAGTCACACACATGACTTTGGAATAGGGCTGTGACTGCAGCTTAAGTCATCTGCTTCCCCTATACTATGGTCTCCAGACAGTGATTCACAGTGGGCCCAGGGTCAAGAGAAAAAGGGATTGCCAGCCCAAAATAGGCCCTTGAAATTCTCTGTCTCTGGACTTACAAAATTACCCGAAAGGTGTCTTCATAGACATCCAGTAGAGCTTTTTTTTTCTGTCCCACATTCAAGGCAAGGCCTATCCAGCCTCTTCAAGTCTGGTTGGAGGCTTGAAGTTCAATGGTAGGAGGTCCCTACAGTACTGAGCTTGGATCTAGAGATCTGGGAAAGGGTACTAACAACCTTGCCACTAACTAGCTGAATGTCTTTCCTTGGACAAGTCATTTCACTTTTTCCTCCCTCTTAAAATGGGGCCATAATGCCTACCTATTGGATTAAATACCATCAAAGTTAACAAGTGTTTATGTGCTTCTCTCTGCTCCCTTCCTAAAGTACCACTTCTCTCCCCAAACCCATTCCCCAACCCATCCCCCGGCCCAGGGGATTTATCCTGTGGCTGAGTCCCTGATCTTGCTGGGGCCCCACCATTTCCCAGGCTTTGCAAAACCTGCATTGTTGAACATATTATCTTTTTTTTTTTTTTTTTTTTTTTAGGTTTTTGCAAGGCAAATGGGGTTAAGTGGCTTGCCCAAGGCCACACAGCTAGGTAATCATTAAGTGTCTGAGACTGGATTTGAACCCAGGTACTCCTGACTCCAAGGCCGGTGCTTTATCCACTGCGCCACCTAGCCACCCCTGAACATATTATCTTAACAATCATTCTCATATAAGCACCAAGCAAACTCTGCCTTTTTTGGAATTTGGGGGGTTCTGCAGGATGCAAGAACTTTGTTAGCCTAGGGGTTGCCCCTGAGACCTACTGATACCTTTGATCTCTTTGATGAGGAAGTTAGTGTGGGTGTTTTTATCAATGGTCGGTTTGGTCAGTTTCTGATAATATGTAAGCAAAACTGGGAGAGCCCAGAGAAGGATCATGGAATAATTGATCCAATTTCTATAGTTCTTTATTAAAAGTATTTTCATGGCTGAGGAACTCAAGACTCAGGTGAAATGACTTGCCCAGGTTCATACAGGTAGTCACAATTTAAAGAAGAAAAGATGATCTCAAATGGACATGGATTCAAATCCTAAACTCAAGTACTTAATTCTTGATTGACTTTGGACAGGTTATTTCCCTTCTCAGGGTCTTGAGTTTCTCCTCTGTACACTGAGGAGATTGAGCTAGCTGACCTCAGAGGGCCTTTTCTAGATCTAAGATCCTGTGATCCAGGAATCCAGAGCCTCTGACTGCTGAGCTAATTAACGTTTTGTCCACTGTATCCCAGTGCTTTCTGGGAGGATGCCAATTCACTTCTTCATCAGCTCAATCAAAGAGTAATTAGGGACAGAAGTATGCTAGGGACCAGACCAAGGAATCAGAGGGTGCATTTCAAGATCATAAAGAAATGGGTTTTCCACTATCCATAGTGGAGGAGTCTGTCCTGCCCTTATTCCCACAGGGAATAAATATTTCCAAATAATCCCCTGAGGGAGTGTGTCTGGGTTGGGATTGGATTTGGGATAGGTGGGAGACCCATCCTTATTATTAAAGCCTAGTGATCCTGGAAAATGTCATTTCACTCTGTGGGTCTCGGTTTGCTTCTCTGTGGTGGAGTGGAGGGGAAAAAACACATTGGATCAGGGGGTCAAATAGCTGGAGTTTGAGATCAGTTTTACCTGCTGGCTGTGTGATCTTGGGAAATTTGCCCCCCCCTTTTAGTTTCCTCACCTGTAAAAAAAAAAGTCAATCCACTCTGAGTACCACCATTGGGAACAAAACACTGGGTAAACCAGAAAGTTCTGTGGACACAGGAACCACATGGCCCCTAAGATCCAGTGCCAGTGAAGGAGATCTGGCTGCAGGGACTAGGTTGGCAGTCACAGCACTTGAGTGCAAATCCCATCTCTGCTACTTAATGTCTGTGATTTGGGGCATGTCATTTCACCTCAGTTTCCTCATTTGTTAAATAGTTGGAATAAATGAACTTTGAAGATACTATTATCATTCTGTACTTATGAGCTGTGTGACCTTGGGGTAAGTCTTTCTGAAGTTGTTCCACCTCTATAAAATGGAGGGACTGTCCTCCCAATTATGCTATGTAGCTTTATACTTATTAATTGGCTCCAAGTCACATCTTTGAGCCTTAGTTTGCAAATCTATAAAATGGGTTGGAGCTATCAGGCTCTTTAGCCATAGTGTATGAATAAAGCAACTTCAGCTTTATGGTTCTCAGTTTCTCCATCTGTGAATTAAGGAGTTGGGAGCAAGAGCTCACTACTGTCTCTTCCAACTGATTCCCTCTCAACATGGGAAAGGAGGGAAGCTACTTGATGGGAGGCTGTCAGGCTTTGTGATTAGAGGTCCTGAATTTGCATCCTTGGTTGGTACTTACTAATCATGTGACCACGGGTTATCAGTATTCCTGCCAGGCAATGGGCTCAGCAATGATGAGATACAAGGGCCAAAGCTGAGCTCAACTGATTGTTGATTGTATTGAGCTAAAATCTCTTCAGGCTGAGCCTTAATTGTCTGAACTGTAAAGAGGGGGGGGGGGTGAGCACTCAGAGGGACTTTTCATCTCTCTCTCTTTCTCTCTCTGGATTTATGACCTTCTGTGAGTCTCAGTTTCTTCTCTGTAAAGTGATCCAGTTGGGCTGCATGATAGATCCCTTCTACTTCTATCTCTGTGACCTTATGATGATCTTAGATGGGCCTCCATTGTCTCTGCAAAAAGGGAGAGGGTGGACTCCATGGGTCTAAAAGGACCCTTCAGCTCTAGAGCTTCTGATACTTGAATGACTCCCCAGCCAGGACCCCCTTTTCCATCCCCCTATGGCCAGTCTCCCCTCCACAGAAAAGCACCTTCTCCTGGGCGGCTTGTGCCTTGTGATTGACAGGTGGCCCTTCCCCCCTCCACCTCCCCGGCCCGCGCTAACCAATGGGTGCGCCTGGGAGTTTGCGTGACGAGCGCTCCAGCTGCGGGGCTGCGCAGGCTGGGGGCCGCCGGGTGTGGGCTCAGGCGCTTGGTGCGAGGCTGGGGCTGAGGGCGCTAGGCGAGCCGGGCAGGGTAGAGCAGAGCGGGGTGCCAGCTTGGGGGCTCACACAGGCGGGCAGCCGGAGCCCGAGAGACGCAAGCGGGAGCTGAGGAGCTGGAGAGGGGTTGGGGGGGGGCCGGAGGTTCAGGCTTCTCCTCTCTCTCTCCGGGGTCGGACCCGCGGCATCTCCAGGTGCTGATGGGAAGTATGCTAGCTTCTCCCGACTTGAGCGTGAGCTAAGCTTCCGCCGGGCCAGCCGGCCAGCCTGGGGAGAGCCGAGCCGAGGCGAGCCGAGAGAGCAGAGCAGCCCGGGGGGAAGCTCGC
This sequence comes from Macrotis lagotis, assembly GCF_037893015.1. Lineage (NCBI taxonomy): Eukaryota > Metazoa > Chordata > Mammalia > Peramelemorphia > Peramelidae > Macrotis > Macrotis lagotis. The sequence continues at coordinate 79,053,267 of NC_133666.1, forward strand.
CACGCGCGCTCGCCACGCGCCCCCGCCACGCGCCCCCTCCACGCCACGCAGCGCCGCCGTCACGCCGCGCCCCACCCCGCTGCCCCCTCCATTTGCAGCCTCTCCCCTAGCATGCTGGATGTATGGACAGTTTGGCAGAGCAGAGATTGACGACTCCGAGCCTGCCGGCCCCACATCTGGAGCATTATAGCGTTCTGCATTGCACCATGACCCTGGACGTGCAAACCATCGTGGTGTTTGCCGTGATCGTGGTCCTCCTGCTCGTCAATGTCATCCTCATGTTCTTCCTGGGGACCCGCTGAACGCTTGGACTGGGGAGCCCGGGGAGCTGCTGCTGCTGCTCCTGCTGCTGCTGCTGCTGCTCCTGCTGCTGCTGCTCCTGAGGGCTCCAGCCTCTGAATTCATCTGGAGGGAGACAGCGAGTGAGGAGGCGCAGAGACCCAGAAAGGGAGACACACACACACACACACACACACACACACTCACTCACTCTCTCTTCTCTCTCTCTCTCTCTCTCTCTCTCTCTCTCTCTCACACACACACACACACACACACACACACACACACACACACACACACGAGAGCGAGAGCTACTGAGACACAGCTTTCTGCCTGGGGGGGAAGGCGCCTGGAGTTTCAACATGGCTTCACAGTGATGTGTATGACGTTGGTATATTCTCTCCCTAAATCTTTTGTTAAGCCTTGTCTGTTGGGGATAGCTAGGGCTTTTTTGGTTTTCCCTGGGGCTGGGACTTCTCCTCCCCCAGCCTGTGTGGGTGCCACTGAGGAGAGAGGGGGCTGCGGGGGAAGGTGTGTGTAGCCAGCTCCACCAAATCGGGGTTCTGGTTTGGGGATCAACAAAAATACCCCAACCTAACCTTTGGGTTTCTTCTAGCTCAATCTCCAGCCACCCAGAGATTCTTGGTGGGGGGGAGAGGCCGGGAACTGCCTAAGGTTAAGGGGCTATGGAAAAGTGCAATGTATTCTGACAATCCAAGAGAGCCTTGGGTTTCCCATTGGACCTGATTAAAAAGAAAAGCAAAATCCCGGGAAAGCAGTGGGCGCTGAGAAAATGAGTCTCAGCTCTTGATCCCCTTTCCTCCCCCGCCCCACCAGGAGCCAGGATTTTCTGAGAGATGAGGTTGGGCTGGGGGAAGCTGTTGGGGTTTGGCACCAGACTTTCTCCCTCAAAATCTCAGCTGGCCATCCAAGTTGTCAAGGGTTCCAGATCATCCCTGCTGAGGAGCAGCTTCTTTTCTTTGAAGTGGTAAATGTCAGATTTCAGTGGAGAATCCACTGGCTCTCTTACTGGTCTCCTGGGGTGGAGATCTTGGGGAATTGGCAAGAGGGAAAACCGACAAAGGATGGTTTTCCTTTGAATCTCTGGGGTTGAGTTTGGAGGTTTTCATTGGAGTTCATAGTGGGTTCCCCCAGCCCCCCAAGATCTTGACCCATGACAGGAATAACAGCCTTGGGCTATGGGTAATTGAGAGTTCATTTACAACGACTTTCTTGAAAATTAAGTACTGTCTTGGGTATCCTATCGTTGGAAAAATCATTTTGGAAAATGTTTGACTGGCTTGGTGGTCTCTCCATTAAGGAGGTTTCCTTAAGCCAAATGAATCTAGAAGGATCTGAGATGGGAAATTTTTGGCACATAAATGAGTAAATGGATGGGTGAATGATGGTTAAAGATGATAAGGCTTGAGAAATTGTGGCTTACAAGCAACAATTACAGTTTGCGACTATGCGTATCAAGGTGCCTGTGGTTATTATCATTGGTATTTAATTAATTAATTAATTTTTGGCCTGGGGAAAAAACCTCTCCTTGGTACTTGGTAAATTCCTGATTTTCAGATGCTGGCTGTTAATGCTTGTTTTTTTTATTTGTTTGCTTGTTTGTTTTCCTGCTGATGTAGGCAGATTTCTCTCATTCCCTATTGCCTATATGACTTGAAATATTTATGGCTTGTGTAAAAATGAACTGGGTTGCATTCACACACACACACACACACATCCAGTGCCTCAGTGTCAGCACTGGATGGAGATGGACAGAGGCAATGAGTGAACAAGGCTCCCTAAAATGTTTCTTGTGCCAGGACCCCAACCAACAGGCTTTTGACATGATTGAATAACAACTGGATATGGAGTAAAAGGAGCCTTCTTCAGAATCGTCATTGGGGCTGCTTGGGCATGGGGGGAGCTGTTTTCTTTTTGGATATTCCCCTTGAGGAAACTCAATCCAGGAACTTGGCTGGTATTAATTATGTACTACTCTGTGGTCCCCTCCTAGATAACTCTGGGACAGATGATTTGTTCCTTGCAAAAGGAATAGAATGGGAGCTTTTGGTTCCAGAGGTGTTGCTCAGATCAGGAAGATTTTCTGGCTCAGTGGTTTGGATTCTGTTTCCTTGGGTGTCTGAGGTATTGCTGATGAGACAAGTGGAAGAAGGAAAGGACTGAATTGTAACCATGGGTGTAGGGGAAAAGGTATTTCTTTGGCTGATCAAACTCCTTGGGTTTTGCTTGAAACTGGTGTGAAAGAGATCTGCATTTAGAATCAGAGGGTTTAGGTTCAAATCCTGATTCTGTTTCTTTGTGGCCCTAGGCAAATTCCTTCACCTCCTTAGGCCTCAGTTTCCTTCTCTATAAAATGAAAAGGGTGGAGATGGCCTCTCAGATCCTTTCCAGCCCTAGAGCTATATAAAAAGGAGAGAGTTGGACAGGATGATTCCTAAGGTCCCTTTCAGCTCTGATATTTTGGAATTGAAGGCCACCAGTCTCTGAAGGTTGGGAGTTTCTCTACCCCCATTTTCCTTCCTTTCTTGGGATGGGTTGTGGCATCTGCTCCTTCCTCCAGCCAGATTTGTATTAAACAGAATCCATCCCCCACCACTAAGCCAGGTGTGGTGACAGCCCATAGATGTGTCACGGGGCAGATCAGTGTGTGTGCGTGCATATAAGCGTGTGTGTGCGTGTGTGTGTGTGTGTGTGTGTGTGTCTCAGACAGCACACTGCATACCCCATTCATGGTGCCTGCCACAGTGAAGCCGGTTCTGTCAGGATCTCGTGACCTGCTGGACATTTGACTGGGGTCCTAGGCACAGGTAGGTGGGGGACCCTGGAGCTTTGGGCATGACCATGGTCCCCTGAACTGCTCTTTGGGGAAGACGGCAAGCCCTTTTTTTTTGAGTGAGGGCATTTCCAAACTGGTCATCTCCAGGGGAACAAGGGGCTTATTTTGTGGCAGATGGTAGGGCTATGGGCAAGGCACCCTGCAGTGAAAAGAAAGGACAGCAAGGAAGTTTGTGGAACAGGGAAGGAAAAGTGGCCTGCCAGCATGGCTTGGCCATAGCACTATACCTAAAGCTTAGAGATTTCCCCCCTTGAGGTTTGTGGGGGTGGGGAGGGTCAGGGTATGTGGAAAGAGTCAGTGAAAGGGGGGTGGGATGAGGATTACATTCAAGAGAAGTCTAGTCCTCTAACTGGAAAAAAAAACTCTTTCCTTTTTTTTTTCTCTTTCTTCCCCAATCAAATGAGATAATGTATATGAAGTGTTGAGGAACTGAAAAGTGCTGTAGAGATGAGTTGTTATCCCCTCTCCCTTTCTCTGTCTCTTGGTCCTTTCTTTCCCCTAGTCCTCCCTCCCTCCCTTCCTATGGCCTTTCCCTTCCTCCTTCCTCCTTCTTTCTTGCTCCTTCCATTCCCCCTCCCTTTATCATTCTGTTCTTTCTCTCCATCATTCCCTTCCTCCCTCTGTTCTTTTCTCCTTTCTTCCCTTCCCCCACTTTCCTTCATTCCCTTTTTTCTTGCTTCCCTTTCCCTTCCCCTTATTTTTCTTCCTTCTTCCCTTCTTCCTTTTTCTTTCCTTCCCTTCCTCCTAATTTTTCTTCTTTTCCTTCCCCCTGCTTCTTCTTTCCTCCTCTCTTCTATCCTTCCCTTCCTCCTTATTTTTCTTTCATCCCCTTTCTCTTCTCTTCCTTTCCTCCATCTTTTTCTTTCCTTCTCCCTTTCTTTCCTTCTTTCTTTTTCTTTCCTCTCCTTCCCTCCCCCTTTCTTTTTCTTTCCTCCCTCTTCCCTTCCTCCATTTCTTTCTCCCCTTTCTCTTCCCTTCCCCCTTTCTTTCCTTCCCCTTTTTCTTTCCTCCCCTTTCCTTCCATTTTCTTTTTCTTTCCTCCCTCTTCCCTTCCTCCTTCTTTTTCTTTCCTCCCCTTTCTCTTCCCTTCCCCCCTTTTCTTTCCTCTCCTCCCCTTCCATCTTTTTCTTTCCTCCTTTCTTTTTTCTTTCCTCCCCTCTTCCTTTTCTTCCCTCTCCCTTTTTTCACTCCCTCCTCCTTCAGGGGCAGATTATTAAGACTATCGTCTGGGCAGGCTGGGAGATAGATAGAGGTCAGGCTGGACCACGAAGTATCTCGGGCTTTTCCTCTGGCCCTTTGGGGACCCTGCTCCCCACCCCCACAATTTCTGCCCTTTCCCAGACTGCTAAAGGACAAGGCTGGGCTCTCGGCTGGAGATAGCCCCTCTTGCTCCAGGGATTCCAGCTCCTGGCTCCCCCACCTCAGAATTCAAGAAAATGCCCTTTGACTGTATCCTAGCAACTCGTGCATCACTCAGCTCCTGCTGAGCTCTTGAGCCCGCCCTCTTAAAGACCCAGCCACCAGTCCCCAGAGAGGGCTGCGGGGGTGGGGAGGGCGGAGTAATCTCAGCTGGACTCTGTGTCTGCTTTCTGAAGGGGGGGGGGCTGCCTCTAAAAACTCAAGTCATGGTTTGTGTAGAACCCCACTGGCAGCTTGAGCAATGGAGTCCCTTTGTGGAATCTAATCTTCCCCTCTCCCTCCAGTCCTCTCCCCCCCACCCCTTGGATTGGCCTACTTTATTCCCAGGCAGGACTTTCACCCCATCTTAATTTGGGGGGGGGCAGCTGATTTCCCTATGTTTTTCACCTACTGTTCTCCAGTTCCATTTCCCCAAGCAAACCTTCCATCAGTTTGCATAATACAGCAGCACAGGGAAATGGGAAGAACCCTGACTTAATGGAGGCAGAAGACCTATCTCCTTGTTACTTCATTAGCCATGTAACCTTGAGTAAGTCACTTTCCCAGCCTGAGACTTGGTAGTTTCATTTGAAAGAGGCCCCTTCCAGCTCTGACAACCCCAGGATCTCAGGTGTTCTCCAGCCCAGCCCTCTTTGGGAGAAATCTGAGATGTTTGGGAAGGGAGAAAGTCTTTCCTTTTGCATAACCTCCTCCTGCCCCTCACTCTGTCTTCACAAGACTTTGAGATTCTTTTTTTGGAAAATCAGTTCCATCTTGCCCGTCTGAATGGCCAGGGCCACTCAGTAGAGGAACCAGAATGTAGTCTGGGGGTTTACTGTCAGATTGGTGTAGTGGAAAGATGTAGGATTTGGAGGTCCAGCTTCCGAGCAAGTCCCTTCCCCTTTCTGAAATTCACTGTTTTCTTCTGCAAAATCAGGGGGTTAGACTAGATGGGCTCTCAAATGGCTTCCAGTCCTAATGACTATGATTATGAGTCTGAATCATGGCATCCAGGCCAGCCCCAAGCTGATTGAGAATCCTCTCTACAATATAGATGACAAGTGGCCATTTCCTTTCAGCCCTCCAAAGAGGAGGCAGCCCCTCCACTCTGAGCCAATTTTCATCTCTGTTTATCAAGCCTAAATTGTCTTCTTGATACCACCCCCATACCCCCCCCCAACCCCATTGCTACTGGTTGCTACCTTTTGGGTCCAAACAGAACAAGTATGTCAAAATGCAGGGTTTGGAGCTAGATAATCTCTGAAGTGGGTCCCATCTAGTTATGGGATCATGGGTCTGTGTGACCCTGGCAAGTTATTTCTCCTCCCTTGGCCTCAGTTTCTCCTTTGTGGAAGGAGAGCTTTGAACTCAGTGGCTTTTTTTTAACAATTTTTTTTAGGATTTTTTGCAAGGCAATGGGGTTAAGTGGCTTTTGATTTGCCTTTTATGGTCCTGAGGGACTCCACCTCCCCTCTATGTCCTTTTCTTCTCATTTCCCTGTGCCACACTGCATTTGAAATCCCATGATTTGATGAGTTTAGTTGAACAAATCTGTTTTTTGCCTTTAATTAAGTTCCTACACTGGGCAAGATAAATGTGAATAGTTTACATTATCTTACATAAATGTAAGATAGCATATATTTCAATACCCTTTCCTCACAACTACCCCATGACATATGGCAGTAGTACAGGATTAGATTATCTGGCTTTGCAGATGAGGAAGACATTTAGAGGTAAAATGACTAGCACAAGGTCACCAATTTAGAGAGTGTTGAGTGTTTTAACTCAGGGCTTCTCAGCCCCAAATTCAGAGTTAACCTTTGTCAAGATACAGATCAAAATGCTATGTGAGGTTGGAAGGCGAAGATTGAAGCTTGCAGAAGAGAATCAAGGAATGTTTTATCCTGTAGCAGGTGATCATGAGGAAAAGTGCTGAATGATTGACTAGGACATAATGTCTGGGGCTCTGCCTAAGTTGGTGGATGTTTTCCCCAGTTTCTTTGACATTCTCATAATTATCATTTGGTATGGTACCATAGCATTCATGCATCACAATTTCTTCAGCTGTTCCTCTACTTTGTTTCTGGGTTTTTGACTACTGTGAAAAGTGCTGCTATAAATATTTGGGCATATCAGTCTTTGATTTTCCAAGAATCCTGCTTGAACCCATACACAGAAATGGTCTGGGCAAGTCCTACTCCTTTGGATTAGAGAAAGAAAAGGCTTAAGTCCATCAAATGAGATCATATTTTTTTAAACAAAAAAGGCACTTAGCACATAGTAGGTATCATATTAATGCTTATTCTTTTTCTTTCCTCTACATCTAAAGCAGTGACTGGAAAGGGACTTGTCCAGGGTCATTCAGCTCTAGTGTTTGGCATAGGATTTGAACAAGGTCTTCTTGTCTCCTCTATAAAGGTTTAGGCCTGGTTCCTGGCTCTTTGAGATGGATTGGGGGAAGGGAGAGCAGGTTTTGAACACTCTGGCTTTCTCTGATGAATTCAAGTGGATGGGCAGGCAGGCAGGGTGTTATATAATCTCCCCAAGGGGAGCAGACCTTCCCTGGATCCACAGGGAGGCCAGAATCCTGCAGGAAGCATTAGCTCACATCAATACAGTGGTTGACCACCACATCCCTATTGGGATGCCCACCCCCAAAAGAGGGGTGGGGAAACCTATTAAGGGTCCTCTGCTGGGCTGACTAGCTTTCTTCTCAATCCTTTGGGAAAGGGAGGAGAACCCAAGTTCCTCCTTACCCATCCCAACCTATGAGGTCAGGACTGCATGGAAAGGGACCCAAAGAACGCCATAACTATCAAAGTCTGCCCAGAAAACATTGTAGCCCCTCCAGAAAGACCAGGGCAAGAGCTCAAAGATCATAGCTGCTTTTAGCAGATCAGAGATTTAGAGACCAGGGAGAACAAGTAATCTCTTCCTCTCATTTTACATAGGGGGAAACTAAGGCCAGGTAGTTTAAATGCTTGCCTAAGGTCACAATCAAGGGCACAACAGGGATTCACACTCGAGTCCTGAGCACTCTTTCCATATACCATATTGTCTTCCCCTAGTTCATTTCAGGAGGGGTTTGTTTGAAGGATTTTCTGCTCCCTGAAAATAGAAACTTTAATATTCATGCAACCCCTTCCTCTAGTCTTTTCTGGGGAAACTGGTGTTGGCTGCTGGGAGTCCAGAGAGCCTGGGATCAGAGATTTATGGAAGTGGCATGGATGACTGGAAGTGGGATGGTCAGAGTCACAATTAGTATCCAAAACAGGACTTCTGCTTAAGAGCACAGAAACTCAGGGTTAGAAGGACCCTTAAAACATAGGATGACAGGGACAGCTAGGTGGCACAGTGGATAGAGCACTGGTCCTGGAGTCAGGAGTACCTGAGTTCAAATCTGGCCTCAGGCACTTAATTACCTAGCTGTGTGGCCTTGGGCAAGCCACTTAACCCCCTTGCCTTGCAAAAACCTAAAAAAAGAACAAACAAACATAGGATAACAGAAGTGGGAGGGAGAAAAGGAAAGAAAAGAAAGACAAGGAAGGAGAGAAGAAGGAACGAGGGACAAAGGAAAGGAGTCTTTGGAGAAAAGGAAGGAAGACAAGGAGGGAGGGAGAGAAAAAAGAAAGAAGGGAAGGAGGAAAGGTAGTACAATGCCATCTGTTTGTTAGTGCTTTTTATAAATATCTCATTTGATCTTATCTACAACTGGGAGGTAGGAGCTGTTATCATCTGTAAGTGAGAACTGAGGAAACTGAAGCAAAATAGGTGAAATGACTTGCCCAGGTCACACAGCTAGCACATCTCTGAGGCAGATTTTGATTTCAGGCCTTCCTGACTCCAGACCCAGTGCTCTGTGAAGTGTACCACCAGTTGCCTTAGAAAATAAGATCCCTATAGGAAGGAATCTCAGGAATATCTGGTTTAATGCCCTCATTGTAAAGATGAGGAAACTGAGATCCAGAAAGAGTTAGGAGAAATTTCCAGGTTCCCTGATGTTCTTATCAGGTTGGAAAGAGGTGTCTCATCTATGGTCATGGTTTCCACTAATGGTAGGGGAATGACATGATCTAATCCTGCCCTTCCTATGGCTCTACAGGGGACCCTCTGACTGATTCCTTTCTAATGTCAACTCTCTGAGGTGAGAGATAATTTCTGGACTGTATTTCAACAGTTTTATTTCCCTTATGACATGGCACAGGTCACATCAGCAATGAAGCAAGCATTTATTAAGCACCTGTGGTATACCAGGAGAAAAGTAAAAGCCAGTCTCTGCCCTCAAGGAGCTCCCAGTCTAATGGAGCAAATATCTATGTACAGGCTAGACATAGATAGGATAAACTGGACATAATCTTGAGGGGGTTGGGAGGGGGTCCTTAACATCGCTATTTGTTGAATTGAAAGTTGTCTAAGGAAAGATTTTGAGAATGAAACTATGAAGACTCAGATGGTAGCAATTCTTTTTATAAGGAAAAAGGAAGTTGTCCTAATGTGGCTAGACAGGGAGCTCACCAGGAATTTTGAAGAGATAATGTGTAGATGATAGTAGCAGGGCTAATAACATATGTGTGTGTGTGTGTGTGTGTGTGTGTGTGTGTAACAATAGATAAGTATGAGTGTGGCAGTCATGATATAGGATCAGGAATGCTCAAGCTGATTCTATTGAAGCAAACAAGACAGAAAAGAGGACTACAGATATATTTAATCGATATTAAGAGAAAATGGAGTATTAAAAAGGGATAGGACTTTTGTTTGGGATAGATGGGATGATGGCTGACATAGAGAGATGACCAGACTGGTCAATTATTTGGCTTTCTTAGCAAAGGAGAATGGCCTTTACAGTGATAATAGCAGATCCAGAATGACTAACAGGTTGTTGATGGCCCAGAGAAGCAAGAAGATCACTTGACCCAGCTCCTGAAAAAGTGGCTCTGTCAAAAATCTACATTGGTGAGCTCCCTATGTAGCTACATTAAGTCAACTCTCCTTTTCCCTATTCATGGAAGACAGGAGAGGTACCACATGATTGGAGAAAGGCAAATGTCCAGATTTTCCAAAAGGAGGAGATCTTTCTGCTAGGAGCTGGAGGTCAGGGAGCTTGACTGTGATGGTGGGGAAGATTCTAGAAGGAATTCTTTTTTTTTTTTTTTTTTTTTTAGGTTTTCTTTGCAAGGCAATGGGGTTAAGTGGCTTGCCCAAGACCACACAGCTAGGTAATTACTAAGTGTCTAAGGCAGGATTTGAACTCAGGTACTCCTGACTTCAGGGCAAGTATTCCTGACTCCAGGGCTGGTGCTGTCCACTATGATACCCAGCCGCCTTCTCTAGAAGGAATTCTTAAAGAGAAAGTTAGTCAAGCATAGCCTGACTTCCTCAAAAACAAGCCATGTCCAACTAACCTCAGGTTCTTTCTTCACAGTATAACTAGCCTCACAAGTAGGTTAAAGCCAGTTCCTATCAGATCTTAGGAGTCAATTGTTAAATTTTCAGCTAAAGCATCCTTGGAAATTGGCAAACCGCGACCAATGAAGGCATGATTTTTTTTTTCATTTTTATTGATCGACTAGACTTAAGTCAGTAGTGGAGAAAATGTTGATAATGAAGATTAAATTTAAAAGTGTATCAAAAATTCTTCCCCCACTCAAAGCTAGTTGTTAAAATATTTACCAACATATTACTGACTATGCTGGTAGATGAGAGTAATTCTGGAGGTATCATTTAGATTTTAGTGAAGTCTTTATTCAAGTATCTCATCCTGTTCTTTTTTTTAATTTTTTAAATTTAAAAAAATATTTTTTTCATCCTGTTCTTTTGAAGATGGGGAGAGATGAATTAGACAATCAGATGGATTCAGGGTTGGTTTGGATGACTGGACTCAAGGAGTAGTTGGTCATGTCCAGTGACACTGTGGCAAGAAATACCATTGGAGTGCCCCAAGGAATCTGCTTTTTTATTGTGGTGGTTCAGTGCCTTGGATAAAGGCCTATGGTGGCTTCAAATTTGTAGATGATACAAAACTGAGGGAAAGCTAACAGAGAAGATGGTAGTCAGGATCCAAAAGGATCCCAACAATTCAACAATTCCTTCTAGAATCTTCCCTACCATCACAGTCAAGTTCCCTGACCTCCAGCTCCTAGCAGAAAGATCTCCTCTTTTTGGAAAATCGGGACATTTGCCCTTCTCCAATCATGTGGTACCTCTCCTGTCTTCCATGAATAGGGAAAAGGACTGAATCTAATAGAATATAAATCAATAAATGTAAAGTTTTTCACTTGGGCCCAAAAAATCAACATCATAATTTGGTTGAATCTGGAAGTTGTGGATGTATTGTTCTGAAAAGTTTTAATGGGTTACAAGCTCAGTAATGTGGCAGTCCAGGGAGGTAATGCCATCTTGTTCTACATTAGTAGGTCAGATCTTTCAAAACTAGGAAGGTGATATCTTTGTACTCTGCCTTTGTCAGAGGTTCATGTCCAGTTTGGGGAGCCGTGGTTTAAGAAGGATGTTGAGAAGTTTAAAGAGTAAGCAGAGGAGGACAAGCAGGATAGGGAAGGGTCTTGGGTCCATGAGAAATGAGGTTTGGTTGATGGAACTGGGCATGTTTAGCTTGGAGTTGAGAAGACTCAAGGGAGAAGTGGGGGTGGGGGGGGTTCAAGTATTTTGAGCGGTTATCCTATGGAGAAGGGATTAACCTTGTTCCTTTTTTGGCCCCAGAGGGCAGAATCTCAAGCCAGGGGAGCAAATTTCAGAGGCAAATTTCAGAGGCGAATTCCGACTTGAAGTGGCCCATAGGCTCCTGGAATGGGACAAGCTGACCCTATAGAGGATGGGAGAAGGGTGTCCTCAGAGGCCTTCCAGCAAAGACTGGAGGAGGACACTTTGGTGCTTATTACAATGATATGGGATTCTCTTATTCAAATTAGATCAGCCCAAGGCTAGCCTTATCTCTTAGATACTTCACCTAGTGTAAGTGTGCCTAGTCTATAAGCTCTATGAGAGCATGAACAGTACACATTTTTTAGCTTTATATTTTCCTCTAGTGTCTAACATAAATATCTAGTATACAGTAAGCACTTTATAACTGCTTCTTAACTTGGCTTGTACACAGTAGACACCTCATTGGTTATTGAATTGATTTGAATAGTCATTTGATGAGTAAAGGAATGAATGATTTTAAAAAGTGATTATTTCTAATTACTTGAGTTCTGCCTAGCACTATGCTAATGTTAAACATAAAAATACAAAAATGAGACAGTCTACAGGGAGTTTCTCTTTTTTTGAATTTTTTTTTAAATTTAAGGCAATGGGGTTAAGTGACTTGCCCAAGGTCACCCAGCTAGGCAATTAAGTGACTGAGGTTGGATTTGAACTCAGGTCCTCCTGACTCCAGGACCGGTGCTTTATCCACTGTACCACCTAGCTTCTCCAGGGAGCTTCTCTTCTAATGGGACAGATGGCACACAGAGAAAAGTGGGGACCATGGAGAAGGCTTCAGGGAGTCATAAAGATGGGAGAATGAATAAAGAGAGGAATTGATGAGTGAAGGAAGTAAACTCTTAACTCAATTTGGGTTAACCTTGTCTCCCCATGTCATCTGCATACTCATCCTCTGTGCACTAGGGTTGGGCATTTGGGCTTATTCCTCCAGGACACTTTGAATCCTGAATCCTTCCCTGGAGGGGGGAAGATGAGATTTCTAAGCCAAGGGTTGATCCCTTCTCCCCAGCCCCAGCCTAGGCATGCACATGCTCTATGAATAGCTGAACAGCTTTATCTCTTCCCTATCTCTTGTCAAAACAAAAAGAAACCTTGGGAAAGAGCCAAGAAGAATTGGGGTTGGATCTTGCTGCTTGGTTCGTTCTCATTGTGCCATGGCCAGCAACCCAGGCCCTTGGCAAGTCCGGCTGGATTCCTGTCTCTTTAGGCCCCCATTTCCCTGTGTCTGGGCCAGAGCCAAGGCTTCCTGCTAGTGGTGCTGGGTTCACATGGTCCAAGTCATTATTAAGCTGAAGCTATCAGCCAATCACCTTTTTTGGATAGTGTCCCCAGTTGTCATCTCTCTTCTCACCTTCATTAAAAACCGCTATTATAAGGGCCTAATTGGACACAAATCTAAGATAGAGCTGGGCTTGGATTTTATTACCTGCAGGATTGGAGGAGGTGATAATAGTAGCTGATGATGGCATACCACTTATGCTCTTTCCACCTATTATTTCATTTGAGCCTCATGAGAGCCCAGTGAGGTGAGTATTACAGTATTTATTCTCCCCATTTTACAGATGAGGAACCTGAGACTGAGAGAAATTGAGTGATTCAACCTTGGTTACTTAACTAGTAAATATCAGAGATGGGATTTGAACCCAGATCTCTCCTGACTCCATATCCAGCACTCTACCCACTCTGCTAGGTAGTATAGTTGGGCAGGGTAGCGTCCCTGGACCTCAGTTTCCTTACCAAATCCTAATTGGGTTAGCTGACCTTGAAGGACCATTGTAGTCCCTTCTTTCTAGGTCTCAGTTTCCTCCTTTGGTAAATGAGGAGGTTGGACTAAATAACCTTGAAAGTCCCTCCTAGGGGCAGCTAGGTGAGGTAGTGGATAGAGCATGGGCCTGGAGTCAAGAGGACCAGAGTTCAACTCCAGCCTCAGGCACTTAATAATTGCCTAGCTTTGTGACCTTGGGCAAATCACTTCACCCCATTGCCTTAAATAAAATAAAATTTAAAAAAAATCTCACCCAGGTCTAGATCAAAGGTCATATGTGTGTCAATTCATATACCCTCTCTGGGCTCTAGATTCCTTAGCCGTAAAATCATGGGTTTGGCCTAGATGACCTACCATCCAAGCATCCTTTCAGTTCTGAATCTCTGGTCCTCTGTATGATCCTCAAAGTCTCTTGGCACCCAAGGACTAAGAGCATTGCATTGTTACTCTTGGTTCTACCATTAATTATATGACTATGAAGTTGAGAGGGCTCTGTCTGTCCAGTTTCCTGAATAAGTGGGTTGTTCTAGGCCAGGGACTTGGAACCTTCTTTGTACCATGAACCCATTGAGCATGCTGGCCATCTTTTCTCAGAATTGTGTTTTTCACTGAATTTGATAAAATAGACAGGATTACAAAAGATACCTCATTATATTTAATTAGAGTTACTGAAATATTCAAAAAAATTCACAGGTCCTAGATTAAGAACCTCTGGACTAGACAATTTGACTCACTCCAAAACCCTTTGAACAGCTCTCCAGAGCCCAAGCTTCCTTTGAACAGAGCACCTCTTCCCTTTTCACCAGGTTAGGTCTTTTTCCTCTACCTGCCACATCTCCCAATGAGGCAGCTTGGCCAGTGGTGATGCTGAGATTGGTGAAGTAACCACCACCTCCTGTCTTACTTGCTTTCCTTGACTCTTTGAATGTGCTCACTTGTCTGGGAGGCAGGTTGGTGGGCAGCAATGGCTCAGGAAGAGAGCAGAAGCAGTGTCTGCAGGCATTGTCTCTAAAAAGAAGTTGGCCAACTGTTGGAAGGATGAGAATGAAGATGCCCAGGGGGGTGCTGTATCAGAATTGCCCACATCTTTCTAACATATTTATTTTTGAATCTCTAAAGAGGAGGGAGCATTGGGAAGGGAAGAATAAAGGGAGACTTTCCAAGGATCCTCAGTCTAGTGCTGGAAAGGACTTTAGATTAATACTTGGTCCCTCAAACTTTCTCTTGACAGAGGAGAGAGATGAGAAGTAAGTTGCCCAAGGCCACAAGGCTAATTGTAGTAAACCCAGGTCTTCTGATTTGAAAGTTACAGCTTTTACCATGTCACTAAGGAGATGTTGTTTCCCTACAACTTTGCAAAAGCCCTGGACAAATAGCTCTCCAAAAGAAGCCCTGCTGGTCTCCTATCCCCAGCCTAGACCTGTCCTGTCCTTCTTCATGTCCTAATGCCTGCTGCTGGAGTCAATGGCATTTGACTGCTGTTACCCCTGGAGCCCTGGGAGTTGCATGGGGCATCTCTAGTGGGAATCATGGCATATCCATGGAACTCTGAACAGAAACAAACCAGGGTGCTTCACTCTTGGTCCAAGGCACTTTTGTTAGCTAGTCCCTTGCTTTCAGCTCCTTGAGAGTAGGAACTGTTTCATTCTTTGGCTTTGTGTCTCCACCCCAACCCTCCTAGCACAATGCTTGGTGAAAAGTAGGTGCTTAATCAGTCCTTGTTGATAGGTTGATTGATGCTAGAGCTAAAAGGTCAGCTCACCTGGGTCAATACCCTCTCAATTTGTTAGGTGTAGACAATGGTGCCAGAGATGTTAAGAATACCATCCTGGCCTCTTAACTCCCAACTATTATCTAGAATGGGGCCTACTCCTGGTGGCCAGCTGCTGTGATTTAAGTAGTTAGAAAATACCCATGTCCTCTTTCTCCTATCTCATTCTTTCTCCCCCCACCATTATTTTGGTCCACTTCCCTCACCTGCCAGGAAGTTTGTTGGATGGCAGGGCTAAGCAGGACTCTTTCAATCCACCATGCCCCTTTTTTTGTTGTTGCCTCTCAACTGTATGACCTTGATTCCCTCTCTAGGCATCACTTTGTAAAATAATGGGGGTAGATCAGATGATCCCCTAGCTATTCTAATCCTATGATTCCTCTCCAGCTTAAAGCTCCCTGACAAACACACTGCCTCTGTCATTTTACAGGCAGAGAAACTAAGGCATATTGTGGGAAGATATCCGTAGTGCATGGGTATAAGAGGAGAGAGAAGGAAACTGCCTTAAAATCTAGGACAGAACCAAGACCATGCTGAGCATGACTGAATTTGAAGTCAGAGATTCTTCCCCTTTATTTTACAATTAGAGAAACTAAGACTCAAAGGCAGGAAAGTCAGTCAGAAATCTAAAACTGAAAGGAACCCTAGGGGCTCTCTAATTCAACCCCCTAATTTTCTAGGTGAGGAAAGTGAGCAGGGGGGATAAATGACTTGCTCAAGGATACCCAGAAGTGAGATTTGAGCCAGGGTCCTCTAGGATCCTTCCTAACTTGAAATCTATGCTTCTATAAGGGTGGCAGGAAATTCAGAGACCTATCCACTCTGCCTTCACTTCCCTAGTCCCCTTAGACCAGTCAAAAAGTACAACCTTTCTGTTACATAAGTTGTCTTGGTTGGCCTACTTCACAAGTCCTTTTGTTGGGAGCAAAGCAGGTTTCCTGGCTTGTCAGTGACCAAGCCTAATGCCTGCTCTGGGGAAATCAAGGACATGGGCCTCTTGAACCCCAACTAGGACAAATGAAGCTGCCCTTCCTATGGACTTTCTGGTCCGCTTGAGGCACAAGACAGGAAACCTTGGTTGCCTTGTTCCCTAGGTCCTGGACCCTTCCCACCCTCTCCCTCTCATGACTGTCTGCTGCCACAGACTAAGAGGGTTTCACTTCTCTGTGGTTCAGCACAGTGACTGCTCACTAGGCTGCTGCTTTGTCTTACTGACTGCCTGAAGTGAAGCCTTGTAACCAAGCATATTTCCTCATCTTCCCTTCCCTTCCCTTCCCTTCCCTTCCCTTCCCTTCCCTTCCCTTCCCTTCCCTCCCCTCCCCTCCCCTCCCCTCCCCTCCCCTCCCCTCCCCTCCCCTCCCCTCCCCTTCCTCACCCCAACCCTTCCTAGGAAGAGCTCATCTATGAGGGGATTCTGGCAACCTTCTTAAGGTTCTGCCCAACCCTATTATCTCTGACTTTTGTGTCCAGAACAGAGCCTGCCTTGGTATCTCAGGTTGACCTACCCCCAGGAAGGCTACTTTTAGGATCTTGGAATTCTTTTGAGAGCTGGAACAGAGGCTCCTAAATGTAGCTCAACTCCCTCATTTTTCAGGTAAGGCAACTCAGTCCTAGGAGGAGGAAGGGACTTAACCAAGCCCATAGAGCTAATTATTGGCCAGACTGAGATTGGAATTTAGATCTTCCACCTCCAAATCCAAGACTCTTTCAGTAATGAGATGCTGCCAATGGAGGTTGAAGCTAGCAACCAAGAGGAAATGTCAAATGCATTGGTCTTGCCTGGGTGTGCCTCTTGCCAAGTACTGGCAGGCCAGGGGAAATCAATGAGCTGGGTGGAAAACATCTTTAGCTTTCTGATGGGCTGTTTAGATGCAGATTTCATCTCTGGGCTCTAATTAGTCCTTAGGTACCACTTCTGATCTTGTGGGGAATTTCTGCCAAGGTCCTGCACTGGAAGCCTTGAGAGGAGTAAGACTGGGAGGTTTATGTGCTTGCCTCAGAGGTGTTGGAGAGGAGAGGCAGCTTGCTGTTGACTTCTTGCCCTTCAGAGGATCTTTTTGATACTGGCATGCTCTGGTCTATGGTCACTTCCAGCTGAGAGTCCCATGCAACCATGCTTTTGTATTTTAAGTCTTTTTTTGGTCACACACAAACACATGCACACAAACACATGGAGTCTCAAAGTCTGTGCTGCTTTACACCATTAAATGATTAAAACTTTTTTTGGGGGGCACCTTTTGTATAGAATAAGTATAAACTAGTTAAATCCCCAGTAGTTTCAGAAAGCAGGGCACTAGCTATTGTGCAGATGAAGAAAGGCTTTAGAAGGTAGTGCTTGAACTGTGTTCTGAAGGAAGAGAGGGATTCCATGAGATGGAAACAAAGAGGAAGTACATTCCAGGCCAAAAGCATATGGAGTGTTATGTGTGAGGAACAGAGATAATACCAGTTTGACTGAATTGGGGAAGGAGGGAGGAGAAGTATTATTCAATGAGACTAGACAGATGAATTGGGGACAAATTATGTAGCTTTTAAAAGCCAGAGTTTATTTAGATTTGATTTTAGAGGCAATTAGAGAATCACTGGAGTTGATAGAGGAGGGGAGTGACATGGTCAGATGTGTATGCATAAGGAAAAACCCATATTGGATGTTGGACTGAAATGGTGAGAGACTTGAAGCAGGGTAAATAATCTAGGTGAAGGACCTTAACTAAGGTGTTTTTTGTGCCAAGCACTGTGAGTTTTGGAAATACAGATACAAAAGCGAAACTATCTCTGCCCTCAAGGAGCTTACATTCTACTGATGTAATATGGTCTCTTTTGTTTTAATATAAATATTTTTTTGTTTTCCAATTATATACAATAGTAGTTTCTACCTATCGTTTTTGTAATGTTTTGAATTTTACAATTTTCCCCTCCCCTCCCCATCTCTATTTTTAAGTTTTCCCCCCATTTTATCATGAAATTATCAACTAACATACATTTCAGTATTTCATGAATTCAAAATAGGATTGAATAAGAATATGTGTTTTAAATGCATATATTAAATGCATATAGTTTTTAAATGCATATATTAAGTCTAACGAATAGTAATAAAACTACCATATGTTTGTGCTCTCTTTGTTGTATTTAAAACATATGTTATTGATGCTGCTTTTGGTGGGGGAAGCATATGTATCATTACCCACTAACTCCCTTTTTCCCCCAATCCCCAAATAAAAGACTTCTGTTTTAATGGATAGGTATAGTTAAGCAAAACAAATGAAGATATTGGCCATATCTGAAAATGGCACATCTCATTCTGCATCTCTGGTCTATTACTTCTCTGTCCATAGGTGAGAGGCATGTTTCATTCTGAGTCATGCTTCGTTGGTTACTGCATTGATTAGAGTTCTAGAGTATTTTCAACTTGTTTTCTGCCATTTTGGATATAACTTCAATTGTTCTCCTGGTTCTGCTCATTTCTGCTCAATTAATACAATTCTTGTCATGTTTTCCTGAATCTTGTCATTTCTCCTGGCACAATAGTATACCATCCCATTCATATGCCACAATCTGTTTAACCTTTTCTGGATCAGTGGACACCATTTTGTTTCTAAAAAGGGCTGCTATACATATTCTTGCACATATGGATCCTTGGTCTCCTTTGGGTATATGCCTAATCACATTATCTCTGGGTCAAAGGGTATACACAGAGAGTGACTTTTTGGGCATAGGTCTCATAATAATTGAGTCAATTTTATGACCAACCAGCCAAGTGAGAGAGAGAGAGAGAGAGAGAGAGAGAGAGAGAGAGAGAGTGTGTGTGTGTGTGTGTGTGTGTGTGTGTGTGTGTGTGTGTGTGTGTACTTTATAACCAACTTTATAACACCACCAACAATGAGTGTATCTGATTCCCCACGGCTGTTATAACATTTTCTGTTTTTCCCCCATTTTCATCATTATCACTAATCTATTTGATGTGAAGTACAACCTCAGAGTTGCTTTAATGACCATTTCTTTTATAATTACTGATTTAGACCATTTGTATATGGTGTTGAGTTTGTTTCTTTTGAGAATTCAAAGAATCAAGAATTCAAATCCTCCTTTTGAGAATTTCCTGTTCATATCCTTTGACTATCTACTGGGAGAATTACTATTTTTCTTATGTATCTATCTTACTGTGATCTTTTAGCACTGGGATTTTTGTAAACACCTTGCATTTGAT
The DNA here is from genome assembly GCF_037893015.1 of Macrotis lagotis. Lineage (NCBI taxonomy): Eukaryota > Metazoa > Chordata > Mammalia > Peramelemorphia > Peramelidae > Macrotis > Macrotis lagotis. Next base: position 79,072,264 of record NC_133666.1, read on the forward strand.
AACAATTCTTGCATGTCTTAGATATTAGACTTTTATCAGAAATTTTTGGAAGATTTTTCTTCCAGTTAATTGTTTCCTTCTAATTATAGTTGTGTTTCTTTTGCCTGCACAAAAGTATTTCAATTTTATGATCTCTATGTCTTATTTCCTTAAAAATTCCCCTCCTAGCTCTAGTTGTGAGAGGCATCTCCTTCCCATCTCTATTGTTTTAAACTATTTACTGGTTTATATTTAGGACAAATATCCATTTGTAGCTTACTGTGAGATATGGTATGAGATGCTGTTCTAAACCCAAGATTGCTTTCCAATTTTCCTAGCAGTTTTTTGTCAGAAAGGGAGTCTTCCTCCAGTGAGCAGTAAGTACTCTATTCCTTTTGTCTGTGATACAGTGTCTAACCCCAAAACCATTTGAGCCTTTCCTTTGGACACCCTCCAATGCTATCTTTTTAACCAAAAGTCAAATGAACCAAACTGAATTTGCCTTTTTTCTACTGTCCTTACTTTTAAAAGTACTGAATGGGGAATAGGAACATGAGAGAGATGTTTGGGAAGAGTTTAAATCCAATCAATTAATCAATACATATTTATTAAATGCTTATTATATATCAGGCCCTGGGCTAAGCTCTAAGAATACAAAGAGGCAAAAGACAGTCCCTGTCCTTGAGGAGCTTTGTGCCCTTGGACAATCTTTTTCCTTCTCTAAGGCAGTTTCAAACTAGAATATTGGACTAGGTGATCTATGAAACTCCTAATTCCTGCTCTAGTAATCTGTTTTTAAGGGTTCCTTCCAACTCTGTCATGTTTTTGTTGTTGCTTTATAAGTTTTCTAGATTTGACATCCCTCCAAGTTCTAATCTATGTTTGTAGATCTCTCTCAGGTCTTACTGCCCATAATCATGCCTTTACAATTTGAGATTTTCTTATTCCCTGGCACATACACACGGAGTGTTTTTACCCTTCAGGGCAGCCACTGCCCTTTGTCTCAAAGTACCTGTGTCCTCTTTGAGTCTGACCATTAACCCAAGTCCATTTTGGCCTTCATCAACCAAGTTCACCATAAGAGCTATTAAGACTTTTTATGGTTTTTTTTGGGGGGAGGGTTAGAAGTTATTGTCTCTAGTGGAAAAGAGAATATTGGGTTGGCTAGGTGGTGCAGTGGATAGAGCACCAGCCCTGGAGTCAGGAGTACCTGAGTTCAAATCCGGCCTCAGACACTTAATAATTACCTAGCTGTGTGGTCTTGGGCAAGCCACTTAACCCCATTGCCTTGCAAGATAAATAAATAAATAAATAATATCCTCAGGGGATTTGACCTTCAAGTGTTTATTTGGTCCCAGCTTTCCATAGCTTTCCATGAACAGGTTGGGTTCAAGACTATTTTTGTCCTCAGTGTATTCTCTTCCCTGGTCCTCCTCTTCCCCATGAAGAGGTTACTACTTGGGAACAAACCAGTTGGGTGTGCCTGGAAGTCCAAAGGTCAGGATCTGTTGTTTAATGTGGAAAATGGATGGTGCAAACACCCACTACTACCCCCACACACACACTTTCTAGTGACTCACATAATATGGGTGCCAACCAAAAAAAAATCTAGATTTTGATCATGAAAAGAGCTAATATTTGCATTTTTTCTTTCAGTCCATTGAGAGAGCTGAATGCACTTGAATGCACTAATTATTCGGCTCAGAAATGAAATTATTTTGTTATGGCCAAAAGCAACAGCCAGTCTAAGCCTGGAACTAACCAGGTGTGAACTACTAAGCTGGATGGGAAGGGAAGGGAGGGTCTTGTCAGCCTTGCTAATTTGGAGTCTGGGATCTCAAAGATATTTCTGAAGCTTTGGCCTGGATTTCCAGGGGGATGAGGGCCAGAGTGGTAGGAGCAGTTTAGAGAAACAGACTGGTATAGTTAGCTTTAAGAATTCTGACCAAGAGGCTAGAGGTGCTCCCCATCCCAGCTCTCCCCCCCCCCCCCCACTCACTTGCTCAGGTGTGACCCTGGGTCAGTCATATACACTATACTATTCTGTGTGTCATTTTCTTGAACTGAAGAATGAGGGTCGTCTATGTTATGCTAAATGGAGACCTTGACCTGCCTTCCACCCAGTGTGTGGCATGTGGTGGAGACAGTCCTTTGAAAGCCTATGGAAATGGCAACTTATTATTCAGAAGCTGATCACTGGCAGGCAGTTATGGATTAACTATTTAAATGCCAACCCACACTAACTGGAGGCCTGGGTAAAGGTCTTGCAGATTGATTTCTAGGCTTCACAGAATGCTAAGCCATCTGTCCTAAGTATTTTCTGCCTCAGGGACCAAGGGACAGAGAGACATGGCAGTGGCCCAAGCTTTGGGGTCTATAATTTGAATTCTAGTAACAATATACCACCTCCCATTCCTTGAGGACTCAGTGTTATGTTAGTTCTCTAATACTCCAGTGGTTCTCTAATCTCTCCTTTAATAATGAAGATTGCAACCATCCATTGTTCCCATCCTGGTTGAGTTGTGCCCATCCTGGGTGACTTGTGTCCATAGCCTTCCATTTCTTTGACATAGGGAGTCCATCCAACTCTAGAGGCCTAAGTTCTTCCTTTTGTCATGTATATTTCAGTAGAGAACATGAACCACCTACCAGTTACCTCTCATTCTTGACACATGTCCAGCCCATCATCTTTTTCAATCATGATGACCTTTCTTTCTCTGTTTCTCCTTCATAATTCCATTTAACACATTCCTCACTCAACCCTACTCTGTACCTCTGTATCACCCTTTGTAGGATACACAAATCCAATTCTTCAGAGACTTGAGTTTTCCAAGACTCTCAGCTATACAACAAGAATTATCAGTCCCATTATCCAGATGAGCAAAGATTCCAAGAAGTGATGGGTCTGGGGGCAAGTAAGTGTGAGAGCTAGGATTACAGCCCCAGTCTCCTCACTGAATCCAAGGTTTTTTTTCTGTCTCTCTTCTCTGGGTAATGATTCTTCTAATTGGGGACATTTCCATAGGACCTTATGGTTAGAAACCATTTGCCATTCACGATCTCTTTACAAGATCAGGGGAGAGGACCATGAAGGAAATTCCCACATTGAGGAAATCTGGGAATTTCCTTGTGTCCCAGAGGAGTCTCAGAATTAGAAAGTGACAGAACCAGGATCAGAAGCTAGGTTTCTCGAGTCCTATTCAAGGCCTATCAGGGTACCTTTAGCAGAACTGGTCAAGTTGGCAAGGGTGGGAGGCAAGGGGCAACAGGGAAAGATGGACATTGAGTTTGTGTCAAGACTGGTCAAATTATTTATTTATTTATTTATTTATTTATTTATTTATTTTTTTTTATTTTTTTGCAAGGCAAATGGGGTTAAGTGGCTTGCCCAAGGCCACACAGCTAGGTAATTATTAAGTGTCTGAGCTCGGATTTCAACCCAGGTACTCCTGACTCCAAGGCCGGTGCTTTATCCACTACGCCACCTAGCCACCCCTAAGACTGGTTAAATTATTGATGAAGATAGATCTCTAAGCAGGGAGGGCCTGCACATAATGTGAAATGTGACATGAGTCCAAGGTGAGAGGTCAAGGTATCTTTGGTAGTCTACCTTATAGAGAGGAGAGTTGAAGCCACAAAAATGTTTGTACTCTTTCTTGGGGTGCAGAGAAAAGCAAGTAAAGATAATGGTTGATCTGTGAACTGGGATGTCCAAAGAGCAATAGTCTTTTCATTCTTTGCCTTCATTCCCTAAGCTAGCCTATCTCTGCTTTCAGAATATTTTAATAAAAATGCATGAATGAATTAAATGACTTGCTTATCATCTAGAAAGGACTGATCAGTTTCCAGTTTAAGGTCACCATTTCACTTTTGCAAAGCAGAGCAATAAAACCATCTTGTCAAGAAGGCATGGAGGACCTGAAGGAAGCAAAAACTGAAAGTCTTTTCCCTGGGGTCTGTTTTCTTGCACTGAGGAGTTAAAAAGGGGATGTCAGGAGCTAGAAAGGTCTGAGGGAATCTGATCTAGGCCAACCCCCTCTATCTGACAGGGATTAGAATTCTGAAGTGAAGTGACTTGCCCAAGATCCCACATAGGATCATTGCTCTAGATTTGTAAGGGAGCTTAGAGGTCATTTAGTTCAACCTTCTCAGTTTCAAAATGAGACTGGGCAGGAATAGAGATTTCATAGAGCCCATAAGATGCAGAGCTGGTTTTCAAATCAGTTTCTTCTTATATACTCTCTAGTGCCTGTTCCCCTATGTCATGCTGCTTCCCAGTCAGTGGAGCAACTAATGGGAGAGATACCTGAGAAGGCATGAGCTAGTCTCTGCCAGCCTTAGTTTCTTGAGTTTCCTCTGGGTCTTGGTAATTCAGCCTTGCATATAAACACATACCCTTTCTGATTGTTAATGTAGCCTTAGCAGAGAAGGATATGCCATGGAAAAATATTGGTTGCTATGTTCAAGGGACCCTTCATTCCTTTGCTTTGTGCATTATCCATCGATTTTCTTTTTCTATTAGAAAGGCAATTGATTTTCCCATCACTGACACTAAATGTATGGCCTTGTGCAAGTTATTTCCCCTCTGAACCTTAAATTTCTCATCTGGAAAATGGAAATAATAGTGCTTGTCCCGGTTATCTTCTGGGGTGATTATGAGGATCAGGAGAAAATACAGGCACTATTGCTTTATAAACCTACAAGTCTGTGGAGACCTGAGGTATGATTAAACCATTATTCCAGTGCGTCATCCTGTAAGCAAAAGATTCTATAATAATTTGAATAATCCTTCTCTTGTGGGTGTTCTGTTCCAAGATTTTGGCATTGGGGAATATCAGGTAAGTTCAAAGAGGCAAGTGTACTCAAAAATTCCAGCCTCAATGACCTTATATACATCCCTTAAATGTTGGGTTTCTCAAGTCAGCATCACAAAGATGGAATGGGAGAGGATCAGTGGTTGGACTGAAGAATGTTAGGAGGATTCAGTAGACTGAAAGTTCTGGGTGAGCCAGCAGTGTGATGGAGTGACCCCAAAGTGAATAGAACCTAAGACTGCATTTAGTATTCAAGAAGTAGGTACAGGCCTCTCTGACAAGATCTGATCAGACCCCAACTAGGGAAGTGTGACCTTTTCTTGGCTCCCAAAGGGCAGAGCCAGGAACGGTAGAGGGTTAAATTACAGAGGGGTCAATTTTGGTTCATGTAAGAGAAAATTTCTTAATAATTAAAGTTATTCAAAAGTGTTATGGGCATCCTCCAGAAACAGCAAGCTCTTCCTTACTGGAGATGTATATTAAGGTGAAGTTCTGGATGGTCTCTTAGGGTCTTATCTGGTTGAGGTCAGACATTCTTTGGTTCTCTAAAGTAGGCTGTCCGTCCTCTTCTGTGGGCTCCTGGAATCTGGCTTGGGCAGACCACTTGATTGGGGATGGAATTTGGGATGATTATTATTGCTATGACTCTGCAGGAAAGAATGTCCTTTCTGGACCCAAAGGGCAGCCCAAGAATAGATAGAAAAAAGAAGTAGAAATCCATCCTCTTCTTCTCATTGTTACATGACCTTCTCCATCCTCCTATGGCCAGAGGGTCCCACCTCTACTAGCAGCCCCCAGGAGGTGCATCAGGAAGGTCAATGCAGTAGCCATTCTTCCTTTGTTCTAGAGATTCCCAGAATAACTAAGGCCAAGATAGAGCTTCCTGAGAGATAAGTTGCCTTCTTTCACAGACTTCCCTCCAAGCAGGAGACCTCCTGTCAATTTTTGATGCTGCATTCTTTGGCCTTGGGTCCTGTTAGAAGAGAGAGGTGGTTGGACCACCATTAGAACCTGCCACATGGGAGCCAATAAAGGATGTCAGAGATGAGGAACCTTAGACCATAGAATGTTTGATCTGGAAGGGAGCACAGAACACAGAACAGAGAATATCAGAGCTGAAAGGGACTTTAGATCACAGAATAATAGAACTAAGAGTGGTCCTACAAGCCATCCAGGTCAGCCCTCTGAAGGGGGGAGGGAGGAACCTATGGATCAGAGTAGTCATCTGCCTTCCTCTGGGTAACAGGTCTTTCTTAGGGCAAAACTAGACCCAGGTCCTAGGTTCTCTACTTCAGAGAACATTTTCTTGTCTAACCTGGCCAATAAGAACCTACTGGGTTGTTCTTCTTTCAGTAATTTCTCCCTTGACATTAATGAAGGCTTCATGTGAATTCACAAAGCTGTAATCAAAAAGAAAGGAGAAAAGAAAAAAAGAGGGAGAAGGGAGAGGACTTTTGGTTTCCAACTGGCTGGGCCTTCACTTCACAAAGTTATTATAATCTGAGAGTTCAGCCTTGGTGTGCCAATATTGTCACACCCCTCGGGTGCTTCTGCCACAGGCTCCAGATGACACTGGCATATCTGCCTTTCCCCTGGTCCTCCTGTCTCCAGATTTTTCCAGGATCATCAGGAGGTCAAGCTCAGAGCTGCCATCTTTTCAGCCATGGGAATAACAATATAGAGACCACTTGAGTTTTATTTTATTTTATTTTTATTACCTTTCTCCCTTCTGCTTGGTGCTTTAAAAATGTTCATATTGCTGGCAGCCACCCTGAGCTAATTAAATATCTATTTTCAGTGGTAGTCTTTAGCTGGAATACTGTAGCAAATCAAAGAAGCTTTGGAAATCTGGCCAAGGGCCATCGTCCCAGACCTGGCTCTGGGCTGGCTCTACTGGCCACTGAGTGACATGTCTTTTCACCAGTAATTGCCCTCTCTTAAAGAGGGCTGGATGGCTTCTGGCAAGTGATCATGGGTTCTAGGAGCACATCACCTCTTTGAGGATACAGACTGACCCCTTTTTGTTATATCCAGAGAAGCTAGCCCAGTTCTTGAGTCAAAACTGACCCTTAATGGATGCTTGTTCAATTGAATCAAATTGAAGACCTGGGTTCTGAAATCTATAGATCTATAGATCTCTGAGATCTATAGCTAGAAGGGACTGTAGAGGCCAGCAAATCTAACTTCATTTTATAGAAGAGGAATCTGAAGCACAAAGCAGAGAAGTGACTTGGCCAGGATCACTTAATATTTTCATGATTTCAAGTTCAAAGCCTATGCAGTATACCCTGCTGCCTCTGATTAAATTAAATTGATCCAGAGCTGGGAAGGACCTTGATGATCACCTCATCCAACTTACAGATGGAGAAACTGTGACCTAGAGAGGAGGGTTCAATCAGCTAGGAAGTAGCTGTGTTGGCCTCCTGAGGCAGGAGATTTTTGAGAATTGCCAATTCTCTGGGGCCTTTCTTTCCTCCCTCTGTGCTTGTAACTCCTGTAAGCAGAATGGAGGAGGAAGAGGCTCCGAGAAGCTTTTTTCAAGGCTCCCACACACTGAAGGAAGGGTGTCTCTACTGTACTGTCCCGTGGCCAAGAACTATTTGTAGTTAACTCAATGCCCACTGACATATTTATCGCCTGCTTGCAGCATGGGAACAGGAGGAGGAGGGAAGATAGAAAATAAGGGCTTTAGGACGAATAGCACGGAGACTGTTCATGAATCGAATGAATTCTGCCTCTTGACACATGGGCATCAGAACCTGCCTGCCCTCTGGTGCAAACACAGGTCATGGATGAACTTTCTCCTTCTATCAGGGGTTGAGTACTGGATTCCCTTTCTCACTCTGCATTTCCTTGATTCCAAGATTGGGAGACTGGGCTTGGCTACCTGGCTCACTTGCTTTCAACCATTGTGCAGTGGAAAGAGCCTTGACCTTAGACTGACAAAAACCTGGATTCAAGATTTGGCTATGTCCCTTACTCTGTGAACTCCATGGAGCCAGACATTTTGCTTATCAGAACCTCCATTTGCTCATTTTAAAAATGGAGATAATACCTATTCTCTCTCCTTTAGTTAAGAAGATTTTGGTTATTGGCTTTGCCCTAGTTTTAAGGGGTAAGTTCTGGGGATACAGGGACAAAGTGAAACAATCCCTGCCCACCATGGGCTTACATTCTATCAGCACATTAGTCAAATATTAAAGCCAGAAGGCATGTCTTGTTCAGCCGCTTTGTTTGATTAAACATCCCCCCCCCCCCCAGAACTGAACCCCAGCAAGGGAAGATAACTTGCCCTTGCTCATATGGCACCAACCCAGCTCTTAGGACTCCTAATGCCCTTTTCAGAAAAGTCACCTCAAAACGCCTAGTTAGGAATGGTGCTTTGCCCCAGATTACACTATAATTCTTAACTGGCATGGGGATTGGAAATCAGGTCTCCCAATAGCCAGTGGTTGTGCTTTGACCTCTAAACTACACTGGTAAATGCTCTGAATGGTGCTTAGTTGCTGTTTCACAAATGATGTCACTTGCTGACAGTTGTGGATACCATTGTGGAGAGATTGCCTGGACCAGAGGAGCCATCTGCACATATAAAGAGAAAAAAAAAAAAGAGTAGAGCATAATTAAGTGGTGGTAGTTATTGCTCTGGGGACTAGGGTCCACTGTCTAGGCACTTCATAAAATGGAATTTGAAATTCTTTCTCTGGAAGATCCAAGATCTGATTTTGGACCCCCCTTTTTGTGTGTGATTCCGAAACAAAGGGCTGGGACTTGGGAATGGACAGCTCCCTACTGCTCCCAGCTTACCTAATGTCACTCTGCCACTCTCTCCAGAACACATCTGCAGACCTAGCTGAGGCCAGGGCAGATGCTTGACTTTAGTTCCTCTTTTAGTCCCTTGCATCTGACCAGCATTAATTCTATACTTGACCTCGAGTTCTGGCAAGCTCTGCTCCATAGAAACTTTGTGATCTGGGCCAAGTCCCTTTGTGTCTCTGGTCCTCAGTTTCCTCTTCTGTAATTGGGTTAGAGGATCTCAAAAATCTTCCAGTCCTGTAGAATGAGTACCATATTTGGAGTTAGGAAAATGTGAATTCCTCTCCTGCCTCTCTGATGCTTAATAGTGGGGTGGGCAAGTTATTCCTCTTCCCTGATCTTCAGTTTCCTTAGCTGTAAAATGGGGATAATAATGTTTATACTGCTACCTAACAGGATAATTTTGAGGAAAGCATTTTATAGGTCAAACACTAGATAATAATAGGAATTATTTATCCTTGGAGCTCTACCATCGATTTTCTAAAATCCATGTCCAATTTAAGCCTCTGAACAGCAAGGGTAAAGATTGACTATAATAATGAAAAAGCATTACATATTTGCTATATTCTAAGTCCTGATCTACAAATAAATATAAAAGTGAGACAGTCCTCACGTGCAAAGAGCTTCATTCTAATAGCATAAGACAACATATGTTAGGGAGTGGTGACCAGGGAAGGAAATGTTTTGGGGGAAGGGGTGAGGGGAGGGTAGAAAATGCTGGGAAGCTGAGTTGATTTATAATTAGAACAGTCAATTGACACACCCTGTCCAGGAACAATAGCATTATGGCCATGTCGATTTGATTACTGACCCCAGAGTAAGAAGCAGAAAGGGAGAGATAATATATGCATGTTGAGATGGCCAGAGTAGACAGCTGGCTGGGATGGGAAGTATGTTCTGGTCTAATAGACCAATATCTGCCTGGGTGGAATAGACTAATTGAGTTAGCTCTCCTTCATTTACCTATCAAATGATTTGTTGTGTGGCATCTCTCCCAGGACTACCGCTTGTGACTTTTGGAGTCATTGGGTGCCACTTTGCTTAGGAAACCAGTGCATCACTGGATGACCTCTTCACTATGCCAAAGCCTTATTCTTCTCCATCCTAGGATAAGTTTGCATGTGCCAAGGTGATATGATTCATAGGGTCATACTTTTTCTAGATCTAGGACTTGGAAGGAACCTTCAAGATCATCTCTTTCTCCTTCCTTTTACAGAAGAACAACTTGAGATTCAGAGAAGAAGTGATAATGGATAGTAAGTGAGAGACAAATCATTTGAACCTATGTCTTCTGACTCCAAATCTGTTGTCCTTTCTGCACTTGCCCTCAGCATGCAGAGAGCACTGATTGGAGTCAGGAGGCCTGAGTTCAAGTCCTGTTTTTGATACTTCTTCTCTTTTTCTTTTTTTCCCATATTAGCAGTGTATAAAATCATTTTGTACTCTTGAGTCCATCAGTTCCCTCTCTGGATGTGGATAGCTTGTTTCATTTTTAGTCCTTTGGAATTGTGGTGGATCTCTTGATCACATTAATCAGAGTTACTTTGTCTTTCATAGTTGTTCATCCTTATAATATTGCTGGTACTATGTTACTGTATTATTCTCCTGGCTCTGCTCATTTTACTAAGGCTTCCCAGGTTTCTTTGAAATCATCCTCCTCATCATTTCCTACAGTACATTAGTATTCCATTACATGATGGGCATCCTCTCAGTTTCTAACTCTTTGCCACCACAAAAAGAGCTGCTATAAATATTTCATACATGTAAGTTCTTTCCCCTTTTCTTTGATCTCTTTGGGGTACAGACCTAATAGTAGTATTGCTGGATCCAAGGGTATGTACAGTTTCAGAGCTCTTTTGGTATAGTGGTATAATGGTTAAATCAATTCACAACTCTACTTGCAATGCATTAGTGTCCCTCTAGCATTTGTCATTTTCCCTTTCTGTCACCTTAGCTAACCTTCCATTGATTTTCTATATGCCCTTTGACAAGTTGATTTTTTTCCACTTCCTAGCCTCAGTTTTTCCCTTCCTTTAAAGTATTCAAATAGATTATCTCTAAGGTGTGTTCCAGCTAGAATAGAACAATATGTAAAGTGATAAATCAGGTGACTGTGGGAGAACAGAAAAAAAAATAGGCTCCCAATACAAAGTTTTATACTTGAGATTTAGAAATCAATGGCTCCAGTGGATGGACAGGGGAGGTATAGTTAGACATTTCAGATGGAAAAGATCTGGGAAGTTTTGTTCATTTTAATAGGGTCAGTAAGAATCAACAGTGACATGACTCTCTGCTCTTCCCCCCCCCCCCCCCAAAAAAAAAACCAAAACAAAACAAAACACTCAAGGAAAGATTTCAATGGCTTAATTATCCAGGAGGGAATTTCATCCCACCATCCTCTGCTGTAGTCAGGTCACATCTGAAGGACTGTGTTCTACTCTGATCAGATCAGATCTAAAGGGCTGTGTTCATTTAGGAGGGGAATTGATAATCAGGAGAATGTCCAGAGAGGAAGAGTCAGTATATTAAAAGACCTTGGAACCATGCCATAAGAGGGTCACTTGAAAGAAATGTTTGGGTGGGGGAAGTGGCATCTAGGTTGTCTAGTGGATAGAAGCCTTAGTGTCAAGAGGACCTGAGCTCAAATCCAGACTCAGAGCCTTGATACTTTTCTAGGTGTATGACCTTGGGCAAGTCACCACTTAACCTCATTGCTTTAGAGAGAGAGAGAGAGAGAGAGAGAGAGAGAGAGAGAGAGAGAGAAGAGAGAGTGTTAAACCAAAGAAGAGGAGACAGCTCTTGAGATATTTAAAGATCTTTTATTTTTGACAAGGTGATGAGGTTAAGTGGCTTGCCTAATTATGTAATTCAGCTGATCACATAATTATTAAGTGTCCGAGGCTGGATTTGAACTCAGGTCCTCCTGTCTCCAGGATTGTTGCTCTATTCATTGCGCCACCTAGCTATCCTCTTGAATATGGTTCTTTGTTGACCCACTACCACCACCATATAGAAGTTGAATTACAATGAATCTGCTTGACCTCAGATGTCAGAATTAGGAGCCTTGAGTAGAAGTTGCAGGTACTTTAGTAAACTCAAAGGACAGTGTATTTGAAGTCCCAGAACCTGTCTATGTTCAAATCCCAACTCTGAATTTTACTGCTTGTTTAACCTTGGATAAGTCCTTTCTTTCCCTATGCTTCAGTTTCCCCCTCTGTAAAATTAATGGAGTTGCCCTGTATGACGTTGGGCAAGCTCTTCATTCCCTGTGCCTCAATTTCCTCCTCTGTAAAAAGATGGAGTTGGATTAGTCTGACCCTGAGGTCCTTTTCAGCCTTCCAGCTAGACTCCTCTGTTGTTACAGGGAAGCATGTTGCACCATTTGAGAAGGCATTAATTTCTTTATAAGCAGAGCTGTTCAAAAGTCAAATGGGTATGCTTTGGGCTACAGTGAGTTCCTGGTCCCTAGAAGCTTTGAGGAGACTTGAAGGTCCCTTCATGGGAACATGTTGGGTCAGTTTGTTCTAGCTTTGATTCTGTGATCTATCTGCCTGAGATCACTGTCATTCCTAAAAGAAAGGGATGGAGAAGTGACCTCTGAGGGCCCTTGGTACTCCAAGATTCTGGCAGGACTAGACTCCTTTCCTGTTGGCCAAGATGTTATATGCTTGGCATATTCATGATTGCCTGGCCAGAACTGAGCCTGTCTGGGAGACTGGAGTCTTAGACCTTGGTCTTTTACTAGTGGTTGTATGTTTCCTATTTACAGCCTTGCTCTCATCAGGTTATCTTTGGCAGAACGAGAGAGAGAGAGAGAGAGAGAGAGAGAGAGAGAGAGAGAGAGAGAGACTGAGAGAGGTGTGATGATAATGGGAGAAGGGGGCATGTGTGGGAGTATCTTTTTGTGACCCACATAATCTAGTCCTGATGGTCACATCCCCAGGACAGCCTCTGATTTTCTGTGTGACCTTGGATGAGTCATTCATCTTTCTTAGCACAAGAAAAATTTTCCGCCTTTAATCCTTGACCTTTCTGGGTACTAGATTTGCCTTCAGGGTAGCCAAAGACCTCCAGGACTGACTTCCCATGGGTTTGAAGAATGTGGGAGTATGTTATAGAATGTGGGAGTATGTTATATAGGGGAGCTGGGGTCCCAAAAAGATGTGGTCAACTCTATTCTCTTCTATCATAGAAGATGTGTGGATAGCATGACTATCTGAAATCATAGCTAATCCCAACCTTAACTGGTACCAACTCCTCCCCCCACCCCCAGGATGAGGTGGGGACCTGGATAAACCCAGACTCATACTTGGTCAAGGTGTCCCCTCTCTCCAGACCTCAATTTCATTCTTTATCAAATGAGAGACTTGAACTAGCTGATGTCTGAGGACCTTCCTAGCTTCTAAATCTTATATTCCCATTGGAATCCTCTGGATGATAGAGAGTTGACTGTGTTGTTAGAAGGGGCAGTCCAATTCAGTGATTTTTTTTTTCCCCCTTATGAATTCAAGATAGACCAGGGTGCTGGGGTCAGGAATGGCTAATCAGTTGGGCTTGAACCTCTGCTTTTCTTTCTTCAGCTGATCAGCGGAGGTTCCATCGTAAGTGCTGAGGCAGTATGGGATCATGTCACCATGGCCAACCGGGAGTTGGCGTTTAAGGCGGGAGACGTCATCAAGGTCCTGGATGCTTCCAACAAGGACTGGTGGTGGGGCCAGATCGATGATGAGGAGGGATGGTTTCCTGCCAGCTTTGTGAGGGTGAGTGATTGCTATGCCACTTTCCCACCTTGGCCTGACTCTTTCACCTGCCCCTCCCCTTCTGCTAGTCCCTCCTCCTCCATTCCTAAAGGCCATTTCTTCTCTCTTTCTTCCCTGATTTCCTTTTTTATGAACTCTTCCCTTAATCTTTCTCTTCTTTGTCTCCAACCTCCTCCATTTCCTTTTTTATTTCCTCTCCCTCTCTTTCTCTCTAATTCTCTCTCTCTGTCTGTCTGTCTGTCTGTCTCTCTCTCTCTCTCTCTCTCCCTCCCTCCCTCCCTCTTCCTTTACCCCTTAGCATGTTTGACCTTGAGTGGCAGTTTGGTACAGACTCTGAAGTCAGAGTCTATGAGTTTAAGTGTCATTGACAGTACCTTTGTGATTTTGGGTGGTGACTCGGCCTTTCTAGATCATAATTTCCTCCTGGAAAATGAGGGAGTGGGGTTAACTGGCTCTGAGGGTCCTTACAGAGCTTGAGGTAGGACTCTACCATCACTTTCCTTCTCTAGGCATCAAACTACTGATTTATGCAATGAATGGATTAGAGAAGATGATCCCTAAGGACTGCTTTAGCTATGAGTTTCTGTCCTAAGGTTCTGTCCTGAAAATATAATGTATATGCTAAGGACTCTTCCAGCTCTGACATTCCCTCTCCTCCAGCTTCCCATGTTTTTCCCCTTCTTGTTTCTCCTCTTATTTTTCTTTTTCAACCTTTTGTTTTGTACCCTTCCTCCTTTATGGTCTCCCTAACTTTTCCCTTTCCCTTTCTCCGCTTTCCTCTAGTAGGTCTTACCTCCCTTACCCATTTCTCCCTCCTTCTTCTTCCTCCTCCCTCTTCCCATTTTTCCTCCTGCCTCCCCTCTGTATTGCCTCCTTCCTTTTCCCATTCCTTCTCCCTCCATTCCATTTCTCCTTCTGCCTCCTTTCATATCTCTTCCCTCTTCTCATTTCTCCCCCCTTCCTCTCCATTTCTCTTTCTGCCTGCCCTCATATCTCCTTCTCCCTCTCTTTCATTTCTCCTTCTGCCTCCCTCCATATCTCCTCCTTCCTCCCCACCATTTCTCCTCCTCCCTTCCCCTCTTTTCTCCTTTTCCCTCCCCCTCCCCCCTTTCCTTTCCTTGATTCCTTCAGTTGCTGAAATGTCATCACCATAGCGAGGTTGTTGCCGGGCTGTCTTTCTGCTGTTAATGTGAGGAGTGTAGGGCTTCTTCCCCTGAGGGACTGTACATTTTCATTGCAGACTTTTCTCTGTAGCTCAGCTCTAGACAGCTCTGGAGGTGGGAAGCTAAGGGAGAAGCAAACAGCCTGAAAACCCCCCTGGAAGACTCACTGTCTTAGAAGCTCATGCAATGCCTAGATTTCTTCTCTTTTCTCATAGGCTCTTGGGGCATGGTCTCAACAGGTCTGAGAGGCCTCATGTCCCAAGCTGACCAAGGCTGACCAGACTGTGTACTGAAACGAGCATGACCCGAAACAGTTAGGAACCTCCAAATGAGTATTGCCATACCTTTACAATGTATGACCGTGAGCAAGTCATTCCCCCCTCCAGGCTTGAGGAGATTGGAGAAGATGCTCTACAAGGTGCCTTTTATTTCAAAAATCCTAATCCTTCACTTTCTGAGAGTCCTTCCAGCTCTGATATTCTGTAGTTCTGTGAATCTTAACTGCTTTTTCCCTCTGTACCTCATTTTCCCAGTCTGTAAAATGGAGTGGCTAATATCTGTCCTACATGGACTTTACCAGTGTGATGTGAGGATGCCCAGGCACACTGGAAAGCTAAGAGGCCCTCAAGAATGAGAGTGCTGTGAAGTATGTCTCAGCAGCTCCTAGGGCATTTTTATTTCAACTCCAATCCACATGGACATTCCTTCTAGGTCACCCTACCCAAGTGGTCATCTTGAACAACTGAAGTTGTCCAAAGAAGGGGAACTCTACCTTCTGGGGCACCATCCTCTTCTGTAGTGATCACTAGAAATCCAAAGTGCAGGTATCTTCTTAGTAGAATATATCTGCTGGAAGAGACATCATGGGGTATAAGCAAGGCTTCTTTGCTTGTCTTGTTTCCTGAGGTTCTTGGACAATCTATCTAGGGAAGGAAAACTGTGGACCCCTTCTCAGAATCATGTTTTTATTTTTACTTCTTGGAGGCAATTGGGTTTAAGTGATTTGCCCAGAGTCACACAGCTAGTAAGTGTCTGAGTTCATCTTTGAACTCAGGTTTTCCTGGTCAGGGCTTAGTACCACCTAGCTGCCCCAGGTTCATGTTTTTAAACATAAAATAAAACACACAAAATTGCAAAAGAAACTGATTATATTAAAATCATTATCAAAATATTTGTTGTCTGTGGGGTATTTTTTTAAAATGTCAATAGTAGAAATAATGCTGCATCTGAAATCTGAGGTCCTGGATTTGAATCCAGTTTCTGATTCTTGATAACCATGTTGCTGTGAGCATTTCCCCTTTCTGGGCCTCAGTTTCCTCTTCATCATACATCAGACTTGAAGCCTCTAAGATTACTTCTAGTTCTAGAATTATGATCCTATTACCCTGAGCTGTCATTTTGAGTCTCCTTAATAACACCACCCTCCACCTTGTTCCTTGGTATAAGAGAGACTTTATAAAGATACTTGTGGGCCATCTAGCTTCTATTTTTATAACAAGATTCCCAAATCCTTGTCTTAGTGGACATATCTTTTTTTTTCTTTTAAGCTACTATTTATTTTGTATCTTTGTGCCAGCCACTATGCAGAGTACTTTACAAACATTATATTATTTGCTCCTTACGACAATGCTGTGAGATAGGTACTTATTATTAGCCCCATTTTGCAGATGAGGAAACTGAGGAAAGTAACATGCTTAAGGTCACACAACTAAGAAATATTTGAAGCTGGATTTGAATTCAGGTCTTCCTGACTCCAGATCTGGTGCTCTATTAGGCACTATTATGCTGCCACCTAGCTGTCACCTTCCTTTTCTATCTACTTTGATTGCTTAGAGCTTTTTGTTGTCACGGCATTCCCCCACTTTCTAATTTCTCATGTGGAGCCAATGATTTCATTTCAGATTTCAAGACTCCAGACTGCTTCATGGGTTTGAGTGTAAATAGGCCTCTAACTTTAGGAATCCTGAACCAGAGGAAGGCTAAAGATTAGGACTGAGGGAGAGCTGAGTTCTGTGGTAGAGCACATCCATGAGATATTAGGAGACTCTACAAACCTTTATGAGATTCCAAAGTGTCAGTTACTGATATTCTACTTTAATGGAGGCTAGACCAAATTAACCTGACATAAGAGGATAGGAGGGATCCTGAGAGATATGGAAAGGGGGACAGATGGTTTATTCTGCTTTTATTGGCCATTTCTAGAGAGTCAGTGTTGATGGAAAGAACTCAGACCAGGAGGCTGACTTCAGGTCCCATTAGCTGTGACATCGTGAGCATGGGACTTCATGCAACCATCAAATAAAGAGGTTGTAGTGAGGGCCTTCAAAGGTCTCTTCTACTTTTAAAATTCAATGATCCAAAGAAGGCAATTCCTCTGTTTGGTCCTCAGTTTTCCCATGTATAAAATGCAGGAGATAATAGAGACCATAAGACAATATGGAAAAAACCCTACATATGAGGTTTCAAATCCTCATTCTGTCATATAACACCTGCATGAACCAAGACTTTTTTAAAGTAAATGGTATTGGACTAGATTGTTCTGGAGGTCTTTAATAACTCTGACATTCTATGATCCCATTTGCTGTGTTTGTTTCCCAGGGCCATTTTGAGGATTAAATGAAATAATGGGCAAGAAAGGGCTTTGTGGCTATAACATGATATCCAAATGGAAGGTGCTATGCTTCCCTGAATAATAAGGAGCTGACTAGGGCTTCAGGAATGTGTCATCTGAATAGCCTCCTTTCTTATCCTCTCCCTTGTCTGGAGGAGCAGACAATGTCTAATAGATGCTGGCTCTAGAGAGAACAGGAGAGGCATCGCTCATATTCAGCCCCATTGCTCCTGCCCCCGAATGATGCTAATGCATGGCAACAATTGGTGCTGTTGCCATCCACACCACCAGCCTCACTTCTCTTAATGACCTATCATACTAGCTGTCATATGATAATTGATCATAGCCTTTCAAAACCTATTTCTAGTTTTAACACAGGCCAGCTTTGTGGGTGGCAAATTTCCTGGTCACTGTGCAAATTGGTGCTATAATGGCTCCCAAATCAATCTATATCCATTTACTGAGTTCTTATAGCTGCCCAGCAATATTCCAAGCTCTAAAGGGGTGGGGATGGAAGAGGGAGGGAGGATATGAGGAAAGGGCAAGGACCTTAAAATATAGAATGTCAGAACTGAGAGAAAACTTGGAAATCACAACATCTAAGCCAAAAGGTACCTTGGAATTTAGAATCTTAAAACTGAAAATGATCTTTGACTAGAGAATCTCAGTGATAGTAGAACTTAGAACATATCAGAGCTAAAAGTAATCTTAGAATACATTATGTCAGAGAACCCAGACTACTTGAGCTGGGAGAAACCTTAGTACACAGATCTTCCCAGAATGCAGGGAGACCCTAGGACATAGAATGTCAGAGCTCTTAGAGACCGTTGAATATGGAATATCAGAACTGAAAAGGACTTTAGAATACAGGCTATTTTAGCTTTGAGGGATGAAAGGACATAGAATGTCAGATCTGGGAGAGACTTTGGCACATTAACTATCAGACCTGGAAGGAATCTTAGAATTTAGAGGTCTTAAGAGCAAGGAGGGACCTTAGAACACAATGTTAGGGCTGAGAGGGGCCTTAGAACACAGAATCTCAAGGCTTAGGAGAAGCTTAGAACATAGAATATCAAAGCAGGGAAGGGCCTTTAAACACAGTCAGAGCTGAGAGAGAATAAAGAATGTCATAGATAGGAGAGGTTTTATAACTTAGAATGTCAGGGCTGAGAGATGAGTTACAAGATAAACTATCAGACCTGAGAAAACATTCATTGCATAGAATGTCAGAATTGAGAGGAACATTCAAATATCAAAGGTCAGAGCTGGGAGGGGCCTTAGAACATAAAATGTCAACTTTTTGGGAGGGCCTTTAGGGAAAATCAAAGTTTGGGAGGGGCCTTAGAACATAAAATGTCTGGTCTGGGAGGGCCTTTAGAATAGGGAAGGTCAGAGTTGGGAGGAACTTTAGAATAGAGAAGGTCAGAGCTGGGAGGGACTTTTGAACAGGGAATGTCAGAACTGGAAGAGACATTTCTTACAACTTAAAATGTCAGATTTGGGAGGGACCTTACAACAGAGAATGTTAGAACTGGGAAGGACTTTAGAACATAAAATGTCAGATCTCGAGGGCCTTTAGAATAGGGAATGTCAGAACTAGGAGGGGCCTTTGAACATAAAATGTCTGATCTGGGAGGGACCTTAGAACAGAGAATGTGAAAGCTAGCAGGGGTCTTAGAACAAACAGAAAAGGTCAGAACTGGGAGGGACCTTAGAATAGAGGTCAAAGCTGGATGGGACTTTTGAATAGAGAAGGTCAGAGCTGGGAGGGGCCTTAGAACATAAAATGTCATAGCTGGGAAGAACCTTAGAACAGAGAATGTCAGAGCTGATAAGGGTCTGAAAACATAAATTGATAGCAGGGACAGGCTTTAGAAGAGGGAAGGTCAGAGCTGCAAGGGGCCTTAGAATATAAAATGTCTGGGAGGGCCCTTAATACAGGGAATGTCACAACCCAGGAAGGGCCTTAGAATATATGACATTGAAGTCCTTGATTCCTGTACCTTTTCTTCTCCATATTTAAATCCCTCCAATTCCTTCAGCCTATCCCCATGTGGGCTGAACTCTTAACTTCACTATTCGGCACATACCAGCTTGACAGTATCCTTCTTAATTTGTAATGTCTGGAACTAAACACCATACCCCACCTAACCTCACGCAAGTTACTGTAGTGATGACTCTTTATGCTAGGAGTCCACCAACACCCCTAGATCTTTTTGAGATGCTTCTAGCCAACCATGCCTCCTATACTTAAGAATTCCTCCCTAATGTATTTCAACTTACAGAACTGAATTCAGCTCAGTGTTTTCTCTAGTCTGTCCATAGGTTTTGGAGTTCTGACTGTCATTCAATGTATTATCTGCAACATTAATAAGCATATGTATCTCTGGGTTATTCATTGGAGATCTCTGCCTAGTTGATATTGAATTATTAATGTATACTCTGAGTCTACCCATTCAAACAATTCTATATCCATATCATAGTGTGAAATAAGTTTTCCAATCTCTTGAACTATTTGCTAACTTTATCCAAAAAAGAAATAAGGTTGGGTTGTCATGACCAAGTTTTGCAGATTTCATCACTTTAATCATCCTGTTCTCCACAGTCCTTCAGATATCACTGACACTGACTCAGCCATCTAAGCTGACCGTTCTTTCTGAACCTGAATATTATGATTCAGCTGGACTGGGTGACCTGAACTCATTAAAGTTATCAACTGTCTCTTTATGATCTTGGGTACCATATCCCTATTGTTATTTTGCTGTCATTTTCTGTTGTAAAGGACATTCTCTTTTTTCAGATAAAGCAGAAACAAAAGAAATACTGAGCAGCTCTGCTTTCTCTCTTGTCAGTTATCACCCATCCTATGCATTCCAAATAATTATCCTATCTCTTCTTTGATTCTCCTCTTTCCCTAAGAGCTTTAAAATACAAAAAAAAATCAACTCTTTTTGTAGAACTAACTTCCCTTGCCAGTCTCAACTTTCTGAATATCAATCTCTTCAGTCAATATTGTCATTTCCCTTCATGTCTTCAGAATTTCATTCTTAGAATTTCAGAGAGAGAGAGAGATCCAAATAATGTCTAAATAATTGAAGTCTCCCATCATTCCTCTTTGCCATGTTTATGACTTGTTTTCATTGGGGGGGGCAAGGCAATGGAGTTAAGTGACTTGCCCAAGGTCACATAGCTAAGTAATTATTAAGTGTTTGATGTTACATTTGAATTCAGGTCGTCCTGACTCCAGGGCTGTTGCACCAACTAGCCGCTCCTGTGATCTGTTTTAAAAACTCCTTTTTCTTCATTCAGGCCAGGTGGTCTGTGGTATACTCTGATGATTGACGCCTTTCCTTCTAAAGTTAACTTGTATACTTTGTATGAATCTTGCATATGCATATACAAACACATATGAAGTTGTTTGCCTCCTTGAGTTAAGGCCTCTAAGAGCTTCTTGCTTGTTGCCTAAATGTTGGCCCTTTATGGGACTTGTGAACTTCTGAGTCAGTTTCCTAAAATATGGCACCCAGACCTAAGTCACATACCCCAGGTGTGGTCTGACCAGAACAGAGGACAGTAATCTGTGAGAAGATAGTTACTACCTGCAAGATCATAATTAAATTTCTTCCAAGTGGTAAAGTCAGTCCTAGAACACAGAGCTCATGGTTGAGGGAGCAAACACTGGGTTGGAGTGTTTCAGAGGCTTCCTAGAAGTGAGGCTATAATGAGTCTTAAAGAATTGAATACAGTGTGACTAGGAGGAGAGGAAAGGGGAAGGAATTTTCTTGGTGTGAGACTCATTTACCCTGATAACCTATCATGTATTTGTCATCCTCAAATTAATCTAAGACTTTGTAAGCTTATTTTGAGTTTTAGCCAAAGCCAGACCCTAACATGGCAAGTCATATATGTAATGTAGACCCATAGTAGTTCACCTGGATTATTTGTTGCCAACTTGTGGTAGAGCATTCCAAGCTCCTAATGGTCTGATCAGCCACATTCAGATACACTAACTTCTCTAACATAATGATGTCACTTTGGTATTCTTTGATTTAAAAAAATCATAATATGGGCCAGTAATAAGTGCAAATCAATTAGCAAACATTAATTGAGTGCTTCCTGCCACACAACGATATGCTGGGCTCTGTAGGAGACACATGAGAATTATAAGATGCAGATAATCCAATAATAGATCTGGAAGAGATTTTAGAACCTAGGCAGAAGCACAGACCATAGACAGAAAACATTCCAACATCCTCATCCTTTGAATCATAGACTGTTAGAGGTTGAAGCAATCAGTGCTTATTGATATTTTCATCCAACTTCTAAGCAAAGCAAGACTCAGAGAGTGGAAATGTTCAT
This sequence comes from Macrotis lagotis, assembly GCF_037893015.1. NCBI lineage: Eukaryota > Metazoa > Chordata > Mammalia > Peramelemorphia > Peramelidae > Macrotis > Macrotis lagotis. The sequence goes on from NC_133666.1 coordinate 79,093,766, forward strand.
GTCTGATGTTTGTTAAGAACCAAACAACAAAAAATCAAAATAATAAGGTATTTTTAACAAATAGAAATATTTCTATATACACAGAAGAATGAGAAAGATGGGATTGCTCATGAAAACCCCAAACCAGCTATTATAGGGAAAGATTTCTCTGGACCAGTGACCCATCCTGTGAATAAGTGGCATGGCCTGTGTGTCCTGTCTTCTGGGTGAAGTCTGTAGTGTTGGGGGGGGGGTGAAGGGGGAAATGGATAGAGTTAGAGTGGACACTGCCCAAAGCATGATGAGAGACAATGGAAAAAATCATGGGAAACAGGAAGATTTACATTAGTGGAAAGAACACTGAATTATGAATCATAGAACCTGCATTTTTTAAAATACCTTATTATTTTTACTTTTTTGTTATTGGTCTGTTCTTGACCTGTTTAAAAAAGAATTTGATACATTTAATATATATTAGTCTAAGTTTTTTTACTTGGTTTTCTTACAGTTACATTGAAATTCCAATGCTTTTCATGGAAAGAGTTTTTGTCCTACTTCATTGAAACTATTCATTGTTTCAGTTAGTTTCTTTGCTGATCCTCTGGGTTTATCCACCATAACATGTTTTTGTTTGCCAGTAGAGACAATCATGACTTGTCCTTTCCTTTAATTTCTTTCTCTTGTCCTATCACTAGCATTTCTATGATAAATAATAGTGGGGAGAGGCAATAGCCTTGCTTTATCCTTGTATTTATTAGGAAAGCTTCTAGTGTTTCTACACTTAAATGCTAGCTTTTTGTATTTTAGAGAAGTAGTCCTTAATCACAGTTTAAAATGGTTATTCCATGCCTATATTTTTTTCCTTTACTTCCTTTAATCTTTTTTATTAAAGATTTTATTTATTTTGAGTTTTATAATTTTCCCCCTAATCTTATTTCTCTCCTCCCACAGAAGGCATATATTTTTTGTTTTAAAAATATTTATATGAATTTTGTACTTTGTCAAAGGCTTCATTTTTAATACTTCATCTATTGATATGATTATCTGATTTTGATTGTTTTTTAGAAATGGTCATTTTAATTTTTTCTTTAATGTTGAATCATTGGTATTAATTCATTGTAATAATTTTTTTGGAGTGATTTTTTTTTTTGGAGATGTTACTGTAGTCTTTTTGCTAGGAATTTTATTGAAAATGCAATATTTATTACTCAAATTAGTTCTCTTTATTAGTTTTATTGCCTCCCAGTTTAGGTATCATTACCATACAATTAATTTGGTAAAATGGTTATAGAATAATTTATATAACACTGATATTAACTGCTCTTTACACATTTAATAGATTTCCCATGTAAACCTGCCTGTTCCAGGAATTTGGTTTCTTCTTATTCCTCTAACAGTTCTTTATGACTTTTTCAGTTTTGCTTTTTGAATGGGGTGGTTTAAGATGTCTATTTTACATTCTTTTAATTGGAGTAGTCAATATAGTTTAAGAAAATAATTTCTTTTAAATTCTCAGTTTTGTTAGGATATAAATATGTATAATAGGAATTCTTGTAATTTTGTTTTCTTTATTTTTATTTTATTAATTTAGTTTTCCTTTCTCTTTTAAAAATCAGGTTAGCTGGGAGGCTAGGTGGCGCAGTGGATAAAGCAACAGCCCTGGAGAGTCAGGAGTACCTGGGTTCAAATCTGGTCTCAGACACTTAATAATTACCTAGCTGTGTGGCCTTGGGCAAGCCACTTAACCCCATTTGCCTTGCAAAAACCTAAAAAAAAAAAATCAGGTTAGCTAAATGTCTGACCGTTGTTAGTCTCTTTAAAAGTCATCCTTTAGTGTTTGTGTGTGTCTGTGGGGGTGTGTGTATGTTTTAACCATTTCTCTTGTCTTTGTTTCCCATCTTATCTATTTGTTCACTTAACTTTCAGGATATTCACATTTATACTAATTTTTGGATTAGTTTATTTGTTATTTTTTTCAGTTTTAAAAATTACATACACAGTTCATTACCCTCTTTCTATTTTGTTACTGTGAATATTCTGGTATATCATTTTTCCTCTGAGTATTGCTTTAGTTTCATTCCAAAAATTTTGGCATGTTGTCTCATTAACATTCTCTTGCACATCATTACTGATTGTCTCTATGATTTATACTTTAATTCACTCATTCATCAAAATTTCATTATTAAGTCTCCATTTACATCTGAAGTTTTTACTTATGTTCTCTATTGCTATTTTTATTGTGTTATGGTCTGTAAAGAAGGTATTTAGTATTTTTACTATTTTATATTTATAATTTTTCTGTGCCTCAGGACATGATTTATTTTTAAGAGAAATGTATATATTCTTTAATATTCCCATTAATAAAATATAATAAATATTTCAGATCTTACTTTAGTAGTTTGCTCACTGCTATATTTCCCTTTTGGTTTATCTTTCTGTTAAATTTATCCAGTTATGTGAAAGATACATTGAAGTAGCTTATAATTATTATGCTATAATCTGTGTCTTCTTGTAATTCAGTTTACATTTAGTTTTTGAATTTGCATCATGTACCATTGATATAGCTATGTGTTTAGTATTGCTATTGTTTTATTGTCAGTGGTGATTGTTGTTCATTTGTTCAGTTGGATCCTACTCTATGTCTCCCCAAGGACCTTTTCTTTCCCTGCAAGGAGCAAGAGACCTACTTCTTCCTTGCCCTTCTTCCCAATCCCAGTCCCTCACCTCCCCTGCTTTTCTCCATATATTTATTCATCTTTTGTTTAAAGATTAAGGAAATTGCTCTCCCTTCTCTGATTACCTACAGACTTGGTTTGCCTACAGCTTTGAGGTTGGTGCAGAGCTGCTCAAATTAAAAAGTGAACAATTCGACCTTAACTTCAGGCTCCAGCTAATCCCTGACTATATTTCATCTCTTCCACCAGGGTCTAGTCGGAGCAAAAATCTTGCCATCTTTCCTGCCACTGTGTGTAACTCAATCTTTCTCCCTTTTTCCCTTTTATTCAGGGAAAAAAAGCTATTCAATCAATATTACTATTGTTACTGGAAAGGGCTTGATGGCTCCACTCCCAATTTCACTCCTTCCATTCCTAGCCTCCAAGTAGAATTGAAGCTCCCTGAAGAATAGGACTAGGTCACTTCTAAATTTGTAGCAGGGTTCCTCAGCTACCATTTAATTCATCTCTAGCTCTCTTCTCTCTTTTACTTTCCCTTCCCCCTCCCTAAATTCCCTCCTCTGTTATTCCTCTGGCAAAGGATATTAATTCACTTGTTGGGATCACAGGATTTGGTTCATGAAATATTAATCAACTTTTCTTTTTTTTCATAACTCCCACTTCTTTCATTTACCCTTAAATCTTTGAAAACCCTTTAGGTCATTTATGTTATTTGATGTCCCCTCTTTGTTTTTTCTTTTACCTCTTAGTTTATTTTTTTAATAATTTATAAACATAAGAGAATTTATTTCATGCTATTTTTTGGCAATTGCATTTATTTATTCATTTTGTGTTTCTCTTCTTTGGGGTGATTAAGGATAAGAAATAGGAGTAGAATTTCTATCAATGCAGGACAGCAGTTTCCTTGCAATTTAACATCTTCAAAGTTGCCTGGAATACTGAGAGGCTAATTAACTTGGTCCTGAACCTGGGTCCATGCATTAATTCTGTTTCAGAGGTGGACCTCCTAGCTTCAAGCCTGGTTCTAGCCACTTCATCATACTACCTCTCTTGGGTGTTTTTTAAGTAAAAATCTTTCCCTCTTGTGTTGTTTTTTGTTTGTTTGTTTTGAGGGTTTTTGTAAGAATACTTCAGATTTCTTTCTTGGAGGTAAAGTCCAACCTTTTTTCCCCATTATTAGGCTTGCTTTGCAGGATATTATTTTGGGTAGCAATTTGAACTTTGCCTTTTGGAATGCATAATAGATTCCATTGTCTTCTTTGATTTCTCATGATTAAGGCATAATCTTGGGTTTCTGAGTTGATGTTCTTTCACAATAGAAAGTCTTATAAAATGTGTTGCTTGTTAGTAAAATTGTGAAATGTAAACTCCACAAAATTCTATTTTGATGCCTTGTCAGGATGAGGTAGTAACAAATTCTATCATCCTGGAAAGGCTTCAGATATGGTCCTGACAGTAGACTGAGTCTGCTTTCCAAGGATCACCGTAGCTAAGTATGGAGAGGGTCTTTACAAGTATGTGTGATGGTCACTTAGTGATGTGTTCTTTGACTGTGGTAACTCCTGCAAAAAAACAACATAAAGCCCCAATTGTGTTCAGTCTTCTTCCACTTCTGTTGTAACAGAGGCAGAAAAGAAAGAGGAGAAGATGCTAAGAATCTCATTGTGTTTATATCATTGTTGTTATTATTATATTATTATTATTAAACTTTAGCTTGACCATTGGTATACTAAATGTGAAATCCTTGTCCAATGATCAATGACAAGATACTCTAGTAGAGCAAACGAAATAAATCAATCTTGACATTCTTATTGTAAATGAAAACTGAAGAAAGAGAACTTGCTGCTAAATTGAAGGATGGCTTCCAAGGACTCCTTAGAGAGACAAATAAAGGAATTGGCAGTAAGTTTTATTATGTGTCCCAAAGCAACAACAACAAAAAACCCACTATCAAAATAATTATAGTATTTACGCCAGTGTTGATTGTAGATTGTGAAGAGGTAAAGAGGTATGTTGAAGAACTTACTAAGACCCTCTAAAGTCAATAAATGTACTCTTTGATGCTCAGTATAGAGGTAGGGGTAGGTGAGCTGGGTGAGAAATCAATCAGATAACCTGGGTGAGAAATAAGGAATGAGAGTGTTCAAAAACTTAGATCCTATATAAAAGCTGCATCTGTATTGTTTATTGTTTTTTAATTAAATTAATTTTTTTGGTTTTAAATTCCAAACTCTCTCTCCTACCTTCTTCCCCACTCCACACTCGAGAAGGCCACCATTTGACACTGATATAGATAATGACAGACAGACAGACAGATAGATGGATGGTTGGATGGATGTAAAACCATACTATGCATACTTCTGTTTCTCATTCCTTTCTCTGGAGGTAGACAGCATTTTCCTATATAGGTCCTTTGTAGTTAATTTGAGTATTTATAATACTCAGAATAGCTTAGCTTAATTCTTTCTTTAAAAGCAGAATCAAGATTCACTGAACCTGGTAACTACCAAGTAACAGTCATAAAAATGGAAATTGATTATATTTTAACCTACAGAAAAGGGCTCATTTGCTGGTATGGGAGTCATTTCTGAATCAGATTTCACTGCCAACTTGTTAAAGGAAAGATCAAAGTCAGTATACAGCTAGGAAAAAGAATAATAAGGAGGGGAAATGGTGGCATCTGATCAAAGTGGTTCATTCCTGACCTATTTAAACAAGTTATCCATTATGACAAATGGGTAATTTATGGTCGAAATGACATAAACAGCAATCATAATCATTTGTGAAGAATTTTATTTCTTGTAAATCAGTTACCATAACAAGGAGTCCAAAGCACCTTTGTCAATAAACACTTGACTTTTGGGGGCCAGAGAAACAACCATTTAGAAAAGGTAATCATTTGTAAAATCTTATGAGTTAGAGAAGGTTTAAAAGTAGTTTACTTGGCAAGAAACCCAAGTAAGGAAAAGGATATTTAAGAATGCCAATGAGAGAACTAACAGAAGAATGTAATCACAAAGGAAACAAAGACAGAAAAAGTGAGTAGAGGAACTATTCCATAGAGGAGAGGGGTGTATGTGTGTGTATGTGTGTGTGTGTGGTATGTGTGTTGGAGGTAATATGGGTATGGAAGGATCATTTCACAAAGCGAGTGAAAGGGGGCAAGATTTCAAAATACTAAGGGGAGCAAATCTTGGATCTTGTCAATAGCAGAAAAGAGGAAAATATGAAGAACTACTGGCCTATGTGTGTATTTTTCCATCTATATAGTTTCCATGAGAATTGTCCTCACATGCATCTGGATAAGGATCTTGCCAGGCTTTTTTTCACAAGTATTATTCTGTGGAAACCTATACTATCTTATAATCGACCAACTGATACAAAGAATATCAGATACCACAATACTTATTGCTTATAAGGGAAGATTTAATTGATTATAAGGGAAATTGCCTTAAGGGTTCTCTTCCAACTCTTCCTCGAGTTGTAAGCTTATTTCAGGACACAGTCTGACCTTCTGTTCCATGAACCCTTGGAAGTCTACTAAATTCTTGTCTTCCCAGCACTTAGCACGGTGTCTGGTAACAAGCACTTAATAAATGCTTTTTACATTCTTATCTGCATCCCTATCAAAATCATTCAATATTCTGCAAAAATTAGAACAGAAGTAAACTTATTCTGTAAGTGATCTTCAACATCGTGGAAAACGTAAAAGAGGAAGCTATATGCCCATCATTATTGTTCACCACTGTATTGGAAAAGATCCAGCCCAGAGTTAAGTTGAACAGGAATTCCCCATGAATGAAATTCTTTTCAAATGTGCTTGTCTGAAGAGGCAGCTAGGTGGTACAATGGATGGAGTACTAGGTTTGGAGTCAGGATACTTACTAGCTGTGTGACCCTGGGCAAGTCACTTCATCTCTTTTTGTCTCATCTTAAAAATGGGAATCATAACAGCAACTCCCTCTCAGAGCTATTATGAGGATCAAAGGAGACAATATTTAGGTAAAGTGCTTAGCACAGTGTCTGAACGTAATAGCCACTGTGTAAATGTTCAATCCCTTCCCATTCTGTCTGCAGATGGTATCATCCTTGTAGAAACTTAACATCCTTATAGAAACTCAACTCCTAGAAGAGAGCTATAAGCACTTGAAAGGTTTTGGCTTGATCTTGTACCCTGGTTAAAAAAAAAAAAAAAAACCCAAGTGACCAAAGATTGTCCATTGCCTAGATTGTGACATATAGTTAGATGGCCAAATCTAAAGAGCTTATCTATTATTTTGGACATCCGGGACAAATGTTGGAGAAGTTAAGTAGACTGGATTACTTTCAGAAAGTTCCAAAGCCCCCAATTTCTTCCATAAACAAAGCCCCCCCCCCCCTTTTAATACCAGTATTCTATTGCTAATGTCATACTTTCCAGACATGGAGCATAACGGTCTTTAAAGAACTAGAGATGATTATCACACCTAGGGCAGTGGAGAGGTACATGGTGGGTAGGAATAAGCTGTGACATATAACAAATGAAGAACTCAAGGAAGAACAGTATGTCATAAGAGAAATGTGTGCTAGAAAAAATAGATGAGCTGGTCATATGGCAAAAGTGAGGAATGTCAGGGAGGCAACCCAGGTGTTCACTGGCATATCTATGATTACAGGAAAAAGTTATCAAGTCCTCTAAGATTTGGGGCAGATCTCCTGTGGCCAACATAGGATAAATCAGTTGCATAGACACATGGGCAGGGACCGGTGGGTCAGACTCTTTGTCTCTGGAGTTACCCAAATTGAAGACTGCACAAATCTATTTCTGGGTTGCATCTTGTAGGGTTTTTCCATGAATGATCTTGGGTTCAAGCAATTAGTGCTTTATTGTGTATATTCAATTGTATAATATTCATTGCAATGGGATATTCAGGGTTTTTTTGGTGTTGACTTGTTCTTCTGAGAGATTCATAATCCTTTTATGATGTCTTTGTATCCAGGCTTCAAGGTCAATCACTTTGGCATGTATAGAATTGTGTGACCTCTTCAAGTTGTCATCTCCTCTAATGTCTTTTCTGCCAAATTTTGTTCAACTTAAATATTTTTGTGTTCCAAATTTTTCTCACTGAGTCTCTACATTTTTTGATAGAGATTATCCATTTATCTTCTAAATTCTATATTCAGTTGCCTTTTTTAAAAAAAAAAAATCTGTGTTGAGAGCTTAGATTTCTGACCCAATTTCATTTCTAACATCTTCTTTTAAAACTTTTATTTCTCATTTGAACCATTCTGGAGTTTCTCACTGTTGTTCCACGATCCCTGGGGAGTCTACTAAATTCTTGTTTTTCTCAAGAATTTGGTTCTTTTCCTTTCATTATATAATAGTTGTGCGTAGTCTTCTAGCCTCTCTTTGAGTTTTGGCTCATTTTACTTCTGTCTTTATGAGACACTTTCTGCTCAGGAACTAGATTTTCACTTGGTTTTTCTCCCTTGGCCTTTTGGCCTGTCTATCAATCTTTCTCTTGTGTTCCCAATTGCTTGACCTTGCTTTTTCTCTTCATTCTCTGGCCCCTTTCATTTCTATTGCTGTACAAATCCATCCAAAACTGGGTATCTTTGGTGTCTTCATTTGGGAACCTGGAACAGGTCCTTACCCAGATTAATTCCTGGGATTGGGGCTGAGTCTTGGTTATGTTTCACAGTCCTTTCCCTTGGGCATGCCCATTCCTTTTCTCTGTAGCTAATTTGGGTTGTGTTCTAGACTTCCTGCATTTTCAGCCTCTCCCCTTCCCCCACCCTGAGTTGCTTCCCTTTCTGCTCATGTGTCTGAGCAAAAGCATTCATCACCTGTGAGGTGGGGAGAGAGGAGGTATGTTTCAGGTGAAGTCATTATGGTGGCAAGGATCTCATAGGGACTCACACTGCCAGAACCTAAAGCACAAGCCTTTAAGATTGCATTTTGCTATATGCTAGTCCTGGATATGTGGAATGGGTTTGAGAATAGTGACACTGAATGGAACCTCTAAATATTTAAATTCTCCTTTGGTGTTTCAAATCATTTTTTTTCCTGTCTACTTACCTTTTGTATTCAGCTTTTACCACTCTGTATTTGAGAGCAGCAACATGGTATAACAGATAGTAAAGCTAGTCTTAAAATGGGAAAGACATGCTACCTTGTGTGACCCTGGACAAGTGCTCCAGACTGCTTTCTAGGTTGCAGAGAAGGTACCAGGCTGCAGTGGAAAAGGAGGTTTCCTCTGCCAATAAAATCCCAGGCCCAGGTCATATATCTGGTATATAATTTCTTTTTCTGAGGTTTTGGTGCTGAAGGGATTTAAGAAAAACCATTTCTCCATCTTCGCTCTCACCTGTCCTCTTTGGCTTTGCATTTCCAGTGTGTGACCTAGCAGGTGCCTGATAAATACATGTTGTCACTGGAATACAGCCCCTTCTGAGTTCTCACCCTCTACAGTGTTTCCGCAGCATTTGACACTGTCAACTCATCTCCCCCTTTGACTTTGGTTGAATAATCTCTTTTTCCTCAGCTTTAGTTATGTCTTTTATTTCTAACTATTCCTTTTAGCTTCTTTGACTGGTTCATCATCCCCTGGGGCTTCAGTCAGAGCCCATTTTGTTTTCTATACATACCCCCCTTGGCAAGCTCATCTGTTTTCCCCATTTCCAATTAGCACCTCTCTGTATATGGTTCCAGAAGCTCTCCTTCAGCCCAATTCCCCCCTCTTGAGTTCCAGTCCTCCATGCCCAGCTGCCTGCTGGACATCTTCACCTGGCTGCTCCTACTGGCACCTCAAACTCATTTTGGCCAAGTGTGACTTCCTCATCTTAATCTTTAATTTGCCCTTCCTTCTGGCATCTCTGTGTCTGTTTCCCAAGCTCTTCTCAGTCGTCCAGTGTCAAAAGCCTGGTACTCATCTGTGTCTCTCACTTGCTGCTCCATCCAAATAGTTGCCAAGCCCAGTCAAGTCTGGCTCACCAGTAGTGCTCTTCTTTCCACTCTCGTTACCTTTTTCCTAACCAGCTGTTATTGTCTGCTCCAAGGCTCTTCCCTTTCAGTTACCCAAAGAAATACCTAACTGATCTCCCCAAGACACAGGTCAGACCACTTACTCTTTTGTATAGAAACCTTTCCTGTCTCTTTATCATTGTAAAGATAAAGCTCATGGGCCTGGCATTGAAGGCCTTTGCCAGTCTTTTTACATACCATACCCCTTCACATATTTTCTGTTCCAGCCAAACTGCATTAATTGAAATTGCCAGTACCATTTGACTGAAGTCCTACCTCAGTGGGCCTTCTTTCTTAGCCCCTTTTTACCTTTGTAACCCCCTCAAAGCCCAATACTTACTCAATGGTATATGCTTAATTAAAAGTGTGAAGTGAATTGAATTACTGGATTATTCCATCTGGAGCTTAAAGAGCACTCAGAGGTCATCTAGTCAACTCCTTCATTTAACAGAGAAATAAAGAAAGAAATTGAAGTCCAGGGTAGAGACCATAATCAAGGTCACACCTAGGATCATAAAACCATAGTTCTAGAGCTGGAAGAAATTTCAGGGGACATCTAATCCAACTTTCTTCTTCCCCCTACTTCCTCTGCCCCCATATTAGCAATGAAGAAGTTGAGGCCCAAGAGGCTGTGAACCTAGAGCTAGAAGGAAAGAAACAATTGTTTATTAAGCACTTACTATATCCCATACCTATACTAAGCACTATACAACTATTCTCTCAAATTGTCTCATCCGTGGGAGGAATACAAATCCAAGTATTATCTTGTTCCTGGCATCAACAGTTGAGAAAATTTTTTTTACAGTTGAGTAAACTGAGGCAAACAAGTTAAGTGATTTTTTTCCCCCAGGATTACACAGCTAGAAGTGTCTAAAGTTGGATTTGAACTCAAGTCTTCCTCACTCTAGGTTCAGCTGTGTACTGTGTTGTCACCTAGTGGTCTTTGTAGGTAGAAGAGACCATCTTGTCAGTCATTTCTTCATTGTGACTGACTGTCCTTTTGTTTTTTGTTGGGTTTTTTTTTTGGCAGAGCTATTGAAGTAGTTTGCCTTTCCTTCTTATTTTACAGATGAGGAAATTGAGGCAAAGAGGGTGAAGTGACTTATTCAGGGTCACACCACCATTGAGTTGTGTGAGGTCAGATTTGAACTCAGGAACATGAATCTTCCTAACTCCAGGTCTGATATGTTTATCCATTGCAGTGCTACCTGAAACCTGAGAGACCCAGTTTAAACATGAGGAAACAGATGCAAGGGCAAGTGACTTGCTCATGGTTACACAACTTGAACCTAGATCCTCCCTTACATCCTTGTCACCATAACACAAATTGAACATAGAATGTGACAGCACAAGGAGACTTTAAAATATCAATGCTAGAATGGGGGGAACACTCAGAATATTAGAATCAGATAACTCCTTAGAGATCACCCACTTCTTGGGAAACTGAGACCTAAAGAAGAAGTTCTATATTGAAGATCACTCATTGAGTTAGAGGCCAAAGATTTTAACCCAGGCCTCCTCACTTCCAGCACCAACCTAAGGGTTTCAGAACCTTCATTAATCCCCGAATTGCTTCAGACACCTGGAATCTCTTCTCAGGACTATCAACTTTAGCTCTCATTCCCATTGGTGTCAATCTACCAACCTTGACCCTTGCCAAATATAGCAATGGCCAATGCTGAAAGATTTTTCTTGGATTCAACTGGTTTCCCAAAGATACCAGGGCCACTAGAGTTAAGAAATAGAAAGCTACAGCCTAAGATGTGTGGTGAATTGAATTGAAGTGTTTGAGCATGACCACTAGTCCTAGGTCCACCATTTTAGAAAGGATATTAATGAACTTTGTGTCAACTCAAGGAAGCTGACAAAATGGGAAAAGATTTCAAGGTCATACCATTTGAGGATTGGACAGAGAAACTGGGAACGTTTGTAAAGAACTAAGCTCTACTGTAGTCTACTGACTTCAGATGTTTACTAGTTCATAGACCTTGGGCAAGTCACTTAGTCTCAGTTTGCTTATGTGTAAAATCAGGTTAATAGTAACATCTACTTTACAGGATTGATGTGAGGATCAAATGAAATCTGTAAAGCTCTACGATCCTGTGTGACCTTGAGCAAGTTACCTCACTTTCTTTGACTTCAGTTTCTTCCTCTGTAAAAAGGAGGTTAGGTTGGCCTTGGAAACCCTTCTCTGCTCTAGTTCTAGGATCCTGACCTTGGGTGAGTATTTTCCCTCTATGGACCTCAGTTTACTTCTCTGATCTGAGCTTATGACCTCTGAGGACTCTCGCAGTTCTAGATCTAAGAGTAGAATGAGGGGTGTCCTTAAAGTTGAGTCTGATAATCATTTGTCTGGGATTTCACCATTGGACGGGCAATTGAGCTGGATGACCCAACTCTCAGGTCTCATACAGCTGTTGAATTTTATGGTACTCCATACCTTTGGAATATTATTTATATTAGTATATCTCTGTGATGTAGGCTGGGTGGGCATTGTTGTCCCAGAAGTAATTTGTCTGAGGCCCTGCAACCATTAATAGGCAGAATCAGGACTAGTAGCCAATAGATCAAATGCTCCCCTGACTGCCATCTTTCCAGGATGACTTAAGGATAAGTTCTCCCATCCTAGCCCCTGAAAATAGACTCTTTTCTATTCATTTCTGTTGCAAACCTTTTGTTTTTCTTGTAGCACAGAGGGAGTGTTCCCATCCTAATGATTTTCAGCCTGGGTTAGTGAGGTTTTCCTGTGTTATAGCCAATCAGAAAGTATCACTATACATTATGCACAGAGACTTACTTTAGAGGCTGCCCTTAGCCCTCTATGCTTGGCCATTCTGGGTTCTGACTGCCCTTCCACCTCTATTGTTCTCTGTTCTAGAATCCCTCCAAGTTTGGGCATTCTTTTTTCTAAGGTCTTCCCAGCCTAGACATTGGGTCTTTCAAGGACCATCTCAGGTCTGATGATTTATGTTCTCCAATGCCTTCTGGCTCTGGTAGTCTCCCTTTTAGAGGTCCCTAGTTCCAGGCTCTCCTCTGGGAGTTTATTCAGGTGCCATGGTATTGGCCATCGCTGACTGGTCCATTTTCTGGATTTGGAGAGATCTTGATTAAGGAGGCCTCAGTGGACCTGAATGGTGGCCCATGCAGTCCTTCATCCAATTTAGGAACTTAGGAAGGGAACTGGGCTGCTTTCAGTTCAGCCACTTTTGTGCCATGGGGTTCTTCAGAATCAGCAGAGCTGAGGGGCGGCTAATGAGGCCCCTGCGCATGTAATTGCAGGATGCACTGCCTGGGCTGCCTTGGATTAGCCCGACAGAAATAATAACGTTGCTAGGCTTGTCAAGCAGCCGTTCATTCTCATTTGCAGTCTAACAAATAGGAGAACACTGTGCTATGCACATTAACCTGAGAACAGATTGGAAAACAGTCTTTGTGAGATGGATTAGGAAAAAGCCTTAATAACAGGTCCCCAGTTCTGTCCAATGGGCCTGATATTGACTTACTTAATAATCCTAATAAGACAGTGGGGCTTCTTGGCATGGTTTCTATGTGCAGAACAGACCCTTCCTGCTTGGGCCATTTCTGTGTTAAGAGTCTTGGAAAATTCCATCCACAGTTAGGGAAGGGGTTAACTGGCTGTCAAGAGACTCCTGGGGTCCTGCAAGACAGAAAAATAGACTCTGGGACCTAGTGAGTAAAAAAATCAAAGGGAGGGGGCATTTAGGATTATACAAGGGCAGTGTACTGAAGCACAGGAGCTGGGAAGACTCTTAGAACACAGAATGCCAGGACTGGGAAGGTTCTTAAAACATAGATTGTCAGAACTGGGAGGGCTCCTAGAACACAGAATGTTAGAGCTTGGAGGGTCCTTAGAACAGAGATTGTCAGAGTTGGGAGGGCACTTAGAACATAGAATGTCACATCTGGGAGGCCCTTAGAACACTTAATGTCAGAGCTGGGAGGGGCCTTAGATCAGAGGATGTCAGAGCTAGGAGGGCCCTTAGAATGCAGAATGTTAGAGCTAGGAGGGCCCTTAGAACATAAGATGTCAGAGCTGGGTGGGGTCTTAGAACACAGGATGTCAGAGCTGGGAGGGATCTTAGAACATAAGATGTCAGAGCTGGGTGGGGTCTTAGAACACAGGATGTCAGAGCTTTGAGGGATCTTAGAACACAGGATGTCAGAGCTGGGAGGGCTCTTAGAACACAGGATGTCAGAGCTGGGGGGGTCCTAAGAGTTTTACTGTTGGAAATCCTACAACACTTAAGTACCTTCTTCATTTTATACTCCCCTTGGAACTTTCCAAATCTCATATAGTACTGAATAAACAATGAGGTTATCAATTTAGAAATGATTACAACATGATCCCCTCCTCGCCCTTCCCCAGTTTTATAATAGAGGAAGGGGAAAGCCAGTAAGCTGCAGTGACTCCTCCAAGGTCACCCAGCACCTTTTAGTCAGGGTCCCTGCTGAATGGATCATAGACCTTCAGCTCTAGCTCCAGCATTCCTTCACCTGCAGTTCTGCCATGCCTCTCTCCCTGGCTGATTTCATTTCATCTAAGTAGTCACTTTGTGGCTCCTAGAGTAATCTACAGTTAATTTGCATCTTCTTCTTGTTCACCCCCCACCGAGCTTGCCAGTATCTGGTCCAGGCCTTCAGTCAATCCCTGGTGATTTGATCTAAGCAGTCATTTGGTAGCTCCTTGACTAAGGTGTATTTACATCCTCTCTAGGGCCCAGGACTTCCAGGACTCATGGGTAGCCCAGCAGTGGAAGCTCGGCAAGCACTACAGGAGATGGGAGGCTTCTCTTAGCCTCTGCCTGGACTTCTGAGAGAGGGAGCCAGGTGTGCCATTGCCCCAGCTGACCCTGGGCTTTGCTTTGAGCTTTTTCCTTGAGCAGACTGGTCAGAAGCAAACAGAACCAGGCAGGCTGCTTCTTTTGGCTTTTATACTTTTCCCCATTAAGCCTCCTGTGGCAGGGGGTGGGGATAGCCAAGCTGGCAAGGAGTTGACATTTGGATTGAGGGAGATTTCAAAACTCATCTTTTGGAAACCCTTTCCTGACCAGACAGGATCATCTGTGATCCCATTTGCTCACTCTTTCATAGAAGGATTAAAGAAGAATGTTAGAGGTGTAAGGGACCATGGATGTTCCATGTCCTAAGGTCTCTGTGGGTCCCTCCAAGGTTTGACCTCTTCTGTCCTAGGGTCCTTCTGAAGTTAGACCTCCCTTGTCCTAGGGTCCCTCTGAGGTTGGACCTCTATCCTAGGATCCTTTGGAGATTAGACCTCCTCTGTCCTAGGCTCCCTCCAAGATTGGATCTCCTCTGTCCTAAAGTCCTTTAAACTTTTTGAGTGGAGAAGAGCCATACAAATCACTTATTGCAAGTTCTCCATTTTACAGGTGAAGAACCTAAGTCCTAGAAACATATCAGTAACTTTGTGTGGTCACACAGTTTAAACAATCCCAAATTCAGGCTTCTTTTCCTCACACATGCTCCCCCCCCCCCCAATTCCCAGCAGCTACATTGTTTCACACTAAGATGTTCCAAAGGACACAACCATTCCTTCCCTCTTTTCCTCAAGCCTCCTCTTCCAGAGTGGTGCCTTTTGGTCTTTAGTGATTTGTTAGCATGGTTTCTGAGACAATTCATGTGGTCAAGGCCTCTAGTCCTAGTGAAATAGATAGGATTTGAACCCAGGACTCCTAAGTCCAAGTTCAGTCCACTTCCTCCCAAAGCAGGCTTCTGCTTAAGGTTTCCACCTCAATGTGCTTCTCAACTCTGGTCCTTAGTTGTACCACTCCCCTGGAAGCCCTTTGCCCTCTCTTGCCCACCATTTCCGCCTCTGTAAGATAAAAAAGTGTTGGCCCAGGCCATGTGGAAGGCCTCCTTCAATGCCTAGTCTTTGATCAACAGCCCAGAGGCCTGACTCTGCTTAACAGCTCATAATCAAGGGTGCCTTGAGTGCATGTGCTGGCGGTTTCTGCTTTGATTAGACTTCAGGCATTCGTGAGAAGCTGGGGCTCCCATCCCCCTGCTCCCTCTCTTCCCTTCCCCCCACGCATTCCTGCTGCCCTTAGCCTGGGCATGTTCTCCTAGCTCTAGGGGAGGAGGTCTCATCCTCACCCCTCTTTCTCCCCCACCCCAACCCATCTGTTCCCTTTTTTATTTGTCTGGCTGTTGTGGTTACCATAGTGACAAAGAAGGCTGGTCAGGGGCAAAAACATGAAGGTGCATGAGGTGGTCTCTGTGGATTCCAGCCTCTGCCTTTCCTTAGGCAGATTTCCTTAGGATCCTTCAGACTCCCTCTACTTTCCAGATATAGAAACTGAGGCAAAGAGATTCAGAGTGACTTGCTTTCTGTCACAGGAGTAGCAAAGATTCTTCTTTGATTTCCAATCACAGGGTCATGGATTTAGAGTTGGAGTAGGGCAACATCTTCATTCTACAAGAAATTCTAAAGGTGGGATTAGAACTCAGGTGTTCTGAGCTCCCAGTACTAATTGCAGTACTACCCCCTCTCCTTTTTTTGCCTGCTCTTCACCTTGGTCTACAGCTGAGCAATCTCTCTACCCCTTCCAGACTTCAGAGGAGAGAATCTGTTCTTTCTGCCCCCTTGCCCACCTGCAGCTGATTTCCCAGGGAGAGAGGCTCATTCTGGAATAGGGAGCCCTGTTGGTAGCCTGCTTCTCGATTATGGAAAGACCCCCTCCCTTTGCTGGTTCAATGAATAAAGACATAATCTCTTCTCTGGAGATTGAGAGTTGAAGGAAATTTAGAACACAGATCGTTGAATATTTGAATTGAATAGACTTTTTTTTTTTAAAGACCATAAACCATTTGAACTAGAAGGGATGGAGGAACCTTTGAAATACAGAATGCAGACTGTCCAGGCTGGGAGGAGCTTTAGAACATAGGACAGAGACTGAGAAATTCTACAGAAGATTATAAATGTGCAAACTGGACCTTGCTTGTGATGTGTCTCCTGGTTACCTTTGTCCATTTCTTCCTCAGGTGACAACTGATCACTGGATATACTGGGATCCTCTTCCTTCCTCCTGCCGCCCCCCCCCCCCCCCCCCCCCCCCCGCCATGAAATAGGGTCTGGTCCTGTGATTTCATCAATGGAGTACTTTCTCCAAGTGTTTGGCCTATCCATGGATGCAGAGAATCCTCTGTGACTTAAAAGCCATATAGACTTGCATGGAAGGGTTTCATGACTTGGCCAGGGTCTCCTCACTGTCAGTATGGATCAGAGGAGGAACTGGAACCCAGGTTTCTTGAAGCTGCTGACTATATGACCTTGAGGTGATCACTTGCTGTCCCTGGGCCTCAGTTTCCTCCTCTGTAACCTGAGGGTGGTTGGACTAGCTAACCCCACAATTTTTTCCCACCCTAAATCTATAATTCTAGCTCCCTTCCCTTCCCTGGGCCTCAGAATTCCTCCTCTCTAAAATGAGAATGGTTAGACTAGCTAACACAAGAGGCACCTTCTCACTCTAGATCTCAGGTCATACTCTAAGGAACCTTTCCTCACAGTCTTTTCAATGTTCAAAGTCCCCTCCCATCTTGGACATTTTGCATTTTCAATTCTCTTCCAGTTCTGGTGTTCTATGATTTTTCTGGAATTGCCAAGGCCACAAGTGAGGTCTGCTTCCCATTGTTGTGTCCCCCATTAGCTTCCCTGCCCCATTCCCTTATTCCTTAGCCCCTGCCCTAAGGCTCAGCAGACCCCAGGCTGCCAGAAGCAGCTATTCAGCCTGGTTTGTGTTAAACCCTTTAGTTCTACAGGCTCACTTGGTCTAAGCCAGCATTGTGCAAAGCTGGGAGAAACTAATGGGTTATTAGTGGGTGAGGCTTTTACTGTTAAAAATAGGCCGCCTCCTGCCGCCTCAGCCGCGTTGGCGTTCAGTACTGTGATAGTTCTTCTCTGAGGCAGCCGGTCCCTTGGATGATCAGAACCCCCAGTGTGGTTTATCGATTGCACCAAAGGGCAATGGGTAGCAGATAGCAGGTGTGATTCTGACCTTTCAGGAAGCTGAAAAAAGGAATCTGAGGGGTTGATGGGATCTTTGTATAGTCAGGCTTCTGAATCTGACTGCAGTCAAGCCTGTAGCTTAAGCCTGTAGCTCCCTCATTGAGTGAGTCAGCCTTCCTTCTCACTTTCCAAGCCTCGAACCTGAGACCAGTCGACAGCTGGCAGGGTTTGAGCGATTTGTAACTTAACACTGCTTTCCTAACAGTATCCCTGCCAGACTGGAAGAGCATGTACTGACTTTTGCCCCCATTTCACCATGAAAGAAGCTACAAATCCAAGAGGGAAGGAGACCTTCTCCTTGTGAACCAGGGCAGACCTGAGATTTCTTTCCCCTAGCCTCCTCCCTGTGCAAGCCTGGTACTCTTTTCAGGATATCATGCTGCCTCTACATCACATTCCTTTCAGCAAGGTCATCTGGCCTTTGATTGCTCCACTACCAGGAAATCCATTTTCTATTGATGTAAGTTCTCTTTTTCCCAGAGCTCCCTAAGGGTCGAGGCAGTTACTACCTGTAGTGTTGGCTTCCCTTAATGCTGAAGGGCATAACGAGAATATCATCCTCCACACCTCCCATTCCCTAGTCCCCAAGAGCTATAACTGGAAGAACATTCACCATCAGTTGTCCAGATCCTCAGAGCATGGAATATAAAAGGAATTATAGAGAGCTGGGATGCTATAGGCAGTTTCTTTCTAGAACTAGAAGGGACCACAATCTATCAACCAAGAAAGGCACAACTAGGAGGGCCCTTAGAAAAGGGAACATCAGAGTTTCCAGGGACTTTAGAACAGGGAATATCAGAGCTAGGAGGGGCCTTAGAGATCATCTTGTAACTTCCAATGCTCTATCATTGCTTCCCCATTCAAGGCCATTTACCAGTATAGTCATTTAATACACTATGAAATTTTTAAAAGGCAATTCAGCCTGTTCTTCTCTTTCGATTTAATTCCAGGCCCCATTAATTGTTTTATCTGTAGCATCAGATGAAGAACTATGTCTTGATGGACCAGTTCTATGAGCTATCTATTTATCTGCATATCTTAGGTTTGACAATAGGCATTCTTCATCCACTTGCTTTTTCCCAAGTGGATAGTTACATTAAGCTGTCTTACCTAGCTCAAGTTCTCATTTAATGAGCCTTGAGGACAAGGCACATTTTGGTTTTTTAATCTGGGGTTCTTTAAACATGTTAGAATAGGTACTTTAAAATGTCCATTAAATTGAATTGTTGTAATCAGCATTTCGTCCACAAATCTGAAGGATCTCCCCATCTATGGGAAGTACCTCCAGTATCAAAAATACAAATTCTTTGGCTTCGCACCTGGCCCCTTTCTACCTTTCTAGTCTTTTCCCTCTCCCTACCCCCCTACTCCAGGATTCAGTGACACTGGTCCCTTGCTCTTCCAGAACACCCTCTCCCGTCTCCGCCTTTGTACTGGCTTTCCCCCCCTGGCCTGAAGTGCTCTCCTTCCTCATCTCTCCCCCTGGTTTCCTTCAAAATTCAGCTCACATTCACCTTTTGTGGGAGGCCTTTTTCCTAGTCCCTTTCATTGCTAATACCTTTCCTTTGAGACTTCTTTTTATTTTCCATATACATACATAGGTCCAGTTTTTAGGGTAGGGAACATGTTTTTGCAATTCTTTGAATTGTCCCACAGTGGACACTTAATTAATGCTTAGTGAATGACCTAATGTAGCCTAAAATTGCATTCACTTTTTTGGCTTCTATCTCGCATACTATTCACTCCTATTGCACTTGTAGTTCATTGAGATCCCCAGATCTTTTTCAAGCAAATTCCTGTCTGATCACACTTCCCCTATTCTGTGCTCTTAAAGTTGATGCTTTTTTATATTCAAGAGCCAGACTTTACATGTATCCATATTAAGTTTTACCTTGTTCAGATGAGTTCAAGGATCTAGCCTCCAAAAATTTTTCTAGATTCTGCTCATGTTATCTACTCTGTTGACCCTCCCTCCCAGCTCTATATCAACTGTATATTTGATGAGCACACCATGAGGCAGGTGGTATCAGGGTGGTTAGAGCACTGGACCTGAATCAGGAAAACTGAGTTGAAATCTGTTCTCTAGTACTTCCTAATTGTGAGACTGGGAAAACCACATAACCTTTACTTTTCATTTCTTCAACTGTATAATGAAGACTATAAATCACACCTATCTCTCAAGGTTGTTGTTGAGGCTGAGGATCAAATGAGATAATAATTATAAAGTACTTACAGTTCCTGACACCTAATAGGTGATATATAAATGGTTATTCCCTTCTCCCCTTCCCTTTTTGCTCCGGTCTACTCCTTTATTAAGGTCTGAAATAGAAATGCCAAATAACAAAGCTAATTAAATGTCTAGGTGAGACCTCTGATCCAGTTGTCATTGAACTGTTAACAACTCTTTGAATCTGTCTATTGAACAAATGCTGAATCTATCTAATTGGATTATTGCCCAACTCACATCTCTCCACCTTTTTTCACATGACCAATGTGAAAGACCTGAGCTAAAAGCCAGGTAAAAACATATCTTCAGCATTCCTCTGATCTTCTGATATGGTAACCTGTCATCGTGGCCCCCACCCCCCCCCAAAATAAAAAAAAGGTAGAAAGGAAACTTTAAGAGGTGATATTTAAACTTTATCCACCTTTGATATCAATATTCCTTAACATTCTAAAGACTTTTTAAACAAAAAAGAAATAAAACATGTGGTTCTACCTCTAGAGTTCAAATACCATAGCTTGGTCCTTCAAAATATTCATCATTTTCATCTTTCTTAATGAACCATTCTGAAATTTTCCCAGAAGATGGACCTCAAGCTTACAGACATAGAGTTTTCACATTCTATTCTCTTTATATTTTGAAAATCAGGACACTTGTCCCTCTCCAGTCTGGCAGTACCTTTCCTGTTTTCCACAATCATGGCAGCTCAGCTTTTCCATCTGCCAGTTCCTTTAGTACCCGAGGCTGTTGTTCATCTGGTCCAGATGACTAATTCATCCAGGGTAGTTTTGGAGGGGTTCTCTGATATATCTTCTTGCTTATCTTGGAGATTTTTAATGACTCTCTTAAGCATATTTTTCTGTCATTTCTGTGTAGAGGTCATTCTCACTGACAGATGAAACAAGAAATAAGGGTTTTACCATGTAAATTGATTTTTGAGTTTCCTGTGCATCTACACTGACTTTAAAATTGTTTCCCTCTTTATCTTGGGAACATCATTCTCAAAAAATCCCTATCCTTAGATCTGGCTTCCCCCATAGAATTTTCATCCATGGGACCTTTTGAAATCTGCAGTCCTGAAAATTTTATGGGCATTTCAGATAATCTCCAACTTTCTTTGCCTTTTATTTCCCAGACTCTGTGGGAATGGTGCCTTCTCCACAAGTTTCTCATCATTTTCATTCCAGAATCTAATTTCCCCTTATCAGTTCCTCTGGCTTTGAAATATCAGATTATTTTGAAGATTATTAGCTGTATGTGACAGAGCAGTATCTGAATAATTAAAGTCTTACCTTATTGCTCTATTATACCTCTGTCCTGAGTTTGTATTCTCTCAATGTGATTGACAGCTCATATGATGCCTTCTGTTTCCTGCAATTTCTCACAAGTTTATCTTCTATAATTTTTCAATTTATTTTTCATAGTCTTTTTGCAAAATGGTTAATATGGAAATATATTTGCATGAGCTCATGTATAATAGTTGTCATATTGCTTGCCTTCTCATTGGGAAGGTAAGGATAGAATTGGGAACTCAAATCTTTTTTAATGTTAAAAAATATATATTTTTAAAAATGTTTTATTTATTTATTTTTCCAGCTACATGCAAAAATAGTTTTCACCAATCACTTTTTTGGTAAATGTAAAGACTGGCAAATTGCCTTCTGTGGGGGGGGAAGTAAGATTAGGGGAAAAATTATAAAAGTCAAAATAAAATCTTTAAAATAGCAAAAAAAATTCAAATGGGGAAAATTGGAGAGAAAAAACAATACATCAGGCAACTTGTCAAAATTAAAGATAGTAAGATTTTTGTCTGCAATAAATAATATCTTTTGAAAAAAAATAAAGAAATTTTTTTAATTGTCTTAGTGCCATCCCTATCTTCTTCCCTCCCCCCCCCCACTGCTATTTACCCATCTTGTTTTTTGAATAAGGTACATTCCTCCAAAGTCAAATTCCAGTCATGAATTTCTTCCCATCACATCTGAATGATACTTATGTGTCCAATTTACCTCTTTGCATTAAGACTCTTAGTATTTCTTTCTTGTTGCAAAAATTTTAGTCACTTGTGTGTACCAGTTTGAGACCAGGGCTTTTATTACTGGGTTTTTTTTCTTGGAATTTATCTCCTGTGATCTTCTTGGTGTTTTAGTTGCTATTCGTTGTCCTTTATTGTCACTACTCTCTCAATATCTAACATGGCGTGTATACATAAACAGTTTTCTCTTCTTTCCAGACCACAATGCAATAAAAAAAAATTGTAATCAATAAGGGAAATCTAAAGAAAGGATCCAGCCGCAAATGACAACTAAACAATTTAATCCTAAAGAATGAGTGGGTGGGGCAGCTAGGTGGTACAGTGGATAAAGCACCGGCCCTGGAGTCAGGAGTACCTGAGTTCAAATCCAGTCTCAGACACTTAATAATTGCCTAGCTGTGTGGCCTTAGGCAAGCCACTTAACCCCCATTGTCTTGCAAAAACCTAAAAAAAAAAAAAAAAGAATGAGTGGGTCAGAGTACAAATCAAAGATAAAATATATAATTATGTCAAAGAAAGTGATAACAATGAGATAGCTAGCTTGCCAATACTTAGGAGATATGCCCAAAAAGCTCTTAGGAGAAATCTTATCTCTAAATACTTATATTAACAAGAGAAATAAAGAAGGGGTCAATGAATTAAAGATGCAGCCCCTAGCAAAAAAAAAAAAAAACCCTAGAATTCAATAAAAAAAATCCCTCCAGAATGGAAATTCTGAATATCAATGAAGATATAAACCACATTGAAAACAAAAAAAGCCATTGAGATAATTAATAGGATGACTAGTTAATTTTCTTTAAAGATCAATAAAATAAATAGACCAACCACTAGTTAATTTCTTCTACTACCCCCACAAAAGAGAAATGGAAACCAGATTACCAAAATTCAAAAATGAAAGAGTGGGGGGGCAACACATATGGAAGAAATAAAGGAAATTGCCCCAAACTGTTACACCTAATTATTTGCCAACAAAACTGAAATGCATATTTAAAAAAATATATCTTTTATTAAAATATGAATTTAATTCAAAATAACCTGGTTTCAGAAGCAAAAATTGAATAAGCCATACATTGATGATGATGTTTATCCTTAGTTCTTGAAGAAAATCATGACATCAGGAAGGTGATACCATGAAAAGCATGAGAATTGGATTTGAGTGAGGTAGGCTATGCTAAGTCACCAGCCTCACTTTCTCCTTTAGAGCCTTCTAGATTCAGTGACCATATGTGAATCAGGATGACTGGAGATGGCCCTGGATGTGAGGCAGTCGGGGTTAAGTGACTTGCCTAAGGTCATACAGCTATTGAGTATCAAGTGTCTGAGGTTGGATTTGAATTCTTATTCTCTTGACTCCAAGATCAGTGCTCTATCCATTGCATCATCTAGCTGCCCCAAGACATAGATTAATCCAAAGGTGGAATGGGGGAACTGTAATTCTCTCAAACATTTCAAAAACAATTATTATAAAGCAGCTACTATGGACAGACAATCTGATATGAAAAACAGCCTGCAAATAGAGACAGGATAATTTAGAACATTGTAATTCATAGATACTACCTAGTTTAGCACTCATCCAAAGTCTTTCTCCTCCAAAAGGAGTCCAATAGGCTCTTTGAAGCCTTTAATTCATGAACTCTAATGAGTCTTTGGCCCTTTATTCCACAATCCACATCCAGTGATCCTGAAATCATCAACACTTGGATTGAGACACTCTGACATACACAGTTGTTATGTTGTTGTTCAATTGCTTCAGTCCTGTATGACTCTCTTTGATACCATTTAGGGTTTTCTTAGCAACAATGCCAAGACTAGTTTGCCATTTCCTTGTCTGACAGCATACATTGGCCAGTGCTTTGCGTTGGTTCTTCTTAGTTACTATTGGTGATGAGGAGTCATAGAAAGTAACAATGATGAAAGTAAAAAAGTAAATAGTAAAAAAGATCAATAGAATATTGTTGGCTGGTTAATTTTGTTTCCCCAAAAAGGAGTGACTCTGAATGAGTATGAGAAGTCTCTAGGATGCAGTTTTAGAAGAATACAGGCCTGCCCATAAGGCTAAAAAGGTAATTTTCTTTTTTTTAAATTTAATTTATTTATACATTACTAAAATATTCTTGTTTAAGTGTAAACATAGTACCCCCTCCTCCACAAAAATATAAAACCTCATGAGAAATAAAGTGAAAGAAAGAGAAAAAAATATATTTAAGTCTGTGTTTTGATACTACCAGCTCTGACTCGTTGGATCACATTCTTTAGAATAAGTCCATCACAGAAGTTTGTATTTTTCCACAGTTGCTGTTACTGATTGTAATTCCCTTCATCCATTCCTCCCCACTACCATCTATTATATTTTCTTTCTCCTTTCACTCTGTTCCTCTTCAAAAATGTACTGTGGGGCAGCAGAGTGGCACAGTGGACAGAGCCCCGGCTCTGGGGCCAAGAGGCCCCAGAGACCCAGCAACTGGCCCCGCGGTCCCGGACAGGCCACCCAATCCCACCACCTTGCAAAAAAGTAATAAAAGAAAATGTGTTATATCTCACTGTCCCCTCCCATGTTCTCTTCTCCTCTATCACCCACATCTCCCCCACCCCCTTCTTTCCTTCTTCTTCTAGATGTCTATACCCTATTGAGTGTGTGTGCTATTTCCTCTCTGAGTCATTTCTTTTTTTTTTTTTTTTTGCAAGGCAAATGGGGTTAAGTGGCTTGCCCAAGGTCATACAGCTAGGTAATTATTAAGTGTCTGAGGCCAGATTTGAACTCAGTCACTCCTGACTCCAGGGTCTGTGCTCTATCTACTTCACCACCTAGCTACCCCTCAGTCATTTCTGATAAGAATGAAGGTTCCCTCATTTCCCCTCATCTTCTCCCCTTCCATACCATTGCAAAAGCTATTTTTTGACTCTTTTACATGAAATATCTTAGCCTATTCCACCTCTCCTTTCTCTTTCTCCCAGTACATTTGCCTTTCACCCATTGACTCCATTTTTACAATATTATTATAGCTTCAAATTCAGCTCTCTCCTGTGCCTCAGCTATAAAAGCTCCCTCTACCTGCTCTATTAAATGAGAAGGTTTATATGAGTATTAACAGTATCATCTTTCTATGCAGGAATACATGCAGTTCATCATCATTAAGTCTCTCATAATTTACCCTTCTTGCCCACCCCCTCTATTAAAGATCACACTTTCTGTTCAGCTCTGGTCATTTGAACAGGAACATTTGAAATTCCCGTTTCATTGAAAGTCCAACTTTTCCCTTGGAAGAGGATGTTCAGTTTTGCTGGGTAGTTGATTCCCGGTTGCATTCCAAGCTCTTTTGTCTTCTGGAATATTATATTCCAATACCTACAAACCCTTAATGTAGTTAAAAGGCGATTTTCTAATTGAGACTATTGTAATGGGGCATTGAACACAAGAGAAGGAGCATGGCATTATGCCTAAGAATCAAACAGGCATGAGTGAGTTCATACCCTGAAGTTGACCCTTACCAGTTGTGTGACCCTGGAACAAATTACTGAACCTCCCAGTGTTTGGGCATGTAGTTCTTGCTCTGAGATAGGGCTTCTTTCCATTTGTTGGATCCTGGATACCTGTGGCAGGCTGGTGACACCTTTGCACCTATCCTCAGAATAATGTTTTAAATACATAAAATGCCTAGGATTGCAAAGAAAATCAATTATGTTGAAATAGTTATCAAAATATTTTTTAAAATCGGCCTGGGTTAGGAACCTCTGCTCTAAGATGTTAAACTGCCTATGTTGTGCCAGACACGGTGCCAAATCCTGGGAATACAAGGAAAGGCAAAAGATAGTCCCTGCCTACAGGGAGCTCACCATCGCATGAGGGAAGGCACTATCATTAAAGGAAGTTAAGAAGGGCTTCTTGTAGAAAGTGTGATTTTAGGATTTGTAGGAATCTAAGAGGTAGAGATGAGGTGAGTGTCAATTCCAGACATGGGGGACATAGCCAGTGAAAATGACCAAAGGAGATAGGTGGAGAGATCTTACTTGAGTATTAGCAAGGGGCCCATGTCCCTAGATTGAAGACTATATCTTAGGGAGGAAGGTGTAAGAATGTAATGTAGCAGGAGACTAGGTTCTGAAGGGCTTTGAATGCCAAATGGAGCATTTTGTATTTTATCCTAGGAGCAATGGGGAGCCACTAAAGTTTATTGATTGCTTTTCTCCCCCACACTAAAGTTTATTGAGCAGAGACTCAGTAGTAGAAATTTTAGGAGGATCTCTTTGGCTGCTGAGTGGAGGATGGATTGGAGTAGGGAGAGATTTAAGACAGGCAGACCTACCTCCAGTTTGAGTCCAGGCATGAGATGATGAGGACCTGCACCAGAGTGGTGGCAGTGTCAGAGTAGAGAAGGAAATATATTAGATTGTTACAAAAGTAGAATCAACAGGGCTTGGCAACAGTTTGGATATTAGGGGTGTGGGGAACAAGAGAGAGTGAAAAGTTGAATATGACATCTAAGTTGCAAGCTTGGGTGACTGGGAGGATGGTGGTAGTAATAGGAAAAAAAGGAGAGCAGAAGATAGAGAATTCGGTTTTGATTATGTTGAATTTAAGATATCTAAGGGATAATCCAGTTTGAAATTTCCAAAATAAATTTGGAGATTGGAGTCTGTGCTGGTTAGGGGAGAGGTTAGAAGCTAGTTAGATAGACTTAGGAATCATCAGCATAGAGATGATCCATGGGAACTGATGAGATCACCAGGTGAAATAGTTATGTAGAGAGAAGAGAAGAGGACCCATGCCAGTGCCCTGGGGACATCCACCATTACTGGATGAATATTCAGTAAAAGA
The DNA here is from genome assembly GCF_037893015.1 of Macrotis lagotis. Classification (NCBI taxonomy): domain Eukaryota; kingdom Metazoa; phylum Chordata; class Mammalia; order Peramelemorphia; family Peramelidae; genus Macrotis; species Macrotis lagotis. The sequence goes on from NC_133666.1 coordinate 79,120,542, forward strand.
GCCTGCAAAGGTATGATCAGATAGGTAGGAGATTTGGAGAGCTTAATAGTAATAATAATAATAATAATAATAATAATATTAATAACAATAATAATAAATAATATAACATTTATAAAAAGCTTTAAGGTTTTGCAGACCACTAAATTTTATCCTCACAATTACCATGGGAGGTAGATGATATTATTATAATTTTTCTCATATAACAGATAAGGAAACTGAGGCAGAGAGAGGTTGAGTGACTAGCCCAGAATCACAGAAATAGTAAGGGCCCAAGACTATATTTGAATTCAGATCTTCCAGCACACTATCCATTACGTCATAAACTGCCTCTTCATTATTGTCATTGAAATTGCAATAGAATAAAGGGTCTGGGAAAAGAAGGTGATCAATGGCTGGAACATAAATGTTAGGAAAGATAAGGAGTGAGAATAGATTTAACAATCAAGAGATTGTTGGTAATGTTGAAGAGAAATTTTCAGTTGAATGATGAAGTTGAAAGGCAGCCTTCTGTAGAGAGTTAAGAACATAGAGGAGAGGAAGTAGAATCATCATTCATGGGTGGCCTCCAGGGGTTTAGTCACAAAAGGGAAAAGAACTATGATTGACATGTTTTTGGTATTTATATTTGATCTCTTGGGGATTATATAGAGTTGGAAAAGAAGACCCATGAGTTGATCAATTCTGATAACATTCCAGGTACCTTTTTTTCAGTAGTGATAAGATCCATTTTTCCCTTTTCATATCAGTCCCTCAAGGAGCCCCCAAAAATCATCATATTGCCAACATGTACCTCCTCAGTGTTTTTGTGGCCTAACTCAATGGCTTGTCTCTATCTCTGTTTTCTTTACTATCATTTTTATTTCACATAGGTTTTTTTCCCCTTTTTCATTGACCTTCCAGTTCCATTCTTCAGTGCTTTTGTTTTTGTTGTTCAGTTGGGTCTGACTCTTTGTGACCCCATGGACCTGTGTCCTTGGTTTTCTTAGTAGAGATACTGTAGTGGTTCCCCAATGTCCTTCTTCAGTGGATCACCTTTATGTAAGAACTCTCCACTCTGACCTATTCATCTTGAATAATCCTGCATAGCATAGTTCATAGTTTCATTGAGCTACACAATCCCATCTACCATGATGAGGCATACATAGGCAACAGAGGTTAAATGACCTGCTCAAGTTCACATAACTAGCAGGTTTTGAGACTGAATTTTAACTCAAGTCTTCATAACTACAAACTCTATTCCTTCGGCCACCTAGTTGCCTCTAATGTTTGTTTCAATCTGACCTAAATCAATTCATGGGATCCTAATTGAGTCTCTTGCTAAGCTTTCTGAAAATTTTCTTCCCTCTACTTCTTCCTGTTTTAAAAGGCAGTACTGTTAACAAACTACATCATCTTCCATTAGATTTTACAAATGAGTTTGACCCTCTAAAATATTGGACTTGGCTGCCATATATTTTGTATGAGAATTAAATATTTTCTAAATGAGAAATTTCCTAGTTCCTTTTGACTTTTTCTTTGTGGTAATTGATTTATTTCAGTTAAACTTCCTTAGAAAATTGTGACTGTCTATGTTGATATTTGTTCTGTTATCCAGTTCCCATTTTTCAGCATCAGTAGCTTGCTTAAATCAAGTTGAAGTTACATCAATTTTACAACGTATCTTCTCGTTGTTATCTAATTTGGAAGTGATTTTAATATTTGCTCTAATAACTTCATTGTCTACCATATATAGACTATTGAAATTTGGAAGGACTACCATATTGTTTGTTAACCAGTCACCAACCACCAAAAAATAATCAGTTTTACTTTTTATTATGTCATTTGACATACACCATGTCTAACACCTCAGTTTCCATCATAGGGAAGCATCTTCTGTATAATCAACAAGCCTTTGCTACTGCTCCTGTTTCTATTCCTAAGTCATGTTTTCTAACATTCTTTCCATTATCCTTCCCTTTGTATTGAGGACACAAAGTAAATATGAATTTATTTTGAAGACCTTTATCATGGTTGGTCTGCCAGTGGTCATTTTTAACCAGTTGCCTGACTTGTAACCACTCTTGCTTTTTTTTTTCTCCTCTTAGCTGTGGGTGAACCAGGAAGATGGTGTGGAAGAAGGAACCAGTGAAGTACAGAATGGGCACCTGGACCCCAATGCCGACTGCCTTTGCCTGGGCAGGTCACTGCAGAACCGGGACCAGATGCGGGCCAATGTCATCAATGAGATCATGAGCACTGAGCGTCACTATATCAAGCACCTCAAAGATATATGTGAGGTAAGCCAAGGGGTACCTTATAGGTGGCAAAAGGGCAGGAATCTAGGCTTATTTACCAACCCTACCTTTCTTTCATTCCTGGACCAAGACATTTTTTATTTCCTGGAGGCAGTTGATTATGATGGAAAGAGCCAAAGGACCTTGGTTCAAGTCTTGACCCCATCAAATTTTGGTGGGTGACTTTGGCAACAAAATCTAACTTCCTTGATTCTTAATTTCCCCCTCTACCTGCGGATAAGAGGTGGGGTGGTACTTTTTTCAGTAAATTGCTATGGAAATACAAATTATCATTATTCTCTATACATCATCTACCTCATAAAAATGGAGACAATAAAAAATCCCCTTGCCAGGAACAAATGTGCAGATCCTTCTAGGGCCTTGAAACTCCATGGCATGGTTCTCTTTCCTCTTGTGGTGTGATCTCTCAGGCCAAAGGTCAAATACAAGTTAAGGACTTGTTCTGGAATCTGACTCTGAAAACCACAGCTCTGTTCTGGGGTTTCCTTTCCTCCCTACAACTTCCCTGTATGATGAATGAAAAGCTGGAGAGACAGAGTAATGAATAATCAATTTATTAATTAGGCTAGCTGATAAGCAATAAATTGATGGTAAGTGGCTTCTCTCAGGAACCAAAGACAAAACCATGGAAATTACTTAAAGTTTAAATACCTTTGGAAAAGTCAGTGCCCCTGATGGGTGAAAATCAACCCTGATTGATGAACAATTAATGAGGAGGTAGGCTAAAAGTTTTCAGTTCCTCCTACTGAAAATGTAACCTGATCCTGGGACTTAACCACCTCCAGCAATGTGGACAAAGGAATCTATTTCTATTCAGAGCACTCTGATTGTTTTTTTCCTTTATAAATTGAGTTCTCCTAGACTCTAGTGGAAGGGCACAATGACATGGACTTATTTTCTGAGGGCAGGAATTCACCTAGATTAATTTCTCTTTACACTCTAAACAGAAGTAAAGTCTTTTAGTTAGATGGGGTCCTGCCCAAGAAATCAGAGCACATACCCAGAGGATTTGGACAAACTCCTCTCAGCAATATCCTTCAGGGACTGACCAACTGGTCCCTAAATGAGAAAATAGAAAGGAAAAACTTCAATCCTCATTTAAGAATTTGTAATTAATATGATAAAAAATAAGCACTTCCCTCACCTGCCTTAGCTTCTATCTCTAGAAAGAGACCTGCTTTTGTAACCAGTAGGCAGCAACTTGAACCCAGGCTTGCTCCTTCACTTTAAAAATTTTTTTTTTGTTTTTGCAAAGCAATAGGGTTAAGTGGCTTGCCCAAGGCCACACTAGCTAGGTGATTTTTACGTGTCTGAAGGCAGATGTGAACTCAGGTACTCCTGACTCCAGGGCTGGTGCTCTATCCACTGAGCAACCTAGCCACCCCTGCTCCTTCACTTTTTACCTTGAAATCCTGTGATCTGGATGGTCAGCTAGGGGATTCTGGATATAAGGACAGGCATGGTGACTCATCACCAAATCCCCACCCAATGCCTAGGTGTTTTTCCTGCTCTCCCTAAATTGCCTTCTGCCTCATCTTCTAGGGTTCTACTTCTTTCTAGCTAGCCAGTGGTTACTAGCTCCTATTTCTCTAATGTTTCCCAGTTTATAATAACCTGATCCCAAGATACCTTTCTATGGTTTTAAATGACAGGAGACTCATTGAGCTTCATTGGCAGAGGGAGTTTTTTACTAAGAGTTCTCTATCCTGATGAAATCGCAGGTTTCCATTGGATGTTGTTTATTGTTTTGTTTTGTTTTTAACATTCTTTTCTTTTTTACATTTTGAGGTCCAAATTCTATCCCTCCCTACCTCCTGCCACTGAGAAGGCAAGCAATATGATATCAATTATACATGTGAAATAATGCAAAACATTTGTATAGTAGCTATATTGTTTTTTGCTTTCTTTTTTTAAAATTTATCTATTTATTTTTGAATTTTACAATTTTTCCCCTAATCTCACTTCCCTCCCCCAATCCCCACAGAAGGCAGTCTATTAGTCTTTGCATTGTTTCCATGCTATACATTGATCTAAGTTGAATGTGTTGAGAGAGAAATCATATCCTTAAGGAAAAAAATATAAGGGATAGCAAAATTACATAATAAGTTAACTTTTTAAAAAATTAAAGGTAATAGTCTTTGGTCTTTGTTCAAACTCCACAATTCTTTCTCTGGATACAGATGGTATTCTCCATTGCAGATAGCCCAAAATTGTCCCTGATTGTTGCACTGATGGAATGAGCGAGTTCATCAAGGTTGATCATCACCCCCATGTTGCTGTTAGGGTGTACAATGTTCTTCTGGTTCTATTCATCTCACTCTAGCTATATATATTTTTTTTAAAAGTAAGAAAAATACAGTGAAAAATATTACAATTCAATCTGTACTCAGAGTTCATAAGTTCTCTCCCTGTAGATGGATAGCATTTTTTCATCATGATCCTTTGGAATTGTCTTGGATCATTGTGTTGATCAGAATATCCAAATCTTTCACAGTTGATCATCATTACAACATTGCTGTTATTGTGTTTTATGACCTCCCGGTTCTTCTAACTTCACTTTATATCAGTTTGTATAATGTCTTGCCATTTTTTCTGAAACCATCTTCCTCATCTTTAACAGCATAATTGTACAATCATATGCTACAGCTTGTTGAACCATTCCCCAATTGATGGAACATCCCTTCAATTTCCAATTCTTGGCCGCCACACAAAGAGCTGCTATAAATAGTTTTGTATATATACATTCTTTTCATTTTTCTTTTATTACGTTCAGATACTGATCTAGTAGTGGTATTACTGGATCAAAGGGTATATATAATTTTATTGCCCTTTGGGCATAGTGCCAAATTGTTCTCCAGAATTGCTGGTCTAATTCACCTCTCCACTAGCAGTTCATTAGCATGTCAATTTCCCCCTCATCCCTTTTCATTTCTGATAGCTGTGAGAGATAGTATCTCAAGAGTTGTTTTAATTTACCTTTCTCCTAATCATATAATAATTTGGAACATTTTTTCATATGACTATAGATAACTTTGATTTGTTCTTCTGAAAACTTCCTGTTTATGTCTTTTTTATTTTAATTCATTTTTTCTAATTACATTTAAAGATAGTTTTTAACATTCATTTTCTGTAAGATTTTTGAGTTCTGCATTTTTTCTACATCCCCCTTCCTATGACAGTATGCAATCTGATATGGGTTATACATGTGTAATCATGTAAAACATCATTCCAAATTAGTGATATTGTGAATGATATTCTTCCCTCTTAACCAATTCTGATGAGAATAAGGTTCAAGCATTGCCCGCCACTGCATTCCCATTTTCCCCTGAACTATAAAAGCTCTTCTTTGCATAGCTCTTTTATGTGAAGAAGCTTTCCCCATTCTACCTCTCCTTTTCCCCAATGTATGCTTCTTTTTTCATCCTTTCTTTTTTTTGGAAGAAATCAGTTTCAATATGATGAACTCAAATCTATGCCTTCTTTGTTAAGCTCCTTTTAACTACCCTAATAATAAGGATTTTAGAAGTTACATCTTCCCATATCAAAACATTACTAGTTGAACTTTACTGAGTCCCTTATGATTATGCTTTCATGTTTATCTTTTTATGCTTCTCTTGTATCTTGTGTTTGAAAGTCAAATCTTCTATTCAGCTCTGGCCTTTTCATTAGGAATGCTTGAAAGTTCTCTATTAGATTAAATATCCATCCCCTCCCCCCAACGAATTACACTCAGTTTTACTGGACAAATTATTCAAGATTGTAATCCTAGCTCCTTTGCCTTCCAGATTCCTATTCCAAGTCTTCTGCTCCTTTAAAGTGGAAGTCACTAAATCTTGTGTAATCCTGACTATGGATTCATGATATTTGAATTGTTTCTTTCTGATTGCTTATAATAGTTTCTCTTTGACCTGGGAGTTCTAACTAGAATTTGGCTATAATGTTCCTGGGCATTGTCCTTGTGAGATTTCTTTCAGGAGGAATTGGTGGATTCTTTCCATTTATATATTACCCTCAGGATCTAAGATATTGGGTCAGTGTTCTTTGATAATTTCTTTTAGGTTTTTTTTTTGCAAAGCAAATGGGGTTAAGTGGCTTGCCCAAGGTCATACAGCTAGGTAATTAGTCACCACCTAGCCACCCCTCCATGATAATTTCTTGAAACATGATGTTTAGGTTCTTTCTTTGATGATGGCTTTGAGGTAGTCCAATAATTCTTTTTTTAAAAAGATTTTATTTGTTTTAAGTTTTACAATTTTTCTCCTAATCTTACTTCACTCCCCCACCCCCCACAGAAGGCAATTTGCCAGTCTTTACATTGTTTCCATGGTATACATTGATCCAAATTGAATGTAATGAGAGAGAAACCATATCCTTAAGGGAGAAACATAAAGTAAAAGAGATAGCAAGATCAGACAATAAGATACCAGTTTTTTTTTTTCTAAATTAAAGGTAATAGTCCTTGGTCTTTTTTCAAACTCCATGGTTCTTTCTCTGGATACAGATGATATTCTCCATTGCAGACAGTCCCAATTGTCCCTGATTGTTGCACTGAAGAAATGATCGAGTCCATCCAAGGTTGATCATCACCCCCATGTTGCTGTTAGGGTTTATAATGTTTTTCTGGTTCTGCTCATCAGTTCATGCAAATCCCTCTGGGCTTCCCTGAATTCCCAACCCTCCTGGTTTCTAATAGAACACTAGTGTTCCATGACATACATATACCACAGTTTGCTAAACTGTTCCCCAGTTGAAGGACATTTACTTGATTTCTAGTTCTTTGCCACCACAAACAAGGCTGCTATGAATATTTTTGTACAAGTGATGTTTTTACCCTTTTTCATCATCACTTCAGGGTATATGCCTGTTAGTTAGTCCAATAATTCTTAAAGGATCTCTCCTGAATCAATTTTCCAGGTCAGTTTTTTTCCCCAATAAAATTATATACATTTTCTTCTATTTTTTCTTTTCTTTTACTTTGTTGTATTGCTTCTTGATGTCTTATGAAGTCATTAGTTTTTACTAGTCCAATTCCAATTTTTAAGGAATTATTTTTTTCAGTGAGATTTTTCTATCTCTTTTTTTTTCTAGCTGACCTATTCTGCTTTTTAAGAATGTTCTTCTCATGAATGGATTTATGTGCCTCTTTTACCATTTGACCAGGTCTATTTTATAAGGTATTATTTTCTTCATTTTTTGCTGCCTTTACCAAGCTGTTAATTTTCTTACATTGTTCTCATTTATTTTTCGTTAATTTTTCTCCTACCACTCTTATCTTTTTCTTTAATTTCTAGGAATTCTCATTGGATTTGGGTTCACTTACTATTTTCCTTTGATGCTTTGTTTTTGACTGTTTTTATTTTGTGGCCTTCACTTGTTATTTATACCTTTTTTTTCCCTGTCACCATAGTAGCTTTTTGTGGTCAAATTCTTTTTTCTTATAAGCTATTTGCCTTTTCCCAATCTATTTTTTGACTGAACTTTATGTTAAAGTTGACTTCTGCTTAGTGCAGGTGGGAAGGCACTGTACTAAACTCCAGGCTTTTTCATGCTGTTCTTTTCAGAGCTAGTTGGGGGAAGGGGGGAGGGTGTTGTCTGCAAGGTTTTGTGCTTCCAAGGTGGTATGATCCTAAGAGAAGTATCTCTTCTCTCCTAGTCTGCACTCTGATCTTTTATCTAGGAAGGGCCTCTGGCCCCCTGCAACTCCACAAGGTAGTACTTCTCTTTGCCTTGAGACTATTACCAGGGCATCTGTTCCTTTGTGACCACTACCACTCCTTTCCACCCTGGTCAATGACATAGTTAATCAGTGCCAGTTAGATCTAGTGCCAGCATAAGGTTCCCTTATAATCCTTTTTTGAAAAATTGTACAATCCCCCTCACCAACTTTGAACTGGAGAGCCCCTAAAGCTGCTGTTGTTGCTGCATTGTTGCCACTGCATATGCTTGTTCTGGACAGACCTCTACCTTAGTGTCACACACTTCTCTTACTGACCTATTAAATTTTCTTAGGTTGGAAAAATGTTTCATACTGATCTTTTGTTGCCTCTGCCACTCCCAAGATTGGATTTGAGGTATTATTTTGAAGTTATTTGGAGGGGAAAGTTGTGAGAATTCAACCTAGTGGCTGTCTCTAATCTGCCACCTTGGCTCCATCCTCCAGGGATGACTGCTAGGATTCTGGAATGGACTTTGACTTGTTCCAAAGAGAGAGAGGAGTTCAACTGGTTGGCTTCCCTTGTATAGCCCTTTGTCATTGTGTACTTTCTTCCTGTTTAGGGTTACTTGAAACAGTGCCGGAAGAGGCGGGATATGTTCAGTGATGAGCAGCTGAAGGTGATTTTTGGCAACATCGAGGACATCTACCGGTTTCAGATGGGCTTTGTGCGGGACTTGGAGAAGCAGTACAATAATGAGGATCCGCACCTCAGCGAGATTGGGCCCTGCTTCCTGGAGCATGTGAGTCCTTATAGGTCCCCTCACCTTGAGTTGGGTGGAGGAGAAAGGCAGGGGACTTGAAAGACTCAGGAGGAATAAGCCAGACTCACTCCTAGCCTACATTGCATACTTGCCCAGCATGAGGTAGTAGCAAGTGGTTCAAGCTTGGGCTCAATCAGTATGGGGCTAGTGGGAGTGGGGTAGGGACTGACCTCTCTTTCCCATTGGCCCTGTGACCTTGGACAAGTCCCTTCCCTTCTTTAGACCTGAATTTCTCTGTGAAATGGGGCCACAGTTGAAGCATCATAGGATTTTCTTATCTACCTCGTTGGTAACATAGATTGGGGAGGGTCCCTGGAATCAGAAGATCTAAGGGAGAGAGGAGAGGAGAGGAGTTAGAATTCTGATCTCACTTCTGCTTTTTAATAGTGGTGTGACCCCAATCCAATCCAATAACTTTTCCGTACATTAGTATCCTAATAGGGTTAGCCAACTCAGACCAACAGTTTAATAAAACAGAGCCCTAGTAGATTCTAGAAGACTCTAGATTCCTCCCTATAAACATTTCCCCTACCCTTCTCTGTAATTTTTCAGACAACTGGGGGAAGACCAACATCATTTCCCATCAGTTCCTTGCCTCTGGTGTGCACCCTCATAAAAACTTGAAAATGGTGTCACTGTAGTTACATGCATTCCTAGTTTCCCCTGCAAATGTAGGGGCTCAAATGGTGTTGATGATCCTACATTCTCAATAATCCCCAGAGAATTTCCATTTAGCTTGAGCTGGTACTATTTGATTTGATCTATTGACCAATCTAATGGCTTTGTTCACAAAGCTCTTTCCTGAACACTTGTAGACAGGCCATGATAAATGGGGCCAAACACAGTCTGGGGATCCCTAGAGAACCCCAAATTCAAGTTGAAGAAACACTTAGATATACAGGTTGGGCTTCAAGGAATCACAAGGGGGAGGGGAATTAGAAATGAATGTGTAGCTAGATTCTTCCTGTGATACCATGGCTGAAACCTTGGCTTGTCACAGGAAGGTCTGAGTTTCAATTCTACATCTGACACTGCCTTGGTCACCCTGGGCAAGTCATTTCACTTCCCTGGGCCTAAATGAGGGGGTGGAACATGATGACCTCTAAGGTCTCTTCTACCTCTAAATCTATGTTCTAGAGTTGGAAAGGACCATCTAGTCCAACCTCTGTTATTTTAAAGAGAAGGAAACCAAGGCCCAGGGAAACCCTGTCATTTTGCAACATTCACAGAAGCAGTAAGCATCCAAAATGGTATTTGAATCCTGGTCCTCAATACTCTAGAAGCAGGGTTCCTTCCTGGGTCCCTTTCTACCTCCAACATTGTTCCTTCTTCCTTCTTTCATAAACCTGGAAGCTACTGAATCGGCCTAAGCTATGAAAGTCCCCAGGGGACCTCTTTCTCAAGACCTCTTCCTTGAAGGAAATTGAAGAACTGTTTTAACTGAGACTGATTAGAACCTAACAGAGGTCTGAGTGGCCTCCCTGGATTGGGGTGGCATAAAGGCTCACTATAAGCCTGCTGAAGTGTTTGTGTTAGGAGAGGCTCAACCTATCCAGCCCAGAAGGCTGCCTCAGCAGGGGAAATTGCAGAAAACAAATGTTTTGATGATGCTCTCTGTTCCCCCTCAAAATGTGGCCCCTCTCATCATCTGTGTGAGCACCTCCCCAATTTGGGCCATAACTATGAATTCTTTCTGCCTTCTCCCTAGCACACAGTCTCAGTTACCCTACAAATTGGGGCTTACTTTTCCCAATGACAACTTGGCTTCTTTCACCTAGAGGGCCTCTCCTTTGGCCATACCATTAATAGTCATTAATCATTGGTAGTACCTGTACCTTGCATACAGTAAGTGTTTATTAAAAAGCTTGTTGTTACCTAATCTAATAGCAATTAAGACAGATTGTTGGGGTAAGACAAACTATAATATCCCTGCCCTTAGGAGAGATAGAGCTGGACTCTATTAGTGCTTAGTGATTAATTAATTAATATGGTGAAGGCTAGAAGCCTCCTGAGCAAAGAGGAGAGTCCAAATGACCTGCTGGATGAGGTCAGGTGTTATAGGGCACTCAACTCCAAAGACCAGGCAGCAGACAGAAGTTGATCACAGTAACAAAGGAAAGTTAGGGAGGCCAACATGTTGTTAAAACAGTAAGCTTACTTAAATGAGTTTTCTTATCCACCTCATTGGTAACATGGATTGTGGAGGGTCCTTGGAGTCAGAAGATCTAAGGGAGAGAGGAGAGGTGCTAGAATTCTGATCCCATTTCTGCTTCTTAATACTTCCCTTGACCTCAGTTTCCTCCTCTTCAAAATAAAATATAAGGGGACTAGATGGTCAGTTTCTCCCAGCTCTAGATCTATGACTGAGAGGCAACTTCATTTAAACAACCTACAGATTGACTTTGAAAACCACAGATGAACATTCCCTATTGGCACCATATTTTTATTTTGTTAAATATGTACTAAAGAAATTTGATTTGGTTGAGGCAGACTGGCAACCAGGTAGTGAGTTTGATACCTCGAGCTTAAATCACAGAGTCATAGAATGTTGGAGCTGGAAGGCATTTCGGAGGCATGAAAACAGAAAGGAACTTGGCCAAGGTCACCATAAGTCATAATCTGAAGTTTAAAGATTTGAACCCAATACCTCTGATGCCAGATCAGGTGTTCTTCCTCCCATAGCACTGCACCATTGGTTATATCAATATATGAATTAGATTCAGCCTTTCTCCTCTTCCCAGGATGTGCTGCATATGGTTTCCTTCCACTCCTCCTTGTTTGCACATTGGGGCCCTGGTACCCTAGTGAATCTCCCGGGGTTATGACTTTTCCTATGCACTGAAGAAGCCTGGGAGGCCCTGCCTACCTCCAATCCCAAATGTACTTAAACATCCCAGAAAAAAGTCAAGACTCAGGAAGCATTGGATAGGCCAGTGGAAACTAGGCAGTGGTCTTGAATCCAGAGGTTCTGAACCTTTGTTGTGTTCTGGGGAGGTGACCCACCCTTTGGGAATAATCCTAGTGATGCTTCCAAACGCTTCCTCACAGTCAAGCTATTATACATAAAATAAAATACAGAAAACTACAAAGAAAGCCAGTTTTATTGAAATATGGTTATCAGAATATATGTGTTTTTAAAAGCCAAGTTCATGGAGCTCAGGTTAATGATCCTTGGTCTAATCACATTTCCTACAGGGAGAGTGCCATGGGCTAAGCAGCAGGAGGCAAACAGGAGGGTGGTTAAGGAAGGAGGAAAAGGAGGAAAGTGGGTGAGACCAATGCTATGACCAACTTGACTGGCTTAGAAATGTCTGCAGAGTTACCTTAGGACTAAAGGGCATTGTTCCCACCTAGTCTACATAGACTATGTTGTTGGGCCCCTAAAAAGGGGAGAACAAAGAAATCAACAGGTAGCATCAATGGAGGAGGATTTTCATTGCCCTAACACTCTAAACCCCAAACCTGGATGGAACCAGAGGACCTGTGTTCCAATCCTGCCTCTGCTCATTTCCTTCAGTGTGCCCTTGGGCAAATCATTTCCCTTCTCTGGACCTCAGTTTCCTCTGTAAAAGGAAGATATTCGACTAGATGGCATTTCAACTTTTGAGCTATGATTCATTGACCAGCTCTCCACCCCAACTTCTTCCCTCTTCAATCTGCCCCTTAGTTTCTTTTTTATTTTTTAATGTTAAAAAAGAGTTTTTGATATTCATTGGATAGTTCCAAGTTACATTCTCAGCCTTTTAAGGAGGGATTTTTGTGTTACAGTAAGTAGGAAGAGCCCTGAATTTACAGTTAGAAGACCTGGTTTCTGAAGAGAGCTGACTTTGACAATTTTTCCCAAATGGACATGGGGCAATTTCCCCTCTCTGGACCTTGTTTCTTTTATGTGTAAAATGAAGGTGTCAGGCTAGTGGCTTCTGAAGTTCCTTCCAGGTCTAGAATTCTGATGTCTGTATATGATCTTGGGCAAGTCCCTTTTCTTCTTTGATTCCAAGGGGACTGGACTTGATGACTTCTGAGTTCTCTTCCATCTCTAATGTTCTATGAATTGATGATTTGAGGGTGTTACTCCTTGAAGGCAGGGTGTGGGGATTGAAAAAAATAAGTTTCTCATGCCCTTTACCCTCAGGATACAGGTATAGTACTGTCAACATATTAGCTCCATGTTACCTAGCATTCCAGAGCATATAACTCAGCCCAAAGAGCTGTGACCATTTCTTAAGATCATGTGCTTTCTTTAGGATTCTCAAAGTGAATAGGTGTGACCCTGGGGGGCTCACAATTTTTTGGGGGCAGCACAAATACTATGAGGGAATTGAGACCAGCAGAAGGAGGTGTCAGTGGGGTCTCAAATCTAGTACAAAATTTCTGATTGGGGAGGCTTATAATGTAGTCCTTATTTACATTTTGTGTCATAGACACCTTTGGCAGTCTGCTGAAGCCTGTGGATCTATTCCTAAAATAATTTCTTTATTTTTTTAGAAAGATTTTATTTATTTTGAGTTTTACAATTTTTCCCCTAATCTTGCTTCCTACCCCCCCCCCCCCCCCCCCAGGCAGTCTGTTAGTCTTTACATTGTTTCCATGGTATACGATGGTCTAAATTGAATGTGATGAGAGAGAAATCATATCCTTAAGGAAGAAACATAAAGTATAAGAGATAGCAAGATCAGCCAATAAGATATCAGTGTATTTTCTAATTTGTAGTTAATAGTCCTTGGTCTTTGTTCAAACTCCACAGTTCTTTCTCTGGATACAGATGGTATTCTCCATTGCAGACAGCCCCAAATTGTCCCTGATTGTTGTACTGATGGAATGAGTGAGTCCATCCAAGGTTGATCATCACCCCCATGTTGCTGTTAGGGAGTACAGTGTTTTTCTGGTTCTGCTCATCTCACTCAGCATCAGTTCATGCAAATCCCTCCAGGCTTCCCTGAATTCCCATCCCTCCTGATTTCTAATAGAACACTATTGTTCCATGACATACATATACCACAGTTTGCTAAGCCATTCTCCAATTGAAGGACATTTACTTGATTTCCAATTCTTTGCCGCCACAAACAGGGCTCCTATGAATAGTTTTGTACAAGTGATGTTTTTGCCCTTTTTCATCATCTCTTCAGGGTATAGACCCAGTAGTGGAATTGCTGGATCAAAGGATATGCACATTTTTGTTGTCCTTTGGGTGTAGTTCCAAATTGCTCTCCAGAAAGGCTGGATGAGTTCACAGCTTCACCAACAATGTAATAGTGTCCCAGATTTCCCACAACCCTTCCACCAATGATCATTATCTTTTCTGGCATATTGGCCAGTCTGAGAGGTGTGAGGTGGTACCTCAGAGAAACTTTAATTTGCATTTCTCTAATAAGTAATGATTTAGAGCAGTTTTTCATATGACTATGGATTGCTTTGATCTCCTCATCTGTAAATTGCCTTTGCATATCCATTGACCATTTGTCAATTGGAGAATGGCTTGTTCTTTTTTTGAAAATTTGACTCAGTTCTCTGCATATTTTAGAAATGAGTCCTTTGTCAGAAATATTGGTTGTAAAATTGTTTCCTAATTTACTACATTTCTTTTGATCTTGGTTATAGTGGTTTTGTCTATGCAAAAGCCTTTTAATTTAATGTAATCAAAATTATCTAGTTTTTTCATTCTAAAATAATATCTTTAATTGAATAAAATAAAATCTATAGGATTACAATGGAAATCAGCTGTATTAAAATACAATTATCAAGTTTTTTTATGGCAACTTCAGGGACCATTTGAACTCATGCTAGAGTATAAAGAGTACTGGAATGGGTAGTTGCAAGTTCTTGAACAAGTCTTTTTGCCTTTCTGTGCCTCAGTTTCTCCTGCAAATTGGAGGAGATTTGACTACTTGACCTCTAAGGCTCCTTTCTAGTACACTAATCCAAGAGTCTCATGTTGTCTCCTTCCCTTGCCTTGTCTCTTCCCCCCGCAGCAAGATGGCTTTTGGATCTATTCGGAATATTGTAACAACCACCTGGATGCATGCATGGAGCTCTCCAAGTTGATGAAAGATGGTCGCTACCAGCACTTCTTTGAAGCTTGTCGCTTGCTGCAGCAGATGATTGACATTGCCATTGATGGTTTCCTCCTGACCCCTGTGCAGAAAATCTGCAAATATCCTCTACAGCTGGCAGAACTCCTGAAGTACACAGCCCAGGACCACAGGTAAGTTCCTAGCTTAGGTGGGTTAGCATCCTTTTGGGGGGGCAGGAGGGAGGAGGCCCTGCTCCAAGTAGAACCACTCTAGGAGTAAAATGGAGAGTTGTAAAGAAAACTTTATGAACAAAAACCTGAATTCTACAGCTAACTCAAGCGGTGGTACCTTCAGCAAGTTGATGTCCCTTTCTGAGTTTGTTTCTTCTTCTGTGAAATGGGCATCAAAATGGCTACACTGCCTGCCTCACTGGGGAATTGGCAAGGTCAAATGAAACAAAGTGAAAGAACTTCAGAAAAGTGTGATGTAAGCATATATTATACTCTATGTTGCCTTCAGTAAGTAACTTAACCTTACTGACTCATTGTTTCCTCTTCTGAAAAATGACTAATCTAAACAACTTTGTTTACTACCTGTGTGACCTTGGGCAAGTCATTTCAGCTTCCAGGGCCTCAGTTTCCTCCTCTATAAAATAAGGGAGTTAGAGTCAATGGCCTCTGAGGTCTTTTTCAGCTTTAGATCTAGGATCCAATGTGTGACCTTGGGCAACTTAAGCCTTGAGTACTTAACCCTCAACCTCAATTTCCTTCTCTGTATAAGGAGGGAATTGGAGTTGGTTGGATCTTCCAATTCTGCTTTCTCTCTTCTAAGATCCCTCCTAGCTCTGATATTTCATTTTCTGAGGTTCCTCTCATAGGTCAGACATTTTATGACCTAAATCCCTCCCAACTTCTATTCTAAGGTTCCTTCCATTTCTGTCATTCTAAGAACCTTTTTAACTCTTATGTTATGTGTTCTAAGGCCCCTCCCAGCTCTGGCCTTCTTTGAGTACATGGGATCAAGTCTGTGACCTTGGCCTTGTTAGTACTATCCACCTTTCTGAGCTGAGCTAATCAGCTTAGACTAAACAAGCCAAGGAAAAGGAGGTGTTTGTCTTCCCCCTCAGCCTCTTGTCTGATTCTCATTAGGCCCACTGCCCGCTTTGGTTTGGACCCATTGTCTAATTTCCTCTGGGCTGCCTTTCAGCACTGGTCATTGAAGACTTCTGTGATTTGGTTTACATGAAGGAACTGGAATCCTTCTCTCCTTTCCTCCCCTGTTCCTCCTTGCTGGCCCCAACCCCATGATGTGTCAACCCTTCAGAATCCTGCTGCCAATGCAACCCTATCTTTGGATACTCTGCACAGAATAAGCCACTGAGGTCTGGCTTTCCTGTCACCCACCCGAACAGAATGCTCCTGAGATGGCAGATTTGGGAGGTGCTTACATCTCCCCTGAATACACCCAGCCCAGAATCCCCTCCAGAATGTGTCCAGGAACCGGTGTTCATCTCCCACATGCCTTGTCTTTTTATGGAAGATGTGAAGTGAATCTGCTGACTTCCACTCTGGGGCTCTTGCTACTCATGAAGCAGCATGATGGAAGGCATAAGGGTCCAAGTTGCTGAGGTAGAATCCCCAGTCTGACTCTGACTGGTTGTGTGGTCTTGTCCCAGGTGTTGACCTTCTCTGGGCTCCCACTTCTCCAGAAGTCAATGGACAGGCTTTGGCTAGATTATCTCAAAAGTTCCCTAAGCTATCTCTGACATTGCATGTTCTCAGTTCCCCAGACTCTTGTGGATCCTTTCACCTTGAAGGGTTTTTGTTTGGTTTGGTTTTGCTTCAGATGATTCCCTATTTTTCTTTGAAGTTAACATCTCTCCTTCCTTTTCTTTCCCGTCCCCCTTCTGAGTGATTTCACCTCCTGCTCCCTGCCCAATCGGTGTCTGCTGGTCACTCCCTTCCCATTCTCCCTGGGGTGGCTAGGGAGGCCACAATGACTCGTGGTGGTAGCTTTCTGAAAAGCAATGGTTTATGGCATTGTGCAGCAGAAGAATTAGCCGGGGGAAGGCCTGGGCTTCTGCCTGGGGTCTAGCCAAAGAGCTAGTTCACTCTTCTTCAGCCAGAGCACCTGCATGCAAATATTTCCCTTCCATTTTCTCCTCAAATGAGGGAGTTGCTAGCTGACCCCTTGGGGGTCTCTTTCCTTTGTTTTAAAATTTATTTTTATTAAAGATATTATTTGAGTTTTACAATTTTCCCCCAATCTTGCTCCCCCCCCCCCCACAGAAAGCACTCTGTCAGTCTTTTTTTTTTTTTTTTTTTTAGGTTTTTGTAAGGCAAACGGGGTTAAGTGGCTTGCCCAAGGCCACACAGCTAGGTAATTATTAAGTGTCTGAGGCTGGATTTGAACCCAGGTACTCCTGACTTCAGGGCCGGTGCTTTTTCCACTCTGCCAACTAGCTGCCCCTCTGTCAGTCTTTACTTTGTTTCCATTTTGTACCTTGATCCAAATTGGGTGTGATGAGAGAGAAATCATATCCTTAAAGAGAAGAGAAGTCTTAAGAGGTAATAAGATATCTGCTTTTTTTCTAAATTAAGGGGAATAGTCCTTGCATTTTGTTCAAACTCCACAGCTCCTTATCTGGATACAGATGATACTCTCCTTTGCAGTCAGTCCAAAATTGTTCCTGATTGTTGCACTGATGGAATGAGCAAGTCCTTCAAGGTTGAACATCACTCCCATGTTGCTGTTAGGGTGTACAGTGTTTTTCTGGTTCTGCTCATCTCACTTAGCATCAGTTCATGCAAATCCCTCCAGGCTTCCCTGAAATGCTGTCCCTCCTGGTTTCTAATAGAACAATAGTGTTCCATAACATACATATACCACAGTTTGCTAAGCCATTCCCCAATTGAAGGACATTTACTGGATTTCCTATTCTTTGCCACCACAAACAAGGCTGTTATAAATATTTTTGTACAAGTAATGTTTTTACCCTTTTCCCTCATCTCTTCAGGGTATAGACCCAGTAGTGGTATTGCTGGGTCAAAGGGTATGCACATTTTTGTTGCCCTTTGGGCATAGTTCCAAATAGCTCTCCAGAAGGGTTGGATGAGTTCACAGCTCCACCAACAATGTAATAGTGTCCCAGATTTCCCACATCCCTTGCAACAATGATCATTATCCTTCCTGGTCATACTGGCCAATCTGAGAGGTGTGAGGTGGTACCCCAGAGAAGCTTTAATTTGCATTTCTCTAATAATTAATGATTTAGAGCATTTTTTTCATGTGGCTGTAGATTACTTTGATCTCCTCATCTGTAAATTGCCTTTGCATATCCTTTGGCCATTTGGCAATTGGGGAATGGCTTTTTGTTTTAAAAATATGGCTCAGTTCTCTGTATATTTTAGAAATGAGTCCTTTGTCAGAATCAATAGTTGTAAATATTGTTTCCCAATTTATTGCATTTCTTTTGATCTTGGTTACATTGGTTTTATCTGTGCAAAAGCTTTTTAATTTAATGTAATCAAAATCATCTAATTGCTTTTTGGTGATGTTCTCCAACTCTTCCTTAGTCATAAACTGCTCCCCTTTCCATAGATCTGACAGGTAGACTAGTCCTTGATCTTCTAATTTGCTTATAGTATTGTTTTTTATGTCTATGTCCTATAACCATTTTGATCTTATCTTGGTAAAGGGTGTAAGGTGTTGGTCTAATCTAAGTTTCTCTTTCCATTCTCATCTGGGATCCTCTAGTCCTATTGACCTTCCTTAGGGAACTGAACTTGAAGTTAGAAAGAGCTGGGTTCAAATCCTGATTCACATACTGGTTGTATGGTCTTTTTGTGTTCCTTTCCTGGGCCTCAGTTTTCTCATTCATAAAATGACAGAACAGATAGCTTTCAATGTCCTTTCTATTTTTCAATCTAGCATCCTATAAATGTGTTTTTCAGGAGGGGACTGATACCTTCCCACAGTAGCTTGAGGTTTCAACAGACCCTGTGATCCTTCTAGACTCCATTGGCCAGTAGAGCCCCACTCCCACCAAATCTGAACTGAGAAACCTTATGAGAAGCAACACTAGACATCATCTGGCCCCAACATAAGCCCTCCATTGGAGATGAGAAGTGAGCCAACAAAAGGGGACAGGATTGACTCACTGTCCTCTAGGAGGTATCAGGGCTGAGACTACATTCTCTTAAACTGCAAACCAGTTCATGAGTCTAGGTGGGGTCCCAGATATGCCCACTGTTAAATTCAAGCATATGAAACCATTTCAGATTAAGTATAGGTATCTAGGTGACACAGTGAATAGAGTGCCAGGCCTGGACTCAAGAAGAGTCATCTTCCTGAGTTCAAATCCAGCCTCAAACACTTACTAATTCTGGGCATGTCATTTAACCTGTTTGCTTCAGTTTCCTCATTTGTAAAATGAGCTGGAGAAGGAAATGGCAAACCACTCTAGAATCTTTACCAAGAAAACCCTAAAATGGAGTCAGACATGACTGAACTATTACTCATTTCTGTCCCATGCAAGGCACAAGCAGGTCTTTACCAATCAGCCATTTATTGCCTACTCTGTGCCAGAAATCATGATGCCATCTCTGCCCTTCAAATTGTTTACATTCTATTGGGGAAATACCGTATTTGGTCATGGTGAACAAGGAAAAGAGCCCTTTTCTAGGTCTTCAGGTGATGAATGACACATTTTCATTTAGTCCACTGGGATGCCCTTCTCACCAAGGAGAGGACAATCATCCTTTTATTATTGGAAGTATGTGGGGGGTCATAGCAGTATCTGTGCTGGTTAGGTTTGGTAGTCCTGGTGGATGGATGGATGGATGGATGGATGGATGGATGGATGGATGGATGGATGGATGGAACAAAGCTAGGCCAGGGCAAGGCAGCTCTGCTAAAGGTGCAGACAAAGCACTGTGTAAAGTACTGTAGAAATCTGATCCCTGCTGTCCCAGAATAAGGAACAGGAAAGGCCCAGAGAGCAGAGAGTGTATTGGACCTGGTGAAGGAGGTAAATGGAAAGAGGTCTATGCTCCAGGGCAAAGGGATTAACTAGGGAGTGGAATGATGAAGAAGAAGCCAACCTATATTTCCTCACAATAATGGTCACACATATTAAACTTTTTTTTTCAACTCGTAGTGGAAAAAAATGTGAGAAGGGAGGAAGCAGCTCTTATATACTAGAAACAAAATTGAGGGGGAAATGTGAGGTGGATCCTCCCCTAGGCCAATCAGTGTGACCCCCAGGGAAGAGTTCAGGGCATCAGACCGCATCTACTCTTTCTGACCCTCTGAGGACTGGCCACCCACAAGGTATCCTTGTTCCTAAATATGCTGAAAAATTCCAGATGTTACAGTTGCTATAGGGACTGTAGAGGCAGTGGATTGAGGTGGGGGTGACATTCATTCACATCATGTGGACTGTGTTATGAAAGGGAAGAGAATCTGGCAAAAAGGAATGCTGGCTAGATGCCCTCCCTTGCCATTGACTCTAGGGTGGTAGGTGGTGGGAGAGTGAGTGACTGAGACTGTGGGAGGCAGCTGCAACAGAGTCTGGAATGCTCTGTGGGGATAGCTTTAGTATCCTATCAATTAGGTCTTAGCTCCCAATGACTCAGGACTCAATTTGCTTCTGGGATTGTAAGAACTTCCTCTGGATGTTCTGGACCTTTCCTACTCAACCTAGATTTCACCTATCTGCATCTTCCCATAAAGCCCCTGCAGAAGCAGAAAGGGGCAACCCAGACCCAAGGGCTATTTTGTATTTCTCTTGTTTCATGGTCTGTTCATTAAATGCCCTGCTTCAAAAAGACAGACTTTTACATCAACAACTGTCTTGAGCCTCAGGAAGTTGACTGGGCCTGTGCCAGAGGACTCCTCAAAATGGTAGCAGCTCAGGAGAGACCACCAGAGATGGCTCTCATTGGGTATAGCCCTCTTAAAGTCACTTTCAATCTCACTGAGGCAGGAAAAAAGGTCTTTATAAAGGATCCTGAGGTATGACCACCAATCTTGGCAAATGGTTTTTGCCTGTAGCATGAAGAACACAGAATTAGAATTAAAATCTTAAAGTAATGAATGGAGGATGTTGAGACTGGCAGAGACCTTGGAGCATAGAATAGCAGAGCTCAAAGGACCATTAGAACTGAGAATCTCCAAGCCAAGAGTAACTCAAAACATAGAGCTGGGAGAGGTCTCAGAACATTGAGTGTTAGACCAGGGAGGGACCTTAAAACATAGAACATTTGAGGTCAGAGGGATCTAAGAATCGAGACAGTTGCGATTAGACTGGCCTTTAGAACAAAATATGCCTAATCTATGGAATGACAGACTTGGAATGAACCTTAGATTATAGAATATGAAAGCTGGGAGGAACTTTAGAATGTAGAATATCTGGGCTAGGAGGGAACTTAGAACACAGGACAGAGAATATTAAGACTGGAAAGTTCTTAGTGATTTGAGCAGCAGAACTAAAAGAGAATCCCAAAGCTGGGGAGGACTATTGAACCCAGAATGACAGAGCTTAGCAGACCCTTAGAATAGATGACATATATGTTAACCACATTCCTGGTAGAGCTAGGGAGGAAACCAGAACTTTCAATTTGAAGTCTAGGTCTCTTTTCAGTATATACTATGACTTTGATGATTGTAGCCATTTTCATCAGTGAAAACAGTTGAGAGAGACACTGCCCCCATCCCACTCCACCCCCCACCCCCTACCCCAGAGAAATAGCACGGGAGACCTGTTGGCCCCTTTACTGTTCTCACAGCTGGAGCATTACTCTTACTGACACTGCCCCAAAGTCCTGCCTGGAGTGTCTGTGATTTCTACAGTTATCATAGAGGTTGACGGCTTGCGGCTGATGGCTCTGCCAGTAGACAGTCCCCTTGCCCTGCTAGGGTAGGACAGTCACCTGGGATTTTCTAGAAGAAAGAGGCTAGTCGCAGGAGAAATGGGGACAGTCAATCTCCATGTTGTCTATCCCCACCTTTCTTTATCCCAAAGGGTCTGGGGTAGGGGGCAGAAGTGGGGAGGGTGCCTCCTTTCTTTTTACTTACTACCTTAGTTTCTCTTGGCCTTATTTCTTCAGCTGTAAGATAACAGGATATGTACTAGATGGTCTATGAAGTGCCTACTTGCTTCTGACATTCTCTGTTCTAAGGTCCTCCTAGCTCTGACCTGCTCTATTCTGAGACCCCTTCTAGCTATAGCATTCCCTAGTCTAAGGTCCCTCTCCAAGCTTTAACATTTCCTGTTCTAAGGCACCTCCCAGCTCTGACATTCCAGGTTTTAAGCCTCCCTCCTGACTCTGACATTCAGGTTCCAAGATCTCTTTCAGTTCTAAGTTTCTTTGCTATCAGTCCCCTTGCTGCTCCAATGTTGAATGATTTAAGGTCCCTTATGACTCTGACATTCTATGATTCCAGTTTTCTTCCAACTCTGACATTGTATGTTCTATATTCTGAGGTCCCTCTCAGCATACCAAATCCAGAACTTTTTCTCTTTCCAGCACCCTACTGACATGTTTTAATGTGTTCTCCCCCTACTGTATCTTCACAGTGACTACAGGTATGTTGCAGCAGCTCTCGCCGTCATGAGGAACGTGACCCAGCAGATCAACGAGAGGAAGCGGCGACTGGAGAACATTGACAAGATTGCCCAGTGGCAGGCCTCAGTCTTGGACTGGGAGGTAAGGTCTATCCAGAAATAGTTGGGGTTGGACTCAGAAATAGGTCTAACCTATGCTAGCCTGTTCAAAAGCAGAAAAAGGAAAAATGCAATGGAAATGTGGCCTAAGGGCTAAGACCTAAGACAAGAAGCTATGTGAGGGATGGTAACAGGTTATTTAAGGAAGAGAAGCTGCTTCATAGTCAAAGTTTTCATTTCTAGACTTTGATGTATCCCTATTTTATAAATAAGAAAACTGAGCCACAGAAAGAGAAAGTGACTTCCCCAGAGTCACACCACTATGAAATGTTAGAACCAAGATTTATCCAGCTCCCTTAAATCCTCTTTTATCATAGAATTGTATAATTCCAGAGTTGGACCACAGAAAAAACACTGACCCTGAAACCTGAGGAACCAGGTTCAAATCCTGATTATTACCAGTTCCTTTCCCTCCCTGGGCTTCAGGTTCCTCCTCTTTAAAATGAGGAGATTGGACAAGATGGCTTCTGTGGTCCCTTCTAGCTCTAGATTTAATATCCTATGTGTGACCTAGGGCAAGTCAATTCCCCTTCTTTGGTCTCACCTTCCTCCTCTGGAAAAATGAGATGCCTCTAAAGTCCCTTCCAACTCTGGTCTGGGATTCAAATGTGCCTTTGAACAAGTCACTTCCACTGTTGGTGGATGGGGGGGGAGATAGAAGATATGGAGCAGATGTGTGCAAGATCAGCGGTGTCATACTCAAATAGAAACAGATTCTGTGGGCCACAAAATTACTTCAAAAACCACAAATTAGCATTATCTATGGTAGACTGTATTTTTCCTTACTTTGTTGAACATTTCCTGATGGCATTTAAATCTAGTTTCCGTGAACTAGCAAGCAAATAAGTATGATAGCTCAGGCTTAGAGAATATTGAAATATGCTGTACTCAGAATTGGTTGTCTTGATCCATTAATGCTGATGACAGCCGTGCAAGAGGCCTCCAATAGAGTGCCCCGGAGCTCTGTGCTTGGTCCTCTGCCATTTAACATTCTTATTAATGACTCAGATCAAGCCACAGATGGTACCCTCATCAGATTGGCAGATGACACACAGCTGGGAGGGAGAGCCAACACACCAGACTTCAGAGTCAGGATCCATAAGAATCTTGACAGGCCAGAGCATTGGGCTGAAGTTAGTATGATAAAATACACTAGGGATAGAAAGGAAAGTCTTTTACTTGAGCTCCAAAATCAGCTGCATAAGTAGAGGGTGAGGGAGATATAGTGAATCAGAACTTAGTCTGTAAATGATCTGGGGGTCTTAGTGGACCTCAAGCTCAACTAGAGTCTACAATATGATGTAAGAGCCAAGAAAACCTATTGTGTTCTTGGACTACATAAAAAGAAACCTTAGTTTATGGGAAGAAAGGGCTAACAACCCCTCTCATCAGATCATGAAGCATTGTGTCCATTTCTGAACAACAGTATTTAGGAAAGGCAGTAATAATCTAGAGAGTGATCAGAGGAGGCAACAAAACTAGTGAAGGACCATTGATCTATGCCATAGGCTGATAGGTTGAAGAAGAAACATGAGAGGAACACGAGAATTATCTTGAAGTTATCTTTAAGGTTCTAACATGCAACAATTTGATTTGTTCTGGTTCACCTCACCTAGAAGGTAGGACCAAGAGCAATTGGTGCTTAATCTCAGGAAAAGAAGCTTCATGAGAATTCAAATTGTCTTCAAGTGAACTGAGTTTCCTCCAAAGGTGGTATACTGTCCTCCCTTGAAAGCCTTCTGGGAGAAATTGAACAGCCTCTTATTAAGTATGTCATGGCAGATCTCTTTTTCCTTTGTGGTTTGGATTAAGTGGCCACTGAAGTCCCGTTGTCTAACTCCTGTTCTGTGATCCTGAGTGCAACCTGAGCTTTGGTCCAGTTTTGCTAGCTAACTTTTGGGATCTCTGGGAGTTTCTCCAGGGCCCTAACTATGCATATGAAATAGCTGGGAAGACCACACAAGCCCTTTACAGATGATTTGCATGTGTCGATTTAGACCTCACTCTCTGGGTCTGCTTGAAATTTGATGGCATTCCTCTTGAGTGTCTTTCTTACCAGCAGCATGGTCTAGTTGAAAAGGGTACTGAATTTGAAGTCAGGGGCCCTGGCTTCAGATCTTAGCTCTGTGACTTAAGTTTTGCCAAATTGGGTAAGTTGCCCCACATCAGGGGTGACATAAGCTGTGTCCTAAACCAGTAGTGTCAAACTTAAATAGAAACTTCATAGCATATTGGCTTAGAAAACCACAAGTTTAACATAAGCTGGGTTAAATTGTGTTTTTATTTATTTTGTTAAACATTTCCCAATGACATTGGGTATGGCCTCTTACTGGTTGAGTGTCAGTTCTGGCATAAAGGGCCTTTGCTATCTGGACCACTTTCAAGACCTCCAAGACCTGGCCTCCTAAGGTCTTCTAGTCTTCTTTCTCTCACCTACATAGAGAGAGCCATGAGGGTTAGAGAAGACAATGAAGGGACCCAGGAGACTGACAAGGGACTGTCTCTTTCTACTTTACTCTTCTCACATTGCTCCCCTCATCTTGTTTCTGTGAGAACTCCTGGCTTGTGTCCTTTTGTTCAGAATTTTCCATGGCTCCCTGTTGCCACCCCAAGTAAAGTTTGAACTCTGTCTGACATTCAAGGCCCTTTGTACTCTGGCACCACCCTCCCTCTCCAACATTAGCTCACATTATTTGCCTCTATTTATATTCCAGTCAAGCTAGACTCTGAGTCCCCAGACAGACTCAATACTGCTCTGTTTCTGTGCTAGAATGTCCTCCTTCCACCCCTTGTCTTTTGTCCACTGAATCCCTGTTCCTCTAGTAAAATGGTTCAAAGCCCTCTCCTACAGGAAGTCTTCCCTGATCACAGCTCTGTCAATAGAGACTCCCCTTCCCCCTTCTCCCGAGAGTACTTTGTACCTCTTTAAGGCTCTAATGTTGTAATATGGGGTGCTCTATTTATCCATCATTTTATCCTGTCTCCTTAGGAGATAATGAGCTCCAGAAGGTAGAAACCATCAAGTATTTCCACTTTATATCTTCTTCCATGTCTATCACAGTGTTATACACCCAGTGGGCATTTCCACAAATGTTTGTCAGTTGGATTTGCAATGCTTTCCCTAAGTACTGAGAAAGCTAGAAACAATGAGAGAAGACTAATCTCTGAGTACAGTGCCTGAGAGGTCTAAGGAGAGAAACTTCAAGGAAGCCTTCTGCTTGAAAAAGATCAGGACTATCGCAGTATATTGGGTATCATACCATATACTATAACCTCCGGATGAATCCCTAATAGGAGACAGCAGTCTGGAAAGCTAATCTGAAGTCTTTGCTTCCAGGAATGAGAAGGTGATGGCCCCAATGCCTGCTGCTCCAGTCAGACCACAACTGCCTTTAGTTCTGTAGGTCACAGCTCAAGAAGGACATTACTAGACTAGAGAAAGCCAAGAGAAGGGTCTTTATAGACCATACCATGTGACAGCTAGTTGAAAGAATTAGGCATGTTTAGGCTTCAAGTCAAGATGAGCTTTCTAACAGAGTTATCCGAAAATGATGGGTGGGCTGCCTTCTGGGCTAATGTGTTCCCTCTCCTTGGAAGTGTCCAAGAAGAGGCTGGATGACCACTGGTCAAGCATAGTGGAGTAGAGATTCCTATGGATTGGATTAGAATTCGGTTATGTGATTTTTGTGGTCAAGTCCTTGAAGGATGATAGAATAGGGTGTGACGTACAAAGAAATAAAGATTCAAGCGCCCAAGCTGAATTCTGGGAAAAGTGAGGAGTCTGGTTTCCCTGGATGAAAAGGACTGTTCAGAGGAGTTCTGAGGGGCAAGACTGGGAAGACCATTTGCAACTTGAATGTGCTATGTTAGAAACAGACTTGCAATGACAAGTCCATCAAAGGCAGTTACCTCTCAGGTACATGCCGAGCTGCATTATTTAGTGTTTTGTTCTTGTAACCACAGAGAGAACCAGGAGTAATGGAATTACAAATTCATCTCACAAACGAGAGCTGTCCAACCTGACAGGCCATAGAATAACATTACCCAGCTGGGAGAGGCTGAGCATCCCTCCCAGGGAGGGGGTGGTCATGCTACTGGAGAACCAAAGAGGCAACAAAATGTTCGCATTGGGAAGGACCTTGGAACAAAGACAAGAGAATGTCAGAGCTGGAAGGAGCCTTGGAAGCCTGGAATGTGAGAGATAGAAGGATCTTAGAACCAGGAATGGCAGTGCTATCTTAGACCATGGGTGGATGGAACTGAAAGGGAAGTATTGAATGTAGAATGTCAAAGGAGGGAGGGGACCTAGAACAAGGAATGTCACAGTTGGAAAGGATCTTAAAATAGACTGGAAGACCTTTCAGATTACAGGATATTTGAGTTGGCAAGGACCTTAAAACAGAATCTCATCATTGATAGGGACCTTAAGACAGAAAATATAAGAACTGAAAATGATCTTACAATACAGGATGTGCAAGTTGGAAGTAAACTTATAACTAGAGTGCCAGAGCTCCAAGGGATCTTAGAACACTGACTGTCAGGGCTCTTTGGGACCATAGAACAGAAAATCAGAACAAGCAAGCACTATAGAACTCTGAATAAATATCATACCTTAGAACTTAGAATGCTTTAATTTTGCAAATGATAAAATATGAGGATCATCAATGAGTTGTTGTGACTGGTCATGGGGATCAGGAGATAATTTGCCTCCAGGTAAGTCCTCTATCTCCTTGAAGTTTTGTCCAGGGTCAGAACTGGACCCCATCCTTAATCAATGTCTCTAATCTTCCTGGGCTATGAAAACACTCCTCTAGTAATAACAACTGGGAAGAGGTCTTAGAGGCCAACTTCTAAATTTTACAAAGGAGAAAACTGAGGTCCACAGAGGTCATAGGATCAAAAATTTTAAGGTGGAAGCAACTTCAGAGATGATATAGTCCATACTCTCATTTTACAAAAGACTAACAATAATAATGGCTAACATTTCTGTGTTATTTTAAGATTCATAAAGCTCATTTCATACATTCTCTCATTTGCTCCTGGCAAACTCAGGTTTTCTGGACCCCTCTAGTACTCCCCATCCTGTGAAATACCAGAGACTAGTGTCCCCATTTTATAGAATAGGAAACTGAGGCACAGAGATGTTAAGGGGGTCTTGACCATATTCACACAGCTTAGCTTATAAGCATCAGTGGAAAAATTTAAATTACAATTTCTCCTGAATGCCAGGGCTTTCTCTGATCTTCTCCTAATGTTTTTTTTTTTTAATTTCTACCCTCAGTGTACTTAGGCCATGAGCAAAGCAAGTTTTCAGAACTCCCCCACCCTCCCCAGTTTTCACCTCCTGAAATCAAGTGATTTAAATCTCTTCTTTAAATCTCCTCCCCAAAGGGAGGAGAGACGCTTCTGAGGATGTGCTAGAGTTGATCATAGTAAGATCAAAGTAGGTCAGAGCCAGAAGGGCCCCTCAGAACCTAGGACAGAGACTGGAGCACTTAGAAGGAAACAAGCACAGGAAACAAAGCTAGGAGGGCACTTAGAACAGGAGATGGGAGAGGTGGGAGGGGTTCTTAAAACTGTCAGAGCTGGGAGGGCTCTTAGAACACAGAATGTCAGAGCTGGAGTGGCCTTAGTTCCAACCTTCTCATTTTTCAGAGAAGGAAACCAAAATTGAGCAGTCACAGAGCTGTAATACACTTCCTTGAT
Organism: Macrotis lagotis; assembly: GCF_037893015.1. Classification (NCBI taxonomy): domain Eukaryota; kingdom Metazoa; phylum Chordata; class Mammalia; order Peramelemorphia; family Peramelidae; genus Macrotis; species Macrotis lagotis. The sequence continues at coordinate 79,148,756 of NC_133666.1, forward strand.
AACACTAAGTAGCGAGCATCTGGAAGCCCCAAAACTCTTGCCTTTTCTGCAGGTGAGATTGTGGGGAAGGGTGCCTGTTGTTCTGTACCTCAATGTACCATGCCTATCTATGCTGTCCTTGGGAGTGTATCCAGGCCCCTGAAAACTCTGCCCCCTAGCCTTAGGGTTTCCATTTACACTAAGGTTTCCTAGGATTTCACTATTGGCTAAGCAAAGAGAGGCCTGGTGGATGGCAGCCCTGGAAATCAGCAGGAGAACCCCCATCTTCCTGTCTGCCCTCCCATTGACTCCCAGCTGTTTCTGGTTGTCAGAAGCATCCTCATGTTCATTTCAACTTCATTTCCCAAATGTAAAAGATCAAAACCTTTAGCGCTTAATCTGGCTGGTTGGGAGGAAAGGAGTGATGATTAGAGCTAGACGCCAACCTTTCCTGTCCCCCAGAGCTTCTGCCTAGGAGGCATGTGCCAGCCCCTGTCACATCTAGGCAGAGTGAGCATATCATCTCAGAGGCCATCAAGTCCCAACCCCTCATTTTCCAGAGGAGGAAACTGAGGCCCAGGGAAGGGAAGGGACTTGCCCAAGTTGACATTGGAGCCTGGCCCTGGACTTGGAAGGGACCTCCAAGGGCATCAATACCACATTCCTGAAAACAGGTCTAGAGAAAGTTATATGTTTTCCCTGAGATCATTTAGCTAAGTAAGTGATGGAGCTGGAATTTGAACTCAGGTCTCCTGGACCCCTCCAGTACTCCCCCTTCTTGAGACCTGTTTCCCTTCAAAAATTCTTGGGCCTCATTCCTTATTCCCTCCACAGCTGCGCAGTCAGTTCCTTTACCTCAACAGGCAGGGCCCCTAACTGCCTGTGTGAACAAGGAAAGGAAATCGGCAGTTGTTTCGCTAAGTAGCAATCAATAGCCAGGCCCTGATTGGGGGCGGGGGGGGGGGGGGGGGGGGGGCGGGTGGGGGGGGGGGTGCAGCCATGGGAAGAGCCTGTTCCAAAGGGCTGCAGGCTTCTGGGAAATTTCCATCCCTAATTTCCCTGATTCTGGGATGATTCTCTTTGCCACTGTTCACACTCATTAAATTCACTTGAAAAGAAGAAAGAGGGAAGAGGCCCCTGACAGCTGCCTTTCCACCCCCTTCCTCCTAAACATTTCTACCAGGAGCCCAAGTTCCCACCAAATGCTGGGGCCTCCATCTCATGTGACTGCAGTTCCCTCTTCCTGGCTCCCTCTCCTTCAGCTTGATTGTGCAGCTCCCCTGGGTCTGTTCCAGTTTACCATTGAATGATTGGCTCCTGGCTAGAAGTTCCAGAAAACAAAAAGGCAGGCACGGTGGAAGCCTCCTGCGCTTTGCTGATTTGAGAGCTGGGGTGGCCTGATGAGGCAGTCTCCTGGGACCCTGAGATCAGCTGGGGGATTAGATTGATTTCTCATTTTACTTCCCTGATGACATCAGACACCGTAGGGAAGAAGCTCAAATTCATTTGTAGACTAGCAGTGCTGGGAGGGAGGAACCTTAGACCACAGGCCATTGAAGGGGCCTTCAAGACTGGCAGGCCCAGCTGAAGGGAACACAAAATGGAAGCCGGGGATAGTGGGCAGCTGTATCTAGACAGAGAATGTATTTTTCCATCACTTAGAGGAACATCAGCTGATTTCGTTGTCCTCCAACCTATGTGCCAGTCTTGTAAGGGTCTCTGGCCTGTCGTACTATCCAGCTCCACCCCCAGGCCCGGCCCAGCCATGGGGATTCCTCTTTCTTTCTTCCATCATCCAGGTGCCAATTACAGAATCAGTCAATAAGTACTTAGATTGTGATGGTGGCTAGAGGTATAATTGTGGGAAGGGGAGGAGGGGAGGAACCTGAGTTTTGGGATTCAGTGAGACTCCAATTCTTAACATTCTAACTCTTAATATTGTTGGACTTGTTCAAGGTCATGTAGGGAATTAGTAGCCAAAGTGAATTGAAACCCTTGCTACTTGACCTTCCCCAAGAAAATGATGTCCCAGGCCAGGTGCCCATCTCCCCACCCAAAGGCATATTGAGTGTTTTTTGGCTTGGTATACCTGGGGGCAAAGGTAGTGGGGATACCTGATCTGGCCAGTGGGGGTAGCAGAGGACCTCTGGCTTCTACCAGGCTGAGGAATGGGTGCAAATGGCCAGGGACTACCCAAAGGGGAGGGATAGTGCTAAGACAAAGCCTACACTTGGCCAACTGTGGGGCCATCTTGGGATTGTTGGAAACTGATCACAGATAGCTGGAGCTGGAAGCATCCAAAGCTTGTTTTTTTAAATTAATTTATTTAAGGCAATGGGGTTAAGTGACTTGCCCAAGGTCACACAGCTAGGCAATTATGTGTTTGAGATCAGATTTGAACTCAGGTCCTCCTGACTCAAGGACAGTGCTTTATCCACTGTGCCACCAAACTGCCCCTAAAGCTTGCTGTTACACATGAGAAAACTGAGGCCTAGAAAAGGGATTTTTGTCCCAAGGTCCCAAAGCTCAGCGTGGAAGAGCCTAACTCTTGCTAATCCTAGGATTACCTTGGAGTCATCACCCATGCTGCATATTCCCTCATGCGGTGAATCTCTCCACCTGCATTGCTGACATTCAAGGTGCTGCCTGGCTCTCCCTTTTCCCCCTCCTGCCAGGCCCTCCACACTTGATTCTCCCCCTCCCTCTCCTCGCCTCTAGGGCTTCACCACTTTGGATTCAGTTCATTAAGAGGAAATGTTAACTGAGTTCCCAGGTATCCTCCCAGCTCAGCTTAGAGCTCTGGACTCCAGCCCAGAATGTCCATTCAACTTCTATTAGGGGAAAACATCTCCAATGACCTGCCCATCCTTGGACTCATTAGGAGGATGAAGAACAGCAATGAAATGTGACAAAAGACCATAAAACTTGGTGTCCAGTGGCTCTAGTGGGTTCTAGCCCTGGACCTGCACTGTGTGATGAAGGAGAAGGTTCATCCTCTCTCTGGGTCTCAGTTTCTTCGGGTTATACATGCTGATCTCTAAGATCCTATTCTATGCTCCAAGGTCCTACCCATCTCTGGCCTTTTCTGTTCTAATGCCCCTCTCAGCTCTGTCGTTCTCTATTATAAAGTTCCTGCCAGCTGTGATATTCTCTGTTCTAAGGCCCCTCCCAGGTCTGACATTCTCTGTTCCCAGGGCCCTCCCAACTCTGCTTGTTGTTCCCAGTAGGTGATGGACCAGGGAGACAGTCAGCAGTTTCTCTTGTTTTAATAAGCAGATTTTAATTAACTAAGGGGAGGGGGAAAATCCCAATTACAAGAGATGGAGTAGATTTTTCCTTTCCCTGCCCCCCCCCCCCTTTACTCATCTGGAAAGGAGAGGACCTGTACCATCTGCTCAAATATGCACTTTTTTTTTTAAGATTTTATTTATTTTGAGTTTTACAATTTTTCCCCTAATCTTACTTCCCTCCCCCTACCCCCCACAGAAGAATATATACTTTTCAAAGGTAAGAAAATGGTCCAAATGAAGAGGGACCTGAGGAGAACCCTGGCCCAGACTTCGAGTCCTCAGCCTATCCTACTGCAGCCCTCATTTGTTCTCTAATTTGGGCCTCAGGGGAGCAGTGGCAGAACAGAGGGAGGGCTTTCTGCAGCTTGGGGGGAGGGGGGTGCTTCTCTGTGCTCATGCCTCCCAACTCTCTTTCTCTGCCCTTCTGTCTCTTCAATTATAGCTCTAAGAGTAACACCCCCACTCCTCAACTTGAAGCCTGGTTATGATAGAGCCAGGCCCTCCTGCTTCCCCCCCTCCAGGATTCTGTCTATACAGTAGAGGGAGAGATGCTCACAGTCTTGTTTCTAACCAAGAGAAGCTACAAATTTCTTTGTTTTATCCTACCTGAGAAAGGAATCTCCTCTGACCTAGCTGGAACAGCAGGCATCCTTTGAAGTATCCCCCTTTCTACCTCTCAGATCACCTTTCTTCTAGATGCAACAAGAGTTCTGAACTGGGAAGAGGAGTCCTGGGTTCTAGTTCCATGTCCTCCCCTTATTAGAATGTGACCTTGGATAAGTCCTTTTCCCTCCCTGGCCCCAAGTAAAATGGGGGGCGGGTTGCTTCTTTACATTTAGAGCAACTAGGAGGCACAGTGGATAAAGCACTGGCCTTGGAGTCAGGACAGGAATTCAAATCCAGCCTCAGACACTTGACACTAAGTAGCTGTGTGACCTAGGGCAAATTGCCTCTCCAGTCATCCTGATTCATATATGACCCCTGGATCCAGATGAGTCTGGAGGAAAAGTGAGACTGGTGACTTAGCACACAGCCTGCTTTGTCCCACCACCACCACATACACACACACACACACATCCAATTCGTGTGCTTGTCATGGCATCACCTCCCTGATGTCATGGTCTTCTTTGAGAATGAAGGACAACCATTATAATGTGGCATAGTCAACATATCTGCTGCTGTGTGTAGCGCCCCCCCCCCATCCCAAGGGACCATTGTAATACTCTCTCCTACCCTACCCAACCCCAGGTGAGGGAGGAAGCTCTTACCTGTTTTTGTTTCTCTCAGGGGGAGGACATCTTGGACCGGAGCTCAGAGCTGATCTACACTGGGGAGATGTCTTGGATATACCAACCATACGGGCGCAACCAGCAGAGGGTCTTCTTCCTCTTTGACCACCAGCTGGTCCTCTGTAAAAAGGTAACCCAGCTCCGGGAAGCTCCTTCTCCTGCCTCCCTGGCGGCACAGAGCTCGGTGAGAGGGCTGGGCACTGTTGGGGGGGAGAGGGGAGGGGGGAGCACATGGGGGGAGGAGGGTGGGGGCACTCAAGCCTAGCATCCCTTGCTGCAGCTCTCTGAGGGCCTTCCCACTCCCTCTTGGTTCACAGCAGAGGGAAGGGTCAGGGTCAGGGGTCAGGGAAGGCCAGAATCTGGCCAGAGCCAGGTTGGAGAAGCCTTGTCTTGGAGGCCCTAGCCTCCTCTTTTTCCTCTTTTTCCTACCCAGAAGCCCTTGTTCTCTTCCTGATCTCCTTTCTTATCCAAATAAGCAGTAACCCTTCCAGGTATATTTTTATCTGGTTGAGACTGGTTTCCATAGAGCCCCTTCCAATTCTAATCCCTATGATTCCTTATCCCTTTCCTTCTCTGAGTTTTAGTTAAGATCTTATGATTGAATCTTGTGAGTTAAGATCAAGGGGTTGGAGTAGATCATCTTTCAAGTCCTTTCAAGCTTTGACATCCCATCAAGCTCTAGTTCCTTTGGTCCTTTCCAGTAGATGGTTATTAGCCTTTCCCAGGGAATGAGAGAACTTTCGCCCTGACTGACTGAAAGAAGGGCTTGGACAACACTAAATGGGAAGGGGAAGGAATTTTGAAGGCCTCTGAAAGGCCTCCATGGAGCCAGTGGCCTTAACCATCTATGGGTAAGACCAGCCCTCACCCAAGTGAGGTAAGTTTGGAAAGGTGAGAAGAAAGGAAGGGAAACTGAGATGGAAGGAAATTATAGCTGAGAGACCCAGGGCAGCTAGCAGCTTAGAGCCAAAGCTGATAGAAAATATCAGAGGCTACCAGGACAATTCCCTTGGGTTACAGAAGAGAAAGTAGAGACCCAGAAAAGAGAAGGGACTTGCCTAAGGTCATAGAGAGGATCTTAAGATCTGGCAGGGCCCTCAAAGGCCAATGAGTCTAAAGCCCTCATTTTACTGAGGAGGAAACCAAGGCCCAGGAGGAGCCCCTTCTGTGCCTTTCTGTGCAAGAAGGACTGGCTTATATCAGAAACCCTTCAAGCCATAACTGAGTGACCAGTTTATTCATAGAGGATACCTCTGCTTTGGGACAGACCAGATCAGATGGCCTTTAAGAGCATCTCATACTGAGATTCACTTCCCAATTCTGGGGCACATTTCTCTGCTTCTGTCCATGGTAGGTGGTCATTTCTGAATCAGAAATTCTATTCTGTTTTCCTCTCAGACTTGCAAGCAGAAAAAATTTGTGGTGGAGAGCTAGGAAAAGCCTAGGCAGTCCCTGGTTTGGAGAGCTCATTCTGAGGGTTTCTTCTTCGTCTCACTTTTTAACCTCCATCTTACCTAGTCCTTCTAACTACTCCCTTGGATATCACATGAAATACTTAACTAGAAAATCACTGAGTCACAATTTCACATTTGTTTTTTATGCTCTCTATTCTGTGTGTGTGTGTGTGTGTGTGTGCGCGCGCTTGTGTGCTTGTGTGTACTACCTGCCCTCATCTGTGCAGTGAATGTGGTGGGTGAGGGAGTGTGTATGTTTAATCAAACCTGGAATCAAACAGCATCAGTAGTTAAAGGACATGCCCCCAAGCAAATGTGTTGACTCTTTCCAAAAGAGATACTGATCTTTTGTTTTCACATCACCTTCATTTTGGAGTCTCTCTGCCCTCCACTTCCTTACTCAGTCATCCATACTTTGAAACAAAGGATTCCAAAGGAAGAGAAAGAGAAGTGCAATCCAACTAACAAAGACATCAGATGAACCCAAGCATGTGTCCTACCTTGGCGACAATGGGTGTAGATGGGGAGTCATGGACCTTCTCTTCACAGCATCCAAACTCATCATCATGAGTACACAGCTGTTCTCTTGTACACTGTTGTCTTCATCAAATACATTGATTCCTGGTTGTATAAGTTTCACTCATCGTCAGTTCAACATAGGTCTCTGATGGGCTGACTCTTGACTCAGTCTGGAGCTGAGCCTGCGTAGGAGAAGGGCTGTGGATCTGTAACTGAGATGGTCACCAGCTCACCTTCTGCCTAGCTCTGCTCCCAGCACCCCACCCAGCTCCAGTTAGCCCATCAGGCTAGAGGGAAGATCTGCCCACCCACAGCAGGACCAGTGGAGGGCCTACTTGGCAAGCCTTTGTCCTCTCTCGCCATTGGAGCATATGGACATATGGAAACAAGCTAGGAAGAATGACCAAGGGGCCTTGCTTTTCTCCTTCGGTTTGATTTGGTTTCTCCAAGTTCATTCACCCATCACTAACTTCAACAAACTTTGAATGTGTTTTATGGAGATAGTCACTTTCTTTCCTTGGTCTACAATATCCACTCTTCTAAAATGAAGAGACTGGACTAGATGATCTGTCAGATCCTTTCTCTATTTCTAATTATCTGTGAGTATGACTTTCTGAGGGAGTACTAACCAAAACCAAAGGCTAAGAACAAAATCAAGTCATCAACTGATCTAGGTCCACAGCAAACAGACTGGCTTGCCAGAATGGAGCAATGTAAGATGGAGCTAAAGAAGTCTGGGATCAGTTGTCCAGTGAGCTAAAACCCAGTGAATGCTGAGGAAAACAGAAGCACTCATAACTCAACAGACACAGGAGAACCTGAGAATGGAGGTATAGCCTATTTCTAAAAAGAAGCCTCTCCTACTGCAACATGAATTGGTGACTGTTCTTAGGAAAATGTTGACTGGGAGTCTCCCCTACTGCTGCAAATGGTCCCAGCTGGTAAAGCTTTTGACATGAAGCCTACAACTAGTTAATATTTTTATCATGGGACTACAGAGGACTTTCATTTGAAGTCTTCAATGGACTCCTTTCTGCTCTGCAGCCAAGGACTAAGCTACATCTGTCCACATTGGCAGGAGGTGATCGGGCAAGATTTGGGCATCCTCAAGCTGGACCTTTGGCCTTTGCTTTATCTTTCAGGTGCTCTACCAGTAGAAGCCAGAAGTCCAAAAGACCTTTGTTTCAGGTTTCCTAAGTCAATAGAGATGGAAGACATAGGGTAAAGGAGAATTGGATGTGAGAGCTATTTTCACAAAGGAAATGGATGGAGGAAGTGAAGAGGACACAGACTCAAATGATTGCAATCTCCTTGCTAGGGTCTTTGGAACAGAGAACACAGAATGTTAGAGCTGGAAAGGCCCTTAGAATATAACATGCCCAAGCTGTGAAGACCCCTTAGAGCATAAAATGTCACAACTGGAAAGGCCCTTAGAAGAAAGAATGTCATATCTGCAGGGGCCTTAGAACACAGAATATCAAAGCTGGGAGGACCGTTAGAATATAGTATGCCTAAGCTGGAAGGGTTCTTAGAGCATAGAATGTCAGAACTTGGAGGGGTCTTAGAAGAGAGAATGTTAGAGGTGAGATTAGCCTTAGATCAGAGAAAGTTAAAGCTGGAATAGTCCTTGGAACCAAGATGTAAGGGCTAGGAAGGGCCTCAGAACAAGGGATGTCAGAATTGAGAGGGGATCTCCAAGAGGGATGGATGGACCTAGAATGGGTCTTAGAACCCAGAATGTCAGAGCTGGGAGGTGCCTTAGAACACAGAATGTCAGGGCTGGGAGGGCTCTTAGAACACAGAATGTCAGAGCTGGGAGGTGCCTTAGAACACAGAATGTCAGAGCTGGGAGGGATCTTAGAACACTAGATGTCAGAGCTGGGAGGGGCTTTATAACACAGAATGCCAGAGCTGGGAGGGCCCTTAGGACAGCAAATGTCAGAGCTAGGAGGGGCCTTAAAGTAAGGGATGTCAAAGCTGGGAGGATCTCACATGCTTAAGGTTTGAGAAGCCTTAGAACATAGAATGTTAAAGCTGGAAGGAGCCTTAAAGGTCATCTAGTTTAACACCCTCATTTTACAAGGTGAAAAATTGAGATTCCAAAAGAGGAAGTGACTCACCCAAGGCCACAAACTAGGTCATAACAGTCTAGATTAGAACTTGAGGTTCATGGGTTCTTCTCTCCACCCCTTCCTCTCCCAGTGCTTCCTTCACAACATCAGATGAGAGGATGACTCAGATGTCGCAGGGGCCCTAGAGTCAATAGTCTGAACATTTCATTGATCACCCTTTCCCTTGCCCACACATTCCCCCACTCCCTTCTTCTTCATTTCACATTCTTTTTCCTTCTTCCCATGGCCCATTGCCCTTGGTCTACCAGTGGTACTCTTTAATCCCACTGGGGGCTCTCAGGGCTGAAGTGGTGGCTGAGCCCTGGGCTAGATCAGATCAGCAGATCTCTCTTGCATGTTGATTAGACATGGGGTGCTGGGAGACTGGAGCTTGGCCCAGCTCCCTAACCAGCCATTCAGGCCGACCTTGCCACAGTAGTGACCCTTCTGTGGTTTATGGTACTTGGCAGAAGCCGATCTCTAGGGCTGACTGGCCCTCCATGGCTGTGCCCGGTTGGCCATAGGATGCTGGTATCAACCTCTCCTTTTCTCTAGTGGGTTCTTTTCCCCAGAACTATGCCATAGTTGTCAGACTATGATTACCAAACTGGGTTTTGGTAATTTATCCTTGATGATTTCACTTCCATTCACTTAAACCCCCTGCCTGATGTGTTCGATTGCTTGGGGATGCAGAAAGGAAATAAGGCACAGTTCCTACCTTTAAAGAGCTTACAGTTTCATAAGGAAATAGGACATATTTCCAAATAGATATACGCTTAAGCTTAGAGTGAGCAACAAGACAGTAGTAGGGCCCAGACCAAATGGAATGATGCATCTGAAGAACAAGGGACCAATTTCACTTAAGGGCAGGGGCCATAGAGTTCAGGGAAGACATCGTGAAGCAGGTGGCATCTGAGCTAGAACTGGGTGGAAGGGAGAAACTTGTATCAGGTTGGAGAGTGGGAACCCATTCTGAGCATGGGGAGGTGGTCAAAGCAAAGGTCAATAGACAGCAGAGGGTATTCTGGTAATGGGGAATGTAGGGGAGGTCAGTTCCTGGACCAAAGGGAGTGTGATGGGGGCTAGTGGGAAATTGGGCTTGATTGGCGAGTGTAGACCAGCCTCCATCAATACTAAGGTATGCCTCCATAAGATGGGGAGAATGGGACCTCTAACCCATCCCTTTCTTCTTTATCCTGACAAGTGTGTCCATGCTTATATATAGTATGTTGGCCAAAAAAAAAGTCTAATTTATCAACAGGCTTTTATTAAGCAATTTCTGTACCATTCTGTCTCAAACTATTATTAATCAAAATTTTGTTACCAAGCCAAGGACTCCATTAATAAAAATAGGGTTGTCTCTTACCTTCAGGGAACTTACAGTCTAATGGAGATTCATTGTAACTAGGATGCCCCATTTTCAATCATTGTTAATAATAATAATAATAATAATAATAATATCAAAAAGCATGGTACATAACTCAAAGATTCAAAGTTTTGGAGAGCTCATTCCAGTCCACATGGGCAGAGGAAGTTTCCTCACTGAGAATTCCTTAAGCCGATGAAATCATAAGTCTTTAGTCTGTAAAAACCAAGAATGAATGGTAGCTGTCACGTGAATAAATGAAATGCATCACTATGAGCCAAGCACCATATTGAGAGTTTAAATGCTCTCCATCCATCACCTCCTTTCAGGATCTTAATAACCCATTTTCCAGATGAAAACAAAAACAAAGAGAAAGGACAAAAAATAGCTGGGCCAAAGATGCATAGCCCAGAAACTTGGGAACCCAGCCTAGAAGGCGGCTCTTCTGACTCCAGACCTGACACATTTTTTCTTTGACTTCTACTGGATTTATGACATTAATGAGGGGATGCTCCCACCAGGGGAGGTATCTAGGTACACAAGTCATAGAGTGTCTGTTCTTAGACCAGTTGACCAGACAGGACACACATATACACACGAAGAGAACAGGTCAAGTCAAACAAGCAAGGATTTATTAACTTCTTCTCCATGTGAGCCAGATACTGTCCTAAGGACCCGGTTCAGATACCCTGTGCTTTAGAAGTTCAGGGGAAGGGAGGATACCTTGTGATCTTCTTTGACCAGGGAAGGTATTCTGGAGGCCTTACAACTTGAATTGGAATCTGAAGGCATTACAAGCAAAATGAATAATGGGAGCAGAGGTTTAGGGGTAAGAAAACACCAATTTGGTTCTGGGCCAAAATTTTGACTAATAATAGTTTGAGAGAGAATGGGCTTTCAGGATTCTCTAGTCCCTCTTCACAAATAGAGAGAAATTGAAGTCACTGTACTCAAAAAGACTTGGAGGCAAAGGAGCTGAGTTTGAATCCTGCTTCTGCCTCTTCTGACTCATGGGACCTGACTTTGCTAGACTCATTACTTATCTGAATGTAAATACTATATAGCATTTGAGTGAGTGGGGATGGGATGGGGATGATTTATAACTGAGGAAAAATGGAAGTGACTGGACTCAGACAACCACAGGCAACTGAGGCAGGACTCAGCAAGGATGTTTTAAAGGCTGAGGAGGCCTAGCTCAAAGCCAAGGCAAATGCTGTTGGATGTGTCTCTGCTTTTCCTAATAGGTCAAGAACTGTTTTCTAGAAAGAACCTTCCGGTCAGTTGTATCTTCCCTTCCCCACCCCCTTCCAGTTGGGTTGTCTAGACAGTGTTTTCCTAGCTCAGTGCAGAGTGTATCATGTGGAACAGAAGGCAAAGCTTTTATGGAGTCAGGCTATTGGACATCCATCTCTTTCCTCTTATCTCTCAGACCTATGTCTTTGCTCTGGAAGGAGATTAGATTAGGCTGACAGTAGACCTTCTACACACACACACACACACACACACACACATATACATTCCTCAGATGATTATTGTAGGGATGCTGACTGAACCCTTCATCTTGGAGCAGATCCATTAGCTTGCAGAGGTCATATGTGGCTTAATGGAAAGAGTCCTCTAGTTAGACCCCCAAATTTGCCACTGTGTGACCTTAGTGAAATCCTGGGCCCTCTCTGGGTCTCTGTCTCCCTCTGGAGACTGTAGGCTAACTGCTAAATTTAATAGAAATGTCAGCTGCTCTTATTAATTAATGACCATACATAAGGGAGTCAGGATTCCAACCAGGGTCCACGTTCCCATCCTGCTGGGCCTGTTGTAAACCACAATGTGTCATCTGAGAAGGAGTTGTTCCCATCAGGGACCCCAAGTGGCCCTGCCTCAGAACAGCTCTTCAGAGGCTCCTCCCTGCCCCTAGACAACTGACCTCTTCCCATTCTGCAGGTCTGGGGCTTTGGGTGCCTGTCTCCCGAAAGCCTGTGTACTCAGGTTATTTATAGCTGTGCTTTCAAAGAAGAACGTAACCACTGCCACTGTGGTGGCGACAAAAAGGCAGAGTGGTTTTCTCTGGAGCATTTCATCAGCACCTGTGTCTTTCCCCTGGGGCTGAGGGGTTGACCCAGCTGTGCCATGCACCAGCCCTCCCAGACAGCCCAGGGGAGCCCAGCTTTCCTGGGGGGGGGGGTGAAAGGAATCAAACCAAGCACTCCTGGCCTCCCAATCCTGTCCTGGTTCAGAAGGGCAAGGGCCACTGCAAGGAACAGATAGGGATCTGAGAAAGAAGGGTACCAGGTCAGTGGAATAGGAAGGTTGGAACCGAGCTGACAGACATTAATCAAAATGAATGAGCTTGTCAACTACCACCCACATAGAAAACATGAGTGGAATGGAAGTTGGCTGGCTCAGAGCTGGCCAGTAGTAAAGGTCTATTGAGATGACTTCTGTCCTCCCCCAAGGAAAGTGACCCTACTGAGTAGGGTGAGGTTGGGTAGGTGGGCAAGAATGGAAATCATTTGATGAGGAAAGCAGCTGAAGACACTAGGTCTTTTACCCCAGAGAAGAGGAGAGGAGAGGGGGAGCAGGGAAGTGGAGGTAGACATGGGAGCTGTCTTCAGAGATTTCAAGAAGGGTTTTCCTTTAGAAAAGGAAGAACTAGAAGCAATGGAGGAGGGACTTTGGGGGTGTGGGTGGGGGACTTGCAGAGGTAGGTTTCCACTAAATTGAGAAAGTAATTTCTGAATTATTAATACTCTAGATTCTGATTAATTAAGGCTCTCCCAAAGTAGATTGGGCTTTCATGAGGTAATTCTTCGAAGGTGTTCAGGTGGAGATTTTATGGTCCACCTGTTGAGGAGAATCTAAAGAGAGAATCCTAAGAGGTCTGCCTCTTCCCACCTACATCTCCAGATCCCTTCCAGCTTGGAGATCCAAAAATGATTTAGGAAGACAAAATGTCCAGCCCTGGGGTGATATTCTCAGAGAGGCTTCTTCTTTTATCCTACCACCTGTTCCTGGTCATTTCGTGCATTCCTTTGTCTCCAAGCAGGCCAACCCATAACTTCCTGGAGCAAGTAGTCTTTAGAGAATATCTTCCCACACTGTGCCCAAGTAATGCTAATGTATTCATGATCTAGCAGAACCTCAACCCATGGCAGAGTAGCCTAAAGATCCCTATGGAATTTCCCATTTACGATTTCACAATCCCTTCAGTTGCTTGGCTCCGGGATCCTGGGAAAGTTAAGAAAGATAGGAAACTCTGAATGCCAGTCATAGCCAATTCCCTCTAGGGAGGTAGGTCTCAAAGACATTGACCAGTTCATCATGGAGGCAATAAGTCACCAGCATTTAGGCCAAATAAACCATGTCTGCTTCTTACCCTCCAGAGGTCAGCTAGTGTAGAAGCAAGGGAGACCTGTCCTGGCTTTGACACACACTGGCAATGTGACCTTGGACTAATCATGCCCTCACCATTCCCAGCACCTGAGACATTATCAGGAAAAGGAGAGGATTGGACTAGATGATCTCCTAAGACCCCTTCCAGCTCTGATATTCTGTGATCTACTTCTCTTATTGATGCAAAAAAGGATTGACCTTTTCATGTGTTTGTTTTGTTTTGTTTTTACCAGCCAGCCCCAGGCAAGTGCCTATTTATAAGTGTGTATCCGCTATACTGCGTACATGAAGATGATGCTGCTGACCCGCCATCAGTAGGGCATACACGCTTTGGGTTCCAGTAGCAGAGGCAGTGTGCCCCTGCCCTCTCTGTCTGCACATCCCCCCTAAGCAACCCTGCTTTATAGCTCCACTGTATACACAGTGATAACCCCATAAACCTTTTAGGAGGTAGGCAGGCAGATAGGCAGGCCTAGTGAGGTAGTGCCAAGATTGACCTTCCCACCAAGCACAGAACCAAAGTCCACCATTGGGACAGTGCTTGGTATCCAGCAAGAGGCTTTGGACTCTAAACAAGGGTCAGAGGACTGACTCCTATATTGACTAGCTGTATGACCTGGAACAAATGATTTCCCTTTAGTTTTCTCCTCTGTAAAATAAAAAACTAGTAAATGTTTCTCTTAACACTTGAAAGTTTATAGAACATTTTACAAATACCATCTCATTTGATCTTCACAACAATCCTAGGATTTTTTATTTTCTTTCTTTCTTTTTTTTTCTTTTTTTAGGTTTTTGCAAGGCAATGGGGTTAAGTGGCTTGCCCAAGGCCACACAGCTAGGTAATTATTAAGTGCCTAAGGGCAGATTTTAACTCAAGTACTTCTGACTCCAGGGCCAGTGCTCTATCCACTGGGCCACCTAGCTGCCCCTATTTTCTATCTCCATTTTATAGATGAGGAAACTGAGGCAGGCAGAGGCAAAATAACTTGCCTAGGGTCATCTAGCTAGTAAGTGTCTGAGGCCAATTGCCTTAGGATGAGAAAAACACCTTGTAGACCTAAAAGCTTTAAGAGAATTGGGAGATGACGAGATACATTAAGGGGCTTGCCCAAAGACCCACGGATGGTAAGTTGCTGAAAGTGGACTCAAACCCAGACCTTTTCACTCCCAATCCATCATTCTCTCCCTGTACCCCATGGCTTTTTGATGGCATGCATGCCTAGGCCAAAGGATTCCATTTTCTCTTGGATAAAGTGGCTTAGCCAGGACAAAGCTTGCTCCTCAGACTCATCAGCCCAATGCTCCAGCCCACCCAAAACACTTTCTAAAATAAACCAACGGTAGAAGGTTCCCTGCATTCCTGCAGTGTGGTCTGCCCCCCCATCCCCCAACAGAAATCCCTCTCTTCCTTTGCCTCTAGGACCTGATTCGGAGAGATATCCTCTACTACAAGGGACGCATCGACATGGATAAGTATGAGGTGGTCGACATTGAAGATGGGCGTGATGATGACTTCAATGTCAGTATGAAAAATGCCTTCAAGCTGCATAACAAGGAGACTGAGGAGGTCCATTTATTCTTTGCCAAGAAACTGGAGGAGAAACTTCGCTGGCTGCGGGCTTTCAGAGAAGAGAGAAAGATGGTACAAGAAGATGAAAAAATAGGTAAGAAACCCAAGAGTAGGACTCTAGTTACCAGGACTGGGAAGAGCCATGAAATCTGGGCTTAAAAAGTCTGATACATATTTTTCAGTGGGACAATACTCTCTGGCAACAGTGCATGGGGGGAAAAGAGTACATGGATAGTAATGAGGTGTGAGTCTGCAGAGACCTTGATCAGATTCCTCCTCTGACATGAGCTGGGTGACTTCAGGCAACCTACTTCATTTCTTTCAGTCTCAGTTTCTCATCTGTCAATTAGTCGCTAACATCTGCACCTCACCAGTGATGTGAGGAAAGCCCTTTAAAAACTTTTTAAGAACTTTAGAAATGGGGCTCTGCTACTATAGGATCCTGGCTCTCTGGCTTTAGTGAGAAATCCACTCAGACTTGGTGGTTTCTGCAGAAGGAATCATGGTGATGTTGATCAAAACCTGGGCTCTTTTCAGCTCAGCCACCGCCTTCCTAGGAAGTTTTACTTTTTCCCACAGCTCCCATTGCACATGCCCTCCCTCCTTAACTACCCAGTCTGATTTGTATATACTTACATGTATAGAATAGTATCTACATATATAAGCATATGTCTATGCAGACATGTGTATACACTGTGCATATATACATAGAAATAGATAGATAGATATCTGATAGATTGATGGAAGTTGAGGGATTCCTGATGTAATGGATGGAAAAGTGGCTTCTGAGCCAGAAATAACTGGTTTCAAGTCCCACCTTGGACAGTGCATGTTGGTTATGTGACCTGAGCAAATCACCTCACCTCTCTGGATCCAGGATAGTTCCCTAGATTCTAATTTGCAGAAGAGATGCCATCCTGTATTGGTAGAGATAGTTCCCTATCTCAGTGAAATCCTGGGACCAGTCCCTTCCCTTGAACTTGGAAATGTTCAGGTTTTTAATCCTGCTTGAACATGAGCCTTGAGAGTCATTTTTGGGCTTCCCATCTCAACTCCTAGGAGTGTGATGGTTCTGGTGGTGATGGCTCACATCTGCATTCTCTTCTTTACTGTCCCCCCTTTGGGCAACTGGCAGAAGTTATTGTGGATACCATTAGAAGATAGCAAATTATTACTATTTTCCATTCTTTGAATTGTGCTTAGAATCTCATTCTCTCTTCACACAGCTGGAGGGGAAATCTCTTAAAAACAGATGATTACAGGATTTTTAATGCTCACACTGACTTCCACACTGAAAACCTGATCTCTTAGTTGTAGGCTGGATCAATAATGTAGCAATTATCAATTAGTTTTTATTCAGTGACTGCCAACTTGTGATATGGTCTAGATACTATATTCAGCACCCTCTGGCTGCTTATAGTCCAACATAGACCTTCTTAGTGGTTCTTTATCCCTTAGGACATTCTGCTGATGTCATTTGCTATCATTTTTGTAACAGTAAGTTTGCAAATAAAGCAATCGGGAGGCTGCATTTTTCTCCAAGGGTGCTTCACCTGCTCTTGACTATGCTGCCACAAAATGGTGGTTGAATGTCTTGGCTGTTGGCTTTGAATCACAGAGAAACAAATATTTAACAATGGAGTTTTCTCTACCTTTAAAAATATCTAATTCCTATTTCAACAAATCAACATAACAAAAATGAATTCTAATAAAGCAAGCTTTATAAAGAAACAAGCATAGAGTTATAAATTGGTGCCTTTCCCAATAACCAAATTATTGTTAATCATGGCTTAGTTCAATCCTGGTCTCACCTGGACTCTCTGAGAACAGTCATGACTCCAAGACCTTGGGCCAAGTTGGCTTTGAAATAAATGACTCTGGTTGCTTTTGTCAGTGGCTGCCTGCTGAAACTAATGAAAAGACCAGCTTTAGTTTGCTTTTCTAATACTCTGGACAAGCTTGCCAACCTCTCTCTTGCCTCCTTCTCCTTTCATATGTGGGAAAGAATACAAAGAAATCCAGCCACAGATTGATTCTGCTGAGAGTAGATAATTTCCGAAGCCTAATTGTCACCAATCAGAAGGATTTTCCATTTTGTTATGGGAGAAAAGACAGTATTGATTAATTTTGAGAATCTATTGGCCTCCCCTTAGTAGTTCTCTAAGTACTAAACCTTTTAGGGTCTCCTTCTGATGGAAAAGAGAAGACAATGTCCCTCCTACTAGGGCTTCCACTTCACTCAGACATCCTGGCAGGTTACTTCAGTCAGAGTGACTTTTGAGGAGCTTTTCCAGAGTCCACATTGGCTATTGGCAGATCTATGGCAGGACTCAGCTTGGTAGACTCTTCCTGGGGTTTGTACTTTGTTGACATGACCTCAGAGAGCCCCAAATGCCTTCCACATTGCCTGGAGGAGGCCTGTCAACAAAGGATTTGACAGAAGGTTTTGGTTTTATGGCAACTTCAATTGCTTGTAACACCCAGACAGATAGAAGTTGGGACAAAAAGACCAGCACGTACCAGTCTTGTGAGGAAAGGTGGGGAGGCTTCCATTTTCATGACTGAACTGCTGCTCAGACCTTATTCCTATCCCTAACATCAAAAGAAAAGTGGGTCAGCCTTGGACAAAAGCTTGGCACTGCTTGGGGTGGGGGAGAGATGTGTCTGGAGGGTGGACTCCTTGGCTCCCTCTTCTTGTTGTCAATGGCTCAAGGCAGCTGTCTCACCATAGGCAACTTGTGTGTTTCCTCTGTTGCAGGCTTTGAAATTTCCGAGAACCAGAAAAGGCAGGCCGCCATGACTGTCAGGAAAGTCAGTAAGCAAAAAGGTAAGACCCTCTTTGGTCCAAACTTGAAACCTGGGTCAGCACCAGAAGTGTCTTCCTGTATGGCCTGTATTGAGAGAGGTTGACCACTTGATGTGTGCCCTTGTAATAAAGGTTAAAAAAGAAAGAGAATGACACAATCCAAAACAAACCCAATACATAATCAACTGGATCTGAGTGTATATGCACTAGTCTATACCAGTGGCCCTCCCGCCTCTCTAAAGGTAAACTTGGCTAGTGTAGTCACACAGCATTCAGGGTTCATGCTGCTTGTTGCTATTTTTCTTCCCTTTTTTTGTTTGTTTTTCAAGGCAATGGAGTAAAGTGACATGCCCAAGGTCACACAGCTAAGTAAATATTAAGTGTCTGAGGTCGGATTTGAACTCAGGTCCTCCTCACTCCAAGGCTGGTGCTCTATCTACTGTGCCACCTAGCTGCTCCCCAGTCATTTTTTATGATGAAGTAAGATTCCATGGTATTCTTGCCACATGCTATATTTAGCCAGTCTCCAATCAATGGCTTTTAGTCCAGTTCTTTGCTGCCCCCCCCCAAAAAATATTGTTAGGAATATTTGGGTGTATGTGAGACCTTTTTTGTGTCATTAGCTTCCTTGGAGTATGTGAGACCAGGCAACGTTATCTCTGGAGCAATGAGTATGAACAGATCAATGTATTTTTTTTTAAAAGGGAAAAAAAAGAAACATCCTTATGAACTCATTCAAACTGGGTTTCAACTTATAGATTTACTCAAACTGTTACCAGGACCAAATGAGGATATTGCTTAGAATAGTCACTGGCACAATTTAGGCACTTAATAAATATTTGTTGATGAATTGAATCAGAATTACCCTGAGTAGGGCAGGAGGAAAGAGACCCTCCTTTCAGTCTCCAGCTTGACCACTGAGATCCACTATCACTTTTTCCAATTTCATGACTCCCAGCTTCATTAGCCATCTCTACTTTCCTTCCCTTATTGTTTCCATCTGGGATGCCAACAGCCATGGAAAAAAGCCCTGAATTACTCCCAAGCCCCCTTGATTGAGGGGGCTAAATGCCTATGAATAGCCAGTTTTGGATTAAGCTGTTGTATTTACTGTTTATCCTGAGCATTGTTATCTTCCTACTAAGGCCTCTAGCAGGGCCATCTGCCCCTCCCATCTTCCTCTCTGATACAGAGAAACTTTGACTAGAAAGTGAAATGAACACTGGCCTTGGTATCAGAAAAACCAGGCCTCAAATCTCTGCTTTGTTAGTAGCCATGGGACTGTGGACAAGTCACTGCCCTGCTCTTAACCTCCATTCTTCATCTATAAAATAAGCATTAATAATATTGTACTCCTCTATTCTAACTGCTACCCCATTCTCTAACTTGTATTCTCTCCCATCTTGTTGGTGGTTGAGCCTGTAAGGAGCTTGAGTAATGTAGTCAGTCAGCTACCATTTGTGAAACACCTACTATGTGCCAAAGCTCTAAGCTAAGTTCTGGGGATATAACAAAAGGCAAAAATAAACCATGCCCTCAAGAATCTCATAGTGTTGGTAATTGAGGTTGGTACGGCCCAAGGCCCTTTCAAATCTTTGGTTCTAATGGTATCCTCCCTAATCAAGGGGAAAAATGCTTTCATTCCATTTAGCAAAAATTGACTAGGCACCTACCATAGTCTGTGCTGGGTGATGGAGGGAAGATGGGGGTGCTAAGGGGCATACAGTTTTTTATATCAGATGCCCATCCCCATACTAATAAAAGCATCTGGGTACTTGCAAGTTAAAGATGGGAGAATAAACTACTATTATAACAGCTGGCACAGGGTCTATGTATGATCCATACTGCCTGATTGTGCCATGGATCCTTAAAATCTCTATCAGTCAGCCCAAGCTCTGGCAGGTTTTGCCATGTTGGGAGTCCTAGTAACAGTCTATGTCTGCTTCCCAAGGATAGCCTAGATATGGAGGAAGAGAATCACTCATTTCTGAAGTCAGCACACATGTAGCATGAGTTGAGATGCTCAGAGACCTTGGTACCAAGCCTTAAATCTGTCACATACTAGCTGTCTGACCTTTGATAATAGCCTTACTGTCTCTGAGTCCTTACATGTAATGAAGAGATGGATGTCATGATCCAACTTTTAACAACTAATGTATTTATCTGTGAGTAGTGAAAAGAGCCCTGATTCCAGCCCTGGTGAGTTACTCTTCCCTGTGAGACCTTGGACAGATTTTCCTTCTCTGGGCCTTCTGGTTATCATCTGTAAAATTAAGGAGGGGATTGTATATCCTGATCCAACAGGTCCTTTCTTCTTGTGTTTTTTTTCTCTGTGTCACCTCTAGCTCTGATCTGCTATGATGCTTTCCCTAACAGTCTGGTTTCCAGCCCCATCACTTGATTGAAACTGCCCTCCAAAGTTACCATTGATCTCTTAATTACTGAGACCAGGAGCCCTTTCTCAATATTTGCCGTCCTTGACCTCTGACTTCATCCTGCTCCTATAGGTTCTGTTATCACCTCTATGTAGATAGCTCTGATCTATATATCCAGCACGTCTTTGAGCCCTGAATTCCAGCCCTGAGTAACCAATTTCCTATTGAACATTTCCAACTGGAATACGATTCTCAAACTCAACATGCCCAAAGCAGAACTCATTATCTTTTCTCCCAAACCCCTCCTTTATCTTACTTTTTCTGTTTCTGTAGAGGGAACCAGCAGCCTTCTAGTCACTCAAGGTTCACTCTTGAAACTCCCTCATCTTTCTCTCTCACACATAGTATCCATTAAGTTGCCAAGTCATATCAAGTCTCATATTTGACCCCTTCTCTCCATTTACAAAGGTACCATCCTAGTTTGGGCTCTGATGTCCTAGTGTCTAGATTATTACAACAGCCTCTTAATTGACCACTCTGTCTCAAGTCTCTTCCCACTTCAGTTTATCTCACATATTTCTGCCAAAGTGATATTCTCAAAGCATTTATTCTTTATTTTGTACTTAAAGATTTTATTTATTTTGAGTTTTATAATTTTTCCCCTAATCTTACTTCCCTCCTCCCCCCACAGAAGGCAATTTGCCAGTCTTTACATTGTTTCCATGGTATACATTGATCCAAATTGAATATGATGAGAGAGAAATCTTATCCTTAAGGAAGAAACAAAGTATAAGTGAAAGTAAGATCAGACAATAAGATAACAGGTTTTTTTTTTAATAGCCCTTGGTCTTTAGCTCAAACTCCACAATTCTTTCTCTGGATACAGATGGTATTGTCCATTGCTGACAGCCCCAAATTGTCCCTGGTTGTTGCACTGATGGAATGAGTATCATTATCCCTATGTTGCTGTTAAGGTGTACAATGTTTTTCTGGTTCTGCTCATCTCACTCAG
This sequence comes from Macrotis lagotis, assembly GCF_037893015.1. Lineage (NCBI taxonomy): Eukaryota > Metazoa > Chordata > Mammalia > Peramelemorphia > Peramelidae > Macrotis > Macrotis lagotis. Next base: position 79,169,917 of record NC_133666.1, read on the forward strand.
CATCAGTTCATGCAAATCCCTCCAGGCTTTCCTGAATTCCCGTCCCTCCTGGTTTCTAATAGAACAATAGTGTTCCATGACATACATATACCACAGTTTGCTAAGCCATTCCCCAATTGAAGGACATTTACTTTATTTCCAATTGTTTGCCACCACAAACAGGACTGCTATAAATATTTTTGTACAAGTGATCAAAGCACTTATTCTTGACCAAATTACTCCCCTCCTCAAAAAACTCCAGTGACTCCTTGTTCCCCCTTAGAATCTCTGATTTCCTTCAAAACTCAGTTCAAACATCATCTCTCACATGAGGATTTGGTAGCAGTCAAAAAATCCAGAAAAATAGATGATTTCATATAAATAAAAAGCAGGAAAAAAAATACCTGACTGGAGAAGTAACTAACAAAAGAAATTGAAAGCAGTTATCCAGTGTTTAATAAGCCTAGAGTACAAAGTACCCCGAAAAAGACTCCTTTTTTAAAAACAAGAACTACTGGGAAAATTGGAAAACAATTTGGCAAAAGTAAGATTTAGATCAGCAACTTGCACCATATACCATAATAAGCCCAAAATGGATATGGGACCTGAATATAAAGGAAACACTATTTTTTTTGCAAGGCAAATGGGGTTAAGTGGCTTGCCCAAGGCCACACAGCTAGGTAGTTATTAAGTGTCTGAGACCAGATTTGAACCCAGGTACTCCTGACTCCAGGGCCGGTGCTTTATCCACTGCACCACCTTAAAGGAAACACTATTTAAAAAAACAGGAAAAAACACACTCAGATACCTTTCTTACCTATAGCTAGGGTTGGAATAGGGAATGGGAAGAATTCTTAACTGAACAGGGACAGAGATAAGCATATAGGATTAATAGGCTTCTCTGGCTACATAAAATTGAAAAGCTTTTGCATGAATCAAATCAATAAAGACAGACTAAAAAGAAAAGTGGTTTAGTGGGGAAAATGCTTTGCATCAATCATATCTGATAAAAGTCTGATCACACAATATGCAGGGAATTGACACAGACACTGAACACCAAGAGCCATTTCCTATAAGATAAGGAGTTGAAGGATATGAATAATTTTCAAAAGAAGATTTGCAAACTATAAATGAGCCCATGGAAAGATACTCCATATCACACCTAATAATAGAAACAAATTCAAACAAGTTTGAGGGTTGACTTCACTTTATGCCAATTGATAAAGATAAAGAAAAAAAATGAAACTAGTCAGTGTTTGGAGGGCTTTGGAAAGACAGACACACGGATGCACTTTTGCTTTGTTTGCAAGCCAATGTGGTTAAGTGATTTACCCAAGTTCACACAGTTAGTATCAAGGATCTGAAATGGATTTGAATTCAGGTACTACAAGGCTGGTGCACAATCCACTGTGGCGTCACCTAGCTGACCCCACACTGATGCTTTCATAGTGGACAGTCTGACCATTCTGATGTTCAGTTTTGAATGAAGAAAGAAGAGTGATTAAACTGTCCATAACTTTTTGCCTTGCAGCCCAGTACTGGGTATATACTGAAAGAAGGTCAAAGACAGAAACAAAGATGCAATGTACAGCAAAATATTCAGAGCAGTACCCTTTGTGGTAAAACAAGAGTTGATGCTCATAAACTGGAATAGCTGAAAAAACCTGTAGGATGTGTATATAATAAAATATCATTGTATAATCTGAAATGATGAATGTGAGGAATTCAGAGATTTGCATGAACTGATTCAAAGAGAAATAATCAGAACCAAGAGAACAATATACACAGTGGCTAGAAAAATGCCAAATAATGGATGATCCATTATAGTATATCATAATAGGATTTTCTTTGATGAATAGGTTAGATTAGATGGACATTGACATTTTGCAATTCTGTGCTTTTGTAATGAGAAAACCAATTAAGGTCCTGGAGATAAAAGAGTGAAGCCCTACTTCCCTCAGAGCAGAGAAGTGGGAAATTAATTACTAGGGTAAACATTATCAGACAGGCTCTCTGTATTATATGCTTTCATCGAATGTTTTTCCTTTTTTACAAGGGAAGGTAAAGGGTCCAGTAGTAGGGATGAGAAATGACTGATGTAAGGCATCAATAATACATATACGGCATCAATAATACATATACATTTCTGTTTATATTATACGAGTATGTGTATATGTATATCCGTACATACTTTTATGAGACAACTAGTTGTCGCAATGGATAGAGCACTGGACCAGGAGTTATCAGAAAGACTTGAGTTCAAATTTGACTTCAGTCACTTTCTAGCTCCAAGACCCTGAAAAAGCCACTTCACCTCTCTTTACCTTAATCTGTTAGAGAAGGAAATTGTAAACCACTCTAATATCCTTTGCCAAGAAAACATCGTGGATAGTATTGACGTTATTGTGAGTATTGTCCATGGAGTCACAAAGAATAGGACACAACTGAATACTCTCTCTCTCTCTCTCTCTCTCTCTCTCTCTCTCCCCGCGCCCTCCTAGGAATGTCACAGACAAAAGTAATCTTAGTTCTCAGAGCTAAAAGGGAAATTGACTAGTCCAGCCAAGAACAAAAAGAAGCCCCTCTGTTATATAACCAGCAAGGCTTCATTTGACCTCTACTCGAAGCATTCCAGTGAGGCATAACACACTGCCTATTTATGGTAGCCATTCCACTTTAGATAGTTTTATTGCAAAGGTTTTTTCCCTTTCCAATCTTGAAAGTCAAAGGATGTGAACAGGCAGTTTTCTGATGAAGAAATTAAAATGATTTATAATTGTTTGAAAAAATGCTCTAACTGTTGATTAAAGAAATGCAAATTAAAACAACCTTGAGATATCATTTCACACCTATCAGCCTGGTTTAAATGATAGAAGAGAAAAGTGACAAATATCAGAGGGAATGTGGAAAAATTGTGACACTAGTTCTCTGGAAATTGTGAGAATGCCCATCAATTGGAGAATAGCTAAACAGATTGTGGTATATGACCATGATGGTATATAACTGTATTACAAAAAATGATGAGCTTGATGACCTTAGAAAAACTTGGAAAGACTTACATGAAATAATGAAGAATGAAATAAGCAGCACAAAGAGAATGTTTTACCCAGTAACAGCAATATTGTTTTAAGCACAACTTTGAGAGATCACGTCATTTTGACTATTATGAATATCCAAATTAATGCCAAATGATCCATGAAGGAAGATACTATCTGCATCCAGAGAAAGAATCAAGAAATAGAAGTATGTAGAGTATGGATACATACATACATATATACATACATACAGATAGATAGATAGATAGATAGATTTGTTTCTAAAGGCCATCTCTAGGACAGAACTGGGGCAGAAAAAGTTATATAACTTTATTATATATGTAAAAGGAAAAGCAAATTGTACATAATGAATTTGCAGTTTTTTGTATAAGCCTCTTTTTTCTATTTTAAATTGTTATGGAAATCCTTGTTTTATTTCTTAAGTTCAGATTTTTAAAAATAATAATAAATTAACTTTTTTCAAAAAGGTTTTCCCTTCCATTAAGCCTCAGTTTACCTACATGAACCTTCTACTCATTGCTCCTAGTTATAGTCTTGGGTGCCAAGCAGAATACCTTTCCTGTAACTGAGCTTGGTCTCCATTGTATCTTCTCCATGTTTTCAATCAATCTTCATGTACCATGAGACCAAAGTCTTTTGCCATCCTGCTTGTCCTCCTGTGACTGATTTCAGATCTTTTTGAACCCTTCCAGAAATGCAGGGCTCAGAATTGATCACAGTGCTCCATGTTTGGTCAGATACACAGTTACATAAAGCAGGATTATCACCTCCATTGATCTGTATCCAACTGCATTAGCTTTTTCGACTGCCATATCACACCATTGACTCATTAAGCTGGCAGTCCACTAAAATACCTAGGTCTTTTTCAGATAAAGTGTTATCTAGCCTTATCTCCCCCATCTTGTGCTTGTGAAGTTGATTTTTTCAAACTGAACCATGAGACTACATTTATCCCTGTTTAATTTTACCTCGTCAGATTCAACCCAACATGATGACTTTCCCTCCCAGCTTTGTACTACCTTGAAATCTGATCAGCTTGCCATCTATGCCTTTATTTATGTAAGTCATTGGTTAAAATGTCACAAAGAAGAAAGTCACAGATAAGTTTCCGGGACCTTCCACTAGAGAAACTTTGCTTCAAATTGATATCAGACCATTAATAATTCATCTTTGGTATAGCCGTTGACCAATTATAAGTCCACCCACCGACACCTAATTTCTCCCTTTTTCACAACTTTTGACAAGTGCACTTATAAACTCTAAACAAATGTCTCCCAGCATTTCTCTGATCTACCTTATCAAAAAAGGAAATTGTCTGACATAGATTATTCTTGAAGATACCTTTTTGTCTCTTTGTGATCCTTCCTTTTCAAAATGTTAACCTCCTCCACCCCCATAATTTTACAGAGAAGGAAACTGAGGCCCAAAGAGAAGAAGTGACTTGCCCAGGTCACACAATTTCCAGTGACCCTGGTCTCCTGGTTATTCCAGGAACAAGTCCCTCCATCTCTTGGCTCCAGGCATTCTCTCTGGCCAGTCCTCAGGTTTGGAATGCTCTCCCTCCTCAGCCCTGACTACTGACCTTTCTGTTGTCCTTTATTTAAGTTGCAACTAAAATTCCATGTTCATTCTAGTGTTTTGCTCCTTTTAAATGATCTCCTATTGGTCCTGTTTCAAGCCTGTTTTGTGTGTGTGTGTGTGTGTGTGTGTGTGTGTGTGTGTGTGTATACACATATGTATACATTATATGTATTTGTTTGCATGTTGGCTCCCTCTTTATAAGCTCCTTGAGGTCAGGGTCTGACTTTTACTTTTTTTCTTTTTCTTATTTTTTTTGGTATTCCCAACAGCTTTCCATAAAGTAGGTACTTAATAAAGATTTCTTGACTGATTGATTAATCCTAGATCTTGAGCTTTCTTTGACCATCTTCATTTGGATAAATAATCTGAAGGCAGGTATAGTCTATTGTAATGAATAAATCAACAACAGGGTAACCTGGGTAGCCTAAGAGTAAACTGGTTGACTTGGCCATTTCATCAACTGACCATGTTAGATTTCCTCTCTGACTCTTGAGTTTCTCACCAGAAAAGAAATTTGTCCCCCATAAGCTCCCAAGAGATATGGTGATGAGAAAATCACTCCCTGTGTGATCTAGGGCGAGTCACTTTTTCTTGACCTCACTTTACTGTAATATCAGTTGTGCATTCTGGCTGATCTCTCAGGTTTCTTCCCCACTTTGCCACTTTATGGACCTACGTCAATTGCTACAAAAGGCCCCTTACCCACCTACATTATTACTTTGAATTAAGTTGAGTCTCCAGTTGTCATTAGAAGCACTGCGATCTTCTAAGTTCTTCACTTTAAAGAATTTGAATTGACTTTCTCTTCTCCCCTCTCCTTTTTTCTACTCCATTTAGGTGCCAACTACTCCCGGGCTGTCCCTCCGGCTTACCCGCCACCCCAGGACCCAGTGAGTCAGGGACAGTACTTGGTGACAGACGGCATCACACAGTCCCAGGTCTTTGAGCTCTCGGAGCCCAAGAGAAGCCAGTCACCCTTCTGGCAAAACTTCAGCAGGTTAACTCCCTTTAAAAAATAGCGTCCAGTGGGAAATGTCAGATTTTAAAAATAAATAAAATTATATTTCTAGATGGACCTTTTTTCGGAGAAGCACTGTTGCAATTAATATTTACTTGCATATATATGTACACACACACCCCCTGCGTATGTATATATGGAGAGAGAGAGAGAGAGAGAGAGAGAGAGAGAGAGAGAGAGAGAGAGAGAGAGGTATTGAAGGACCAAAAATGAGTTTTCCCATGTTTTGGGGAACAAGAAAACCTGTTACTAGATAGGAAGATGTACCAATGATTTCTAACCATGTGATCCCACCTTGCCTTTTTGTGTTCTCTCACTCTCACTCCTTTAATTTAAAAAAAAAAAACAAGCAAAAAAATCCCCCAAAAACCCTTACCTTTCCTTGTGTCCCCCAAATGACTTTCTGGTTACCCTGTGGTTGATTCACTGATCTGTCTTTTACAATCATGAATGTTGTTGTGTTTTGATTTATTTTTGAGCATAAATGATGATGAATTTCTTTGCTGTAATTGGGTTTAGGGGATGGGGTTAGAGAGTCTCTCCCCCTCCCCCCTTTTAATTTGTCTTTGGAACCGGAAAGTGTGTGGGGGTCAGTCCCTTTCCTTCTCCCTCTGCCTTTGGCAAATGTTTCTGAAGACTCACCCATCCCCAAACAACAATTCTCCCAGCATCCTCTGTTCTCAATTGTGCTAGTCAGGATGTGCTCTATTGTGCCCTGTGACATTCCGCTAGATATTTCTATTGCTTTTTCTATTTTCTATGTGTTTGGGGGGAGGGGGGTAGTCCTGCCAAAACTGGGGGGAACATCTGGGTTATCTGATCTGGGAGATGCTTCCTATCCAATTGGCTTCTGTGCATCTTTGATTCCCCTCTCTGGGCCTGCTGGGTGGCTCCAGGATGTTGCAGATAGAGAAGATATTGGGGAGTGTTGGGACTCCTTCAACCCCTTGCCTTCTTCTTTGGACAGTCTGGTTTGGTTGTAGAAGTGACTGAGGAAAGGGCCTGGTGGATGGACTCTGTCCTCTAAGAGCAGGGCTGGTGAACTGGTTGACTTTGGCTCCTCCTTCTTCAGTACTAGTTAAGAAGGGTGGCATCTGCTGGCGGACTGAGGAAAGGGCCCAACAAGAACTTCCCTACCATTTGTGGGCTGGGGGGGGGGGGCAGCAGAAGATCTGGGAGGCAGGCTCCAGGCCCTTCACTGGGCAGGGACAGCTAGTGACTTCTGGGTATCTAGTTTGATGCTCACTGGCTCAGGAAAGGTCTGAAATGAAAAGCTGCCAGTGGAGAAAGATCAGGGAATGATCTGGACATAGTAGGAGCTTGGCCAAAGCCAGTTGGTTGCAATAACCCATCTGGAGGGGCAGGAGCTACAGATGTACATTTGTTAACAAATTGCATGGACAATCACACCTCCCTCTTCCCTTCCCTTCCCTTCCCTTCCCTTCCCTTCCCTTCCCTTCCCTTCCCCTCCCCTCCCCTCCCCTCCCCTCCCCTCCCCTTCCCTTCCCCCTCCTCTCCCCTTCCCCTCCCCCTCCCCTCCCCTCCTTTCCTTCCCACACTTTCTTTTTCTCCTCTTTTCTCCTTTTTTCCTCTCTGTTTCTGTCCTTACTCACTCTCTCCCTTTCCTTTTTTCCTTCCCAATGTCACTATCCCTCTCAGGAAGTCAGTTTTCCATCACATGACCCAGTAAGTTTTTATACCCAGGTACCCATGTGCCCAAGCTTGTGCAGGGCACTCAGGGAACTTTCAGTTTTGGGGAGAAGGAGAGAGAAGAAGAACAGGAAGGGCCCATTGCATTCTGGGACAGAGAGGGCATCCTGGATCTGTCCCAAGCTCATTTGGTCTGGGAGGTCAAAAGCAGGAACCTGAGGACTTCATTTGGAAAATTCTTTCAGTTTTGTAGGATCCAAGTTCTCTTCCTTTAGTTTCCTCACTGGAAATGTGGCAGGACACTGTAGGCCAGTAGCCAAGATGTCGGGAAATGGACAGACCTCACCATAGCTGTTGTCACGTTCTTGGGAACCTGAAGCTCTATGGTAGCCAGGGGGGAAGCATGACCTATTGATCTGGAATGGACCTTAATAGTCCAACTCTATTCCTCCTCTTCCCCCCCCCCCCCACTCACCTTTTTACATATGAAGGAACTGATATCCAGAGAGGGAAATGACTTGCCAACATAGTTAGTAGTCAGGATTTGAACCCAGGTCCTCTGACCTGAACCAGTAATTTATTTGCTGCAGAACAGCAGTGTTAGGGGATGTTAACAGAGTTTCCCTCATTTAACTGTTATGTGGCTCAAAAGAGAGCAAGACCAGGGCCTTTTTGGTGAAGGTGATGCTTGTCACTTCTCTGATTCATATTATGAAGGTAGCTGAGCTAGACCAGGTCACCACAGTCAGAGCCTGGTATCTTCCTCCCTAAAAGTACCTGAGAATTTGCCACAGCCAAGCCAGACTGGGGCCAAAAAAGAAGCCAGGTCATGGGGGTAGGGCGGGGTGCAGGAGTAGGGGATAAGGGCAGAGGGAGCATAAAAAAGAAGGGGCTGCAAGTACCCCTCAGCAAGGTGGCCCTGCCTTCCCTTAAAGCCTCAGGCTAGACTAACAGGGCCCCTACCTTCTGAGGCAGGGGACAAGGGATTGATGCAATATCCTGGATAGCCCAGTTCACCCAGATGATCTGGGCAACTGGAATTTTTTCCTCCAGGTGGATTGGACAGATGCCCACCTCAATTACCTCTGGAGACGTGAGGGGGTAGAGAACTAGATTTGGTCATGATGGTGGACCAGCCAAGAAGGAGCCTCCCCACTCAGGACCTGCCCACCTTATTGAGGCTATCAATGCCTCAGCTCCTTGTTGAACATTCTTACTCATACTGCCTGTTCTTCAGGCCTCTGGGTCAGGGATTATCAACCCTGCCATCCTATGTGTCCCCACCCCTACCACCCTAGGTATGTCCACCCCTTCTAGCAATTCACTTACATAATTGATTTGACTTTTCTTTCTTTTTGCACTCTTGGGAGGGTCCTTGGACCCATAGTGATGGAAATGGGCCTGCTCCTGAATCAAAGTGCGTTGGGCTAACAGCCTGGCTGCAAATGGGCCAGGCTGGGCCAGGCTTGGTGTGGCCTAAGAATGGACCAACTGCTGTAGTGAGCATGGTCTTCAGGAAGCCCTCTCCCAGTTTCCCCAGTGACGCCACATTCCTCAGCCCACTTAGGTGTCAGTTCCTGCATGGCGTCAGTTGACCTTAACTTTTTCCTAAGGAGACAAGAAGAGAGCTCCTGAACTGAGTCTGGTTGGGTTTTGTTTCTTTTCTTTTTTTCTGTAGGGCACTCTGGCTAGGTGGGGAGGGAGGGAGGGAGGGTGGGTGGGTGGGAGGGAGGGAGGGGGCCTATAGCCGTAACTCCAAAACACCTACCTAGGGCTCCATCTTGAATGCAAATGTCACCGCCACCAAGAGGGGGAGGTTGGCCAGGCCTTAACTGGAGTCTACCGGTGACATTTCTGTGCTCTCGGCTGGGCTGGGCTGGCTGGGTGATGCTGGTTTGGGCCTCCCCAGCTGTGTGCATCTGCCAGTTTCATTCTTCTGTTTATATCTGACTGTTTGACCCTATTCAACAAATGTCCAAGTTGTGTGTAAAAATTAAAATGTGTTTAACAAAAAAAGAGAGAGAGAGAGAAGTGTTGTGAAGACACTGAGCCTTATGAAAATATTTATGGAGCTAAATAAAAAGTCAAAAGATATATCTGTGCTTGCCTGTTAAGTCTTTTTCTTTATCGATTCCAAGACGAGATCAAAAGTAAAAAAGCCACATTTTGCACTGGGGTCCCATGTGTTCCTCGGATTCCAGACATAGCTCGTAGTTGGATGGCACCTACTCCAGCAGGAAATGGAGTCTCATGGCTACTCCAGCCTTGAGCCCAGCCTGGTCTCTTCCACTCAGGACTAGGTCAAAGCAATACCCTGCTATCTTGTACCACTCCCTGGCCCCTCAGTGTGGGCCAAGCCTTCCTTTTGGGCCTCTTCATCCCTGTCCATAGCTGCCTTCCTGACACTCTCGACTTCCCTCCTCCCCCCTTTTTTCCTGTACCCCATCCACTCAGCATACTGCCCTCTGACATGTAAGGTGGACCTAAGTGGAGAAGAATGAATTGAATGATCAATGGAGGCTGGGGACCTGGATCTGAGACCTGCCTCTTCTATTTCCTAGCTGTGTGACCACTTTGACTCTGTCTCAATTTCCTCAACTGTAAAAGTAGGGAGTTGGATTAGAAGCTGTCCAGTACAATCTCATTTTACAGTGGAAGAAACTGAGATCCAATGGTATGTCCAGTGTCACACACTGGATCCTGTCTAGAGCTAGAAAAGACACCAGAGATCATCTAATCCAACCCTTCATTTTACAGAGGAGGAAACTGAGACCCAGGGAAGGGAAAGGACTGACCCAAAGTCATACATGAGACCCTAGGTCTAGAGCTAGAAAGGACTTCAGAGGCCATCAAGTCCACTCTGTTTCCACTAAAGAAAGCAAGACCCATAACAGGGCAATGACTTTTTTGGGGTCCCACAAGTAGTAAGGAAGCAAAGCCTCTAACTGGTAGGCTTGTGAGACCATATCCAACACTCATTCCAATGTACCATGAAGTTGCCATAAACCATCCTCCTTATTTTACAGTTGAGGAAATTGAGACCCAGAGAGGAGAAGAGACTTAATGTCCTCATTCCAGATTTACTCCCTTTCCAAACTCCTGGGTCTCAGTTTCCTTCTTTGTAAAATGAGGGAACTAGACTAAACAACCTCCTAGGTGTGACTTAGTGCAAGTCACTTCCTCTTTGGTTCTCAGGTAAGACTAGCTGCCCTGTAAATGTTTGATTTTATGAGCCTACATAGAGACATGAATCCTGCCTGGTCCTGTCATTCAGACACAGGCTATGGATTGTGGGAACTGGAATGATTGTATAGCTGCCTTCTGAAGTTGAGCCTCCTGATACTGAAGGTAACCCTTCCCTCTTCGAGAAAAAATGGGAATTAGAATGAAGACTAAAGTCTTCAAATTAAAAACTTCAAAATCAAATTCAAATGGTGAAGAACCTGCCTAAACTAGGCCACAGAAGATTTTCCATTTCCCCTGAAATCACTCCTTGTAGATGACTGCCCACTTCATCTACATGAAAGGTGTCATGGAGCCGGTCAACATGAAACCTCATTGGATCTTATTGTGGGGAGTCCAAAATAGCAACCACTTTTCAGGAATCCTGAGAATGATGAAAATTTAAGGGCATTGTCCACAGCCCTCCCCTGCTTCCAATAGTCACTATTTCCTCTTCTATCTTGCCATACTGCCAGACTTAAGAAATATATTGGTCACCAATTCATCAGCCAACCAATACCTATTGCCTACTCTGCAATGGGTGCTGTGCTAAGGCCTTGAGATATAAAGAAGGGTCAGAGGGTCTTCAAGAAGCTTCCATTCCATTGGGCAGGTATAAGTATATACATGAGTCTCCTTGATCTCCCATCCCAGAGGGTTTCATGGGAATGGGAGGCTGGAGATTAGTGTCCCCTGCAGGCTCACCAGAGCACGGGAATTAATCTAAACAATTAAAAAACTGACTGGTACAAGAAGACAGAGTCCTGGACTTGTTTAAAAAAAAATCAGATCTTTGGTTATGTCCGAAAATGCACCCACCATTCTGCACCCATGTCTACCAACCACCTCTGCTGGGAGGCAAGAAACCTGTGGTTTCATTAGTACTCTGAAGTCATCACTGAACAGAATGGAAGGAGAGAGATGATACTGAAATGGGAGGGAAGCCTATGAGTCTGGGCCATTCCAAATTTGGTATGGGGACAAGGATTCTGGGACATGTATGCATCCTCCCTCAAGTTCCAAAGTAAGTAAAGGGAGTTTCCTAGACAGGAAGTCATTGAGCATCAGACTAATGACAAATGGAGGCTAAGGTCCCAGACATCCTGTCAGCTGGACCTAAAAATAAATGGCTATAAACAAACACAAACTTCCAGGGCCCCAAAATAGACAACAAGAGCAGCTATTCCAGAAGATAGGCAAAGGGGTGGGGAAGGACAGGGGAATGGAGATGGCCTTTATTTCCACTCTGATCCACCCTGTCAGGTAAAGAACAAAGGACAGGCTCAGAAACCTGGACCTCAGTTTACCTCTCTGACAGTTCCAAATTCTGTCCCATCTATTGAGAAGGCAAGAAATTGGATGCCTATTACATATATGAAGTCATGCAAAACATTTCTACATTAGCCATGATGCAGGGGGTGGGAAAAGAAAAATACGGGGAAAATAGGCTTCAGTCTGCCCTCAGAATCTATCAATTGTCTATTTGGAAGTGGATAACATTTTTCATCATGTGATCTCTAAGGTCCCTGCCAACACTAACACCCTTCACCCCAGTCCCAAGGATCCCTCTAGCCCTGACCCACCCTGTCCCAAGGCCTCCTGCCTGCCTTGACTCCCCTCCTTTCCCAGGACTCCTGCTCAAAACCCTTTCAGATAGTAACTCTAAAAGCCAGGGAGCTAACCACATCACCCCAGGACCGTGGGCGGCAGGCAGTGAGAGTTTGACCAGCCCCTGGCCTTCTGACAAGATGACAGAGGCCTGCAAAGAAATTCGGGGGAGGGGTGGGGAAACCAGCTTTAGAACAATTGCCACACTCTGCTTTTCTTTGACATTTCATTTTCTCTGAACTGTTGCAAATATGGATTAAAATAACTGCTTTCTGTAACTGAATGAAAGTATTGGCAAGTAAACTCATGCTTACAGCTCCAGGAGCAGGCCTCCTATGGTTCCCACATAGCTTGACCTCCTTCACTGGATTGCTCTACTTTGAAAGATTTGTTCCACGTCATTATTATTTTTACTAAAAATATCAATGCTAACACTATGATAACCAGCAATTATTATAGTAGTCATAAAATATTACTCTTGCAACAATAATACTAATATTAATTATTACTATTATACTTGAAGGAACAGCTAGATAGCACTGCAATGACTAGAGCTCCAGACCTGGGGTGGGGAAGACTCCTCTTCCAGAGTTCAAATCCAGCCTCAGCTATTTCATAGTGGTGTGACATTAGGCAAGTCACGTCATCCTGTTTGCCTCAGTTTCTTCATCTGTCAAATGAACTGGAGAAGGAAATGGTGAACCACTCCATTATCTTTACCAAAAAACCCACAAAAGAAAACCAGGAGTCAGACATGCTGAGATGAATGAACAAATTATAATTAGGATCCATGATTTCATTGGTGTGGGCTCTCCCAATGTACTCTCTGTATGCCTTAGTTGCTGTGATCACTAGTGCATACTTATGGGCAGTACAGCATAGGGAAAGACTGAAAATGAGAGAGAGAGAGGAGAGAAAGAGAGAGAGGGAGTCCGTCAAAGGGGCAAGATGCTATAAAAAAACAGGAGACAGAATCAAGGGTCCAAGTAGGGAGCAAACCTTGGTAAAGAGAAGGGCTCCTCCTCTTCCACAGAGACAGGAACAAAGGAGGAATGAAGGTGGAAAGATTTAAGGTGCAAGGTGGGGAAAAGAGAGATGACCTTTTTAGTCATTTATGAGTGGAAGTCCTCTGCTGAGATGGAGGGAGACTGAGGAGAGAATGAAAGATTTGGAACAGAAGCTGAGGTAAGCAGGAGAAACCCCAAAAGCGAAGAGTCAAAAAACTGCAGTGAAGCAATGGTGGGGGGGCAGTTGAGATTAAGTGATAGGAATTTGTAAAGAACAGTCACCAAGATCTATAGAGGATGAGGAAGAAGTGCACCTTCGAAAAGAACTTCCTTTGGTGTTCCTTGAACAAGACACTCCCTGGCCCTGGAAGGTGAAAAGAAAATGTATCACATTCTGAAGAAGGTGATCAGAGATAAAGCAGGGATGCTGGGGGCTCCAAGGTTTTTGTGATCAATAGATGAACCTGTGTAACATGGACAATTTGTTACCAATAGAACAGGGCCTCCAAAGGGCACTATGGAAGGGGGATGGGGCAGAAGGCAATAGGCATCTGGAAGAAGGAACACTGAAGTGAAAAGGTGAAAAGGGATGTCAAAATACAGGAACAAGGGACAGCAGTTGTTAACTGGGCACTTTAAGACTCTGAATCACCAAGAACTAGTTAAGCAGATTATCAAGCCCTCTGAGTGACAAAGGTATCTTTGCTCCAGGGCTTTAGCTCAGAGTTCATTTTATTATCATCCCCTAAGCAAAGATGGAAAGGATATAGGGAGGGGGGAAGGAGCAACCATGGGAGAGAGACAAAATTCCACAGCTCTTCATCAGAATTCCACATTGTGCCTTAGTCCCACAACTCTCTGCCAAGATGCTATTGCCTTTAATTTGAATTCAACTGCTTTAGTGTTTTCTTGCTTTACATTATTGTAGTGATGCATATAAGTTGTAGTGATGCATATAAGACAGCTTCTAACAGTCCTGTTTTCCTTGCCCTGCATCAGTTCACCCAAATCTTCCAATATCCTTCCACATTTCCCTTATTTGCTCTTTCTTAAAATTCAATGTGATTCCATTATTCTCATAAGGGAATTGTATTCAGTTCCACCCTAATCAATAGCACTTAACTTCTTCCCACTGTTTTGTTACTGCAAAAAGAGTTACTATTAAGATTTTGATATATATGGAAACTTTCTTTGATTCAGTGATCAAACAAAAGGATCTGGGGTACCCCCAAGAACATAACCATTTTTTAAAGAGGCAATTGTGGTTAAGTGACTTGCCCAGGGTCACATAGCTAGTAAGTATCAAGTGTCTGACACTGGCTTTTAACTCAGCTCCTCCTTACTCCAAGGCCAGTGCTCTATCCACTGAGTCACCTAGGTGCATCCTGATATAAACCATTTAAGTCCATTAATAAACACTTATTAGACACCTACTATGTACCAAACACTGTGTTAAGCCCCAGGAAAAATATAGTCCTTGCCCTCAAGGAACTCACTGTCTAATGGGAGGAGACAACATGCAAACAATTATGTACATAATTACACACACAGAGGATTCTGGAAGATGGCAAAATAAAGCAGGAAATTGGTTCTTCTCTATGCCCCCACAGTGACCTTTGAGCTGCAGGAAAGAATTAAGTCAGGGGAAAGTAGTTAAGTCCAACCTAAGACTTGTGAGGACATAGGAGAGACCTAGTCTTCTGAGGTGGTGGTCCACCTGAGTTAAGTGCAGATAACTAAGCAGATACCTTTACTGTATCAACAAAGCCCTAGAGGTTTTTTCAGCGTCAGAGTAGCAGCCTTAACTTCAGGAGTTTGTACCCCAGTATGAGGTTGATCAGCTGATCAGGGAATGCTTGCAGAACTCTCCATTGGTACTAAGAACAGTCACAGAGAGTAGGACCTTGCTAGTTTGTGGATATTGACAGAAAAGCAGAGTCACTGGTTTTGATTAAGGCAGTGGGGCAAGCTGATACTTGCAATTGCAGGGGGCACTAGGGGGAGTAAGAGTGTTTATAGTAATGACTGAGGGCCCTGGGGCCCTGGTTGTGGTTCAGAAATGGAGAGATCAGGCCCCCCCAGATAAAACTCAGAAAACAATAGGACAAAAACCTGAAACCTGAGACTTTAGCCCTCGCATATTAAGACTAGAGCCTTATATACTAACATAATAGTTAACATAATAGTTAACAGTCAAGAAATAGGCTGCAAAAAATAAAAAAGTGAGTAAGCAAAAGAAGAAAGAACCTGAATTCAGAAAACTACTATGGTGATAGATAAAATCTGAGTTCAAATTCAAGAAGATAGAGAAGTTCTAAAGTAAAGTAGTAAAATGTCACAACCCCAAAAAGAGCTCTTGTAAGAGCTTAAAAATGACTGTAAAAAAATCAATAAGAGAAATTGAGAAAAAAGAGGGGAAAATAAAAACAAAACAAGAAAATCAAGAAAATTATGAAAAGAAAGTCAACTCATTGGAAAAAGGTACAAAAATTTACAAAAGAAAATAACTCCTTAAAAATTAGAATTCAGGGGCAGCTAGGTGGCACAGTGGATAAAGCACTGGCCCTGGAGTCAGGAGTACTTGGGTTCAAATCCGGTCTGAAACACTTAATAATTACCTAGCTGTGTGGCCTTGGGCAAGCTACTTAACCCCATTTGCCTTGCAAAAAAAAAAATTAGAATTCAGCAAGAGGAAGATAATGACTTCCTAAGACACCAAGAAATAGTAAAGCAAAATCAAAAGAATGTAAAAATTGAAGAGAATAGAAAATACATTAGAAAAACAACTATATAAGAATTGCTGGAATATCTGAAAATGATGATTAAAGAAAGAGTCTAGATACTATAATTCAAGAAATAATTAAGGAAAATTGCCCTGAAGTTTTAGAACCAGAGTGTAAAATAGAAATAGAAAAAAGCTGCCAAATCACCACCTAAAAGAGATCCTAAAATGAAAACTCACAGGAACATTACAGCCAAGTTTCAAAACTCCCAGATCAGGTAGAAAATATTATAAGTAGCTAGAAAAATAAAAACAATTTAAATACTATGGAGCTAGAGTTGGGATAACACAAGATTTAGCAACTCCTTCATTAAAAGACTAAAAGGCATGGAGGCATTATATTCCAAAGAACAAAGATGCTGGGTTTACAACCAAAAATAACTTACTCAGAAAAGTTGAGTGTAATCTTGAATGGGGAAATAAAATTAGGTATTTAATGAACCAAAGGGCTTTCAGATATTTGCGAGGAAAATACTAGAAATGAATAGAAAATTTGACCTACAAGAATCAGGTGAAATATAAAAAAGTAAACATTAAATATTAATCATAAAAGATTTAACAAGGTCAAACTGTTTATTTCTTTTTTCTTAGAAATATTGTATTTATTTTGAGTTTTACAATTTTTCCCCTAATCTTGCTTCCCTCACCCCACCCCCCACAGAAGGCAGTCTGTTAAGTCTTTACATTGTTTCCATGGTATACATTGATCTAGGTTGAATGTGATGAGAGAAATCAAATCCTTAAGGGAAAAAATAAAGTATAAGAGATAGCAAAATTATATAAGATTGGATTTTTTTTAAATTTAAGGTAATAGTCTTTGGTCTTTCTTCAAACTCCACAATTCTGTCTCTGGATACAGATGGTATTCTCCATCTCAGATAACCCCAAATTGTGCCTGATTGTTGCACTGATGGAATAAGCAAGTCCATTAAGGTTGATTATCACTCCCATGTTGCTGTTAGGGTATACAATGTTTTTCTAGTTCTGTTCATCTCACTCAGCATGAGTTCATGCAAATCCTTTCAGGCTTCCCTGTCCCATCCCTCCTGGTTTCTAATAGAACAATAGTGTTCCATCACATACATATACCACAGTTTGTTAAGTCATTCCCCAATTCAAGGACATTTATTCAATTTCTAATTCTTAGCCACCACAAACAGGGCTGCTATAAATATTTTTGTATAAGTGATGTTTTTACCCTTTTTCATCATCTCCTCAGGGTATAGACCCAGTAGTGGTATTGCTGGATCAAAGGGCATGCACATTTTTGTTGCCCTTTGGGTGTAGTTCCAAATTTCTCTCCAGAAAGTTTGGATGAGTTCACAGCTCCACCAACAATGCATTAGTGTCCCACCATATCCCTTCCAACAATGATCATTATCCTTTCTGGTCATATTGGCCAGTCTGAGAGGTGTGAAGGGGTACCTCAGAGATGCTTTAATTTGTATTTCTCTAATAAGTAATGATTTAGAGCAATTTTTCATATGACTATGGATTGCTTTGATTTCCTTATCTGTAAATTACCTTTGAATATCCTTTGACCATTTGTCAATTGGAGAATGGTTTGTTTTTTTTGAAAATTTGACTCAGTTCTCTGTATATTTTAGAAATGAGTCCTTTGTCAGAAATACTAGTTGCAAAAACTGTTTCCCAATTTAATTCATCTCTTTTGATCTTGGCTACAGTCATTTGGTCTGTGCAAAAACATTTTAATTTAATGTAATTAAAATTGTCTATTTTGTTTTTAATGATGTTCTCCACCTCTTCCTTGGTCATAAACTGCTTCCCCTTTCCATAGACCTGACAGGTAAACTAGTCCTTCATCTTCTAGTTGCTTATAATATTGTTTTTTATGTTTAAATCCTGTATCCATTTTGATCTTATTTTGGTATAGGGTGTGAGGTGTTGGTCTAATCTAAGTTTCAGTTGGTCTAATACTAACTTCCAGTTTTCCCAACTGTTTATTTCTTAAATAGAGAGTTGTTATTTGGAACTCTAAAGAATATTATCATTACTTGGGTACTTTGAATGGGCATATATAGCTAGAAGACTTGGGGGGGGGGATTGAGTATGATGGGATGATTCTAAAAAAAATTGGGTACAGAGAGGTCAAATAGAGCAATTATATCAGACAAATGAGACATTAATGAAAGAAATATTACAGTTAGAAGCAAAATGGGGTGGAAGATGGATAGTGCTAGAATTTTATTCTCATCAGACTGGGTGAAAGAGGGAAAGGGTATAAAAGTCTTATTAACTGACAAAGAAGTAGGGGGTAAGGGGATGGGATAAGTGAGAAACTCTTAGAAGGGTGTGTGCTCAAGAAATAGGGTAAGGAAAGAAGATAAGGGGAGGATTCTTCAAAAGGAGAAAGGCCTAAGGAACTCTTAGAAGGGTAGCTAGATTAAAGAATAGAGGAATGTGAGGGTAAAGGGAAAGGACTCAGCAGATTCTTGAAGGGTTATGGATTAGGGTGGCAGTGGTTGGTACGAATTTAGAGGTTTTAAAAAGGATATCATAAAAAGAGAGGAAGAGAAAGATAAACAGTAGCAAAAATAAGATGGAGGGAAATGTACAACTGGTAATTATAGCTTTGAATATGAATGGGATACACTCACCCATAAAGTATAAACAGCATAATGGATTAAAAACCACAATCCAACAATTTATTTAAATTTGAGGTATTTATTTAAAAATGAGAGATACACAGAGAAAAATAAAAGACCAGAGTAGAAATTATTAGGCTTCAGCTGATGCAAAAAAAAAAAAAAAAAAAAGCAGGGAAGCAATCATGATCTCAAAGTTAAAGCTAAAATAAGATTTGATTAAAAGAGATAAACAGAGAAATTACAGTATGACAGATAATGAAAAAAATGTCAATATTAAACCTATACACATCCAATGCTATAACATTCAGATTTTAAAAGTAAAACAAATTGCAGGTGGAAATAATTAGCAAAACTATAATTGTGGGGGACTTCAACCTTTCCCTCTCAGAAGGAGACGAATCTAATAAAAAGAAAGTAAAGGAGATGAATAGAATCATAAATAAGTTAGATAAGATAGCTATCTGGAAAGAACTGAATGGGAGTAGAAAGGAATATAGTTTTTTTCAACAATACATGATGCCCTTATAAAAACTTATATATTAGGGCATAATAGCTTTATAATTAAATGCAAAAAAACAGAAATAGTAAATCCATTCTTTTAAATGAAGAGATGTAGATACACAGATTAAAAATTAATTGGAGGCTAAAACTCTAATCTTTTTTAAAATTTATTTATTTATTTTGAATTTTACAATTTTCCCCCTAATCTTGCTTCCCTCTCCCCACCCCCAACAGAAGGCAGTCTGTTAGTCTTTACATTGGTTCTATGGTATACATTTATCTAAGTTGAATCATATCCTTAAGGAAGAAAAATAAAGTTTAAGAGATAGCAAAATTATATAAGATATTGAATTTTTAAAAAATTAACGGTAATAGTCTTTGGTCTTTGTTTAAATTCCACAGTTCTTCCTCTGGACACAGATGGCATTCTCCATTGCAGATACCCCAAATTTGTCCCTGATTGTTGCACAGATGGAATGCATAAATCCACTAAGGTTGATTATCACCCTCATGTTGCTGTTAGGGTGTAAAATGTTCTTCTGGTTCTGCTCATCTCTATCAGCATCAGTTCATTCAAATCCTTTCCGGCTTCCCTGAATTCCCATCCCTCCTGGTTTCTAATAGAAAAATAGTAAACATGCTAATCTTAACAATATTTTTAAAAAGTAAAAAAAATCAAAATAACTTTATTAAAAAGAATGACAATAAAGATTCAACAAACCAAAATCTATGGCATGCAATAAAAGCAATAATCAGAGAAACATGTCCATTGCTAAATGCTTAAATCAATTGAATACAGAAGAGAGACACAGTGGAATGGATATACAATTTTTAAAAACTAGAAAAAAGAACAAATTAAAATCCCCAATTAAATATTTAATTGGAAATTCTAAAAACTCAAGGTAAGATTAATAAAACTGGGGGTGGCTAGGTGGCACAATGCATAGAACACCGGCTCTGGAGTCAGGAGTACCTGAGTTCAAATCCAGCCTCAGACACTTAATGATTACCTAGCTGTGTGGCCTTGGGCAAGCCACTTAACCCCACTGCCTTGCAAAAATCTAAAAAAAAAAAAGATTAATAAAACTGAATGTAAGATACCATTGAATTAATAAATGAAATTAAGAATTGGTTTTAAGGGGTAAAATAATAAAATAGATAAACCATTGGTTAATGTTCTTAAAAAATACGGAAGAAAATCAAATCATTAATATCAAAAATACACAAATATACTACTAATGAAGATAAAATTATAGCAATTAGTAATTATTTTGCCTAATTATATGCCAATAAATTTGACAATTTAAATGAAGGTGAATAATACTTATCAAAAAAAGCCCCCAAACTGCCCAGATTAACTCATCAATGAGTTAGTTTCCTATGGGAAAAATCATCAGGACTAGATGGATTAACAAGTGAATTCTTCCAAATATTTAAAGTTCACTCATTCCAATATTAAATAAAATATTTAGAATAATAGATAAAGAAGGAGTCCTACCAAACTCTTTTGATGAAACAAATATGGTGCTGACAACTAAACTAGGAAGAGCAGAAAAAAAATAAAGAAAACTATAGATCGATTTTATTAATAAACATGGATGTAAAAATTCCAAATAAAATACTAGTTAGACAACTATAACAATATAATACAAAAATTATACATTGTGTCCAACTGGAATTTATACCAGGAATGCAAGGATGGTTTTATATAAGGAAGACTATTAATATAATTGATTATATTAATAAAAATGATCAAATATATATGATATCAAAGATGCTGGAATAGCTTTTGGTAAAATATAATACTCATTCCTATTTTAAAATAAAACACTTGAAAGCATATCTATCAATGAATTTTTCCTTAAAATTATAAAAATAGGGCGACTAGGTGGTACAGTGGATAAAGCACCGGCCTTGGAGTCAGGAGTACCTGGGTTCAAATCCAGTCTCAACACTTAATAATTACCTAGCTGTGTGGCCTTGGGCAAGCCACTTAACCCGATTTGCCTTGCAAAAACCTAAAAAAATAAAAAATAAAAAAATAGAAAAGATAGCAATAGCAATAAGAGAAGAAAAAGAAAGAAAAGGAATCAGAATGGGCAATGAGATAATAAAACTCTCTGTTTTTACAGATGATATGATGATATGTTTGGAAAATCTGAGAGATTCAGCTAAAAAATTAGTTGAAACAATTAGTAAATTTAACAAAGTAGCAAGATATAAAATAAACTCATATAAATATAAGTTTTTCTATATTTCACCAACAAAACCCTACAAGAAGATATAGTAAGAAATAACCCTTTTGAAATAATTATAGACAGTATTAAATTCCTGGGAGTATACATGCCAAGCAAATTCAGGAACAATATGAACATAATTATATAACAATTTTTATACAAATAAAGTCAAATGTAAATAATTGTAGAAATATTAGGGACACCTAGTTGACATAGTGAATAGAGCTCTGACTCTGGTACAAATCCAGCCTCAAACTCTT
The DNA here is from genome assembly GCF_037893015.1 of Macrotis lagotis. NCBI lineage: Eukaryota > Metazoa > Chordata > Mammalia > Peramelemorphia > Peramelidae > Macrotis > Macrotis lagotis. The sequence goes on from NC_133666.1 coordinate 79,191,427, forward strand.
GATACTTTCTAGCTATGTGACCTTGAGCAACGCACTTAACCCCTTTGCCCCACAAAAACAAAAATAAAAAGGAAAGAAATATTAATTGTTCTGGATGGGCAGAATCAATATAATAAAAATGTCAATTCTATCTTTACTAATCTGATTGAATGAAATTCCAATTAAATTGCCAGAAATTATTTTATTGATTTAGAAAAATAATAGCAAAGTTAATTTGAAAGAACAAAAAGTCATGAAAATATAAAAGGAATTAATGAAAAAATGTAAAGGAAGGAGGTTTAACAGTAACAGATCTAAACTATATTATAAAGCAATAGTTATCAAAATTAACTAATATTGACTAAGAAATAGAAAAATAGATCAATGGAACAGAGTAGATATGGAAGACAGTAGTAAATAATTATAGAAATCTTGTGTTTGACATTTGTAAATATTTAAACTTGGGGAATAAAAATTCACTATTTGGTAAGAAAAAATATTGGAAAAACTAGAAAGCAGTCTATCAGAAATTGGGTATAAACCATCATCTTACATTACTTACTAAAATAGTCAAAGTGGATACATGACCTAGATATAGAGGAAGATATCATAAGAAAATTAGAAGAACATATCACCTATCAGAATTATGGGTAGGAGAAGAATTTATAATAAACAAGAGATAGAGCACTGTATATGTAAAATGAATGATTTTGTTTACATTAAATTAAAAGCAATCTGTATAAAATAAAACCAATGTAGCTAAGATTAGAAAGAAAGTAAAAAATTGAGGGGAAAATTTATAAGCAGTTTCTTGGATAAAGGTGTCATATCTCAAATATATAAAGATTAACAACTCATGGAAAGACCTCACATTTTGTGTGTGTCTTTGTGTGTGTGTGTGTGTGTGTGTGTGTCTTTGTCTGTGTGTGTGGAGAATCTCCTTTAAAGCTGGACAGAATTATTCTGGCCTCAGCTTGGAACTTTTGACGATCATAAACTAAAAGATTTATGATTAGTCTTAGCAAATAAAAATACAAAACAGATGATTGGTATATATGGAATGAATTAACTGATAATTTAAATGAATTTAAATCTTCTAATGGCATTTTTTCCCCTTTAAAAAATCATTTCTTCTTCTTTTCTTCCTCCTCCTCCTCCTCCTCCTCCTCCTTTTCCTTTCTTCTTCCTTCCCCACCCATATTGATATTCTTGTGATAGTAAATGAGTCCATCTTTTGCTTCTAGTTTTACCTAGACTTAATCTCTGAATGGGTGTTGCCTCAGACCATTTAGAAAGACCAAAAGATTCTGAGGAGATGAAGAAGTAGGTCAGAAAATTACAAGTTCTCCAGCTTTCCTCTACAGATTAGTCAAAAAAGCACCTCAAAAGTGAAAGTAGAATGGCAGAAATAAGCAGTGGTTCTCCTGGGAAAATTGGAGAAGATCCAAAAAAAACCCCAAAAAGATCCTTAGAAATAGCCCTGGATGGGGGCGGCTAGGTGGCATAGTGGGGGGTGGCTAGGTGGCATAGTGGATAAAGCACCGGCCCTGGAGTCAGGAGTACCTGGGTTCAAATCCGGTCTCAGACACTTAATAATTACCTAGCCGTGTGGCCTTGGGCAAGCCATTTAACCCTGTTTGCCTTGCAAAAACCTAAAAAAAAATAGCCCTGGATGTGAGGCTGGTTTAAGTGACTTGGCCAAGGTCACATAGCTAGGAAGTGTCTGAGGCTGGATTTGAACTCAGGTCCTCCTGACTTCAAGGTCCGTGCTCTATCCACTGTGCAACTTAGCTACCCTCTTGAAGTATTACAAGAAGGGAAAGCAAAAATAGAAAAAATTCACTGATCACCACCTGAAAGAGATCTTAGGAAGAAAATTGACAGGAATATCATAGCCAAATTCCAACACTTTCGGGTTAAGGAGAAAATATTAAGAGCAACAAGGAAAAAAAACCAATTCAAATATGTCAGAGCCATAATTAGAATTACACAAGACTTAGCAGTGGCTATCTTAAAAGTCTGCAGGTGTTGGAGCACTATGTATTGAAGAGTAAACATAATCCTAAATGGAAAAAAAAAAATGAACGTTCAATGAATTGCCAGACTTTCAGGATTTTGTTGGAAAAAGACCTGAATTTAATAGAAAATTTGGCATACAAGATACAAGAGAAATATAAGGTAAACATCAAAAACTAATTCCAAGGGACTCAATAAGGACAAATTGTTTTACTATTTATAGATGGAAATGTAAACCATATGCCCAGATTGCTATTAGTAATTTGGTGGATCAGAGGAAAAATTGATGCAGAACCGAATAGGATGAAATTCTAAAAAATAAAATGATATCAGTAAATATAAAAAAGAGTTATACTATTTAAATGAATTGCTAAAGGAAGAATTGATATAGAGGAATTAGATGGGAAAGGAGAACTGATAGTTCTGAAAACCTACTCTTATTGGGACTAGGTTAAAAAGGAAATTATATATATATGTATATATGTGTATGTATATGTTTATATGCATGTATACATACAAAATTCAGAAAAAAAAGAAGAGGAGGGAATAGAGAAGGTAATGTGGTAGAGGATGCGGGAATAGAATATGGGGAGTATATAGAAGGGTGTCGAGATAAATGGGGAGGGGGTAGAGAAGGTTATGGAAGAGAGGGATTTTTTTTCCTTTCCAAGATTTTATTTATTTTGAGTTTTACAATTTCCCCCCTAATCTTATTTCCCTCCCCCCACCCCCCACAGAAGGCAATTTGCCAGTCTTTATATTGTTTCCCTGATATACGTTGATCCAAATTGAATGTGATGAGAGAGAAATCATATCCTTAAGGAAGAAACATGAAGTATAAGAGATAGTAAGATCAGACAATAAGATACCAGTTTTTTATTTCTAAATTAAAGTTAATAGTCCTTGGTCTTTATTTAAACTCCACAGTACTTTCTCTGGATTCAGATGGTATTCTCTATTCCAGACAGCCCCAAATTCTCCCTGATTGTTGCACTAATGGAATGAGCATGAGTCCATCAAGATTGATCATCCCCCCCATGTTGCTGTTAGAGTGTACAGTATTTTTCTAGTTCTTCTCATCTCACTCAGCATAAGTTCTGGCAAATTCCTCCAGGCTTCCCTGAATTCCCACCCCTCCTGGTTTCTAATAGAACAATAGTGTTCCATGACATACATATACCACAGTTTGCTAAGCCATTTGCCAGTTGAAGGACATTTACTTGATTTCCAATTCTTTGCCACCACAAACAGGGCTGCTATGAATATTTTTGGACAAGTGATGTTTTTACCCTTTTTCATCATCTCTTCAGGGTATAGACCCAGTAGTGGTATTGCTGGATCAAAGGGTATGCACATTTTTGTTGCCCTTTGGGCATAGTTTCAAATAGCTCTCCAGAAAGTTGGATGAGTTCACAGCTCCACCAACAATGTAATAGTGTCCCAGATTTCCCACAACCCTCCCAATAATGATCATTATCCTTTCTGGTCATATTGACCAGTCTGTGTGTGAGGTATGAGGAGGTACCTCAGAAAAGCTTTAATTTGCATTTCTCTAATAAGTAATGATTTAGAGCAATTTTTCATATGACTATGGATTGCTTTGATCTCCTCATCTGTAAATTGCCTTTGCATATCCTTTGACCATTTGTCAATTGGAAAATGGCTTTTTTAAAAAAAAAATTTGACTCAGTTCTCTGTATATTTTTAAAATGAGCCCTTTGTCAGAAACATTAGTTGCAAAGATTGTTTCCCAGTTTACTACATTTCTTTTGATCTTTGTTACAGTGCTTTTTTTTCTGTGTAGTTTTTTAATTTAATGTAATCGAAATTATCTAGTCTATTTTTAGTGTTGTTCTCCATGGAAGAGGGATTTTTGGAAGGGCAGTAGGTTTAGGAATAGCCGAGGGTAAAGTAGCAATTGAAAGTAGAGTAGAGGAGTGAGAAGGGGTTATTGCTTTCAGGAGATGCTATTAAAATGAGAGATAAACCCAAACCAAAGTATAGATATCTTTGAATATGTATGTATATTTGGATCTATGTGCATGTATGTGGGTATGTGTGTATATGTATATGTATCTATATCTATATCTATATCCATATCTATATCTATATCTATATCTATAAATGTCTCTATATATGGATATCTAAGTGAGTATGACTAGATGAGTGTTATATATGTATATATACACATTTAATTGTAGCTTTGAGTAAGAGAGAAAAATAAAGTAAACAGCATAGCAGAGAAAGAAGAAAACCTACAAGGAAGCAAAGAGGGACAATTTTGAATACAATGTATAGTGTTTATTATATAGGCTTTCTTGAAATGGAAATTTACTGCTTTATATTGTGAGTTCTCTCATGTTTTGCTGCACCCATGGCAATGGTTTTTTTCCCCTTATTTTTTAAAATAAGAAAAAAATTAAAAACCCACAGGGAAAAATAAATAAAAACAAGAAAAGTAAGACTTTAGTCAGAAAGAAAATAAATTTAGTCACTCACTGCATCCAGAGTCATCTCTAGTCACCTTGACTTTTCTAGATTTTGATGACTCTGGAGAGACAGTGAGGCAGATGATGATTTTGCACAGCTCTGCTTCACTTCAATCCAATTCACTCATAACTCAAGACATCACCCTCCTAATAATATTGGTCCTTTTCCAGAAGGAAGGCTGTATAACAATAACAACAGTAGCAGTAGCAGCTTATTAAAACAACCCACAGGCGAAGTGATGAGGATCCACAGTAAGGGGATGGTATTGTCAAAGGAGAGAAGGATGTAGTGGTTTTTCATATGAGTCTAGATTACTTTCTAGCTATGGACTGGTTCATTATTGCACCAGGGACCTATTTATTAACCCTATTTGACAAAAAACAAAACTGAAGTCCATGTTACATAAACTTTTAAAAATTCTTGGTATAAAAGTTCATGAGTATTCTAGAAAATCATAAAAACACTTATCATTTCTGTAGTGTTTCACAGTTCATAAACCTCTTTCCTCAAAGCAAAACTGAAAGATAGAATTCTTACAGGTAAAGAAATGGTGGCACAGGGAAAGGACCTGCTTTTCCCTCAGTCCCTTTCACACATTCTACCAGTTCAAGGAATCAGAAGGTTTTAGAGCTAGAGATGAATAGCACTCCCCAAACCAATTTTTTTTGTTTCCTTTTACAGAGAAGGAAACTGAGGCCCAAAGAAAGGAAGGGGCTTAACCAAAATTACACATAGAATCCTAGACCGAGATCTAGAAGGAACCTCAGAGGCCACTGAGCCCAACTGCTAGATTTTACAGGTGGGGGTACTGAGGCCCAGGAGGTTTAATAATATGGCCTTGGTGGGGCAGCTAGATGGTGGAGTATATTGACCCTGAATTCAGGAGGACCTGAGTTCATATCTGACCTCAGACACTTAATAATTACCTAGCTGTGTGACCTTGGGCAAGCCACTTAACCCCATTGCCCTGCAAAAACAAACAAATCTGACCTTGGCAATAAGCATCAGGGACTCAGGTCTGACTCTGGAACCAAAACCTCTTTGAACTAGGAGTCTCTTACCTCCCAGTTCCACGTTCTTTCTATTCTGGCATTCAATTTGGTTCTTCTTAATAACTCCTTGGATCAACATATTCAGAGACTATTAGTCCAGCACATTTGTAAGGTTTCACTCAGATTGGTTCACAGTTTAAATTCCCTCTCCTTCCCCACACCTTTAGCTAGGACAGTATCTACCTATGCTCTCCAGGGGTTGATCATATTCATTAGAGGAATGGTTATAGAAAAGATTCCTAATATGATTAGGAAAGATCATTTCATGCCAGTAGGGGAGGGGGACTGGATTGAATAGGGAGTTTCCCTGGAATCCAAGGCTGATTCTTTTTTACTCTTCCATTCCCACCACTCCCACCTCCATCTCACATATACCTCCAATTTTCAGATCAGATCTTTAGAGTCTCTTACAGGATGTCCCTCCCAGACACTCCCCCATAAGCAGCACCCTCTGTTTCAAGTCTCTTCCTCATCTTATCAAAACAGTAGGGGACCCTAACTGCAACATGAGGGTGATGATCAACCTTAATGTACTTTCTCATTCCATCAGTGCAACAATCAGGGACAATTGCGATGGAGAATACCATCTGTTTCCAGAAAAAGAATTGTGGAATTTAAACAAAGACCAAAGACTATTACCTTTAATTAAAAAAAAAACATTATCTCATTATGTAATTTTGCTATCTCTTATACTTTATTTTTTTCTCCTTAAAGATAATGATTTCTCTCATCACATTCAACTTAGATCAGTGTATACCTATGTAAAGACTAACCCACTGCCTTCTGTGGGGGGGGGGGGAAGGAAGCAAAATTAGAGGAAAAATCGTAAAATTTAAAATAAATAAATTAAAAAAAAACAGTAGGGGACCACAGCTAGGTAGTGCAGTGAATAGAGCACCAGTCCTGGAGTTAGGAGGACCTGAGTTCAAATGTTACCTCAGATACTTAATAATTACATAGCTGGGGGGTGGCTAGGTGGCGTAGTAGATAAAGCACTGGCCTTGGAGTCAGGAGTACCTGGGTTCAAATCCGGTCTCAGACACTTAATAATTACCTAGCTGTGTGGCCTTGGGCAAGCCACTTAACCCCATTTGCCTTGCAAAAACCTAAAAAAAATAATTACATAGCTGGGTGACCTTGGCCAAGTCACTTAACCCCATTGCCTTGCAAAAAAACCCCCTAAAAATAATGTCTGGATAGAACACTGGCCCTGGAGTCAGGAGTTCAAATACGCCTTCAGACACTTAGTAATTGCCTAGCTGTGTGGCCTTGGGCAAGTCACTTAACTCCATTACCTTAAACAAAATTTTTTTTAAAAACCCAGTAGGGGACCAAGGCAATTGACTTTTGTGAGAAGGAAGTGGCATCTAATGTCCACTACCACCCAGAGGTCACCATCTTCTCTTCCTTTCAGATGCTGCCTGAAAGTGTCAGATAAAAACAGGGCAAGTCTAAGCCCCTGGGCTGCTGTTCATTCTCAAAGGTGAGAAAGGACTAGGTTATATGTTTTTGTCCTAGATCAACATGGTCAGAATACCCTAAGTTTCTCAGAGAATTTTCCCTGTGTTTCTTTGAATTGTATCTGTCCTTGTTAGACTGACCTGTGGTTTCAAGTACAGAGAATAAGGAGGGTTTGATGATCATGTCAGTATTTCACAAGGTTATAAACAGTTTCATTCTTTACTTTCAGAGTCCTTCCTTTACTTCTCCATGGTCCCTGTGAATTATAGTTGTGCCTTACAGGAGCCCAGGAACGGTGGAAAGAAATCATATTTAGACTTGGATTTCAAACCTGACTCTGTGACCTGAATGACCTTGGATGAGTCACTGTCCTCTCTGATTCTTAGTTTATCCATTGTAAATTGAGAAGCTCTGAGTCAATAATCTCTCAAGTATTTCCAATTTTTGCGACTCTCCTTTGCTGTCCACCTTCCTTTATCAGTTGTCTTTAACCACTTCACTAAGCATCTAGATCCCAGAGTATTTGAAGAACTTCAACTGAAAAAGAGACATCTGTGCACATAAATATCCACGTTCACACATGTGAACACACAAAAACATTCCATACATGGACATGTGCACTCGAGTTCACCAAACAGCTTAACATCAGCTCTAAAATCCATTCCTTTTGTTTTGTGAGAAAATGATTTCTCCCACATGGTTCACCTCCAGTTCCACACCCCTTTTCTCATTCTTTTCTCCAGGGTCATGATTCACATCATATGCTGGGATGAAATCAGAGCGCTCTAAATCCTCTCTTCTCCACCCTGATTCCCTCTTCTCACCAGATAATTGCTGCTAAGGTGTTTTGGGGAAGTGAAGGACATTCTCTCAACCCCCAGAGAATACCTGTGTTAGTGTAATTTGGACAAATGCAAGTAACTATAGAAAAGGCATATTTAGGGTCTGGTTCGTGGAAGGAAGGGGGAGGAGCAGGTCAGAAAGGGTTGTGGGCAATCAGTACACACTTGGCTTTCTGGTTAATTTTACCAGTGGCTCTGTTTTATGAATAGTTGCTGTGCTTACATTAAAAACACACTCATATTCAGGACAGAATGAGAAAATGTCTGAGCTGTCTGGAAGCATAAGCTCATTGATCTAGAGCTGGAAGGGATCTCAGAGGCAATCTAGTCCAAGTTCCTCATTTTACAGAAGAGGAAACTGAGACCCAGGGAGGAGAAAGGACTTTCCCAAGTAGTAGAAAGGACTTTCACACAAGTAGTAAGGAATCAAGATGGGATTTGAACTCATGTATTCTAAGCTTAGATTGAGCCCTCTATTCCCTGTGCCACATGTGGAGATGATTTTGGACTACTGAGGAATAATAATGACATATAAACATAGGATTCAGCTAGGTGGCACTGTAGTGGATAGAGGGCCGAGCCTGGAATCAGGAAGACCTGAGATCAAACTCAGGTTTACTATCAGGCTTGCATTTACTATCTGAGTGAAAGTCAGTTAACCTTGTTTGCCTCAGTTTCTTCAGCTGTAAAATAAACTGGAGAAGGAAATGACAAATCACTCCAGTATCTTTGCCAAGAAAACCCCAAATGGGGTCATAAAAAGTCAGACACAATTGAAAAATGATTGAAACAATAGCAAACATATAACTGTTTCTGCTCCTCCACACCCACATACTTCCTACAAATCAGACTCCCAAAATACCCTCCAAGCACATAATGACCCTCAGCATTGTGTCTTTTCCAGTAGACAATCAGTTCATTTAAGTTTAATGATTTGCTGATGCTTTTGATCCTCTTCCCTCTACTCCCATCTCCTCTGGTAATTTGTCTTTTCCATCACTTCCTTTCTTCCTCTAATCTCTCCTAATGTCTTGACTAATTTCCTGCTACCTACAAACCCACCCAGGTCTCTTCCATCCTTAAAAAATTCATTGGATTCTTCCATCCTTGTTAAGTATTACCTTACGCCTCCTTTTTATAGGTATGGGAGTGTGTTATGGCACCATCTCCTCACTATCAGGACCTAAGGAAAGTGCTTGCAGAAAGAAATAGAATTTGTCAGAAATGGGGAAGTCATATGGCCCTACATGTGCTTTTGTAACAAGGAGAGAATTATACCATAGAACTGAAGGAACAACAAGACCTGCAATCAGCTATAGAGGTTTGGTGTCTTTTTCCTTAAAGACAGTTAATTACCTTTGAGATGCAGACTTCTTGGTCACCATAGCTACCATCCAGTTTGTCTGGTAGTGATCAGAATCAGGAGAAGAGCAAAAACTATGACCAACATTCCATGGAATCTGCAGCCTGGAGAACAAGATGACAGCACTATAGTATATAGAAGCCCAGAGTGACTGGGACCAAAACTCTCAGTTGGTGAACTCAAGGGGAAGACCAGTCATACAACAAACTTCTTCGGCCTTTCCTTGATCAGAGTTCCTGATCCTGAGATGGGGCTGGTGCCTCTCCCCTTGACACTTTTGATGAACTGTGAGGGCAAGTGACTCAGGACTTTCCTCTTAGCACCCTAAAGATAGAAGAGCAAAGGTTGTTTGAAGAGCAAAACTGTTTGAAGGTAGATGGCTTGATGTAGGTTTCCTTTCTTTTTTGCTCTTTTCAACATATGACCGGGGTATGCTCTCTGAACATGGGCAGGGTAGTTAATTGAGAGATTATACACCAATGGAGATCCTAGAGTAGGTATTCCTAACCTAGAGTTCATAGACCTGGGAGAAATGCCAAGATTCCATGAACTTGGATGGAAAAAAGATCTATATATTGATCATCCTCTACATGAAATCTAGCATTTTCTTCAATTACTTAAAAACATAATTCTGATATGGGATCCATAGGCTTCAGCAAGACTGCCAGAGGTCATGACACCAAAAAAGGTTAAGAACTCCTGCTCTAGAGGAATGATTTTTGTGTTTCTGATATTTTGAACAATATTCAGCGTCATCCTTTATAACTGAAGTGTCAAACATAAGGCTCAATGGTTACGTGCAGCCCATGACACTCCTGAGTGTTGTCAGGACCAGATTAAAATGTCATTGGGACAAAATAAAGATACAATAGAACATAGATACCATTATATCTTAAATCTAAGTCAGTCCTTATGTATGGATCCTTATATTCAGATTAGTAGCCATTGTTACTGTTTGAGTTAGACACCACTACTATAGTTACATTTAGAACTTAGCTAGTGACATAAATTAAAGCTGCATGGTTCAATGTCTAGTGCTAGGGATAGTTTAGGTATATGTAGGACTAGCGCCCTCTGGTGATCAGGAATGATATTGCAGTCTTTTGGAAGGCTCTCCTACATATGTGTCAGAGAGACTCTGATGAGACTCCTTGGTTGATGGCTTGAGTAGAATGTGACCTCATGGGCAATACAGATGTTGAACTTCCTCACTAGATAATTAAAGTAATAATACTGCCTCTCCAATTCAAACAAAGTAACCTTGCTGTTCCTCGTACATGACACAGTATATCTTTGTATTGCCTGTACCCTCCTATGCCTTTGGATTGCACTCCTTCCTCATCTACACTAAAAGTCTCTGGTTTCATTGTTGGTGGAGCTGTGAACTTATCCAACCTTTCTGGAGAGCAATTTAGAACTACACCCAAAGGGCAACAAAAATGTGCATCAGCAATACCACTACTGGGTCTATACCCTGAAGAAATGATGAAAAAGGGCAAAAACATCACTTGTACAAAAATATTCATAGCCGCCCTGTTTGTGGTGGCAAAGAATTGGAAATCAAGTAAACATCCTTCATTTGGGGAATGGCTTAACAAACTGTGGTATATGTATGTCATGGAACACTAGTGTTCTATTAGAAACCAGGAGGGATGGGAATTCAGGGAAGCCTGGAGGGATTTGCATGAACTGATGCTGAGTGAGATGAGCAGAACCAGAATAACACTGTACACTCTAACAGCAACATGGGGCGATGATCAACCTTGATGGACTTGCTCATTCCATCAGTGCAACAATCAGGGACAATGTGGGGCTGTCTGCAATGGAGAATACCATCTGTATCCAAAGAAAGAACTGTGGAATTTGAACAAAGACCAAAGATTCCCTTTAATTTGGAAAAAAACTGATATCTTATTGTCTGATCTTGCTATCTCTTATACTTTATGTTTCTTCCTTAAGGATATGATTTCTCTCTCATCGCACTCAATTTGGATCGACGTATACCATGGAAACAATGTAAAGACTAACAGACTGCCTTCTGTGGGGGCATGGGAGGGGAAGTAAGATTAGGGGGAAAATTGTAAAACTCAAAATAAATAAAATCTTTATAATTCAAAATTAAATAAAAAAATAAAATCTCTGGTTTCTTCAAAGTTTATTTCAAGAGTCACCTTCTACCTGCTAGGGTCCATCCATAATCCAAAATTGCCTAGTATTTACTTTGTATATATTGACTTCTGTGACTCTGCTCCCTCTTGGTTCTCCTATCTGACCACTTCTTTGTTGCATATGAACTCCAGTCCTAAATCCACCAGTACACTAAGGGAAACACCATCCTTGTGTTTCATCTTTTCTTCTGTTATTTTCTCTCTTTCAATGTTCTTACTATTTCCTGTCACAGAACCACGCACTTTGCAAGTTGGAAGGGAATCTCAGATCCGATCTCGTCTCCTAAGGGATTAGCTTCTTACCAGTCTACACATTTGAATAACATGCTATCTAGGCCTTTATTCAAGAAGCAGACAAAATGTTAAATGATACAAAGCCAGACATCCCTGGAGTATTCCACTGGAGACCTTCTTCCAAGGGGTCGTGGATTCCTCTTTACCTCCAGTTATCCAGACACTTCTTTTTTTTTTTTAGGTTTTTGCAAGGCAAATGGGATTAAGTGCCTTGCCCAAGGCCACACAGCTAGGTAATTATTAAGTGTCTGAGACTGGATTTGAACCCAGGTACTCCTGACTCCAGGGCTGGTGCTTTATCCACTGCACCACCTAGCCGCCCCCTCCAGACACTTCTTAATCTATTTCATTGTACAATCTAGCCCTCATTGCTCAGATGACACCATTTCCCATTTCTCCTGGAAAACTGTTCATCTATCTTGTATTACAGTTGCTACTCATCATGAGTTTTTCCCTTTTCCTTTAGTCACTCTCCCCCTTATTTTTGTAGCTATATTGCCTCAACAGATGAGATCTTTTGTTCACAAGATGGATCTTAATTTTAGGGAAAAGCTTGGGGTTGTTGAAAGCACTGTGTAGATACCCAAAGGCCGTTTGAGCCCAATCTCTTCCTCCTTCTGGTATATTCTGTTCATTGCATGTGTCACTCTATTAGTATACTTTATGGGTACCCACTTCATTACTATATTTATTGGAGAGGGTGCCCAAGTTTATGGAGGAAATAATTGGTAACTGCTGTTCTGACTGTGATATGGTAGTGTGACTTGAGGGCTGTGGTTTTTAGACTTGAGGATTGTGGTTTTAGGAGTGTGTACCCACAGAGTACCTTGAATGCTGGATAGTCATCCCCTAGTGGCAAATGATCTGTGAATACACATTTGCTTGTTTGTTCAGTAATGTCCAACTCTTTGTGACATGGTGGACTATAACACACCCAGTGAGGGTTTAGTAGAAAAATTATTGAAGTGGTTTACCCTTTCCTTCTCCAGCTAACTTTATAGATGAGGAAAGGGAGGTAAACAGAGGTTAAGTGACTTGCCCAGGGTTATATAAGTGTCTGAGACTGAATTTGAACTCATGTCATTCTGACCCCAGGCTCAGTGCTCTATCCACTGCAATACCAACCAGCTGCCTATTATTACATTGTATTTTCTAATTGACGGTCACCTACTTTGGTTCTAGATATTTACTACAAAAAGTACTACTATAAATATTTCAACATGTATAATTTTTTTTTGCTTTGACCACCTTGTCCACCTTGGTCCTCTGAATCACCCTTCAGATTTTTTTTGAAATTGCTTCCCAGAATGATTGGATTAGTATTGTTCATAGTCTCCCCCACCAAGGGTTGTTAGCATCCCTGTCTTTCCATACCTTCTCCAAGATTGACTATTTCTGTCATTTATCGTCTTTGCCAGTTTGCAGGGTAGTTTGTGTCTGTTCCTCTTACTGCTGTGATCTGAAGAAATCTTTCAAATGTTTGGTAATAGTTTGCAATTCTTTTGAGAACATTTTGTTCATTTTCTTTGATCACTTATCCATTGGTAATTGACTCTTGGGCAATGATGTTTCAGTGGCATATGTCTGTCTGTCTGTCTGTCTGTCTGTCTGTCTGTCTCTCTCTCTCCCTCTCTCTCCTCTTTGAAAAATATACCCCTATTGTCTCCCGTAGCCCTCTGGGAAAGATCTCCCAAGGCGGGTGATAGTTCTTTAGTGACTATGTACCCTTTAACTGACCCTAACCTCATGACTGTGTACTATTTTTCTAGCATCACATGGGTGTGTTGAGATCTAGGGTCACCACACTAACAACTGCCAGCTTCCAGGTGCCCTAAGCTGTGCAGTCTGGTCCAGGCTGAGTGAGTTCAGTGAAATCTGAAACCTTGTTCACCTTCTGTTTATTGCTATGATCTATTCATTTTTGTCTGTTTGCATTCAGTTCAAAATAATCAAATTCCTTCCTATGCTGCTCGGTGATTTTTTTTTGCTTGTTTGTTTTATGTTAAGGACAACATTATTATGTTTTTCCCCTTTGTTTAGGGGAAGACCTGGACAATGTCGTGGGCTTTTTTTCCCATTCCCCTGCATGAAGAACTCTGTTAAGAGGATTTGTTCTGTTTATTTAAATCTGGCAATGAAATCCTTCAAAGGGCCAGAATTCATAGCACCTCCCTGCACTCACTAACTAGCTCCATCATCTAATCATAAGAGTTACAGATGGAAAGAAACATGATTTATTTGAAGTAAATGATCTAATCCATCCCTTTCCTTTTACAGATGAGGCAAGTGAGACCCAGAGAGAAGTGTCTTGGTTAAGGTTAAGACCTATCGATTACATGGCAAAAGTAAAATTCACACTATGGTCTCCTGGAACCAAGTTGAGCATCCTTTCTATTATAACAGCCATCTTCTAATATAGCAGTATATTTTCATTATTCCTCTCAGTAAGACTAAAGGATTTGAAGCTGGAAGACAACTTAAACTAGAAATCATATAGTCTAACCCTCTTATTCATCTTTGTATTTAGGGGAAAGCTTGAGGTTAATCTATATCCAGAGAAAGAATTGTGGAGTTTGAATAAAGACCAAAGACTGTTACCTTTAATTTTAAAAAAATCCGGTATCTTATTATATAATTTTGCTATCTCTTATACTTTATTTTTCTTCCTTAAGGATATGATTTTTCTCTCATCACATTCAACTTAGATCAATGTATACCATGGAAATAATGTAAAGACTAACAGACTGCATTCTGTGGGGGATGAGGGAGGGAAACGAAATTAGGGGAAAAAATTGTAAAATTCAAAATAAATAAAATAAAATAACCAACCCATAGTCACCTAAGAATAAGGGACCATGTACCTTTGGAACCCAGGTTTTTCAGAATCCAATTCCATCATTCTATACAGTAATTCATCCTACCTATGCTGTGTAAGAGTGATTTTATCATATGTGAAGGCAATAAAAACATAATTTCAAAAAAAAACCTTGAGGTTATTGAAAGTACTGTGTAGATACCCAAAGGCAGTTGTCAAGCATCTAGCACTGTGACTGGCAAACAGCTGGCACTTCATAAATGTTGATTGATTACACACATGAAGAAACTGAATCCCAGAGAACTGAGATGATTTGCCCCAAGTCACACAGTTAATAAGTAGGATTTGAACCCCGAATTTGAACCTGAGTTCTATAGGTTCATTTCTATTGGCTTAGGATAAGTGACCATACTTTCCATTCTTTATTCTTTTTTTTTTTAGTTTTTTTGGGTTTTTTTTGCAAGGCAACGGGATTAAGTGGTTTCCCCAAGGCTACACAGCTAGGTAATTATTAAGTGTCTGAGGCCGGATTTGAACCCAGGTACTCCTGATTCCAGGGCCGGTGCTCTATCCACTTCGCCACCTAGCCACCCCCCTTCTTTATTCTTGACAGAGAATCTATAAAAACAATTTGAAAAAAAATAGGGAATAAAAAGACATTTACTGTTACTCAAAATTTCTCCTAGGCACAGGAGAGAAGGGAAAAGAACAAATATTTTTAAGCACCTACTAAATGCCAATATATTTCATTAGAGTCTCACAACAATCTTTTGAGTAGGGTTATGATACCCCTTTTACAGTTAAGGAAACTGAGGTAGACAGAGGTTAATTGTGACTTACTTAGGGTTATGTAACTAGTATGTATCAAGAGGCCACATTTGAACACAAGTCTTCCCAAATCCAGGCCCAGTTCTATGCCTGAGACAATACATAGGTAACTGAACCCAGGAATTTGGTATGAAAAGTATTTATTTGAAAAAAGGTTTATTTAGGGGCGGCTAGGTGGCATAGTGGATAGAGCACCGGCCCTGGAGTCAGGAGTACCTGGGTTCAAATCCGGTCTCAGACACTTAATAATTACCTAGCTGTGTGGCCTTAGGCAAGCCACTTAACCCCATTTGCCTTGCAAAAACCTAAAAAAAAAAAAGGTTTATTTGATGGGAGATCCATTTGGTGGGACCCTACCAATCTCATACATCTCACAAGAGCTCAGAAACCTGATCCCTCTCTCCATTTCCCCCTTTCAGTGAGACTGAAGAAAACAGAGTAGAATGCTCTCTGGTCCAGGAGTCCCAATGACCTGTGCTGAACTAGAGTTCACATACTTGTCACCTTGTAGAATTCACTTTCTTGAGTTTCAGTTTCTACTTAAAGTATTAAGGTTGGGCAAGATAATCTTTGTCTCTTTCAGTCCTATTGGTATAGATTGATCTTGTAAATCTATCCCTATATTCCTATTAAAATGGGATAGCAGACTGAGGGGAACATGGCAGTACAGTGAAAAAGGGGAAAACGAGTGCTGGATTTGAATTTTGAAGACATGGGTTCAAATATTGCCACTTATTTCTTGTGTGATTATGGGTAAGTCATATTTCTCTGGGTCCTAGTTTCCTCAACTGTACCATGAAGGAGATTTTACTAAAAAACTGTCAAAGTCCCTTTCATCTCTGAATCCATGATCCTGGGATTCTGGGTAAGGTTATCTCCACTGCCCTCTGGTGGTCATTCCCACTAGAGCAAACACGCAATTGTCCCAGAATTATAACATTTCTGAGTTAGAAGTACTCTTGGAGACTAGTAAACAAGAATCCTCTCTACAACTTCCCTGGTGAAGAGGATGGTTCTCATTGGCTGAGATTTCTCTCCCTCCATCTCCCCTTCACCCATCCCTTCCCAATATCAGTTGGTGGGATCACAAGGAAGATATTGTTTGTTAAACCCATAGTCAGAAACATCTCCAGTGCTCTGAGTCTGATCAAGGGAAATGTGATTCTTGGGAAAGCCTTGACTCTGCCCTCCTCTGCTCTTGGAACTTGCCCAGGGTCCAAGCAATCTGAACCATAGTATTGTACATTTATAGAAATGCACAAAATCCAAAGAATGGATTGTCAAGGCTTTCACACTTACATCCATTCAAGATAAATCAAGGTGACTTACCTTAGAGCATGAAATAAGAGGAGCTTTCCATGTAGTTTCATGAATAAAATTCCCATTTTTAGCAAGACATTCTACTCCCATCCCAGATGTGTGTGTGTATGTGTGTGTGAGTGTGTGTGTGTGTGTGTGTTTGTGTGTGTGTGTAGGGCTTTGAGATCATCAATTCAATTCTCCAACTTTACAGATAGGACAACTAATGTTCATTGTAGTAGAGAGACTGTTGGGCATACAACCTGGGTTCATCCCTCTTTCCCTAAAGCAGTGGAGGATTATGGGTATAGAACAATGCATAGCCTATTACATTCATTTGATGGTGTTGTTGGTCAGTTGTTTTTTTTTTTAATTTCTTCTTTTGTGATCACAGGCAAGTCATGTCTCTGAACCTTACTTAGTTTCCTCAGCTGTTCAGTGAGAGAGGTGGACTAAAAGACTATCAAAGTCCCTCCCATCTATAAGTCAGAAAGACATATTTGAAAACAAAGGTAACATTGCAACCAAAATTAAAAGGAAAGCAGTAAGTTGGGAAACAATTTTTACCATTAGTATTTGTGACAAAGGACTCATTTGTAAAATATAAAGAGAACTGAGTCAAATTTTTAAGATTACAAATCATTCCTCAATTGATAAATGATCAAAGGATACGAAAAGGCAATTCTCAGATGAAGAAATTAAAGCTATCTATAGTTATGTGAAAAAATGCTCTAAATCATTATTGATTAGAGAAATGCAAATTAAAACAACTCTGAGGTACCACCTTATACCTAGCAGATTGGTCAATAAGACTAAAAAGGAAAATGATAAATGTTGGAGGGGATGTGGGAAAACAGGAACACTAATGCATTGTTGGTGGAATTGTGAACTGATCCAACTTTGGAATTAAGCCCAAAAGGCAATAAAACTGTTCATACCCTTTGATTCAGCAATACCATTACTGGGTCTGTATCCCAAAGAGATCATGAAAAAACTCACATGCATAAAAATTTTTATAGCAGTTCTTTTTATAGTGGCAAAGATTTGGAAATTGAGGGAATGCCACTAGAAAAGAACTGAACAAATAGTGGTATATTAATATGATGGAACAATATTGTTCTACAAGAAATAGTGAAGGACAAGACTTAAGAATAGCCTGAAAAGACATGCATGAACTGCACTGAGTGAAGCAGAACAAGAAAACATTGTACACACTAACAGCAACATTGGGTATTGATTAACAATGATGGACGTGTTCATTTCAGCAGTTCAATAATCAAAGACAATTCTTTTTTTTTTAATTAAAGATTTTATTTGAGTTTTACAATTTTTCCCCCAATCTTACTTCCCTCCCCTCACCCCCCCGCCACGGAAAGCAATCTGTCAGTCTTTAATTTGTTTCCATGTTGTACATTGATCCAAATTGAATGTGATGAGAGAGAAATCATATCCATCAGGAAGAAACATAAAGTATAAGAGATAGCAAGATCAGACAATAAGATATCTGTTTTATTCCTAAATTAAAGGGAATAGTCCTTGAACTTTATTCAAACTCCACAGCTCTTTATGTGGATACAGATGGTATTCTCCATTGCAGACAGCCCCAAATTGTCTCTGATTGTTGCACTTATGGAACAAGTAAGTTCATCAAGGTTGATCATCACCCCCATGTTGCTGTTAGGGTGTACAGTGTTTTTATGGTTCTGCTCATCTCACTCAGCATCAGTTCATGCAAATCCCTCCAGGCTTCCCTGAATCCCCATCCCTCCTGGTTTCTAATAGAACGATAGTGTTCCATGACACAATTTGCTAAGCCATTCCCCAATTGAAGGACATTTCCTTGATTTCCAATTCTAATCAAAGACAATTCTAAAAGACTCATTGTGTTGCAAAATACCATCCATATCCAGAGAAGGAACTGTGAAATCAAAATGCAGACTAAAGCTTGTTATCTTCAATTTCCAAAAGTTGTCTTATGTATTATGTTCTTTCTCTCTAATGCTTTTTCCCCCCATTTTTGAATTGATTTGTCTTTCCCAACATGATTAATATGGATCTATGTTTAGCATGGTTATACATGTAGAGCCTGAATTAGATTTCTTTCTGTTGGGGGGAGGGGGGAAGGAAATGGAGGGAGGGAAAAATGTGAATCTCAAAACCTTGCAAAAAATGATTGTTGTAAACTATTGTTGCATGCAGTTGGAAAAATAAATCAAAATATTTAAAAAAGAAAAGAAAATGAAGGTGATATGGAAAGAAAAGATACTATAATTTTTTTTAGAAAATAAAGAAAATAGAAGTAGAAATGAAATAAATGAACTTAGAAAAGAAACCTGGGTTCATATCCCTCTTTAGGCATTCAGAGCCCATGCCAGACAGAATCATCCTTGCACTGCCAACTCTACAGGGTCATCTGTGAGGAAAGTACTTTATCAGTCTTAGGATCATTAGTGAAATGGAAATTCTTGTTTCTTCTGGATAAATTCAGATATACTTGGTACGGGGTTAAGTTATTCTCCTGGTCATTATCGTTTTTCAGTTTTATGCGTTATCCAATACAAATTATTGCACATAAAATACCTGATTTTTGCAGCTGTATGAATGTCAACACATCCTCAGTAGGCTCACTGAAAGCATCCTCTAGTGGACAGAGAGGACAACAGCGATGACTTGAACATCCTGCTGGGTCTCTATGTTTTGAAAACTTTTCATTGCCATTGCATGTAGTTTGGAGAACATGAGTATTTGCCATTTTCAGTTTCAATTGAAAATTATGTTTTTCAGTTTTGATGAATCAAGGTTCTGTCAAGGTAGGAATGTATTGGTAAAATGCAATAACAAACTTGGAAATTTCATCTACATTAGGAATGTTCCCTACATCACTTTTTTAAAGTCCCAACAACCAACAAAACAATCAATTGAGGCATGAGTTGTAGCATTTGCTGATTTCTTAGGTGTAAATGCTCACACTGAAAATACAAGCCAATAAGAGCTGGTCTCAGTTACCCATCCCTCCAGTGGTTCCGTCTGTGATAAAGATCTCAATTCATTATTATTTATTAGTTGAGTTCTCTGGTATATTTGGGGATCAGCAGTTGTAGTAGAAGGATTTGTTAGCTGTCTGTTGTATGGGTATGTATGCCACCAAGTTATATCTTGCAAAATATTGGGAATGTGCTTAATTTTTTACAATCTGAACTCATGTGGTGTATAGTTTTTTCTTCTTACCAGTTCTTTGCATGGTCTATATCAGAAATGTCAAACATAAAGCCCACAACACTCTTGAGGATTGCCTGAACCAGATTGAAATGTAATTGGGAAATATTTAACAAAAGGAAAAAAATACAATAGAGCAGAGATAATATGCTAATGTGTGGGTTTTGACGCCAATAGCTGCCTACAGAGCTGGTCTGTACATTTTTATTTGCATTTGACACCACTGTTCTACAGGAGTGGGTACCTACAGCACAAACCTTTTATAATTTTGGTAGCACTGGCCTGGTTCTGAATTGCCATCATAAACACCTTTGCTTTTAAAAAAATATTTGCATAATTCCTCCTTCATGATTTTGTTCAGTGTTTCTTGACTGAAGGAAATAAGCATTTATTTAGTGCCAGGCATTGTGCTAAATTAATCCTCACAACAACCTTATGAGGCAGGTGCTATTATTATCCCCATCTAACAAGATGAGGAAACTTTAGCAGAAGAAGTGATGGATTTGACTTGTTCAGGATCACATATCTAGTAAGTATATAAGGCAAAATTTGAACTCTGGTCTTCTTGACTCCAGGTCCAGAGTTCTCTCCATTTTGCCACCAGCTAAGTTAATGTAGGTGTCTTTTGGAATCTATCCCATTTCATAGGCTCCATCCAGAGGTGGATAAGTCACTTGAAGTTACATTTGACAAATCTAATGGTGTGTAACTGTGATTGGTCTTTGTTATTACTCAATGAAGCGATATCTGCTTGTTCCAAATATATTTTATATATTTTTATTATGTGATGTTTATCATATGCTTTGGAAATATTTATCAGTTTCCTTTTCAGAGAGGACTAGAAAATTGTGTTAAACTCCAATAACTTTCTATAACTACCCGACAGTAATGGGAGCTGGACTTTGTCACTATTGAGTGTTTTTTTGCTTAGACCATTTTCCAAATATGATGGTCCCTTTTACAATTCCTAACATGTACATTAGAATGACTTTTGCATATGTGTTCATTGCTTTAAATATTTTTCCCATTCATCTTTAATGGCATATTTGATGCCAGTAAGTATTTTGCCACATTTTTTCTTTGATATTCTCATGCTCGATGTGTCTTGCCTGAAGGAAGGAATCACCTTCATCCATTGGTCCAATTTGATCTCCGTTTTCAAGTGTGAAACTTTCAGTACTTATCTTACTTTGGCATACTTAAAGAAATCATACACTTACAGAGTCCAAAAGACATTTTGATATGATGAAAGAAAGATTCCATGAGATAAAGGAGCTAGGTGGTGAACTGGAGAGAGTGTTAGAGTGGAAATAAGGAAGTCTAGAGTTTAAATCCTGCCTCAGATACTTAATATAGATGCGACCTTGAACAAATCACCTAACCCTCTCAGCCTCAATTTCCTCATCTGTAAACTTACCACACAGAGTTGTTGTGAGGATCAAATGACTTAACATGTGAAGCACTTTTCAAACTTCAGAGGATTTTATAAATATTGCCTATTATCTTTATTATTATTTTCCAACTGTATAAGTACAAATGAGATCCTTGGGAGGAGCCTCACAATAATCTATTATCCTCCTCAGTAAGACTTCACAAATGTATTCACATTCTAAACCAATGCCACCTTGGTCACCACATCTCTCTGCTTGGCAAAAAATTGAGATAATTGCTGGTTTATAGGCTTTTCATAGTGGAACTGGTTTATAGACTCTTTTCATTTTTTTCTTTATAGTGAATGATTTACATTGATTAAGCATCTTTGGGAAATGGTTCTAATCTGTATCATTGTTCATTCTTCCATCTAGTTCCCATTTTTTACTATTAATATGTTTAAATAGCTCATGGTGGAGTTGTTCTAATCATGGTTCTCCCCCCCACCTCATTTTTATTACTTCTTTGGGATTTATATGCACTCTGATCTTTGCTCTAACTAGTCTATGGTCTGCCTGTACATAGCTGCTCCAGGAATGACTTCAACATCAGTAACAAGTCATTTCCTGTTTGTTAAAATGTAATTAATCTCATTGTGTATGGTGCCATTAGGTGCTCATCGCAGACACTGCCTCTTGAAAAAAGTATTCATGATAAATGGATGTGAGACTCCTGTGTAGTCTGCAATTTCTCGACTTCTTTCATTTTTAATTCTGGAACCACATTTTCCAACATCTTTTTAATTTTTTTCTTTTTCCTATCTTTCCTATGTCTACTTTTGCACTGAAGTCACTTAATATTAAAGTGCATGTTGATTTAATTTAGAGGGTTTTATTGAGTTCTTCATAGAATTTCTCTACCTCCTCATTCTTTGAAACAGATGTTGATGTATAATGTGCAATTATCTTCACAGTGAAATTTTTGTAAATTCTTCTCATGAGTAGTGCAATACGAGATGACCCATGAAATGATGTTTCTTGTTGCCTGTAGACACATGATAAAGCCAACTCCGCCAATTTCCTCTCCAAGGAGAACCTGTCAGCCATCCTCTAATTTAACTGTAACTTCCTTTTGCCTTCTGGTTTCATTTATATCTAGAATGTCAAGATTAATATGATTCAGTCATTCCCCTAGTGCATCCACTTATTGGCCCCTGGACAAGCATCTCACATTTAGAGTACCAACAACTAAGTTCATGTTTCTAGATAGATTCTTGGCACCCTCGTTCTCCTTTTCCATCCTCACTGCAAAAGAAGAAGGGTAGCCACACAGGACCCAGGCCTCTATTATTCTTTGTTCCATCAACTGCCCTGGTCAAAGAATTCAGCAGATAGTGGACAGTCCACTGATGAGGAGCCTTTTGGTGTGTAACTAAGCTGATCCTTGAAAAGCAAATACAGTCTGTTGCTAGTCCCTTGGAAAGAGTTCTTTCCATGCCTTTTCAGCATAGAAGAGACTTTATAGTCTGGAGAACTCAGAGTCATCTCAAAGCCACAGCAAGATAACACAGCAGGTTTTTCTGGGGGTAGAATTGATGATGGTATGGATGAGTGAAAGACTCCCTGTCCTCATGAAACTTACATTTTGATATACAACATATACAGACATGGTGCATGATAGAACATAAATCTATTTGTAATATATGTATAACAATGTAGCCCATGTATTTACATGTAGTACAAGAATAGATGCTGAGATGCCTAGAAAACAGTCCAGGGCATCTAGTCCAAGGTTCAATAATCCATAGATATCTAGACCTTCTCAGCCTTCCTCCATGTCAACCATTCCAAGCAACTCAGGGAATATATCACTGACTACCCATTCTTTCAAGTGGGCCCATAGTAGAGGGGGCAATTTTCTGAGATTCTTCTTGAAAAAGTCACTGCAACCTATTGTGGACATTGCTTACCAAGGATATTTCATCTCTCATTCAGATAATGAGGGCCTAGAGCTTTCCTGCTGAGTTTCTTTCTCAGATGATTCTTTCATTCTCCAGGCACTGGAAAGCCACCAAAATTGAATTCCATGATTTATTTTGTCTGGTAAACATTCTCCAGCCTAAACTTTTTGGTATCCACCTCTGAGTTGCTGGATTCACGACTCCTTAAAGACTTTCTCCCACTCCCATCCTCTTTCTTTCCTGAAGGTTCTGTCACAGAAGATGTGGATTGTTGGGGTGACCAAGTACTGAGTATGAGCTCACTGTTGGCAGGCCTATGAACAGGCTAGAATTGGCCTTGCTCAACAGTGATACTCTAGAGATGCTTGGTGGTACTAGGCAACCCAAGACCAGAGTATGTGTTTTCTTTCTGATATACATGCCTTCCCCAGAGAGCATCAAGCTTATGCTGCTATAACTCAAATATGGGTAACCTTTCTCACTCAGTCCATAGCTGTTAGACTTTAATTAGGTGAAGAAATGTGTATAAAATATTCAGAAAACAATTGTCATGTGGAATCAATTGTTGAAACAATAGGACACCATATATCTAGGATGGATGGATGGATGGATGGGTAGATGGGTAGATGGGTGGATGGATGGATGGGTGGAGGAGAGATGGAGAGATGGAGAGATGGATAGATAGATGGAGGGATGGATATAGTTGTATAGATGGATGGATGGATGGAAGGATGTATAGATAAAAAATCTATACAAACCATTCTAATCAAGATCAAAAGAAATGTAGTAAACTGGGAAACAATCTTTACAACTAGTTTTTCTGACAAAGACCTCATTTCTAAAATATACAGAAAACTGAGTCAAATTTAAAAAAAAAATAAAACCATTCCCCAATTGACAAATGGTCAAAGGATATGCAAAGGCAATTTTCAGATGAGATCAAAGCAAACCATAGTCATATGAAAAAATTGCTCTAAATCATTACTTATTAGAGAAATGCAAATTAAAGCAACTCTGAGGTGACACCTCACACCTCTCAGACTGGCCAATATGAGCAGAAAGGACAATGATCATTGCTGGAAGGGGATTGTGGGATATCTGGGACATTAATACATTGTTGTTGGAGCTGTGAACTCATCCAACCTTTCTGGAGAGCAGTCTGGAACTATGCCCAAAGGGCAACAAAAATGTGCATATTCTTTGATCCGGCAATATCACTACTGGGTCTATACCCTGAAGACATGTTGAAAGAGGGCAAAAACATCACTTGTACAAAAATATTCATAGCAGCCCTGTTTGTGGTGGCAAAGAATTAGGAATCAAGTAAATGTCATTCAATCAGGGAATGGCTTAGCAAACCGTGGTATATGTATATCATGGAACACTTATTGTTCTATTAGAAACTAGGAAGAATGGAAAATCAAGGAAGCCTGGAGGGATTTGCATGAGCTGATGCTGATCAAGATGAGCACAACCAGAAAAACAATGTACACCCCAACAGCAACATGGGGGTGATGATCAACCTTGGTGGACTCACTCATTCCATCAGTGCAACAATCTGGGGCTGTCTGCAGTGGAGAATAGCATTTGTATCCAGAACAAGAACTGTGAAGTTTAAATAAATAAATAAACTGTGAAGTTTAAATAAATAAATAAAGTTTAAATAAAGACCAAGGACCTTAAATTTAGGGAAAAAACTGATATCTTAGTGTCTGATCTTGCTATCTCTTACACTTTATGTTTCTTCTTTAAGGATATAATTTCTCTCTCATCACATTCAGTTTGTATCAATGTATACCATGGAAACATTGTAAATACTGACAAATTGTCTTCTGTTGGGGGGGCAGGGAAGTAAAATTAGGGGGAAAATTGTAAAACTCAAATAAAATCTATAAAAAATATCTGTATAGAGTGTTGGACTTGGAGTCTGGGAGATCTGGGTTCAAATCCCACCTCCAATACTCAATAGCTGTGTGACCCTGGTTCAGTCCCTTTACCTCTCTGACCCTCAGTTTCTTCATCTGCAAGATGATGAGGTTGCTCTAAATGGATTTTTAAAGTCCCTTCCAAATTCAAGGCTATGACTCTATTCTGAATGTCACAGAAACAGAAACTGTATTCTCATCGGGGGAGACACATATTATTGTGGGGTAGTAGCCATTACTACCCAGGATCTTATGATTTCAGGTGCAAAGGAACTGGTGTGGCAGAGATTCAGTTCTTTGGGTCCTAGGAAATTCTCTTTATTGTTACTGGTCTGGTAGGTATCAGCTCCTGGCATGTCCAATTCTATATTCTTCTCTTGATTGTATCCAGCATGTGGATAGCCATCTAGTTCACAGATATAGCAAAACACAACTCAATCTGTTTTGCTTCTCTCTATTTTTGCTACTCCATCACCTAGCACAGCATCTGGGGCATAGTAAATGACTAGTGATTATTTTTTAGAACTCCTCCAACTGATGAAAAGAATAACTAGGAGCTATAAGTTTGTGAGTACTAGGTTATCTTTGCAAAGGTCAACTCTGCTTGGATCCCTGTGACCTAGCCTTGAGGTTATCACCTAGAACCTTGAAGGGCCACTTTGCCTCAACAAGTCCATGGTATTCTTTCACTTTTTTTAACCTGCTGGATTGACTGTATCATTTCTGAGTATCTGGGAACCACTTCCCTCCTCTCACTCTGTCTCATGATATCATATCGTTGCTATTACTGCTGTTGCTGTTGGAGGAGGTGGTCCTTAATTTTTGATGAAGACCAATGACATCACAAGCGTTGTCTTGACTCAGTGATGAATTGGATTTAAATGAGGCAGAGTTGCACAAAATCTTCAAAATCATCAGCCTTACTCTCTGAATCACTGAAGTCAAAGAGCAAGACAAAAATCAAGACAACTGGTGATGGCTTGGAATGTCCAGGATTCACCCAACTCTTACCTGTGGTTACAAGAAACTGAGTATACAGTGACCTGACCCCAGTAAACCATCTTGGCAGATGGGCTAAACCAGGTTTAGGATAACTGCCGGGCCTAAAACAATTGGTGAGTTAAAGGATTGTCTACCCCAAGTGTGTGAAGACTTCCTCTGGGGGAAGGGGTGGAGGATAATAATTTATTCCCATGGCCATGAAAGTGACTGAAGCAGGTGCTATGGCACACTTAGAGCTTGATCAGCCTTCAAAGATGATATCATGTCTTCCCGACCACTCCAAATGAACTTCTCCAGTCTCCACACATGACGACCTCCTTCTTGTTCTCTGGCTGAGTGGTAGTTAGCGTCTTTGTCAGTAGAATGCTGCCCCCAGCTGGGAATAGCTCTCCAGAAGTGATTGGTAAATTTTCAGTGTGAACATTTACACCTCAGAAACCAGCAAATCAGGGCTCAATTTACTGTTTTGTTCATTTTCTAGACTTAAGAAAATGATGAAGAAAATGTTAATAATCCAGATTAAATTTGAAAATGTGTCTTTCCTTTTCTTGGAGAGTTGGTTGCCAGCATCCCCCTGGTCTTTGCTAAAAATCCAGGTAAACTTTATTGACAGCATTGTCCTGATTTATCAGGCTAGTAATTACAGCAGGAAAGGAAATGAGGTTAGTCTGCCATGACACTTGGTAAAGTCAAGTTAACTTTGCGTGATCAGTTTTCATTTCTATGTATTCACTAGGCATCCCTTTAATAATATGCATAGAATTTTGTCAGGAACTGAAATTAAACTGAATAGCCTATGATTTGCAGACTCCATTCTTTTCCCTGCTTTTTAAAAAATTTATATTTTGTGGCATTTCCTCCATCTTCACTCTCAGACAGCCATATCATTTAAAAGAGTTTTTAAAAGAGGAAAAGTAAAAGAGTTAAACAAACAACCAGTTGGTTATCTTTATTAAATGTCCAAATTCGGGGCAGCTAGGTGGCGCAGTGGATAGAACACTGGCTCTGGAGTCAGGAGTACCTGAGTTCAAATCTGGCCTCAGACCCTTAATAATTACCTAGCTGTGTGGCCTTGGGCAAGCCACTTAACCCCATTTGCCTTACAAAAACCTAAAATAAAAGTCCAAACTCCTAGAGGGCACAGACAAAAGCAATCCACATGCTTAGAGAAGCAAGGTTATTCTTTTTTTTTTTTTTTTTGCAAGGCAAACAGGGTTAAGAGGCTTGCCCAAGGCCACACAGCTAGGTAATTATTAATTGTGTGAGACCAGATTTGAACCCAGGTACTCCTGACTCCAGGGCCTGTGCTTTATCCACTACTCCACCTAGCTGGCCCTCAAGGTTATTCTAAATATTGACACAGGTTCAGCCAAAACATTGTGTCCCACTCAACAAGCAGCTGGAAGGGATTCCTCAGAATAGGGAACTCCAGGGCTAGAAGTAGCCTCAGAACATGCAATGTCAGAAATGGGGAGGGGCATTGGAACACAGAATGTCAGAGCTGGGGAGGGTCCTTAGAACACAAAATATCAGAGCTGGGAGAGCCCTTAGAACACAGAATGTCAGAGCTGAGAGGGACCTTAGAACAAATAATTTCAGAGCTGGGAGGGCCCTTAGAACACATATTGTCAGAGCTGGAAGGGGTCTTCGAACACAGGATGCTAAGGCTAGGAGGTGTCTTAGAGAACAGAATGTCAGAGCTGGGGGGGGGGGACCTAAGAACATAGAATGCCAGAGCTGGGAGGGTTCTTAGAACACAGGATGTCAGGGCTGGAGGGGTCTTAGAACACAGAATGGCAGGGCTGGCAGGTATCTTAGAACACAGAATGTCAGAGCTGGGAGTTTCCTTAGAACACAGAATGTCAGAGCTGGGCGGGACCTTAGAACATAGAATGCCAGAGCTGGGATGGCTGCAAGAACACAGGATGTTAGAGCTGGGAGGGATCTTAGAACATAGAATGCCAGAGATTGGGGGGCTGTTAGAACACAGGAAGTCAGAGCTGGGAGGGATCTTAGAACACAGAATGTCGGAGCTGGGAAGGTCCATAAAACACAGAATGTCAGAGCTGGGAGGGATCTAAGAACACAGGGTGTCACAGCTGGGTGGGGCTTAGAACAGAGAATATCAGAACTGGGGAGGGCTTTAAGAAAACGGAATATCCAAGTTAGAAGAGGTTTTAGAACACATAATTTCACAGCTGGGAGGGCCTTTAGAACGCAGAATGTCAGATCTGGGAGGGTCCTTAGAACAAAAAATGTCAGAGCTATGAGGGATCTTAGAACAGAACATCAGATCTTAGAGGGTCTTGGAACTTAGAACACAGAATGTCACAACTTTGAGTGGTCTTAGAAAACAGGATTTCTGGGCTGGGCGGGGTCAAAGTACTCATAATGTCTGAGTTAAGGTGCGTCCTTACTACACAGAATGTCAGGGCTGGGAGTGGTCTTAGAAGAGAAAATATGAGAAATGGGGAGGGCCCTTAGAACACGGAATCTCAGAGCTGGGGAGGGCCCTTAGAACACAGAATGTCAGAGCTGGGAGAGATCTTAGAACACAGGATGTCAGGGCTGGGGGGGCCTTAGAACACAGGATGCCAAGGCTGGGAGGGATCATAGAACACACAATGTCAGAGATGGGGAGTGCTCTGAGAACAGAGAATGTCAGAGCTTGGAGGGACCTTAGAACATCGAAAGCCAGAGCTGGGAGGGCTCTTAGAACACAGGATGTCAGGTCTGGGAGTGACCTTAGAACACAGAATGTCAGATCTGGATGGCTCTTAGAAAACATATTGACAGAGCATGGAGGGGTCTTAGAACACAGATTGTCAGAGCTGGGGAGGGCCCTGAGAACACAGAATGTCAGAGGTGGGAGGGATCTTAGAACACAGTATGTCAGAGCTGGGAGGAGACTTAAAACACAGAATGTCGGAGCTGGGATTTCCTTAGAACACACAATGTCAAAGCTGGGAGGGATCTTATAACACAGAATGTCAGAGCTGGCAGGGATCTTAGAACACAGAATTTCAGAGCTGGGAGAGATCTTAGAACACAGGATATCGGGGCTGGGGGGCTTAGAACACAGGATGTCAGGGCTGGGGGGGGCCTTAGACTGCAGGATGCCAAGGCTCGGAGGGGTCCTAGAACACACAATGTCAGAGATGGGGAGTGCCCTGAGAACACAGAATGTCAGAGCTTGGAGGGACCTTAGAACACAGAATGCCAGAGCTGGGAGGGTTCTTAGAACACAGGATGTCAGGGCTGGGAGTAACGTTAGAACATAGAATGCCATAGCAGGGAGGGCTGTTAGAACACAGGATGTGAGAGCTGGGAGGGATGTTAGAACACAGAATGTCAGAGTTGGGAGAGATCTTAGAACACAGGACGTCAGGGCTGGGTGGGGGCCTTAGAACACAGAATGTCAGAGCTGTGAGAGATCTTAGAACACAGGACGTCAGGGCTGGGGGGGCCTTAGAACGCAGGATGTCAGGGCTGGGAGCAGTCTTAGAACACAGGATGTCAGAGCTGGGAGTGATCTTAGAACACAGAATGTCAGAGCCAGGAGGTTCCTTAGAACACAGAATGTCAGAGCTGGGAGGGATCTTAGAACACAGGGTGTCAGGGCTGGTGGGGCCTTAGAACATGGGATGTCAGAGCTGGGAGGGATCTTAGAACACAGAATGTCAGAGCTGGGAGAGATCTTAGAACACAGGACACCAGGGCTGGGGGGGCCTTAGAACGCAGGATGTCAGGGCTGGGAGTGATCTTAGAACACAGAATGTCAGAGCTGAGAGGTTCCTTAGAACACAGAATGTCAGAGCCGGGAGGTTCCTTAGAACCCAGAATGTCAGAGCTGGGAGGGATCTTAGAACACAGGGTGTCAGGGCTGGTGGGGCCTTAGAACACAGAATGTCAGAGTTGGGAAGGATCTTAGAACACAGAATGTCAGAGCTGGGAGGAATCTAGGAACACAGGGTGTCAGGGCTGGGGGGGGGCTTAGAATGCAGGATGTCAGGGCTGGGAGCAGTCTTAGAACACAGGATGTCAGAGCTGGGAGTGATCTTAGAACACAGAATGTCAGAGCTGAGAGGTTCCTTAGAACACAGAATGTCAGAGCCAGGAGGTTCCTTAGAACCAAGAATGTCAGAGCTGGGAGGGATCTTAGAACACAGGGTGTCAGGGCTGGTGGGGCCTTAGAACATGGGATGTCAGAGCTGGGAGGGATCTTAGAACACAGAATGTCAGAGCTGGGAGAGATCTTAGAACACAGGACACCAGGGCTGGGGGGGCCTTAGAACGCAGGATGTCAGGGCTGGGAGTGATCTTAGAACACAGAATGTCAGAGCTGAGAGGTTCCTTAGAACACAGAATGTCAGAGCCGGGAGGTTCCTTAGAACCCAGAATGTCAGAGCTGGGAGGGATCTTAGAACACAGGGTGTCAGGGCTGGTGGGGCCTTAGAACATGGGATGTCAGAGCTGGGAGGGATCTTAGAACACAGAATGTCAGAGCTGGGAGAGATCTTAGAACACAGGACGTCAGGGCTGGGGGGGCCTTAGAATGCAGGATGTCAGGGCTGGGAGCAGTCTTAGAACACAGGATGTCAGAGCTGGGAGTGATCTTAGAACACAGAATGTCAGAGCTGAGAGGTTCCTTAGAACACAGAATGTCAGAGCCAGGAGGTTCCTTAGAACCAAGAATGTCAGAGCTGGGAGGGATCTTAGAACACAGGGTGTCAGGGCTGGTGGGGCCTTAGAACATGGGATGTCAGAGCTGGGAGGGATCTTAGAACACAGAATGTCAGAGCTGGGAGGTTCCTTAGAACACAGAATGTCAGAGCCGGGAGGGATATTA
Source organism: Macrotis lagotis (assembly GCF_037893015.1). Taxonomy (NCBI): domain Eukaryota; kingdom Metazoa; phylum Chordata; class Mammalia; order Peramelemorphia; family Peramelidae; genus Macrotis; species Macrotis lagotis. The sequence goes on from NC_133666.1 coordinate 79,222,357, forward strand.
GAACACAGGGTGTCAGGGCTGGGTGGGCCTTAGAACACAGAATGTCCAGGCTGGGAGGGATCCTAGAACATAGGGTGTCAGGGCTGAGGGTGCCTTAAAACAGAGAATATCAGAACTGAGGGCCCTCAGAACACGGAATATCAGAGCTGGGAGAGGTCTTAGAACACATAATTTTAGAGCTGGGAGAGATCTGAGAAAACAGAATGTGAGACCTGGGAGGGTCCTTAGAACACAAAATGTCAGAGCTGAGAGGGTGCTTAGAACACAAAATGTCAGAGCTGGGAGGGACCTTAGAACATAGAACATCAGAGCTTTGAGGGGACTTAGAACATAGAACATGGAATGTCACAACCGGGAGGGGTCTTAGAAAACTGGATTTCTGTGCTGGGAGGGGTCATAGAACAGAGAATGTCCAAGTTAAGGTGGGTCCTTAAAACACTGAATGTCAGGGCTGGGAGTGGTCTTCGAACAGAAAATATCAGAACCAGGGAGGGCCCTTAGAACACAAAATGTCAGAGCTGGGAAGGACCTTAAACATAGAACATCAGAGCTGGGAGGGGACTTAGAACCTAGAACATGGAATGTCCCAACTGGGCGGACTTTTAGAAAACTGGATTTCTGTGCTGGGAGGGGTCATAGAACAGAGAATGTCAGAGTTAAGGTGGGTCCTTAAAACATAGAATGTCAGGGCTGGGAGTGGTCCTAGAATAGAGAATATCAGAACTGGGGAGGGCCCTGAGAACATGGAATATCAGAGTTGGGAGGGGTCTTAGAACACAGGATGTCAGTACTGGGAGGGCCCTTAGCACATAGAGTGTCAGATCTTGGAGGGCCCTTAAAACACATATTGTCAGAGCTGAGAGGTGTCTTAGAACACAGGAGGTCAAGGCTGGGAGGGGTCTTAGAACACAGCATATCAGAGTTGGGAGGGATCTTAGAACACAGAATATCAGAGCTGGGAGGGATCGTAGAACACAGAATGTCAGAGCTGAGAGGTTCCTTAGAACACAGAATGTTAGAGCTGGGAGGGACCTTAGAACATAGAATGCCAGAGCTGGGAGGGCTGTTAGAACACAGGATGTCAGGGCTGGGAGGGGTCTTAGAAAACAGGATGCCAATGCTGGGAGTGGTCTTAGAACACAGAATGTCAGAGCTGGGAGGGATCTTAGAACACAGAATGTCAGAGCTGGCAGGTTCCTTACAACACAGAATGTCAGAGCTGGGAGGGACCTTAGAACATAGAATGCCAGAGCTGTGAGGGCTGTAAGAACACAGGATGTCATGTCTGGGAGGGATCCTAGAACACAGAATGTCAGAGATGGGAGGGATCTTAGAACACAGAATATCAGAGCTGGGGGGGATCTTAGAACACAGAATGTCCAAGTTAGGATGGGTGCATAGTACAAAGAATGTCAGGGCTGGGAGTGTTCTTAGAACATAAAATATCAGAACTGGGGAGGGCCCTTAGAACACGGAATGTCAGAGTGGGGAGGGGTCTTAGAACAGAGGATGCCAAGGCTGGGAGGGGTCTTATAAAACACAATGTCAGACCTAGGGAGGGCCCTGAGAACACAGAAGGTCAGAGCTGGGAGAGACCTTAGAACATAGAATGCTAGAGCTGGGAGGGCTATTAGAACTCAGGATGTCAGGGCTGGGAGGCATCTTAGAACACATAATGTCAGAGTTGGGAGGGATTTTAGAACACAGAATGTCAGAGCTGGGATGGTCCTTAGAACACAAACTGTCAGAGCTGGGAGGGTCCTTAGAACATAGAGCATCACAGCTGGGAGGGGTCTTAAAACACAGGGTGCCAAGGCTGGGAGGAGTCTTAGAACACAGAATGTCAGAGCTGGGAGGTATCTTAGAACACAGAATGTCAGAGTTGGGAGGGACCTTAGAACTTGTAATGCCAGAGCGGGGAGGGCTGTTAGAACACAGGATGTCAGAGCTGAGAGGGATCTTAAAACACAAAATGTCAGAGCTGTGTAGGTCCATAGAACACAAAATGTCAGAGCTTGGAGGGATCTTAGAACACAGAATGTCATAGCTGGGAGAGATTTAAGAACACAGGGTGTCAGGTCTGGGGAGGGGGCCCTTAGAACAGAGAATTTCAGAACTAGGGAGGGCCTTGAGAACATGGAATATTGGAGGTGGGAGAGATCTTAGAACACATAATTTCAGAGCTGGGAGGGCCCTTAGAACACAGAATGTCAGAGTTAAGGTGGGTCCTTAAAACACAGAATGTCATGGCTGGGAGTGGTCTTAGAACAGAAAATATCTGAACCAGGGAGGGCCCTTAGCACACAGAATGTTTGAGCTCGGGAGGGCCTTTAGAACACGGAAGGTTAGGGCTGGGAGGGGTCTTAGAACACAGGATGTCAGAGCTGGGAGTGCCCTTAGCACATAGAATGTCTGATCAGGGAGGGACCTTAGTACACATATTGTCAGAGCTGAGAAGTTTCTTAGAACACAGGATGTCAAGGCTGGGAGGGGTCTTAGAACACAGAATGTTAGAGCTGGGAGGGATCTTAGAACACACAATGTCAGAGCTGGGGTGGGCCCTGAGAACACAGAATGTCAGAGCGTGGAGGGACTTTAGAACATAGAATGCCAGAGCTGGGAGGGCTCCTAGAACACAGGATGTTAGGGTTGGGAGGGGTCTTACAACACAGGATGTCATAGCTGGGAGGGATCTTAGAACACAGAATGTCAGAGCTGGAAGGCATCTTAGAACATAGAACACAGAATGTCACAACTCGGAGGGGTCTTATAAAACAGGATTTCTAGCCTGGGAGGGGTCATAGAACACAGAATGTCAGAGTTAGGGTGGGTCCATAGTACACAGAAAGTCAGGGCTGGGAGTGGTCTTAGAACATAAAATATCAGAACTGGGGAGGGCCCTTAGAACACGGAATGTCAGAGCTGGGAGGGATCCTAGAACACACAATGTCAGAGCTGGGGTGGGCCCTGAGAACACGGAATGTCAGACGTTGGGAGGGCCCTTTGAATACGGAATGTCAGAGCTGGGAGGGTCCTTAGAGCACAGAATGTCAGAGCTGGGAAGTACTTAGAACATAGAACATCAGAGCTGGGAGGGGTCTTAGAACATAGAACACAGAATGTCAAAACTGGGAGGCATCTTAGAAAACAGTATTTCTGGGATTGGAGTGGTCATAGAACACAGAATGTCAGAGTTAGGCTGGGTCCTTACTAGACAGAATGTCAGGACTGGGAGTGTTCTTAGAACAGAACATATCAGAACCGGGGAGGGCCCTTAGAACACGGAATGAGAGGGCTAGGAGGGGTCTTAGAACACACAATGTCAGAGCAGGGGAGGGCCCTGAGAACACAGAATGTCAGTGGTGGGAGGGACCTTTGAACATAGAATGCCACAGCTGGTAGGGCTCTTAGAACACAGGATGTCAGGGCTTGCAGGGGTCTTAGAACACAGAAAGCCAGAGCTGGGAGGTATCTTAGAAAACATAATGTCAGAGCTGGGAGGCACCTTAAAACATAGAATGTCAGAGCTGGGAGGGCTGTTAGAGCACAGGATTTCAGAGCTGGGAGGGATCTTAGAACACAGGAGGTCAGGGCGGGGAGGGCCGTTAGAACATAGATTGTCAGATATGGAGGGCGCTTAGAACACATATTGTCAGAGCTGGGAAGGGTCTTAGAACACAGGATGCCAAGGTTGGGTGTGGTCGTAGAACACACAATGTCAGATATGGGAAGAGCCCTGAGAACACAGAATGTCAGAGGTGGCAGGGACCTTAGTACTTAGAATTCCAGAGCTGGGAGGGCTCTTAGAACACAAGATGCCAAGGCTGGGAGGGATCTTAAAACACAGAATGTCAGAGCTGAGAGGTATCTTAGAACACAGAATGTCAGAGCTCGGAGGTATCTTAGAACACAGAATGTCAGAGCTGGAAGGGATCTTAGAACACAGAATGTCAGAGCTGGGAGTTTACTTAGAACACATAATGTCAGAGCTGGGAGGCACCTTAAAACATAGAATGCCAGAGCTGTGAGGTCTGTTAGAGCACAGGATGTCAGAGCTGGGAGGGATCTTTGAACACAGGATGTCAGAGATGTGAAGGTCCAAAGAACACAGAATGTCAGAGCTGGGAGGGATCCTAGAACACACAATGCCATAGCTGGGAGGGATCTAAGAAAACCGGGTGTCAGGGCTGGGGTGAGTCTTAGAACAGAGAATATCTGAACTGGGGAGGGCCCTGAGAACACAGAATATCCGAGTTGGGAGAGGTCTTAGAACACATAATTTCAGAGCTGGGAGGGCCCTTAGGATAGAGAATGTCAGACCTGGGAGGGTCCTTAGAACACAAAATGTCAGAGCTGGGAGTCACCTTAGAACACAGAACATTAGAGCTGGGAGGGGTCTTAGAATATAGAACGCAGAATGTCACAACTGGGAGGGGTCTTATAAAGCAGGATTTCTGGGCTACCAGGGGTAATAGAATGCAGAATGTCAGAGTTAGAGTGGGTTCTTACTACACCGAATTTCAGGTCTGGGAGTCATCTTAGAACAGAAATTATCAGAACCAGGGAGTGCCCTTAGAACACGGAATGTCAGAGCTGGGGAGGGCCCTTAGAACACAGAATGTCAGGGCTGGGAGGGGTCTTAGAACACAGGATGTCAGGGCTGGGATGGCCCTTAGAACATCGAATGTCAGATCTGGAGGGCCCTTAGAACACATATTGTCAGAGCTGTGAGGGGTCTTCGAACATAGAATGCCAGAGCTGGGAGGTCTGTGAGAAAACAGAATATCAGAGCTGGGAGGGATCGTAGAACACAGAATGTCAGAGCTGAGAGGTTCCTTAGAACACAGAATGTTAGAGCTGGGAGGGACCTTAGAACATAGAATGCCAGAGCTGGGAGGTCTGTGAGAACACAGGATGTCAGAGTTGAGAGGGATCTTAGAACACAGAAATTAAGAGCTGGGAAGGTCCATAGAACACAGACTGTCAGAGCTGGCAGGGATCTTAGAAGATAGGATGTCAGAGCTGGGATGGTTCTAAGAACACAGAGTGTCAGGGCTAGGGGGGCATTAGAATAGAGAATTACAGAACTGGGGAAGGCCCTGAGAACACAGAATATCAGAGCAGGGAGAGGTCTTAGAACACATAATTTCAGAGCTGGAAGTGATCTTAGAACAGAAAATATCCTATCACGGGAGGGCCATTAGGACATGGGATATCAGAGTTGGGGAGGGCCCTTAGAACAAGGAATGTGAGGGCTCAGAGGGGTCTTAGAACACAGAAGGTAAGGGCTGGGAAGGCCGTTAGAACATAGAAGGTCAGATATGGAGGGCACTTAGAACACATATTGTCACAGCTGGGAGGGGTCTTAGAACACAGGATGCTAAGTCTGGGAGTGGTCATAGAACACACAATGTCAGATATGGGAAGGGTCCTGAGAACACAGAATGTCAGAGGTGGGAGTGACCTTAGAATGTAGAATTCCAGAGCTGGGAGGGCTCTTAGAACACAGGATACCAAGGCTGGGAGGGGTCTTACAACACCGAATGTCAGACCTGGGAGGAATCTTAGAACACAGAATGTCAGAGCTGGTAGGTTCCTTAGAACACAGAATGTCAGAGCTGGGAGGGCTGTTGGAACACAGGATGTGAGAGCTGGGAGGGATCTTAGAACACAGAATGTCAGAGCTGCGAAGGTCCAGAGAACACAGAATGTCAGAGCTGGGAGGGATCTAAGAACACATGGTGTCAGGGCTGGGGGGTGGGCTTAGAGCAGGGAATATCAGAACTGGAGAGGGCCCTGAGAACACAGAATATCTGAGTTTGGAGAGGTCTTAGAACACATAATTTCAGAGCAGGGAGGGCTCTTAGAACACAGAATGTCAGACCTGGGAGGGTCCTTAGTACACAAAATGTCCGAGATTGGAGGGACCTTAGAATATAGAACATCAAAGCTGGGAGGGGTCTTAGAACATAGAACACAGAATGTCACATTTGGGAGGGGTGTTAGAAAACAGGATTTCTGGACTGGGAGGGGTCATAATACACAGAATATCAGAGTTAGAGTGGGTCCTTACTACAGAGAATGTCAGGGCTGGGAGTCATCTTAGAAAAGAAAACATCAGAAACAGGGAGAGCCCTTAGAACACGGAATGTCAGGGCTGGGAGGGGTTTTAGAACACAGGATGTCAGGGCTGGGAGGGCCATTAGAATATAGAATGTCAGATTTTGAAGGCCCGTAGACCACATTGTCATGTGTTCTAAGTGCCCTCCATATCTGGCGAGGGGTCTTAGAACACAGGATGCCAAGGCTGGGAGGGGTGTTAGAACACACAATGTCAGAGCTAGGGAGGGCCCTGTGAACACATAATGTCAGACCTGGTAGGGACCTTAGAACATAGAATGCCAGAGCTGGGAGGGCCCTTCTAACACAGGATGTCAGGGCTGGTTGTTTCCTTAGAACACGCAATTTCAGAGCTGGGAGGGATCTTAGAACACAGAATGTCAGAGATGGGAAAGTCCATAGAACACACAATGTCAGAGCTGGAAGGGATCTTAGAACGCAGAATGTCAGAGTTGGGAGAGATCTTAGAACACAGGATGTCCATGCTGGGGGTGATCTTAGAACACAGAATGTCAGAGATGGGAAGGTCCATAGAACACACAATGTCAGAGCTGGGGAGGATCTTAGAAAACAGAATGTGAGAGCTGGGAGGGATGTAAGAACACAGGGTGTCAGGGCTTGGGGGCCTTAGAATAGAGAATTACAGAACTGGGCAGGGCCCTCAGAACATGGAATATCTGACTTGAGAGTTGTCTTAGAACACATAATTTCAGAGCTGGGAGGGATCTTAGAACACAGAATGTCAGAGCTGGGAGAGATCTTAGAACACACCATTTCCATGCTGGGGGGGGGGCTTAGAAGACAGGATGTCCGGGTTGGGAGGAGTCTCAGAACACAGGATGTCAGAGTTAGGAGGGATCTTAGAATACAGAATGTCAGAGCTGGGAGGGTCCTTAGAACAAAAAATGTCAGAGCTATGAGGGACCTTAGAACAGAACATCAGAGCTTAGAGGGTCTTGGAACATAGAACACAGAATGTCACAACTGGGAGGGGTCTTACAAAATAGAATTTCTGGGCTGGGAGGGGTCATAGAACACAGAATGTCAGAGTTAGGATGGGTCCATACTACAGAGAAAGTCAGGGCTAGGAGTGGTCTTGGAACATAAAATACGAGAACTGGGGAGGGCCCTAAGGACATGGAATTTCAGAGGTGGGTGGGTCCTTAGAACACAGGATATCAGAGCTGGGAGTAATCTTAGAACACAGAATGTCAGAGCTAGGAAGGTCCATAGAACACAGAACGTGACAACTTTGAGTGGTCTTACAAAACAGGATTTTGGGGCTGGGAGGAGTCAAAGAACTCAGAATGTCAGAGTTAAGGTTGGTCCTTACTACGCAGAATGTCAGGGCTGGGAGTGGTCTTAGAACAGAAAATATGAGAAACAGGGAGGGCCCTTAGAACAGGGATTGTCAGAGCTGGGGAGGGTCCTTAGAACACAAAATGTCAGAGCTGAGAGGGTGCTTAGAACACAAAATGTCAGAGCTGGGAGGGGTCTTAGAAAACAGGATTTCTGGGCTGGGAGGGGTCATAGAAGACAGAATGTCAGAGTTAGAGTGGGTCCTTACTAAACAGAATGTCAGGGCTGGGAGTTGTCATAGAATAGAAAATATCAGAACTGGGGAGGGCCCTTAGAACACAGGATGTCAGGGCTAGGAGGGCAATTAGAACACAGAATGTCAGATCTGGAGGGCCCTTAGAACACATATTGTCAGAGCTTGGAGGGGTCTTAGAAAACAGGATGCCAAGGCTGGGAGCGGTCTTAGAACAAACAATGTCAGAGCTACAGAGGGCCCTGAGAACACAGAATGTCAGACCAGGGAGGGCCCTTAGAACATAGAATGCCAGAGATGGGAGGGAACTTAGAACATAGAATGCCAGAGCTGGGAGGTCTGTGAGAACACAGGATGTCAGAGCTGGAAGGGATCTTAGAACACAGAATGTCAGAGCTCGGAGGGTCCTTAGAACATAAAATGTCAGAGCTGGGAGGGACATTAGAACATAGAACACAGAATGTCACAACTAGGACGGGTCTTAGAAAATAGGATTTCTGGGCTGGGAGGGGTCCTGAACCTCAGCATTTCAGAGTTAGAGTGGGTCCTTACGACACAGAATATCAGGGCTGGGAGTGATCTTAGAACAGAAAATATCAGAACCGGGCAGGGCCCCTTAGAACACGGAATGTGAGGGATGGGAGGGGTATTAGAACACAGGATGTCAGGGTTGGGAGGGCCCTTAGAACATAGAATGACAGATCTGGAGGGTACTGAGAACACATATTGTCAGAGCTGGCAGGGTTCTCAGAACACAGGATGCCAAGGCTGTAAGGGGTGACAAGAACACACAATGTCAGAGATGGAAAGGGCCCTGAGAACACAGAATGTCAGAGCTGGGAGGGACCTTAGAACATAGAATGCCAGACCTGGGAGGGCTCTTAGAACACAGGAAGTCAGGGCTGGGAGTGGTCTTAGAAGACAGAATGTCAGAGCTAGGAGGTATCTTAGAATAGAGAATGTCAGAGCTGGGAGGGATCTTAGAACACAGAATGTCAGAGCTGGCAGGTTCCTTAGAACACAGGATGTCAGAGTTGAGAGGGATCTTAGAACACAGAAATTAAGAGCTGGGAAGGTCCATAGAACACAGACTGTCAGAGATGGAAACAATCTTAGAACATAGAATGTCAGAGCTGGGATGGAACTAAGAACACAGGGTGTCAGGGCTTGGGGGGCAGGGAATATCAGAACTGGAGAGGGCCCTGAGAACACAGAATATCCGAGTTTGGAGAGGTCTTAGAACACATAATTTCAGAGCAGGGAGGGCCCTTAGAACACAGAATGTCAGACCTGGGAGGATCCTTAGTACACAAAATGTCCGAGATTGGAGGGAACTTAAAATATAGAACATCAAAGCTGGGAGGGGTCTTAGAACATAGAACACAGAATGTCACATTTGGGAGGGGTGTTAGAAAACAGGATTTCTGGACTGGGAGGGGTCATAATACACAGAATATCAGAGTTAGAGTGGGTCCTTACTACAGAGAATGTCAGGGCTGGGAGTCATCTTAGAAAAGAAAACATCAGAAACAGGGAGGGCCCTTAGAACACGGAATGTCAGGGCTGGGAGTGGTTTTAGAACACAGGATGTCAGGGCTGGGAGGGCCATTAGAATATAGAATGTCAGATTTTGAAGGCCTGTAGGGATAAGAGAGGGACTTTTGGAGGGGTGGATAGGTTAAAGAATAAGAATGCAAGGTACATTGTCATGTGTTCAGGGTAAATAGGGTAAGAAGGATTGTGAGGGAAAATAGGAAGGAGGGAAATACACAAAAAATGAGAGATACACAAAAAGATAAAATAAAGGTCAGGAGTGGAATTTATAATGTAAAAAAGGGTAATAATCATGATCTCAAAAAGTTAAAACCAAAATAAATTTAATCAAAAGTGAAAAATAGGGAAATGACACTGTCACCAATTTTATTCAATATTGTTTTAGACAATTTAAAATAACTAGACAGCACAAAATATCTGATCATATACCTGCCAAAACAGACACAGGGTATATATGAATATAAACATAAAGTAATTTTTATACAAATAAGGCCAGATCTAAATAATTGGAGTGATATTTATTGTTCATGGGAAAGCAAAGTCAATATAATTTTTAAAATGACAATTTTACCTATCTAATCTATTTATTCAATGTCATCCCAATTAAATTACTAAAAAATTATTTTATTGGATTTGAAAAAATAGTAACAAAGTTTATTTGAAAGAAGAAAAGGTCACTAATTTCAAAGAAACTCAGGGAGAAAAGATGTAAAGGAAGGCAATTTAGCAGTATCAGATAATAATCTATATTATAAAGTGAGAGAATTCTTGAAGTATAAAATGGATAATTTCAATGATTTTAATTAAATGTTCTATAAATAAAACCAAAGTAGTCAAGAATAGAAGGAATGTAAAAAATTGAGGGAAAACTCTAATAGACAATCTCTCAGATAGGATGTGATTGGGTTGGAATAGTGCTTGATGTAGGAAGTGATGAACTGGTCCATTTAAAAAAAATGTGGAAAGATTTGGATTCATAAAGTGAGATGCAGTCCACCTTCAGAGAAACAGAGGATATGTGGAAATATGCATCTTACATAGATGCATATGAATGTATATGTGTATGTTTATAGATATCTGTGTATAAGTATTCATGCATGTACATATAGATTCACATATACATACACATATATGCATTTAATTGTGGTCTTCTATAGGGCACCTGGGGAAGGGAGAGAAAAAATATGCTTATGAATGTCTATGTGTATATATATGTATGTTTAGGTATATTTATGTATTTGTGTGTTTATACATATATGAGTTTAATTACAGTCTTTTTTTAGGGTTGAGGAGGAAGGGAAAAAAATAAAGTAAACGTGCCCAGCAGAGAACAAAAGAAAACCTATAAGGAAATAATAAAAACTGGGGAATTTTGAAAGTAATCTGGTTTTCTTGAAATGGAAATCTGTTGTTTTATACTGAGTCCTCTTATGATCTGCTGTGTACATGGCAGTAGTCTTTTGTTTTTTTTCTTTTCTAATTTTGTATTTAAATTTAAGGTAAATTAAGAAATTTACTGAAAAAAAAGAAAGAAAAAGTCATTTTGGTCAAAATTTCTGTTTTGTGGTTGACTTGACATAGGCTTCTCTCAACTTAATTAGTTTGGTCCTTACATAGTAGAAAAACTTGATCTGAATTCTTAGTAAGAACTGCCAAGCTTGTGTTTCCCAGTAATTGTCCTTAAGAGCCCAAAGTCATTGACATACCATGCATCCGTGGAAAGTTTTCATAGATAGATAGATATCAGTCATAAAATTGGTAGAGAACACAGAAACCTAAAGAATCTTGACAAATGGGCACATTGAGCCAAGTTTAGTAATACTAAGTTTGACAGAAGTGAATGTAGGTCTTACATTTTAATTACAATAAATGAATTTCACAAATGAAAGTTTAGATAGCAGTTTTTTTCTGAAAAATGCTACCTGAGTGGTGCTACATACAAGTCATCTACACCACATGAGTCAATAGACTGATAAAGCTGGCAGACAAGAAAACTAATATCATTTTATTCTGCAATAAGAAAAGTAGAGTTTCCATGAAACCAGGAAGTAATTAATGTACTGTGCTTACCTAGGTCAGTCCCCATCTTAGGAAAGATATGGATAAGCTGGAATGTTTCCAGAGAAAGGCAGGAGCAGAGATGTAGTGAAATAAGCTGGAGAGTGTCCAGAGGAGGCAAGTGCAGAAGTGTAATGGTAAATGTTTAATAACTTGTTCTCCAAAAAAATGTTCACAAGACATGCCTTTAAGCTTCTCTTGTATTATTAATGTTTTCTCATTTTAATAAATCTAGGCAGTCAACAAAGCAAGAAAGGAGATATAAATATAGATATCAGGGCATAAACAGAAAATAGAGGTAGATGAAAAATGATAAATGAGGGAGGATAAAGAAAGGGAGAGAAGGGGGGGGTGCAAGGGAGGGAGATAGAGGGAAGAAGAGAAGGAAGGGAAAACCAAACAGAGAAATGACTATAGAAATAGAGCTAGAGCTAGATGATTGATAGATATGATAGAGAAATAGATGATGGAGTTATAGATAAAAGAATAATAGAAATAGATGAAAAAGATAAATGAAAGGGGGAGAAAAGGAGGGAGGGAGAGAAAGAAGAGACTGGAGTTCACAGAATGATTTACAAATGTTTAAAGCTCTGCACGTCCTGTATCTCACCTACTATTCCTGTCTTATTTCATACTGTTTTCTTTTACACACTCTCTCTGTAACAATCAAATTGGCCTCTCCATAAACATGTCATCATCTAGTCTGGGAGAAAGTACTTTGGGGTAGGGAGTCAAGAAATCTGGTTTCTAAGTCCAACTTGGCCATGGAGTAACTTCAGATTTTCAAAGACCTCAAAGACCATCCAATCCAACTGCAATCTAGCCAAGAAACCCTTGTGTGGCATACCTATTTAGAAATTTCCCAGACCTCACTTAGGGGCATCCCAGGAAGGGGAGCCCACTGCACTCTGGAATAGTTCTATCAGTTAGGAAGACTTTCAAGCCTCAGAACTTTCTACCTATTTCAACTTGGCTTTACTCCCTTGGGAGTCAAGGTAGAACAAGTCTCCTTCACGGGAGAACCCCCAGATACTTGAATACAAGCAGGCTATTAAGTATTTTCTATTCTATTCCCAGTTTCTTTAATCTTCATAAGGTATGGACTATACAGTTCTTTTTTGTAGTGACAAAGAAATCAAAATTGAAGAGATGCCTGTCAATTAGGGAATGGCTGAACAAGTTATAGTATGTGAATGCTATGAGTTCTGTTGTTCTATAAGAATCAGGAGTGGTTGAACTTTAGAGAAGCCCGGAAAGATTTGCACGAACTGATGCTGACTGAAGTGAGAAAAACCAAGAGAACATTGTTCACGTTAACAACATTGTGAGATGATCAACTATGATGGATGCAGCTCCTCTCAGCGGTTCAGAGATCAAGGATAATCCTGAGATACCTGCTATTGACAATGTCATCCACATTCAGAGAAAAAAAACTTGGTGCAAAGCAAATCATATCATGTTCACTTTTTACAAAACTTTTGTGTTTTTCCTTTCTTCTTCATGGCTTTTTTTCTTTTCCCTTAATTCTAATTCCTCTTTCACAACAATGCTAAAATGGAAAATATGTTAAATACAATTGTAACATACAACTTTTACCAGACTTTGCCACCATGGAGAGAGGCAGGAAAGGGAGGGAAAAACTCATAAATTTGCAAATGCATGAATGTTTGAAAAACTACTTTTGCATGTAATTAGAAAAATAAAGTAAAATTTCAATTGAAAAAAAATAAAGCATGGACTTTTCCCCATCCTGTTTTCCCTCCTCTGGATCACTTCCAGTTTATTAATAGTCTTCCTAAATCTGGGCATCCAGAACAGAAAACAATGCTCTGCATGCAGGCTGATGAAGAGGAGAGATGACAGTGTGCCCATCCTCGCCTTATTTCTGGATGACACACTTCTTTGAATGCAGTCCTAGATGGCAAGACCTTTGTTAACTGCCATATCACACTGCTGAATCCCAGAACTCATTTCAGATGGACTGCCATACATTATCCATCTTGTACTTGTGAAGTTGAATCCTTGAGCCCAAACAATGGACTTTTCATTTATTCCTATAACATTTCATTTCACAGGATTCAACTCAATATTCTGGCTTGTCAAGATCTCTGAGGACCCTTGTCAAGATCCCTTCAGGCCAGCTCTGCTTGAAATAATACAAACACCAGTCCCTGGTTTATCTCAATGTAGACTTCCCGACTGATCTAACCTTTCCACCAAGTTCAAACCCACCTGTTTGGGCTAGTGTATCAATGACATTGTTCTGTGTGATTTCCACAAGAATCACAAAGGATACTTTTTCAACACTATCCCCAGTGCACCCTTGATCTCCCCACTAACCTATTAACCCTGTCAAAACAGGAAATCGCCTTGGGTTGGTATGACCTTGAAGAAGGCAGACTGTGCTTTGAGATTGCTGCTTCCCTTTCTGCATGTTTATTAGCCATTCTTAAATTCTCAAATATTGTCAAGGACCAAAGACAAACTTACTAGCCTTTGATTTATAGGTTCCATTCTCTTTGCTTTTTTGAAAGGGCCATGGAGGGACAGATGTCTTGGTTATCAAGATAAGGGAAAGATAAGTAAGGACTAAAGTGGTTAAGGAAAGCCAGTAAATTCTGAACTTGACTTTG